>NC_134404.1:83044936-84244936 GCF_038048845.1 Mixophyes fleayi
CTGGTCTATGCCGCTTAGCAAGAATTAAATAGCTTATCTAGCGGTCCTGGGCGACCTTGTGATCTCCGCAGAAGTTTATAGTTCTGTAGTGACGTCTTCATGTCTTGGGTAGAAGCGAGTTGAACGCTTTCCTGAGATCAAATGTACTATTGGTGGCAACTTTTCTAATAATAAGCAGATTATTCTTTTATAATTCAAGAATGTAGTGTTTTATTATGGAAACGTGGCGTATACTAAAACATTTGAAGGGTTAAAATGCATACTTAAGTGCTAATAAAAACTCATCACTTGATATAGGAGTTGCAATGTTGTGTGGATATTAATCTGCAATTACTTCTGTTTTATTTTAAACAATTTAGAACACCATTGTTGTGATAAAATGAGAGGGGTATGGAGGAGAAACACATTTTTACTTGATGATGTGTTGTCTTTAACCTATGTGTATAAATTGTGGTTTCCATAATTAATGAAAGAAAGAACCTAGGAATCATGTGCTTGGTGTTGTGGACACAATCAAGTGCGAGATGTCATTTTATAGAACAGAATGTTGTTAGGAGCAGGAAGTGATGGGAGTTCGGAGTCATTCCTGGTTTAGTGGGATCCTGCAGACCCAGAATGTTACCGCCTCCTCGGAGGTGGAGGTAATTGGTACAGGCCACTACTTTCAATGGGATGCATTTTTCTCAGTCTCTAGGCCATCTCATAGGGAATATATCCTGATAAACTAATGTAATAAAATGTTCAAAGTCTAATGTACAACCCTCATATTTCCCTAATAGAGGAATCTAAGCCTACATAAGTTGCATTTGCAACAATACATCCATAACATATTTTACCTACACTTACACATCCACTCATTGCCTATTCTGTCTCTTCATTCTTAAGAGGCCACACGCAGACCCTAAGCACAGGGCGCAACTCAGGGCCTGATGCTGAGTTAGGAGCAAAGCAAAAAAGGAGCAAATTTGCACCTTGGCAAAACCATGTTGCATTGGAGGGGGAGGTAAATTTAATATATGGGGACAGATTTAAAGTTGGGGTAAGGCATGTCCTAGTTCAACTTAAAATTCATTGTAAAAATAAAGTTATCAAGTATTTGTGTGCAACATGAAAAAGCCAGTATTTTCCTTGCATGCAAAAAAAGTAATTATTTGCACTCCTTGCATTGTGACATGGTTTGTACCGGAGCAAATGTGCTCCTAACTCAGCATAAGACGCTCAGTGTTTATAATGCAACAACCACAAATAGTGCATTATGGGTGGTTATGACCACTTTTTAAGGTGCTATAGAAGCTTAATATATATTTTTTCCATATTTAACCTGTCCAATCTCACCCCCACAAAATATATTGATCAATTCATGCACGATTTGGCTATAGCTCTTGTGGATTAGAACAAATTGTCCCAGGGCTGTTTTAGCACAATGCTATGAGATATGTAAATATAGACAAAGGGCTAGATTTACTAAGCTGCGGGTTTGAAAAAGTGGGGATGTTGCCTATAGCAACCAATCAGATTCTAGCTTTCATTTATTTTGTACCTTCTACAAAATGATAACTAGACTCTGATTGGTTGCTATAGGCAACATCCCCACTTTTTCAAACCCGCAGCTTAGTAAATCTAGCCCAAAATGTTAGATGTTTGTTTTTTTTTCTTTATATGAAATGAGGACAGACCATGAACAAACTGAATGAATGACACACCCACTTCATGGTGTTTCTAAGCACCCTCATAAAAGCAAAGCTTCATCCAGTTATTTAGGTGGATGCTTTGGAAAATGCACAGGGTGGAAACAGTAGACATGTCACATCAAACTCCAGCCTACAACCACTTTAGGGCCACGCAATTTATTAATTGAAGCTTTTGCATTTTCTTCTAATATACTGTTCAGTTTATGGCTTGCATGATTCATGAGAGTGAAGGGACATTGAGATTGTCTTTACTACATGTCACTTTAGCGTTTGATGATTTTTAATACATCGGTCAAAATCCACCTGGAAATGTTCTTTTCCTGCAAATATAAAATGGCCCGATCTCTGGAACCTCAGAGGTAGCAATACAATGCCTTTTGCATGGAGAAAACGCAAGGAATGCCACTGTAATACCCCCTCTTCATTAAATTATTTAAAATATCCTATCCTGCGATTTGCACTACGCAAGGAAACCCTTGATCCACCCTACACATCCCATTGGCCAGTGCAACATTTTTACCCCCAACAATGCCACCGTTTTGGCTCACAAAGCACATTAGTGCAAATCTTGGTGCATAGTGTCACAAAAGACTATTTGGACTGTGGTGATATTTTAAGAGACAATTTCATTCTGAATATCTATGCTTTAATCATTGTGAACCATTGTATCCAGCCACAGAAACCGGAATTTCTAGAAGCTTTACATTTGATAAATCATTTTGCTGACGTTTGATGGACATACACCCACTAGCCGTAAATAACCATTGATGCTAGAGCCCAACAAAATGTCATATATGTGTTGGTCCCACAGTATAAAATTATACAAGACTTATAAATCACGGTTTCTGACAATAAACTCTATAATCTGCTATGAATGTGCTCCTTCTATGAATATTCATGGCCAAGTGATCACGGTAATGATAGTGAACTTCTGTCAATGGAGTGTGAGAGGGCTGAGGTCATACATGTAATCTGTTTATTTCATCCTTGTAAAATCTTACTCTCTCATGCTGTGTACAATATGCTAAGTGCAATATGGAAAAAATAAACTAAATGGTTTATGTAAACCTCTACATGCAATGTCATAAAGGCAACATGGTACATGGAAAGGGGAGAAAAATAGATGATATGGGGGTTATAAACTGTGCAAAAATGTTGTATAATATACGTCTGTTGTGTATTTTATACTGTAATATATATTTAAAAGTATAGAACTAATAGAATCATCTAGAATATGTGACTATATTTTCATTGGTTTTCCTGACATCCAATTAGGTGCTGAAAGGACAACAAAAAAATAATTATAAACAATACATTCGTATATGTGTGATCCCCCCCATTAAGTACAGTTGTTTCTTTTCATTGCCCCATTTTGGCACAAAACTAGTCTCTAAATATAATTATTTCCAAAGCGGCCAGTAGAGCTAAATTGTGACAAATCTCGGTAGCAAAAAAACCCCCAATTGTGCCAGATGATATAAAAACTTGGTTAAAAATGACAGAAGAAAGCCATAAAGATGAACTATTATTATTATTATTATTATTAGTATTATGTGGAATTATAGGATAAGCAATAAATGACGGCTACCCGAAAGTGGATACAACATTGAAAGTTTACTTTTGTGAGCTTAAATCAAGTGAACAGTCTTACTATTACACACTCTGAGCTTTAAAAGAATTGGACCATCATTTAATTATTACAAAGCAATGTATTATTAAAGTAATTGTATCGTTTTCAAATAAGCATTGTCTAAACGATTGAGTTGTGTTTGCAAAGCAAAAAGTAATTTATTTTAGCAGATGCAAAATTTAGCAGTTCAATACATAATTATAATACAGTACAGCCAATACCAAAATGATACATACACACTACACTGTTTTCGTCCAATAATCGGCTGAAACAGCCGACATACGACCGCTTGTTCAAAAGTCGGGTCAGTGTGTATAGTTACACGATGGTCGAAAGTGTGCCCAAATGGACGATTATCGCCTCATTTGGTTGGTCGTAACGTTTAATATTTTCGTTCCAATCTCGTTTCCGTTGTGTAGTGTGTATAAACTTCCGACCGATCCACAACAGTGAGTACGAAATTACAGTCATTGCTCACGACAACATGGCTGTAAAAAGTCACTAACGGGACATCCGCTCTTCCCTTTCTCATCCTAAACAAGGCTAGTGTGCATGCAGTCCATGGACCAAGCGATCGGACCATCGGTCGCATGTAAAATGGCTCGGCATAAAAAGTTGGTCGAAATTTCTGTAGTGTGTACCCAGCTTAAGCTGTGCTCCACTGGTACCAGCTTACAGTACTTCACTCCAGAATACTGTGGTCAGAGAAGACTGAGCTAATACCAGCTAGAGCTGTATTATATACACTCAGTTTTACAGTGAAAACAATGCAGATGGTGTGGCTTGCTCCTATTGGTCCAGGTATCAGGGGTTGTGCTCTGAGTTTCCCGCCAAGACTCCAGTTTCAACTAGTCTATTAGCATTTTACAGTTGGTATCACTCTGATCATTTATTCCCTAACATCAATAACTAGAGTATGCAATGTACGATCTCTTCGGCGAATGAACCGGACAACTGCTGATGAATAGGGGATTAAAATGATACTAAACATGCAACCTGAACCTCAAATAACCCTAAAGTGTATATATAATCATAATATATAAACTAATAATAAACTAAATACTATCTGCTCATAAATCACTGTGGAATGGAACCAATATGAAAATGAAATATATAAATAACTAAATGTTACAGTGCGGGTGTGTGCGTGCGTATTTAAGCGCGCAATCACACTATGCCACGTGTTACGTGGCATACTGATCGCAATCACACGGTGAAACAATATTAACCAATATACTTTCGTTCATCCAATTATACGACTTCGACAGTATGGTAGACTCTTACATAGGGGAAAGGCAACTGATGTCACAATAGTCCAAGTAATTGTGGTCTCAGTTTTTTAACATGAATCAAATTCGATTAGACCCTGTGTTATATATATGGTAGGAGCTCAAGTTGTCTGATGTGGAGCAGAGAATTACTACTTTACTCTCTTTATACCAAAGCAGTAGTTCAATGAAGGGTGAGCAGTGAAAAATGTATTTCAACTTCTTGGTATCTGAAAGTGTAAACGTTGGGGTTTTAGTGGTCCGTTAACTAATGACTATGCTGAAGGATGAATTTATGGTATGAAAGGTAGTGGATCACTTCATAAATAATTACCTGTAAAACCTGATTATTTATGGTCTTTTGGACATTTTTAAAATGATTCTGGTTTGTCCACTCTGCATGGTTTCATGGAGAGTCCACTGTGCTGGTATGAACTACTGTTTTATAAAGTGAGATTGGAGATCTTAGAAAGTGAGATTGGAGAAGTTAAAAAGTGAGATTGGAGAATATAGAAAATGAGACTGGAGAATTTACAAAGTGAGTTTGGAGAATTTAAAAAGTGAGATTGGAGGATTTAGAAAGTGAGATTAGAGAATTTAGAAAATGGTTTTGAAGAATATAGAAAGTGAGATTGGAGATACAGGGCCTCATTTAGGGGCATATTCAATTGTTAGATCGCTAAAATACTCGCGCTCCAAAAATATTACCGTTAATACGGTAATAGCTCGCTGAATTTCTGCTCGCAGCTCGCAAGCACACGTCCTACACGTCTTAGACGCACATTGTGTCTGAATCTAAATGAGGCCCACATACATTCTTTCTAATGTTTTTAACATTATTACAATGCATGTTAATGGGTATAAAATTAGAACCCATTTTCTTTTTATAGAGCCCATACCCACTTATATTTTTACTAAGGTTTGGGTGTACTGCGTTTTTCAGAACGCATCATGTTCCACTTACTTGTGTTTAGTATGCACCTTGGGGAAGCCTACAATGACCTGCAATTAACTCAAAATGCTAATAACAAATGTTTCACTTGCAATGATTTAATACACTTTTTAACATGTATTTCTTACTTTTAAAATATATACATAGGTAGGAGGAGGAGCAAACCATGCATGCAGATTAAAGTAAAAATGTCAATACATAATTTATAGTGTAGCCCCCTGTTGTTTAGTGGATAGAGTGGGTGGATTTGTCATGGGTCCCTACCTCTTTATTGCCCTGGAATTTGCAGCCCGGTGCTAAATCAATCTCTTTATGTTTAGGGCCTTGCTGGTGAGTAAGCACCAGGAGCCCCTGGACATGCCGGCTACAACCCGTATAGTGGTGTATAAGTGCAAGATGAAGCAATATTGAGCACCAGACAATCTCTACCTTTAAGGTATCTTTATTATGTCACCACCATTTTACTCCAACACAGTTCTTAGTTATGTTGCATAATAAAATACTTTACTTTTCAAGGCACAAGAGCTGGCATTCTTGCATGATGTATCTGCCTTCCTGTTTCTGACCTCTAAGATAGTTGTGTTCACACTAATTTTCTTTCTCACAATGGGTACCTATACACTCGTTCTCTTCTCCAGCCAGCCTTGGTAACTAGCAAGTGCAGTCTCTGCACTCAATTGTGTCTCTGAGAGAAAACACCCATACTCACACTGCTCGACTACCTGACAGGTTAGGTCAAATGTAGAATGCCCTGCTATCTATCCCAAGCTCCCGTACTCTCCCCAGCTTTCCTTCTCACACTAAATTATTATTATTATTCTTTATTTATATGGCGTCTCAGTTTTCCTGCATCGCCGTACAAAAGCAACATATAAAATACTATACAAACAGTAGAACATACAGGGTACAACAGTACAGAGCAAAACGAGTAAAACCAAGGCTCCAAAAGCTCTAAGCATAGCAAGTACAATGACATTGGAGAAGAAGAAATGTTATTGAGACAAGAGGGAAGAAGGCTTATAAGAGCTTACATCCTACAGGGAGAGGAAACAGAGAGCAGGCACGAGAGGAGTCAGAGGAGGAGATCAAGCACAAGAGGAGCACAAACAGGGAAGTGGGAGGTGAGGAGAACAAGAATAGAGAAGGTTAGGTGGAGCTTCTGGAGATTCTCTCACTGAACCTGGTCTTTGTCACATAGCAGTCAACTGTCACAGTCAGAGGGCATCTACATGGTTCCCTCCAAAGTCTAGCCACTGTAGGACTCTACTAAACACTTGGGTCTTGCAAACCACTTTAACTACACCCCATTGTGTCATACATACTCACTGTACTAGTTAAAGCAAAACTTTGCATCCAATCATGTTATCTAAATTTGACAGATAGTTTATTTAAATCTTCTCTGAACAATCTGAATAATACATGAAGAGTCAATAGTAAATAGGGATAAATGAGTCAATTTGTGAGTCAAAATTAATATATAATATATAGCATGTACTTGATATTGTATCAGTACATTGATTTGAAATGAAAGTAACAAATAAAGTAATTAACTATAAATTTTAAATTGTAGTCTTTGCCATATAGTATTTCCATGTATGCTGTATGCTATAGTCAATGTATCTGCTTTTAATGTGTTTTCCTTTTTTGTGAATGTCTATTGCATTTTTCAACAATGTTCTTAAGTAAGAAACGTTGAAGTAGGCAGGGCAAGGACCAGCCTGTGGCCAGTTAGAGCATTCTTCACAGCACAGAGCTAATTAGAATATACTACATAATAGCAAAAACTATATTTGTGCAAAGGACCTCGATGTGAAACAAGATAGATGTCTAAACGTAGACTGTTGCTTCCATTCCCCTTCTTACAAACACCCTATTTAACTACAGTCTTGCCCTGACTAACATACTACTGAATAGGTTACTGCCTCACAAACAACCCACACACTCAACATTCTGATGATCTGTTTGGTTACATTTTGTTCAATCTCTGCCCAATTTAAAACTGCGGACAACACAGGAGTTGAAGACTGAATACAATGGGGTGCTAACAGGCCTGGGGGTAAATTTATCAAGCTGCGGGTTCGGAAAAGTGGAGATGTTGCCCATACCAATCAGATTCTAGGGCCTGATTCATTAAGGATCTTAAATGAAAAGGTATCTTATTTCAGTCTCCTGGACAAAACCATGCTACAATGCAAGGGGTG
This sequence comes from Mixophyes fleayi, assembly GCF_038048845.1. Taxonomy (NCBI): domain Eukaryota; kingdom Metazoa; phylum Chordata; class Amphibia; order Anura; family Limnodynastidae; genus Mixophyes; species Mixophyes fleayi. The sequence goes on from NC_134404.1 coordinate 83,052,679, forward strand.
CAAACTAGTTTCTGTTTTGCACATAAGTTAAATACTGACTATTTTTTCATGTAGCTAACAAATACTTGATAGCTTATTTGTACACTGAAATTTAAAGTTGATATTTGTGTGCTACATGAAAAAACAGACAGTTTTTAACTTATGTGCAAAACAGAAAACTAGTTTGCACCCCTTGCATTGTAACATGGTTTTGTCCAGGAGACTGAAATAAGATACCTCTTCATTTAAGATCCTTAATGAATTACGACCCTAGTTAATATTTTTTTAGTATATTTTACAAAATGACAGCTAGAATCTGATTGGTTGCTATAGGCAACATCTCCACTTTTTCAAACCCGCAGCTTGATAAATTTACCCCCTGGACTGTCAATCTGGCAATTCCGGTATATCCCAGCAGGGCTGGTATGCCTGAGAATTTTATTGGGTTGGCCTTGTCTCCCAGACATTTGTCAGTCAGCCTTACAGCACTGCTGCACACTTTGCACTGGAGCAGTGGTAGTGTCAAGAGATCGACAATGAACTACCCTATTGATGATGGAGCCCTATGTGACATCACTAGGCATTTCTATGACATCACATCATTTCTTTAGGGCGCATTTATGAATGTAGACTTTTGTCCTTTGTAAACCAGAGCTATGTTTTAGTCACAGTTCAGCCCTAGGTGCTGAGAACCCAGTTAAAAGCACCTTAACAAAATTTGTGTCCAGGCATCTTGTTAATGCTATGCTAAGATGAGGTAGCCGTTTTCATTCTAAACAATTACAAAGGCACCTTGCTAATATTAAAAAAAAAACATTGATGATCAGGACAGAGTTACATGTGACTAATATGTTTATATGACTATTACACAAAATATAAGTATAGAGGAGGTAACTATTTTGTCTGACTCAAAATAAATAATCAGGGCCACAATTTAAATGTTCATCTTGAAAATCTTACCTAGTGTTAAGAAAATATATCCTTTGGGAAGTGTCCTGGGGTAACATATTCAGTGTGTTTTACTTCAGAAAAGTTGCATATGTACTTTAATTTAAGCATATTCATTAAGTACAATGAGATTGAAAACGATATGCTGATACTGATAAGATAGCATATAACGGATCAATGATCAAACATTAGGGCCATATAAGTATAATTTCACCAATGAGTTAAAAACACAAATGTTTTGATGTATCATGTAAATAATATATTAGATATTGGATATTGATTACATTGGGATGTACAGTTCCCTCACATAATTTAAACAAGCATAAAGTATTGATATGCAAACCTTAATGGGTAGTAAGTATCATTGTACTTTTGTAAGTGTTTTTATTGGGTAAAATATTAATAAGAAGCTTTGGAGCATTAATACTGATTTTTAAGTATGACTTAAGGAGGCATTGACTGGATCATTGTTTTTAGGAATACAATGATATATTTAGGGGCATATTCAATTACGATCCGATCCGCGGTAACGCGCGTTACCGCGGAAAATGCGCAGTACGGCCGTTAATACGGTACCGCATTAACGCGGATTTTCTTACGCAGCCCTACGGGCTGCGAACGAAAATCCACGTTAATGCGGCGCCGCGGATTAGATTCGCGGCCGTTCCGGCGCGATCCCGCGGATCGGGATCGTAATTGAATATGCCCCTTAGGGTCTTACAATATCAACATTTGTATGATGAACTCCAAAATGGGTTTATTGTGGTTTGTATTGTAATTTGCAATATAAATAAAGCTATTGTTGATCAATAATTGTGGCCAGAGTGCAGCTTTTTTGGTATTTGTTCTATTAGCGTTATTATCATTTGAGAAACATCTTTCAGCAGAGAATTGTATTTTGCATTGGTAACAAATGGCTTCTTGTTCCAATAGCCTTTCCTTGCGCTGTTTAACCAAGGCCATTTTTATTTTGGATCACCTGTGTTCTGCTTTCTGAGAGGGGAGGGGTGATGGGTACTCACATAGGGCATGATGCTGAGTTAGGAGCAAAATAAAAAAAGAGCAAATTTGCACCTTGGCAAAACCATGTTTCATTGAAGGGGGAGATAAATTTAAAATGTGGGGACAGACTTAAGGATGGTATAGGACATGTCCTAAATAAGCTTTCAATTTCAGTGTAAAAATAAAGCTATAAAGTATTTGTATGCTACATGAAAAAGAAGCCAGTATTACCCATGCATGCAAAAAAAAGCAACTAAATTCATTTGCAGCACTTGTATTGTAACATGATTTGTCCAGGAGCAAATGTACTCTTATTTTTTTTTGCTGTGCTTCTAACTCAGCATCAGGCCTTATGTGAGAACTAGTCTCCCCTTCATTCCTCTGTAAACAGAAGGAACTGAAATAAAATCGGATGTGTGTACAGTGTCTAAATCTGGCTTGTTTAAATTTTTTGAAAACGTTTAAAATCTCTTACCTATTTGTTTGTGAACAATGCCATTTTTCTTATAAAACAGCTTATATTTCAGCCATAATTTCCATTTAACATATTTGTTCATACTTAATAATTAATTAATTTGAAGATAAAAAAGAAGGGAAAGTAAGATAAAAAGAAGTGTATCCCCAGAACGTATGGCATATTCTAGGAGGGCAATAAAAATGTCCTTTAAGCAGTAAAAATGATTTGGCCGAAAGAAATGCTAGAACTGGTTCCTGTGCGTTCCAGCACAAGTTAAGCCCTGCGTATAGTATGATATATATCTTTATCCCAGTTTAATAATAATGTCCATAAATGTGACAAATTTTTAAGATCTGTGAACTTTTTTAAAAATTATTTCAGTGTTGAATCTGGAGCAATGGGAATTTCATTGTTTTAAATATAAAGATTGTAATGTTGTGTGTAAACAAGAAAACACTTATTTGTTGTGGTGTCTGTAAACAAGAAAACACTTATTTTTTTCATGTGATCTGCTGCTACCTAACCAATATCTACTGCTGCTACCATACTGATTGATTGTTATCGTAAACCTGAAACACAAGTTAATCCAATATAAAAAGGGTTGTATAGCTATATATATATTTAAAATAAAAAAAAGCTTCTAATGAGGTTCTTTCGTGTTTAATTTAATAGGCTTTCTTACAGCGAGTCTCCATAGGTAAATTTCTTCATATAGGACAAATTATTTTTCATTTCGATTAAGTTCTCCATTAAATTCTTTGATAGCTGCTTCACATAACTTAGCCACTGATTATTAAGTGTCCCTGGCCCTTTAAGACTGGAGAGAAAAAAACAGATTTTGTTTCTAATTTGCGAGTTTCAAGTAAAGCATGAAGGTCAAACATCTTATGGAAATACATTAAAGTCTATAATTATGCTAAATAGCACCTAGGTTTGATTTTGCGGACTTTGTTCCAATCATCAGGGTTCTGTGTCTATGGACCTGACTTACACACAGCATGCATTACCTTGAGATTCAGCTGTTTAGTAAGGTCTAATTGATGGTTATCAGAGATTGAGACAGCAAGAGATAGTAAAGCTCTACAAATTGCAGATGTGATGTAGCTATGATCTAGGGCATTCATTTTTTTCACTTTATATCAGAGGCAGGATGGCAGTGCATGCTGGAACTTTTAGTTACACTACTACTGCGAAGTTACAGGTTGCCTAAGCCAAGTCTATGATATTAGTCATGCTCTGATTATTAGTTTAGAAAGTGATACATGTGCGTTCCATTGTATATCATTTGAAGGACATACATTAATAAAGTACAGTAGGACTTAACAAACTAAGGGTTCATTTATTTTAATAATCACATGTCCTTAGCTTGTGTCTGCAGTAATTGTTTCCTTGGTGCATGGACTTTAAAATATATCATTAAAATGTTGTTCCTACATAAATACAGGCAAAATGCAACAGCGTTTCTTGTTGTAAATTTGTTATCCCTGAAACACTGAATTTCTCTTAAATCACAACTCTGCATTTTCTTTTCACTAACTTATTTATTATGACTAATCTTACCTAAAGAGCTCCTTCACCTATGTTTGTAGGCCTTTATGTGGAGGTATTTTCAAGCAAAATAGTCATCAGGGGATTTAGCTGCATGTATACGGTATATTATTTTTATGCTAAGCACACAAGGCTCTTTAAGTGATTATATAAAGGAAAATGGAACAAAACAGGCAAATATGCACAAATAAGATTTTCGTAAGTTTTCATTTTGCTCATCACTTTGGGAAGCACATTAGTAGAGGATAGGGATTAACAATCCCTATACTTGTAGCAAAATGCTCTAACGAGGCTTGGGGGTATATTTACTAAACTGCAGGTTTGAAAAAGTGGAGATGTTGCCTATAGCAACCAATCAGATTCTAGCTGTCATTTTGTAGACTGTACTAAATAAATGATAACTTGAATCTGATTGGTTGCTATAGGCAACATCTCCACTTTTCCAAACCCGCAGCTTAGTAAATATACCCATTGGCAAGCATTTCTTGAGGAAAGTACTGAACAAAATGGGAATACAGCTTATTAGTTAATAAACCTTAATTATTACATACATTACATATATAGCTGCTCCTCGTACTTTGTGAAGCTAAGATACATTATATATCAATGAATTCATATTATAAATGACTAGATTAACAAACATGGAGTTAGATAAAAAAAATATAATTACAATTTCCCTGTATAAAATAATAAAGATACCTTAAGCCTATTTAAAAAAAAAACAACAACTACTAAACCTCTATTGTTAAAAATACATACATGATCTTAAATCTGGGACTGACTGGTTGGCTATAGTTTAAATTTCCAAATGTCTAAATACAGTATTAGAAAGACAAGTATTTTGACATTAATGCTAATATTTTTTAAATTACATTTTTAGATGCTAAACCTAAATTTTCGAATGGTGTTAGCAGTTTATGTGAATTGGACTATAAAATAGACATTTTAAGACCTAACAGCATTTATGTGAATTTGGCCAATATATGATATGAGGCATTTTAATACCTGTTTAGTTAGTTAAATTGCCCTAAGATTGCAAGCTCACTGATAGGTGTGGAAAGAAAGTATATGGGTTGCAGAGAACCTAATATATCTTATGGTAATATTTTTCTGCTAAGTTTATAATAAAAGTGAATTAAGGAGAGAAGAGAATCATGTTTGTCATGTTTTTTGTAAAGTAATATGTATACATTCATCTATATTGACTTCCAATGTGGCCTAATTTGCCAATTCTTTCTTCCCCAGTTGCCAAAATCTGTTCAAATATATTTTCCCTGGCTGTGCTTTAGTCACTAATTTTTAGTCACTCTTTCTATATTAATTCAGAAAAGGTCTTGCAATTATTAATTTGTATGTGTTAGAAATATGAGCATCTGCAAATATTCTACTGCTACTTCTAATGTTAGTAATAAATAGAAAATGATTGTGGGTATGTCAGTAAAGTCAATTATTTGTTTGGTAACATATGCAGTAGAGTATTTGGTTTAAGCTATTAAAAAGAAAGCCAATTAAAATGGTTTGATAAGCATATGTATTAGAAGCAAGTCTTACACAGGGGTCAGAAACAACACTAAGTAAACAGAACTGACAGAAGAGTGAATCTTTTGTTGCGGGATCCCAGCTGTCCAACCTCCTATTATCCAAATAAGACTAGCTGCATGTTCCCTGCTGCCCCCTCACCAACTCAATGCACATAAACAGATTGGGATGTTCTGCATGCATGCTCAGCATTGCAGCCGTACTCCCCTTTTACTGGTTCCTCTTTACTAGACAAGAAACTCTAGACATTTTTTTGTAGGTAACAAAGCATGGTTGTAAAACAGAAGGGGGAAGAAAAGAAATCAAGAGAAAAAAACTTGTCACTGACAAAAAAAGCATAGGAAGTAGAAAATAGAAATAAGGGTGAATGCAAGAATTATCCTGTTTAACACTGGCTCTTTTTGTTCACAGCTGTCTTTGTGAAGGGTTGTAAGTATCATGATGTGGAACAAGTGCAGTCTCACACATACTTTAGCCAGAAGATTGCCAGTCACTGACAGCTTATTTTAACCATGAAAAATGGAAACTTTGCTTTCTATAAACACAGAATTGTAAGCATTTTGCTTGAGTGACACTAACTAAATATTGTTAACATATTTCTTTATTACGAGTTAATACAGCCCATTCAAATAACTGATTTTCTATAGTAACAAACTGGACAGAAATGTTTAATTTCTACTATAAGACACATTTCAGTTTCCGAAAATACTAAATGACAAAACTCAAAATCTAATAATAATAATAATAGTTGTAGTAATAACAATAATAATAATAATAATAATAATAATAATAATAAATTATGTATTTATACATTTTGCTAGAAAGTTTTTTTGAAATACAATTCTTATTATGATACTGAGGTTATTAGGATTTTATAATATAATAAAAACAACAATTAATAATAATAATAATAATAATAATAATAATATTATTAATAATAGTAATAACAATAACAATGTGTATTCTTCTTCTTCCTCTTTTTCTTTGTTTCTTCTTCTTCTTTTTATTATTATTATTATTATCATTTTTATTAAAAATTCTTATTAATAATAATAATAATAATAATAATAATAATAATAATAATAATAATAATAGTAATAACAATAACAATGTGTATTCTTCTTCTTCCTCTTTTTCTTCTTCTTCTTTGTTTTCTTCTTATTATTATTATTACCATTTTTATTAAAAATTCTTATTAATAATAATAAATTACTTTCTTTTTTCTTAAAAAAAAACCTTTATAGTATAATACATGTATACATATATATGGGTTTTCAAATGTTAAAATGTTGTTATTTTTTCAATCAAAATTTGTTGTTTTAAGTTAAACAATGGAGATTTGAGATGAGCAAAATGGCTTCTTGCATTATTATGTATTGCCAGCAGTTTATTTTGTATTCTGGGTAGTAAAACATAAACACATGGTTTGCAGAAAGTGGTGGATGTGACTAAGCAATCAGGTTCTGAAGGTATGTATAATAATTGTGAGTTATGATCTGGCCATGTTAATTTGTTTCTCAACAAAGCTAACCAGTCTTTCACACAGAGTGACAAGAAAGGGAGCTTGGTGTAGTAATGTCAATAATATCATGTGTGTTCAGAAATATTTCCCTTCAGTGAATAGCAGTATGCAGATTTAATATATAAGTTTGTGCTTTAAAAGCAAGGCTGATAATAATAATAATAATAATAATAATAATAATAATAATAATAAAAATAATAAAACAAGTTGTTAAGTGGTTTCTAATTTTGGCTGGTTAGCATTAATATCTAGAAAATAGTTTTTCAATCAACTTATATATCTGTTTGTTTATTTTGAATTTTGGAGAAATACATTTTGGTATTCTGTGTCTTCTCTGTACCACATTCCGGACATATTTATAGCCAGAACAAGTATAGATTAGATTCTAGATTTGTGATCGTAGTCCTCTCTAATCCTCAGTACAACACCAATCCATTATAATAATTGCATGTTCTCTAGATATGTATAGTTCTGATATATTTGTACATTCACACATATGAACAAATTTTACACCAGTTTGGTGGTTCATGTGTTCACTTTTAATGCCCAATCAGGTTAGATGAAAATGTAATAAATCAGCTGTATAGTTGTTGGACGTGAACACAGTTAACGCAAGCTGGGTCAAAAATAAACCTTTAGTAAATCACCTTTAGAGACTTGTGTAGTTAATTATAATCAGACTTGGTAATACACAATTTATACCCAGGAATTAGTGGTCAAAGTGGGCTGGTATACGGTGGTATGCCATACTGCCACTTCTCCTATTGCCTTCATTGTAAGACTATCAAATTCCATTCACTTAGATCTTCCATACCACCACAACATCAACCACTGCTTGCAATCATGTATTTTACCATATTTTCACCTTACAACTTGAGATGTGATAAATTGCAAAAAGTTTATTATTTTAAATTTGCATCTACATGTTTTTCTTTGCATTGTCTAGAGTGTAAATATTATACAGCACACATATTTCAATGTAGCACAGATATCTCATGATTTGGAACTCTGAAACAAAGTAGCTATTTAAGAAAGTTAATTATTATATTAAAGTTTCTTTCTTAAGAACGTCTTTTGTTTAAATAGAGTAGAATAATTTTTTGCAACTGTTTCATATGTTTGGGTGCTTATTTATTTTTACTAAATAATGCACATAGTTTTATGGTTAATCCAAAATTCAGTTGTTGATGAGATGAACACATGTATTAAACCAGTTTGGTACTTTGTTCTATGATCTTTGTATAGGACATCAGTGTTTACTGTAGAGAGAATTACTTATTATTAAATGAAAAATCATGCAGAAAAGTTTGTAAACCAGGATCAGTACAAATTTCACTTTTAAAATAACCATTGTGCATTGCTATTACCATTATTGTTGATGTCACATGTTGTTAAACAATTGCAACACAATAGCTCAAAAATTTTGGTGATATGTTTATCATGTATTTAATGTTTTCATATAATTATAAAACCGACTTTGCAGCAAATATATTGAAAATGTTCCAAATTAGCAAAGTCTGTAAAACCTTACACCAATTTTAAACCCTTTCCAATGTCTGGAAATATATTTAGGGACTTTAATTCACATATAGACTATACATTTATATATTGAACATGGTTATATGTATTTCTCTTTTGTATTGTTCAAAGTTGAAATAAAAACATAAAAAATATGTAAATAATCACGGGGAAAGTGCACAGATAACAGAATGTAGACATAAAAATGCTTACTGAACACGTACACAGTTTGTGATTACCTTTTACTCATTGATTCTACAACTTCTTGAAAATATAAAGTTCTTACATTGATGATAAAGTATTTTACCTGCAAATAAATTTACCCATTTTAATTATGTTGTAATGAGTCTCAGTGATGGATGTACAGAGATTTCCAAGTGAAATTCATGTTGTTCATTTCAATGTCACCACCCAGAATTTTAATTAACTAACTTTGAACCCATAGACAATGGGACCAGAAAGAATAAAATAATATTCTACATTATATATAATGTATATAGTACATTTTTGGGGAAAGTGTTTGGAAAAATTCTTAGAACTGAACTGTAATGTGGAGTTGGCCCAAAAAATAGGTGCAATCTTATAGAGCGGAGTTCTCATAACGATGAGCTTTTAACGATTCTATTTTAAAACATCATATGGCATTAGAAAGTGCAAACACATTCCTATCAAACTATTTTTAAATGATTATGTCCTCTGATATTTATGAAACGTATAATACAATCATTGCAAAATTGCAATCTGTAACAAGAATTGTCTGTGGAATCCATAATTTGGCCCACTAAGCACTTTTAAATATGTAAATATTTTATAAATCATCCAAAGCAAATAAGATAGGAAGGTCTAATAACTGTCAAAATATAATAGTTTGCAATTAAATCAAATGCTGCATTTTACAAAAGTATCATTATCTGATAGCTGTACCTCCTATGTAGCAATCTTCAAAGATCTCCAGATTTCCTTTGGCTCACTAAGTTCTCCATCTCATCTTAGAGAGTAATTCTATATATGTTTTTGTGGTCTGGATCCCGCTATTCAAGGAAATCGGCAACAGGGTCAATAGCAGCAGGAAAACATTACATTTAGACTCAGTGTAAATGTTATTTACACATATAACAACATACTAAGTGCACATTCATGGGGGTTTGTGACCTGTGGGTTAAGTGGAGAAATGGTTAAAATAGTTATATTTAACAAAAAATACTTTAGTTTTCATTTAAACATATGCTGAAAGATAAGTTTAACAATGCTGGGATTATATATTACCAATAAAGTCTAAATAATATCTGATAATTCCTATGGTTTGGCAGCAGCAAGCTATTTAACCATAATATTTAAAGTTGTTCGTTCCTTCCAGACACTTCCAGGTTGTGCCTTTGCATATCCTGTCTGACAAAATACACAGAAGACCTTAGAACAATGATGCCCACATTTTTTCCTAAACAACAGTTTTCTCTCTTGCAAATTTGTATGTAACTTATCATGTATGACCGATCCTATTTTTTCTCTGAATTGATTTTATGCTATGAAAACGCTTACTTATATTGGTGCAGATAACGCCAGAAATTCATTACCAATGGATAATAATAATAATAATAATAATAATAATAATAATAATTGTTTTGGTTGGTTCATATTACACAAGTGGTTTAATATATGGTTAAACGCCTGTAAATAATATCTGTATTAAACCGTAACTGTAAATAATAGCTGTAAAAAACTTTGTTCTGATATCAGTACATATAATTGATAAGTTCTGATATCATTATTTCGGTGTTCATTAGAAAAACTTATGAATAATGAGCCTCCTGCTGAAAATGAATATGGAAATTAGAAGTTGTCTAGGACTGTTTGTGTTAAAACAGCCGGTCTAGTGTCTTGTGCCTTTATATGGTCTTAAAACTGCTTGGTAACTTCTAATATCTATATAATTTACAGTAGGAATTGCATTAACCCATATTATTATTATTTTTATTAGTAGTAGTAGTAGTAGTAGCCATCATTGCTATTTCAAATGCAATCTGTTCTTTATTTAGTATGATTTTGAAGGTAGTCTTTCAGTCCTGAAAGTATGATAGTTATTCTTTCAGTTAGGAAAACATCCCCACTTGTGTTTGCATTCGACATGCGTTTCCTACTAGTATTTTTTCTAGAGTTGAGGAGTTCACTGTAGGATTCCCCAATGCTTTTACCTGATGTGAACACAAAAAATAGATTGCATTGGTCCTCATGTAGAGTTGGATGCAATTTTAATATAAAATGCAGTCAGTAATTCATCCCAAAAAAGACAAATATTAAACGGGTATGTTGAGCACCAGTAACTTACATAACACCACTGATCAAGCACCAGTAAGTTTGCCATCTACGGAACTGTGCACGTGCGTCTAGGTTTCAATGTAAATAAGTTATATTCGCTCCTACATGCCCTTATAAACCCCATCCTTCTTTCATTCCTCCTCATTAATCGTAAGGGGCCACAAGTGTCCGTAAGCGCAAGAAGCGACTCAGTCTACATATGACCACAAACATAACTAGTGCTTTGTGGGCATGCGCAGAAGTAAAAAGGGGAATGCAATTGTGATGTTATAAAATGCAAGTAACAGTGGCAGTGGTTGTGGTGACAATATAAATAATAGTTCACTATTTACCTGAATTTTACTAACATTAAAAATATTGAATATAATCGGCTAGTAAAATGTTTAAAATAACCACCAATTGTTATGATCCTTCCCCTCCAAAGATATCCAAGTTCTGCAAGGTTAGTGCTTTTTCCCCCTAAAATGAATGCATGAATACTTCCAAATTTTTTGGGATGAAGAATTATAACAGATTAAAGTTGGTAAAAAATACCTTACCCTATCTTTTGTTGTCATGGCGGTGAGCCAGGAATGAGTTTTCTGATCCTTAGTTGGGCTGGTCTGGGCATCTGAAGGGCTGCTGCAGCCAATAGGCTAACCATGCTCAGCAAATGAAACGCAAAGCGTCTTCTGGGCCAAGGAGCCTTTAACACACTATCCAAATGTAAATTATTATCTGTAGCTTCCTGTACCACATTGGAAAGTTGGGGGATAGTGTTAGGGTGGTGTCAAATGAGCGTTTTAAATGCTAAAACCTTTCTAGCTATAGTACTCAAATCATCGTGTGTTGACACATTAGAGTGAATGGGGAATTCTCTATCCCTTTCATATACGAGCGATTAAGTACTGAAGAAGTTGCATGTACCATTTCCTGCGCATTGTCACGCCCATGTGACAAGGTGTGAATCTTCTCCATCCTCTATAACATTCCCATTTAAAAGCACCCATCTGACACCATAATAAGTGGGTCTGCCTGTCCTGTCAGCATGTCCCCCTTTCTTTCAGTTTGTCCCCCTATTAAGTCAGTGTAAATGACTGTCCCATCATGGTAGATACATGGTAGCTACGCCATACATGCTTAGAAGAGGTCTCTGCCTCGCTCTATTGAGAGCACAGATGGGGGCCTGGGAGGAGAGAACGACAAATTTTGTTATGGTGCTGGGTGATGCACATTTCTAGCCCTACTTAAAGGTGTAACTATAACAATATCATGTGACTCATAGGAGATCTGGCAACACAGGTAACCGAGGACTGTATCAACTGTTTCTGCAGCTACTGAGGATAGATGTAATGCACTTATATTCAGGGACTTATGCCAGATTACTGGTGATATAATTGGTGCATAGCAATATTGGAAAGTGTTTATTGAGGTCAACTCTCGGAGGTGGGGGGGGAGGGTATATGGGTGATGTAGTAATGAAGAAATGAAGAGAAGCTGAAGACTGGATTGAAGGGATGATCTGTCTTTCCTCAGAATTGATGCCCAGTATTGTTTTCTAACACCTCTGGGCGGCTCTGTCACAAAGGCAGATAGATACAGAAATGTATGGTAATATATCAAAGTCTGTGTATTACAAGACATCAGAATTTTCATATATGGGGAGTGTAAATGGGCAAACCAATTAACTACACAGTCTAACATTTTTTTGCATGACCCTGACCAAGCTGGAATGTTATTCGCTTAATTAACACACCTGTGAGGAGGCCATTGCTCTGAATATGCTTGGTGATCCTCACTTAGCCAGGTGATTACATTTTTTGTTCAATACCAGAAAGTTATAAAATATCTCAAACATATACTTTGTTTCTAAGATATCCAAAACCATTATATTCATAAGTTATACGGGTTATTTTGTGCTTAATGTTGGTTGTTTGCATTCATGTCACAAAATTCATGCTTGCACTTTTTGAGTAAGGATGTGACTTGTGTTTTGCTAAATAGTATGTTATTACATTGATAAACATTTTACCAAATCATTTTCTCCTTCCCCTCAGCCATTTGCCCAGAAGATGTGCAGGAAGTTAGTACATGCTGTATTCTAATAATCCAACTGAACTTCTGAGTTCAGCTCTCCTGTCTCATAGGCTGACGTCCTCACTCCTGTGAGCTCTTACATCTCACACTGGCTTGTTGGGTACTAATACAGTAAATTGTCTTTCCCAACTTCACATTAGTGGAGAAAGTTGACCGGGGTGTTTAGGAAGTCCTGAGTCAAGCATTAGTGTAAAGCTCTACGGAATATGTTGGCGCTATATAAATAAATGATGATGATGATGATGATATGTACTATGTTATGCTACCTACAATCCTTCCTGTTGTCAGTTTTCAGTATGACAACCCAGTCAATCCCACGGCAAGCATGACAAGTAACCATGGGCAGGCTGGTCTGGGGGGCAGGGGGGCATCTGCCCACCGGGATGTTCCCATAGTGGGCTGGGTCACTGGGTCACCTGTATTTTTTCCAATCAAAATAGGCTGCTAAATCGAGTCTTGCCCCCCCGGGCAAAAATTTTCCAGCCCTCACCTGCAAGTAGCCTATATTTAGTACTCATTTGAGGCATCTATCCTGGGCACACAGCTGCACAGAGAGTAGATTATATAGGTGCAACATTGATACAATGTTTATCATGGTATTTCCTATTTTAATACATATAACACAATCCCAACTTTCAATTATTCTTTAATATCTATTTGCATGAAACCAATATTAGCTCTCACTGACTTTTAAATTACGGTAGGAAAACAAAAGTAGTTTTATATTTAATACCCATGACTTTTGAAGTGTACAAAGATCAATTATTAATTGTATTCTTTAGGTAGAAATATTACTATCAACCATTTATCTGAGAATTTGCAGGCTTACACAATTAGAATCTATTGTGACCTTAGACACTAAGTGGGTGATGTAGAGTTGGATGTATGGCTGATTCGCAAGAGTAAGAGCTCTCTGCCAGTGCGCAGTAGAAAAACGTATATTTCATTCTGAGACCTTTCTCCCCCTTGCAGCTCTCTAGGGAGGAGGAATAAGGGAGATAGTAGGAGTGCAGTAAAGACGTGTTCATGCTCCTTACTATGCTGAGGGGGATGGAGCCACAGATATGCCTCCGAGAGGCTTTTTTCCTCTGTTGTAAGATCCATGCTAATCAGAACTACCATTGGTGCATTAGGTGTGGTGCACCGGGGCCCATGAAGATAATGGGGCCCACTGCATTGGGAGCTAGCAAGCTGTGGGCCCCTGTTCCCTCCTCCCTGTTTCCATGCATTGGGGCCCACAGCTCCCTAGTTCCGCCTCTGATACTAATGATGATTATATGCATTTTGCACACTATACCAAGTTACACGCATCTTAATATATATGTGGCTTGGCATACAAAGTAAGGATGCAATTTACACTTATGTTGACCCTGCATGATCCCCTAAGTTCCCAAATTTTCAGCAGCAAAAAGCCTGTGTACTTAAATGCATCAATATAGAATATTAAGTATGTGTAGAAGGATCTTTAAAATTCTTGACAATAATTTCATTCTTAATGCTAGAGTGTCTCAGGCAAAGTGAAATGTTTAAATCTATGCAAACATAACATTATTCAGGATTGACTGAATATAATTTTAGGTAATCTTTGAAATGCCTATATACTTGAAATAAATTCCCTCTCTTTAATCAATGAGTACATAATTATTTTTTTTATTGAAGCTCTAAGGTACTCAGAGCATACTTAATTGAGAAAAGATTTGTATTGAAGTTTGCAAATACTTTTACGGTGTCGGATTAAGGACCAAATAGAGATATTTTTGTCAAATAAGTCGTTGCTCTGTGCTCTGTAGATTGAGAGACTGGAGTTTATGATCAGAATTACCCATGCTTATTACTGAAAGAATATATTTCTAATTATTTCTCTGTGTGTTAGATGGGGGTGGGCAGTGGGATTGTCACAGTTCATTACAAGAAATTGCTTCATTAGCATATCTCTCTCTATTGGTTAGATCTCAAATATTAACCCAAAATGTCCGAGAGAGTATTATCAAACAGGCAGAATAAAATGATTTATTTTCTATATCCATAAATAAATGTTACAATGATATATATTTTACAGCCTCCCTGGTAGTTGTACATTTCAAAGAATTATGGTCAAAAACTCCACATAACATCTTGCAAATTGTGGTTTGGTTTAGACCAAAACAAAGGGCAGACGGCCCAATTGGAAGGCACAATGGTTAGACTTTCCAGTCTTCTGTCAGACTTATTAAACTTTTTTCCCTCTGGTTGATTGAGAAGGGGCTGAACTCAGTTGAGACCTATATCAATTGCAGAAAGCACAGTGGGGGAAAATGCATTGCGGATATTTCTTTTTGATGTAGGCAATCTACAACCGGCAAGCACATGCCGCAGCCTCATATTGACCCTGGTAGCAGAGGTCTTCTGCTAAATGGGCACAAAAAATAAAATAACAACTAAGTGAGCTCAAGTCTTTGTAAAAGAGTGATGGAAATCTTGTTACTGCACAATTGCAAAACTGCTCAGCATCCCGTAATTAGATCCCACCCATTTCATGATCCACATATATACTTTGAGGAAACACACTGCAAGTATATGCAAAATAAATAGTTGATGCTATTATTAACCATGTCATTGCTGATATATTGTTTAATGCTCAAAGCTAAAGGTTTGAACATATAGGGCCTCGTTCATGTCCGAACAGACCTTGGACGTAAGTTTGGAACTTGAGAGTAATTCCGCCGGTAATCAAATCCAATGTGTCTCAAGATACATTTTGATATGACTCTGGGTGTAATTATGCTCTGTCTAAAGAGTACTTGCCATACGTGAACACACGTAACAGACTGCAGTATAAGCACATGCATAAGTGCAATAAATGTTCACATCAGAATGCTTAGAATTTGTATTTGGTAATAAATTAAAATAATTGTTTATAGTATAATAACTGAATAAATATTTATTTTCAAATATAATTTTTTCTGTTTTTTAAAAATGATTTACATAAATAATGATGATTTCAATGCGTTCTGTACATACAATGTGTTTATATAGAATATCAGAGTTGCATACAGTTGTTCCGTAATAGTTGCTTGCACGCATAAATGTACTTTTTAATTTAAAAATTATGCCATGTAGGTCATCACTATCAGCTGGCATTTACACCTGACACCTGAAAATAAGTGTACTTAATATAAGCACAGGACTTGAATCGCCGGCATTTATGTTGAAACTGCATATAGTCTATGTTAGTCTGACCCTTCCATCCTCGTTTCACTTCTCAAGATGTTGGCAGTTGAAAGTGTCACTTGCAATGGGATTTAAATTGCCTGCAATTATGCTCAATGTCCATTTCTGTGCATGCACAGTGTGGAAGCATGAAAGATTTGCTACGCAAACAGATGAATATCCGAACATGGCTCAGGCCCAGAAGGTTTAAATGGTTTATTTTTGGTGATCATTTTATTACCATTAAAATTGAAATCAGGACACCTATGTGATCTGGAGTTTGGTCAGTCTATCAAAGTCACCTATTAGCTTACTTTTATTGTTAGATACATTGATAAGGTTATAGATGTCACAAATTATATTATGCATTTCTAGCAGTATTGATGTTGGCCAACAGTTAACTATATTATGCCACATAGTATATGATAATATACTTTTTTTCCACATATCAAGTGATCATTTTTTAATTTATTTATTTTTGCTTTTCCTTATTGAATCCAAAGGTTCCTTTATGTAACAGGCTCCAAGTGTTTGGGCCAGGCATGAATAAGTGAAAGCACCTAGATGTTGCCTGCGAAACCTTTCATGTTTCTAGAGGAAATTACTTTCAGTAAGTAGAATAATGTGATCATTTTAAATTGGAAATTCAAATTTATACAGATTCTAGTGCTTTGCCCCTGGAAAATGAGGTAACATAGATCAAAGTTATTGTATTGTAATATTTTATTTTTGAAAGAATTCTATTAAATTAAAATTAACAAATATACATTTTAATGACTTTATTATACATTGAAAACATATTTTTCAACACATTTCTGTGTGTGATCCAGTAACGAAAAATTGTGACTTAAGCATGGCAAAATAGATCTATTTCCCCCATAGTAGGAATCATTGCTCAAACTGAGCCATGATTTATTCATCTCTAGTTTTAGACCTGTTTTGTTATCTATATAATATACAGTACCCGATTCATTTTCTCCTACTTACTCATGGCAACTATTATAAAACATTTCATAAGCAGGTCTTTAAAAAAATAATATCACTGATCTAACCGGAACCTGTTTTAAATGTAACCACTATTGAATTATTAGGACTCACGTAGTTATTAATTGTAAGGACCTTGACCTTGCTTGTATAACTTCCAGCATGTGAGGTAATGCTATGGTAATGCGTAGTGGTTGAAGTGAACATTTAGAATTGGTGGTATGGAAATTGTAATGGGAAATAAATGAATGGACTATGATAGTTTTACAATGAAGGCAATAAGAGAAGTGGCGGCACGGCATACCACCGTAGACACACTTTGCCATAGGTTATAACAATGAGGAGGCACGCAATCTGGTGAGAAGAGTCACACTAAATCACAGTTAAATAACATCCATGTTAATGTAAAGACTTGAAAATTTGACCAATAGACATAAAATTACTTTGTTGTATTTTCCATCTACATAGCAAATTGGTGTTTCACTGATAAGAATTCCTATTCCATTGGATTGTTGTGACCTTGACATAACAATAGCATTATCTAAGATTGTAGACTCATCATTGTGTATACTACTCTTCTTTTTATATGCAACTATAAAGGATCATCTTGATTTTCCAATGTTTTGAGAATTATACATGGTATGACAATTTTGACTACCATTAGTGTAACCATCTCAGCAACATACAACACCAGGATCACATTAAGCAGTAATTATTAGTAACAATATTATTAACATTTATTTATATAGCGACAGAATATTAGCTAGCACTTTACAAGCTACAACTTTGTAATTTACAATTGCAAGGATCTACATTCTAATTCCCCCAAAATTAATTTTGGTTTGATGCAAAGTAAAAGATGTCAGCTGCCAAGTATAGGTGACAATTTATTCCAGCCCACTGGGAATATTTTCATTATTCACATTACATTCCTGTGCCACATCAATATATGTATAAGGTTTAGTGTAACATGTAAAAGTGGTGTGCAATGGAAATTTGTGTCTTTGTGGAATACTGTAGCATCAGTGACTATAAATGCAATTTATGGCTAATTCTGGACTATTTTAAATAGGAACATTTGTACAAATGTGACTTTAAAACATATGCACTCATTTGTTATAATACCATGATAGCTACTATCCCCCATGCCAAAGAAAATATAACTTATTGCTTGTACTCACGGTAGTGACAGATCACTACCACAATTTGCACTCTTACAATAGTAATTACCATATCCAAATTTACCTGACAAATGTTGTTAGCCCCACAACACACACAAGTGTAATACTCAAATGGAAGTTAATTAACTTAATGGTTTAAACAAAAAGATGGTACATTTGAAATATAAGCTCTCATGGGCAGGATCCCCTCTACCCAAAGTCTCATATTTGTCTACCTTGCACATCCCTGATGTTATATCTTATGCTAAATGTATTGCTGTTTGTTTACTCACTCCCATGAAATTCATACCTCTTTGCTAGTTGTATTGTTAGCTCATAACTATCCATGCTTGTGTTATGATGCTTAATTGCATTTGTGTATCTGTTATTATGTTTATTGTATTCATGTATGTAGAATGACTGTCCAACGCTTCCTGAAATTGTGGCGACCTATAAATAAATGCTGGTGATCATGATTTAGTGGAAGATTATAAGCAGACTCTACATTGTAACAGACAGGAACTCATTAAATCACAAGGAATTCTATAAAAGTTTCATTAATCCTCTATGGTATAACAAACTGAGAAAATTATTATGGGCTAGTAAAGGACACCCATTTTGTAGCCATACAACCTCTTGTTTCGCTTAAACTTTGCAGTGGTCCTACAGACCACATTGTATGAAAGTGAATACCATCGAGCAAAGATGCAAAGATAAACCTATTGGTAATTTAATATATTCTTAATTTTTATTTCGAAAGCGCTGACATAATACGCAATTCTGTATATTGAGCGGATCATGAAACAAATTTTGTGCAGTGACATAAAACAGAGGGTAAAGACAGCAGTGCCCAAATAAACCAGCAATCTTAGAGTTGGACACTTGAACTGCTAGTAAGGAAACTGTGTGTGACTATTGGAGGAAGAGGAAGCAGCATTATCACATGGCAATAAGAAACCCGTCATGGGTGACTGGGATTTCTGTGAAGCTACTGGCTGTGCAGCATGGTTGGAACCACCAGACAGCAGAAGGTGGAGACACAAAACATGAACCAGACACTGTAGAAATCTTCAAACAGCCAGCTGCTGTCAGCCATAACAGTTCTTCACCAGTTACTTTATCTGAACCTCCTTCCAAATTTTTAACTATTTATATTTATGGAAAGATAACTAAGTGAGAGATGAAGACACAGCAAATCTAAAACGCAGTCATATGTTGAGTTGGCCATTTTTAGAGCTCAGGATTTGCATGTGCAATGATGATGATGATGATGATGATGATGACGACGTGTTGTATCTATGCAGTTTAACTACATAGGGAAGACCATAACATGATTAAGAGCCCATCCAGATGAGGACTCAAAATGTCCAACAACTTGAGAAAAACAATAATAAAATAGAACAGACGAAAGATCATTTTAATCCACATGGACTTCACATATGCATGGACAGTGCATAAGGCACAAACATAGGGATCAATGGTTCCAAACCCTGCCATCAGTAGTCTACTCTTTACTCAAGTTACATTCCAAGTACAATAGAACAGTAGCACTAACTTGAATGAGCTCTAAGCGACAGAGAAGGAACCCAAATGGATATATTTATTTAAAAATGAGATCTAATTAAGACCTATTAACTTTCATCATCTTAGAGCAAAATGTTGTCCCAGCAGTGGTGTAATTTACACTATTTTCTGCAGTAAAAGGAAGTAAGAGAGATATCATGCAGTGGGCACCAAAAATTCACTGTCTATGGTACAGCTTCAACAACCTCTGCACTTTTTAGTACTGGAGCTTATTGGAATTATTAGAGGGAAACTGCACTGTTTTCCACTAAAAGTAAACAGAACCGTTCTGACAATCCTATAGTCTGGTTGCAATGATTAGGGACACACACTTTCTGAATAGTTTACTCAGGCAGCAAGCAGTGTATCACTAAATTAAGTAAAATTAATTTTGAAATAATCAGCATTGATTTTCCCACAATTCACCGCAAAAATTATTGTCTGCACTTCTCGGATTGGAAAAAGAGGCAAAATGTAATTTTCACGATCGAATGACGGTTCTTGCAGGATTGGGGGATTGGGTACTGCCAAACCAGGCTTCTGGCTTTCTGAGATTGGTAGATCTACTTAAGTCTCTGTGGATAATATGTCAGAAGCACAAATACAACTCCCAGAAGCCCATACACAAGCCACAGGGCATAATTAATGAACCAATTAGTCTCCAACTTCCGCTCTCTCTCCTCATTCTAACAGTGATGCACTACTGAAAGCTGCACAGAAAGGCCAATTGTCAATGACGGCTTTAATATTGGTGGCTGATAATGCTGCTGCCTCACAGAAGCCACACACACTTTCCCCACTAGCAACTACAATTGTTATTTTACTACTTTATATTCCCCACACCTCTTAGATTGTAGGCTTATTTGGGCAGGACCATCTTTGATTGTGTCATGATCATCTTAATGTACAACGCTGTGTAATATGTCAGCTCTTTATAAATAAATAGATAAATAAATAAGTAATAATTAAAAGAGTAATAATAACAGAGAGCAATAAAAACTGGGCTCTTCAGAAAGAGACAACTGTGGTGGTCAAATATATGGATGGCACCTGCCCAACAGCAGAGCACTGCATTCTGCATCAGGCCCTGTACTTCAAATCTATAGGGACATTTAAGTGTGGCAGGTAAGTTTGTATTTTGTATGTCTTAATTGTAGTCATTACCATGGCCTTTTTTCCATGTTTTGCTTTGCCCTGGTGGCACAGTGGCACAATGGTTAATATTGCTGTCTTACAGTGCTGGGACCATGGGTTTGATTCTGACCAGTGCACTGTCTTTGCATACACTCCCCATGATCTTGTGAGTCTCCTCTGGTGATCATGATTTAGTGGCAGATTATAAGCAGACTCTACATTGTAACAGACAGGAACTCATTACATTACAAGGAATTCTATAAAAGTTATGTTTCATTAATCCTCTACGGTATAACAAACTCAGAAAATTATTACGGGCTAGTAAAGGACACCCATTTTGGAGCTATACAATCTCTTGTTTCGCTTAAACTTTGCAGAAGTCCTACAGACAGGTTCAGAAACAAGAGACAGAGTACAAAGGGGGTCCTGCCTTTTAGAGCTTCAGACTAAATTGAAAGTTCAATGTTGTCATAATAAGAGCTTATGGGACTTGGAGTGATCACGCTACTGTAGCAGGTTGAATATGTAGATGGCGAAGTATCAGGTTATGATAGGATAGGGTATAATGTAGAGGTGGGTTCTGAAAGAGCGTTTGAAAGATTGAAGGTTGGGGCATAGTCAGGCAGGGTAAGGAGTTCCATAAATGGGATGTCTTGGAGACGGGAGTGATAGGTGGTTACCAGAGAAGAAGTGAGGTGAAGGTCAGAGGCAGATTGAAGATGATGGGAGGGAGTGTATCTTGTGAAAAGGTCAGAGATGTATGAAGAAGATGAGTTGGTGAGGTTGAAGATGAGCATGAGTAGCTTGAATTTAAACCTTGAGGTAACGAGGAGTTAGTGTAGGAATTTGCACAATGGTGCAGAAGATGTGGGGAGAGGAAGATCAGTCTGGCTGCAATATTTAGAGTGGATTTTAGAGTGGGAAATATGTGTGAGGGGAAGGCTAGATAGCAGGGGGTTGCGGTAGTCAAGACAGGGTACTAGAAGAGAATGGATAAGGGTTTTGGTAATGTCTCCAGTGGAAGTGGCGCAATTTTCCAAAAGAAAAGGCGTCTAGTGCAGTGTCTGGATATGTGGAGTGAAGCTGGGAGAAAGTGGTTATAGACAAGCTGCTCAAGTAGTTTTAAAGCAAAACAGGGAAGAAAAATGTGGCGGTAGCTGAAGAAAAGTAAGGTTAAGAGATGGTTTCATGAGGATAGGAGAAATAAGTGCACATTTGAAGATGGAAGTTTAATTGCCAGTGGAGAGGGACAGGTTGGAGAGGTAAGTAAGGGGCAGGTGAATGGAGGGATTCAGAGGAAATAGGGTTGTGGGGACAGGATGAGGGGCAAGAGTACTCAACCTCACTAACAGAAAGTTGGTAGTTGAGTGAATGAGAAGGTGAGTGTGGGATGATGAATCTGGCAGGAGGAGATTTCTTGACAAATGGTGTCAACTTTTGCTTTGATGTAGGTGTCGAAGTTATAAGCAGTGAAGGAATAAGGGAAGGGTGGTGAGGATGGGAGAAGAGAGTTGACTGTGGCAGAGAGCCAATGAGGGTCGGTCAATTGGATGGCTATTATTATTTTATATAAGCTTGCTTAGTGAGAGAGGGCAAATAGTAACATACTAGTATAAGTTTGTAGTTGAAGAAGTTAGCATTTGAGTAAGATTTTCTCTGTTGCAAGTGGCGGAGTGCCAAGGTTGGGGTTTGAATCATCAGAGATAATATGTGCTTGGTGGAAATGCCTTGGCTAAAACTATGGTTAGGGTGGTGTTGTAGAAAGAAACTGAAGCATTAGGGCAGGGCAGGGGAGAGTAGAATTGGAAGAGAGGAGTGGTTCAAGTGAAGCTCATGAGTGGATGAGGTCAAGATCATTTATGTGCCACAGTGTTTGCATATTTGGGTGCAGGAAGCAAGGTGAGATGTGTGAATATTAGGTCAAGGGAATGTCCATAACAATTGGTGGGAGATGATTATCACTTGGAGAGGCTACAGGAGGAAGTAAGTGTGAGAAGTGTAGAAGTGATATTGCCAGAAGTGTTGTCAATGGGGATGTTAAAATCTCCTAACATAAGAGTGGATAGGTCAGTCAAAGGAAGTTTAAAAGTCAGGCTGAAGAATTAGGAAACTGGGCTTGGTGAGTGATAGATGACAGTGAAGTTGAGAGAAGAAACGTTTGGTATGGACTTCAAAGAGGAGAAGGAGAGGGAGGGTTCTTGTGGAATGACATGGAAAATGCAGCAAGGGTACACCACCTTGTCAGACACTGAGTCTAGGGGGTAAATGTATCAAGCTGAGAGTTTTCCAGCAGGTTTGAAAGATGGAGATGTTGCCTATAGCAGCCAATCAGATTCTACCTAACATTTTGTAGAATGTACTAAATAAACGATAGCTAGAACCTGATTGGCTTTTCAAACCCAACGGAAAACTCCAAGCTTGAAACATTTACCCCTAGGAGTGTGGGTGAAGGAATGACTCATGCCTGGATCTGTTGCCTTACACACTTCTGGGGATTTAGTGGTGCATTTCTACATTGGACTTCATTCTGCAATTATTTAGTGATTGGGCACAATGATATGTAATGCTGAATCTTACAATATATGTGATGAATGTAATTTTTTTTGTCTTTTTTTTAAAAAACCATGTGGTTAAGTAATGTTGATTATTGGTATATTTCTGATGATAATAAAAGATAAAACGATATTAGACATAAACAGGAGCACAGTCACAAATGTATTTATTCTGTGACTATATTATGCAGGGAAACGCAACAGAGCAGAGTAAATGAGAAATGATGTTAGCACAAGCAGGAAATCACTCAAATAACAGAAAATTATCTATAAATAGATTGTACATTGGTGTAAATGCAAATGTATAATAACTAATGTAGGAACAAAAATCATGTCAAAATTACCCAATGCTATGTTTTTACCAATTGTTTATTTTTTGTCTAAATCCAAATCCAAAACCGAAACACCAGCATGGTTCTGAGAATGTGAAGTATAAATAGTCACAAGGCCTTTTGCAGCCACATAAATGTATCCAGGCTGCATACTTACAAAATATATACATACACACAGACTTACCTGCAACAGGGTCCCTCTCTGGTGCCTTTTCATCACGGAATATCCATATTTATAGTTTATCAGGCTGTGGTTGCTGCACTGTGGGATCCTAGGGATATAATTTATTCAAGATAAAGGATGTCAATTCTGCCTTACTGCTTTTTGAATACAACACACATCTCCATGGCTGGAAATAGAAATCTGGTAAATATGAGTATATCTGTCTATCTATCTATCTATCTATCTATCTATCTATCTATCTATCTATCTATCTATCTATCTATCTATCGTTCCATTCTATCTAATGTTCCATTCTATCTAATGTTCCATTCTATCTATCTATCTATCTATCTATCTATCTATCTATCTATCTATCGTTCCATTCTATCTAATGTTCCATTCTATCTATCTATCTATCTATCTATCTATCTATCTATCTATCTATCTATCTATCTATCTATCTATCGTTCCATTCTATCTAATGTTCGATTCTATCTATCTATCTATCTATCTATCTATCTATCTATCTATCTATCTATCTATCTATCTATCTATCGTTCCAATCTATCTATCGTTCCAATCTATCTATCTATCTATCTATCTATCTATCTATCTATTGATCGTAATATTGTTGGTAGTAGTTGGCCGCCTTTAGGCCACTAGTCCGTACAAAGTAATAGCTCCACTAAAAGTAATAGTTTACACCCGGGCAATTTTTACAACAAAAATGGTACTATGGCATTAGAAGTCGGCACAATCATAATTTTTACAGGAAATGTATTGAAAGAAAACCACTTTTTTTATAGCAGCCCTCTGTATATTTTTGTAATGTGATGTTAAGAATTGTGTTTTGTTTTCATCTGTGCTTTTCGGATTGCGGTTTGACAAGTTTTGCTATCATTTCATGGTGCATGACTATATGCCTTGAATTAAGGTGAAAATTCAGTGCTGGACTTATCATTCATACATGACATTAAGACAGAGGAAAACATTGTATAGCATCTTGTATAAACTTCCTTTGTTGGTAAATCTGCACATAACAGGAATAATTAAAAAAGATGATGTTATTGAACATTTACAGAGTAACTTTGTGAAAAAAAAGCCCTGTTTATAAATAAGGAATGTTTAGATTGGTCTAGTTGTGCTAAGGGTTAACACGAAGGTTATAAGTCAGGGGAACAATCACCTATTTCATTATAGTAAAATCCTTTGAGATGTTAACACATTTGCTTCACAACCTTAATTGCCTCAGGATGAGGCAGTCCTACACATCTTTTTAGGAGCATTAATGGCCTACTTCACCAGACTGCCGTAAGTGTTTCATCAGACGATTTGTCAAATTGTAAATTGAAGACTTTTATTCAGTGCTAACAAATGTTAGCCAGCCGTAAGCAAGGATTATGATTTTCCCCAATTAATCATTTTAGTCAGGTATTTTTTCGGAGCAAATGTCCTATTAATAGAACCTGTTTATTTAATTAACAAGATTTATTATATAATTAATTAAGATAGATACCATAAAATACATTCAACTTAGGTTATTGTATTAAGGTAAAATCTTGTTTTAGTAGGAGGTGTCTGGGGGAGGAGCATCTTCAGACTTGTTTTTATGAGTGAAACAATTTCTTTACCATTCACCTAGAAGCAGATCTGAGGAAACGTCTCTTGTTGAATATGGGTCTAGGTTCGCTCTGCTTTTACGGAACTTGCCACATGCAGACAGGCACAATACACTGTAGGATACATACAATACTTATGTGGACTTTAAAGTCCCAGCAGGACGCACAAGAAAAAAAAAGTATTCAATTATTGTCAACTGTTAATAATATAGTCATTAATGAGAAACATTAAAGAAATTTGTTTTTCATTTTTTCCCCTATGAAATAGGTTAAGAGGGATATAATTAATGTCTGCTGTACATAAAATTCATTTTTACAGTTGCTCCTGACTGCAAACACATGTTCCAGCACTCATATGCGACCGTCATCAGTATCACTCGGCACTTACACCTGACCTGTAGGTGGTGCAAGTGATACAACAAATAAACAAAGCCCAAAGTTTAAATTGGACGCCGCTGCATGCGCACGAGATCGGTTGCGCCATTACTGTACATTGACTACGTGCATACGCCCCTTCCCCTGCCCAGTCCGGCCATGAAATTGTAGACTGTCAGAAGCGTCCTTTGCGCTCGAAGATTTATATACTTGTCGTATAGTTTGTTCCTGGGCATGTGCAGTGCAAATTACCACGACATACGACAAGTATTGGCATTTATGTTCCTTAATGAATTAAGTTCATATTGTTTAACTATTTTCTTTCTAAAATAATATTTTATAGCGATTACTGAGTCCTGTGTATCTAATTGAACAGAGATGAATGAATCATGTTTTTTATGTTGCAAATTAGCTGTGAAAGGGTCTCTCCTACTCATTAAGAATGTCTTATTATTGTGTGGTCACGTTTCTTCACATCTGGTGGGACTGCCCGCAGCTAGCCCAGTTCTGGCTAGATATTAAAAACCTGATTCAATTCATGATCCAAAGTGATGTCCAACTTGATCCTAAATTCTTTCTTCTGTCCCTCTGGTTTCCGGCTGCGTCCCAACATCAGAACAAACTAACCCATCACATAATCTTAACCCATCTTTCAATACCGCTCTCCCTTCCCCTGAGATAGTTAGTGCCAGTGTTCCCTACGTACACCTAGCCCCCCCTTCCCTCTTCCCCTCCCTCTGTGGTCCTAGCCACGTCACCTACCACACTTCTTCACTTTTATCTCTCTTTTCTTCTCTCTCTTTCCTGCACTCATCTCTCCTCTTCTCCTCTCTTGCTTCTTCTTTCTTGTCCTCTCTTTTCTCCCGTCCTATTCACCAAAACCTAAAAACCTTATGGGCTCTTCAATTGAGTTAACTCTGCTTACTTATACTGCAGAAATGAATGTTCTTGTTGGTTTCACAGTAGTTTTTTTTTATATCATTGTATTGTTCTATATTCGTGTTATTGAGTGGTGCCAGGTACATATTACTTACACTTACTGACCGCACCCTCACTGTCTATTGTACAGCTGCTTTCTGAGATACATCCTCTTAAATCACATAGCAGTTTATAAGGTTAATATAACTATATTTGTTTAAAAAATGATACACACACTCAGGGGAGGGCTGACAAATGTTAGCCTGGGGGGCAAGACTTGACTCAGAAGCCTATTAGGAACATTTTAAAGGGGAAAAAATTCAGGTGGCCCAGTGAGCCAGCCCATGATAGCCCACTATGGGACCAGCCCGGGGGGCAGATCCCACCTGCCCCCACTCCCAGCCCAGACTGCCCCTGCACACACTCAATAGAGATATAGGATTTATTATATGAAATGTTTGGCATCTAGTATTTTAAATACTGCATTTCTCCTGTTATTTGGAACATCATCCCTAAAACAAATGAAATTATTAAAAATCCCCCCCCCTGTTTTCCCCACGCTGCCCCTTGCATTCCCTTCCTCCTTAAATTGTTATGCAATGCTCCTCCCCATAACTAATAGAGGGAAAACTCAGCAATTATGTCAGTAATCATTTCCTTTCCAGCTTTCGAAACTTTCTGGAACAATATATATTTATTTATAATATGTCGCCAGAAATATAATTCATGGAAAATATGGATAGTGTTAATCACATGACAATTCTTGTGCGCTCTACGTCTTCCACAGACTATTATTTGAAATACACTTCTTGTTAGATTTTAGATGATGTGTTGCCAAACCACACTAAAAATATTTTCATCTCTCTTCTCCGTTATGCCGTCTGCTTAGTGCCAGGCCTGTGGCTTTTGGCTTTTTATGATAATTATTGTTATTATTATTATATTATTAAGTTATTTTACACAAACTGTATTGAGTGAAATAAATGAGTTTGCAAACTAAGATAATGGGCATTTTGGTCACCACAAGGCAACCATAAGGCCAGAAACATTTAGCTAATGGTGTCTCATGACAGTCTAGAGCAGCTTAGAGCTGATGTTGTGCTTTTGAGATATGATTACTTTTGCTTTTGGCCAAAAATCACAACTACATACATGGTATCCTTGCGGACTTGTACAATGCTCAGAGGGTGAATGAGAGCATAAAGACGGGTTTATATGTGTGACTAAGGAAGCAAAGTCCATTATCACAAAAATGATGGCTTTGCAAGCTGCAAGCCTTATAATAATAAGCACGAGTAGATTGATCAGGCAAACTGAGAAGTAGGGCAAGCAATGTTGAGACATGATGGACTGCATGGTTTCATCACAGGTACAGCTCACAAAGACTTGCAACTGATTGGAGAAATGTTATGCACACTGCAGGCGTGCAACTATGCATGCAAGTAGTGCACAAGCAGTCATTATTATGTAAACTCCTAGGTGCATTTTAATGGGTTCATCTGCAGTAAACAACCTCCTAGGAGTTATTTTGAGTTCTTTTCTCTGATAATAATTTCAGCTATTAATGTATAGAGGCTCATGTAGAGTTGGACACAAACTCTATTTTCAGCAAGTAATATACTTTTTTACTTCTGCTCATGCCCATTTAAGATGTGTCTTTTTTTGGGATGCAACTTGCGTCTGTGGTTTTTAGACCTAGTTTGCGCAAAACTCTACTTGAGGCCCATAGTAAGCATGAAAAGTATTATTACTCATTATTGTCTGCTTGATTTAATACTTTCCATTGAAATCTGATGATTCAGTGGGCGACTTTTTTTCATATTTTTACCAATGTCAGAGTAAGGTTATTTTTCAAGAAAGGTGGTAATGAGTTAGTAAAATTAGTTTTAAAGTGTCAAACATTTTATGTACCCCAAGACCATGGGTCATTATGCACAAGAAATCACTATTAGGCAAGTTAGCAATTGTGCTAGTGTCACAGAGCAATAGACTTGCAATAGACTTGTATGAAGCCAGGTGCCTTCAAAAGGCTATCCTCTGACCTTTAGAATAGTGACAGAGATGGCTTTGATCATCCTATGTCAGCAGCTCCATTCAGTCTCCAGCTGACTATTTTGTTTAGAGAAGATTTTGGTGCCTTTGTGGTCAGCCTTCTGCGCTGTGATGCACCTGGTCTCAGCACTGCCCAGAGTTATATTTAGGGGTACATGAAGGGCCCTTGCCATTATCTGTTGCCATAATTCACAATGCCATCTCTCCGTGTAAGTGCTAACAGAGAAACTTTTCACAGAGGAAAAGTAAAGTCACAATGTCTCTGAGGACAATAATATACCAGGCTCCCTGATTGTATATATATATATATATATATATATATATATATATATATATATATTCACCATTTATTAACAGTCTTTTAAAAAAAAATTATGGCTCAAATGTCTTATTGTCAATTAACAATATTTCTTGTGTAGCTGACCTTACCCCTGGCATGCACTTGTTTTCAAGGATATTGAAAACCAGAAATTACAATTCAACTTTTTTGGTGATAAATTGCAAAACGTTGATATAGATCACACCCATTTAGGCATTGTTCCTGAGAATACCATGCTTATTGCTAGAGATGTTCACTGACCCCTGTGAAGTGGCTTTGGTTTTGGATCTGGATTAGCTTTGTGTTTTGGTGTTGGTTTTGGATTTGGCAAAACCACCCCCGTGTGTTTTGGTTTTGGATCTGTATTTATTTAGAAAAATTGCTAAAATATGCGAAAATCACATAATTTGGTTGTTTTTTGATCCTACATTATTATTAATCTCAATAACACTAATTTCAAGTCATTTGCAGTCAATTTTGACCACCTCACAGGTCACAATATTATTTTCATACACTTTCAAACAAAATTGCA
This sequence comes from Mixophyes fleayi, assembly GCF_038048845.1. Classification (NCBI taxonomy): domain Eukaryota; kingdom Metazoa; phylum Chordata; class Amphibia; order Anura; family Limnodynastidae; genus Mixophyes; species Mixophyes fleayi. The sequence continues at coordinate 83,082,476 of NC_134404.1, forward strand.
GTAGTTCTTGCCAGTGATAAAAAAAAGTCCATTGTCATGTCTGGGCATAAGCCCAAAAATCCACCTCTTATGTGTGCAATTATTTTTACACAAATCCTGACAACAGTTGTCTAGCCATTTGTAGTCTTTGTAAAGCCACACTCAGTAGAGGTAGGGACCTTAACCATCTAGAATCCTCATCCATGTAATGGCATGTGAAGCGAGTTCATGGAAAGCTGTTGGGAAAATCAGAAACTTATGTTAAAAAAATAACAACAAGCAGTCCAGCATCATCTACCTTCCTTCTCTCATCTAGAGCCCAAAACCTTCATCATCAATATCCCCACAAGTGATGGCAGTTAGTCCTGCATCCAAGTTGCTAATGCTAGATGACTCCTCCCCTAACCATGATTCCTCTGAAGAATTATTGAGCGTTAGTCCCGTTGCTGCTGCTGGGGGTGGATCTTCAACTCAGAAGAAGACTACTAGTAGTGTACAACAATTGACTATTAAACAATCCTTTGCTAGAGGAAGAAAGTAAGAAAGCTGTCACCCAGTCGCAAAGCAGATCAAAAACGCCATGAGGACTATGCTAGTATTAGCTCTGCGTCCAATATCCACTATTAATACAGCTGGTGTTAGACAATTACTTGAGGTCTTGTGTCCCTGTTACCAAATTCCATCACAACACCATTTTACTAGAAAAGCTATTCCTCACCTCTACCAGAAGGTACGTAAAAATGCAATTATTGGGCTACAAAATGGCATTCTACCCACTGTACACTTAACCACAGATATGGGGACAAGCGGAACTGGGCAAACGAAAGATTATATGACTTAGACAGCCCACTGGGTCGGTGATTCGCCTTCACCAGCAGGGACAGCAGCAGCATGTACCTAAGTATGTCACATTTTTCTGAGGCAGGCTACTCTGTGTATTATCTGCTTCACTAAGAGGCATACTATTGTTATTATATATATTATTATTAGTATCAATAGTGTTATCGAGTATAAGGGCACCTCTAAAAAAGATAAAAAAGAGATGGGTTTTCAAAGAGCATATAAAGAATTGAAGCCTGTGGGAAAGTCTGATTGAGTGTGGTAAGGAATTCCATAAGTGGGGAGCAGCACGGTAGAAGTCTTGAAGGCGGGAGTGAGAGATGGCTATCATACACTAGACAAGGCGCAGGTCAGAGGTAATACCACTGACAACCTGTTTTAAAAACTAAGGGATGTCATTGCAACATGGCTTATTCTGCTTGAACTCTCCTGAGGATATGTGATTTCTGATAATGTCACCAATATTGTTAGAGCCTTACAGCGGGGGGAAATCCATCACATTTCCTGTTTTGCTCACACAATAAAGTGGGTGGTACAGAACTTTTTACAAAAATTCCAATGAGACGCAGGAGATGCTGTCTGTGTCCCGAAAACTTTAGGGTCAATTTCGGGATTGTGCAACATGCTGTAGGAGAATGCAGCAGCTGCAAGGAGCATAGAATTTGAGGGGGAATGTACTTTAGTCTAGCAAAGTAGTCACCTGTGAAGAGAATGCAGACACGGTTAGCTTGAGTCAAGTGATTGACTTAATTATACTTTTTCAAAAGCAGCTAGAGAAATTGAAGGAGGAAATTAAACTAAACAAATCCGCTAACTATATTGTAATTGTAGATTAAGTAGTTAATTCGCTTCGCCAGGATCAAAAAGCTATCAACATCTTGTAATGATGTCTATTCCTTCAGTTTCTCTGGCAACTGGTTCTAGGAAATAAGCTTTCCCAAGACACCCAGTGGTAATGCAGATGAGTCATCACATTTTGACATTTGCTCTGCTCTCAAAGAATTGCCCAAAAATCATGACAGCTCTGCCATGAAATTAATTACAAATTAAATGAGGAAGGCCATAATCGGCAATTACATCAAAGTACACAGACTTCTGTGATGGTGGATTCCAGCAGGGATGACTTAGTATTTTTTGAGGAACGTGTACACAATGATGAGTGTGAATATGATGACAGTGTACAATGCAGGTGCTGAAATCTAGCTAAGAGAAAGGAGCTACCTGATGCTGGTATGCTTGGTAATATTTTGGGTAGAATGGCATCTTGTCAATTTTATGTTTTTCTACAGTAAACTTTCACCTTTTTCAGAGAGGTTTTTTTTCTTTAAAATGGTACAAGCTTTTTATTTACATTTTGGTTTTCTTGACTTAAAACCACTATGCACTTGAACAAAGGCTTTAGCACAAGAGGTAGAGGGATTAATGTCATCATGACTGAGACTGGAATGTGACAACAATAGTGTCAACCCTCCTATTTCTGTATGAGCTATGGCCCAATACAATGTCACTGGAGACTTTGAAGAACACTGACAGCCCTATTATTACAATTTCTGTTTCAGCACTGAACCCTGTCACTTCTCCTGTTTCTGAGTGAGCTGTGGTACAGTAAAATGTAACTGCAGATTTAGACCAAGCCAGCCAACCCTATAATTTCTATTTCAGCAATGACTCTTAGCATTGGAACACTCCTCTTTGTCTGTTACCTATATAACTCAGTAGAATTTGCCTGCAAATTCAGAAGACAAGCCTGCTAGTTCTCCTATTTGTATTTCAGCAATGACTCTTAGCAATGGAGCACTCCTCTTTGTCTGTTACCTATAAAACACAGTAGAATTTGCAAATTCAGAAGAAAAGCCTACAAGGATTAGTATTTGTATTTAAGCAATGACAATTAGCAATGGAGCAATGGAGCACTTGTCTTTGGGTGTATATAACACCATACACTTTTTGGTGCAAATTCAGAAGAAAAGCCTGCATGGACAAGTATTTGTATTTCAGCAATGACAATTAGCAATGGAGCAGCGCAGCTCTCCTTTTTGTGTTATCTATATAACACAGTAGAATTGGACTGCAGAATTACATCAACCCTGTAAGCATTATTATTTGTATTTTTTGCAATGAGATTTAACACTGGAGCTATGGAGCTCTTCTGAATGTCACTGTTTACGTTGTTTAACACTCCTACCACCCTCCTCTTTCAATTTTCTAACTTTGCCTGTGCACCTGCTCTACACTCTATGCTACCCCTTCTGTGTCCCTCTCTCAAATAGCGCTAGATCGCCGTGGAGGGCGATATTTATAGATTTCAAAACTCCAGAGATCTGAGGATGTCACAATGACGTTTTGCCTCATTTTCAATTCCGAAAAAGCGCGAAAGTACAGAGCGGGGTCGGATCCCCTAAGTTTGGATGTGTTCGCTTTCCGAGGAACCGAGCCTGAGCACCTCTACTTCTTGCATCTAAATGCAAATTTAGCTTTGTACTGGAATCTGACATGGGCTTAATTTCAGGGGGGGTACCTTTGTCTGGCTGCAATAATGCCGACACCATTTAAACCGATACCAAAAAGCAGATTACTGGGACACCCACGTAGACAAAATACAGACTTACCCTAAAGACGGCTGATGTTAATTGCGACTACCCAAGAAACCCATCTATAATGTGGAACTGCTAATCCTAACCCTAAACGTAAGCCTAATTGTAGCCCTAACCCTAACCCTAATCGTATCCTAACCCTAACCCTACAGCTAACTGTTATATTATATTATAGAAGCATCAGGTCCAGCCATTGCCCCCTTAAAACCGGCAATCTCAGTGTGGCCATTATAACTGACGAGAACCCCAAGGAGATTTGTTGGCTAGTCACAGTTAACATCAGCCGTGTTTTAGGATAAGTCTGTATTCTGTATACGTCGGTCTCCCAGTAATCTGCTTTTTGGTATCAGTTTAGATGGTGTCGGCATTATTTCAGCTGATATAATGACTAAAACCGTTTAATTTCATGTCATGAAATAAGCCCTGATATCGAAAAGAAAAATGACATTTAACTTTTTGTGCATAATATGGGAAGCAAATAGGTAATGAAGTTAAAACTAGCATTCATTTTCAAAGGATAAAAGTCCTTCAAAGGAATTCAAAAGCAGTTGCAAGTTTTTCAAACTAATGAAAATGCTCAAATGTCTAAAACATATAAATATTGGTTGCAGCTAAATATTTTTTGTACAAGTATATTTGCGCGCACACACACATATCTACATCTTGAGAAGGGAAATGCAGCATCAGTGATTAAAGAAAAACATTGTTCAAGTTAACATGTGGCGTGCACAAGCTCAATAAATTCCTCAAAATAGGAACAACAACATACAAATATAACAACTGGCACTCTCCAACATAAAATTGAAAATAGAGCCTTTGTATTCCGATCATTTAGTCTTCACTGGGATCGTTTTTTAGGACACATCTACATATATATATATATATATATATATATATATATATATATATATATTCTCCTCAGATAGTAAGGGTACACCTCCCAGTTTGCTCGTTAACTCCCCCTTCAGCTCACCTAAATATTTGTTGGAAAATGCATTATTGTGATTTTTCTTGCTTGAGCTGTGCCACCCCCCACACTGTCCATTGTACTGCTGCTTTCTGTGCAAATCATTATTTAACTATATAAAAGGAAATAAATTAATTTTTTTTAATTTTGTTGACTTAAAAATCTAATTGAGTGGTATCTACAGTATATTACAATAATTTTGTGCACACAACTCATAGATAGTTGTTTTTTGGTAGTTTATATAATGAATAATAGGGGCGCTATTTCACTTGTCCAGATAGATGTATAGATAGATAGATAGATAGATAGATAGATAGATAGATAGATAGATAGATAGATCGATAGAAAGAATGGATGAAACAATAGATAGATAGATAGATAGATAGATAGATAGATAGATAGATAGATAGATAGATAGATAGATAGATCGATAGAAAGAATGGATGGAAATATAGATAGATAGAATGGATAGATAGATAGATAGATAGATAGATAGATAGATAGATAGAATGGATGGAACAATAGATAGAAAGATAGATAGATAGATAGATAGATAGATAGATAGATAGATAGATAGATAGATAGATAGATAGAATGGATGGAACAATAGATAGATAGATAGATAGATAGATAGATAGATAGATAGATAGATAGATAGATAGATAGATAGGTGTTTTCCATATGGTTTATAACAATGTATTCTTCCTTTAAAGTCATAAACAGCTAGTATGTGGATTCCATTCATATTCTTCTGGCCTGAAACATAACAGTGTTACCTCTTGGCCGGTTATTCTCCCACTGGTTTTATTTATGTCTTTCTAGATGTTAATAGGTTCCCAGTTTTGTGATTAAATCATGTGGTTCATAAATAGCAAAAGATGACTCACAGATCTATTAAAATTCACAAGGGATTATTTAAAGAAAGAAAATATGCTAATTTGTATATATATGCAGCCACTATGTATAGATTTGCATTGATACAACTTTGGTATAAAATACAGCTGAAATTTCTCTTTTTGCTTGTTTGTAAAGAATTATTATGTGAATTCTGTAATTTCTCTTCATGTATAGTGTGTGCACATACATTTGATGGACTGGGCCCTTAAAGTGATTAACCATCCTAAAAGATAATGATCCTTGTGAATGGAACAAATGTGATCTGTGATCAAGGACATCCGTGTAGCACGCCTAATGGAACATACATCTTTTTTTTTTAATAAACCAAACTGGTTAAGTCAGAGTATAACATAGTGTTAGCCTGTCTTTGAAGGCCATAATAAGGAATAATGTTTCCTATGTGCAGACAATATTATCCAAACTGTAGATTAAAAGTGTTATTTGTGCTGTAGATCTTAAAGGTAGATAAATGAGTAGAGGGGAAGATAATAGTGAAGGATCCTTTTACCTTTGCACTGGGAAAGATCATTACCAGAGAGACACATATTTTCATGACAACAAAGGCATCTTAATCTAGATATTCCTGTTTCTTGCTACAGTAATTTCACTGATTCGTTTTTTTCTACTACAGATTGATATAACTTATAGCAGAGACACAGAGGCAGCAGAGCTCATTAGGTTCCCTCAATTTTAAGGATTCTGCATTGACTAATTGTAACATTCCTACCACAACTATCATATTCTATATCCCACACAATATGACAGCAATAAGCAGGGAGAGCATCATGTATTTTTCTCTATGTGTTTGTCTATGTTTCAACCTGTTAACACCCATTGGATAATTATTAGAATTATACAGTTATTTTTTTTTTTACATGGTAACACTATCTTGATACGTTTCCCCCATGCTAGATAAAACAGACTGACTTCAGACACAACAAGTCCAGCTGCTTTTCTGTAAAGTCTATATAAGGAGACTCCATAAGGTAACAAAGTTAATTCAGTTTTAATGTCCAAACCAGTTCTGCAAGACACTTTCAAACTTATTTGAAGTTATTAAAAGGTGATGACGCTTCTTTAAGACCACATGCACACTAGTGTTCCCATCTTGACAACTGCTGTTCAGATGAGTTTTTCAGGAGGGCTTCAGAGCGCCAGACTAGCACTTCTTGGCAGGGGTCCAGCATGCTAATGATTGTTAGGACACCCAGCACTTCAAAGGGGCCACTGTATGGTTAAACTGTTAATAAGCTGTATCTCTCTCCAGCTTTTGCAACAGTTTAATTGATATTGGTCCAGTTAAAACTATTTTAATTCTTCCCTAGGGGTAAGAGTCTGAGACAGATAAAAAACATCCATAGGTCATTTATATTATTAATTGCTCTTAATATCTGGCAACTTTTCTATGTATGATAAACACATTTATTGTTCAGATATAGTGGAAATGAAAATTAAAGCTGTTAAACGGTCTGTGCCCCTGCGCCTATACTGTCTGTGCCTAATATTAAGAGAGAAAACATTCCTATGAACAATTCGAGAATATTTCTAAATTTCATATGGTTTATGTTGGGGTACGATGGATTAGTCAGTGGTAATGTAAGGTATATAAAGTACTGGGGGAATTTGTCTTTCTGTAATGTAAGGTATGTCAGAATTATTTCTATACACGTTGCTATCAATTTATTATATTATGACATTAGCTAGTATTAAGTTATATGGTTTATTCTAACAGTTACCATAAATATAGAAAATAATATAATTATTTTGATCTGCTTAGTTCTGCTTGTTAATTCTGAGGAGTTGACCAACAGAATTAAAGTGCATATCGGATCTGGAAGCCTAAAATTATGCTGAGGAAGGGATAGAAAAATAATTTAAATAAAACATTTTGGTTCTGTCCAAACCATGAATTTTTAAAATTATGCAGATTCAGCAAATGTGAAAGCCATACTTTCTAAAGCTACCATTTATATAGTGTGCTGTAGGTATACCCCTATTTAATACTTTCAGCAGTGATGGTTGTTGGTGATAGCTGTGGCTAATACTGAATTCTCAAGTGGAATTAAAAATATTAAGTGACAACGACTTCACAGTTGTCATCAAGAGCAGCATTAGCCCCCATAGCAATCAAAATGTACATCATCACCGCCCTCATAACCATCAGCAAGGATAAAAATACTACATGTACAATTAACATGTTCATTTTTGGTAATGCCATATGGTTTGTTAGGTTTTCTGTGTTGCTTTCAAAGGAGACTATGATGTCTTTCCATATGTTGGATCAGAGCTGATGTTCTGAGCTTTGTTCTCTGGTGACCTCGGCTGACCTTTTAGGCACATACTAGACACTTGACATTGTCATGTGTTCACAGAACAAAATTCAAAACGGACACGTTACTGGATTTTTACATAATGTGTGGCTTTTATTTCTGGAATTGGGAACTTCTTTGGCACTTGTTAAAAAGTTGTAGCTGATGAAGAACTAAGCTATTAAGACTGTAGACAAATGTGAACAGATGTCTGCATAAATGCGGGTGCCAAAAGAGCTGACCAATGCTGAAAATGTAATAAAATAATAATGCATGGGCAACCAAAAAAATGGTATCCAAATAACAGTTCGACAGGCTATTAAATAGCTGCAGGGTATTTAGGGAAACTGTGTTTGATTCCCCACCTATAGCAAAATTCCACCAGTATTTGAAGCTAAAACCTTGCGCTAGGTTTTAGATTCAGCTGGGTCTTAGTTTTAAATACTGCTGAGGAACTAAAAGACAAGGAACTGTCTGGTATTGCGTTATTGGTTTGACTTAGCCTACGCTATATTACATTTTCCTTTACAGTATCCGTTTTTGGGGGGTAGATTGAGGAAGTACTAATTCTAAGAGGCATATTCAATTGTCGGCGGAAACGCCGAAAATCCTGCGGTCCGCGCATGATTACCATTATTACGGTAATCCTGCGCTGAAAAACAGTTAATACGGTAATTTACTTGCTGGATTTTACCGTAATACATGTATTAGTTTTTCCGCGGCGGGGCTCTTTAACAATTGAATACGCCACTAAGATGCAATTGGTAGGGAAGGACATGTAACTTATGCTTGTCATGTGCTTAGTATGAACCTACCGAATGACATTTGCATCTAGTCTCATTACTGTCTTCTCTTCACCGTTTACGAGCAGTTTCTGAATATAGGCTGCCTATTGTAATTTTGTTTTGTGAGTTTATGTCACCAGAATCTACTACAGCACAGTTTGACTTGCATTGCCAACAACTGACAAATGTTTGTCACCTCTTACATTTTATTTATTTTAAATAAGTTGGATGAGGATGCATCAGCATAACTCCCAACTGTCCTGATTTAGGACACGTTTGTCCCGACTGCCAGGAAATTCGGTGGCATATCCCTTGCTCTACACCTGCCTCTGGAACGTGTGGCAATTTTCCTTAATACGTTACATTGGTTTGGGCTAGTGAGTACATGCTAGTGCCTGCAAAGCTAACGCAGACACATTAATCTTGTAGGCTAGGCCAAAGAGATTTATGCTGCACCATCAATAACTAGCTATGCTAAAAGGCCTTTATAAGATTCTTTTTTTTATAAATTGTAAGTTGAAATGCCGTAAAATGTGATGTTTTTATGGCGCTTCCATAATGTTATATTATAAATGCTAAATGGGCTTCTGAGATCAGCACATCACTATGCACTTCTTTGGAGGCTCTGCCAATACAAACAATACTGGCTGACTTGTTGGTTTATGACTGCAATTGGTATTATGGACATTACTGTCAAATAGGTGTCATGTCATGTGATTCACAGGCTGTGTCTATGTAATGCCCATATGCAGCCTTCACTGCCGGCCGCTGACATTGAGCTGTTGATACAGTGGAGGTAATTTATGAAGCTTACTGGATAGTCCACCAGGTGCACATCAAGGTGCACATATACCCTCCTCTCCTGGCAGATGCCTCAGTAAGCTAGATGTGTGGGAGGTGTAACATTCTGCAGAGTGCTATGCACCCTACCACTTTGGAATCACCCCTTTCAATAAATTCATCTTTTGTTTCTCACTTAAAATACTACTCAGTATAGTTTAACCTATGAAGTATATTAATCATTACAGTTACAGGACATCAGAGCTGCTTTTATCACATGTGAAAATTGAGTGACTGCAAACAGTTTTATTGCATTGGTTGGAGCACACGGGAAAATGTGCCCCTCCGCTGAAGTGCAACATAGAGGCGCAAAGCTTCAAATACACAAAAGTGTAACATAGACAGTCATGATGCCCCCTCACTATCATGATTAATACAAGATATGCTGTCGACTATAACAAGCGGTATTTTAGGTGAGAATTGCAAATTTTTATTTTATTTTATTGAAAGGGTGGAATCTGATGTGACATTTACACTTTTACACAGTGTGGTTTTCCCCACAAGCCTAGGTGCAATTATAGTTTGTGGAGGCATTGCTTGAAAGAGGAGAATCGGTGTACACCTTGAAGTGCACTGTACGTAACATTTAGGTGGACTAGTGCAAAACCAAGGCAATTTATGGTGTCTATCCAGTGTGCTTTGTAAGTGAAGTCCAGTGTCTGGGAAATCAGTGTATGAACTCTGTGTATGACCACTACAATGACAGGCGCAGGGCTGCAATTGTGAGGGCACATTGCTGGTATAATCACATTGCTGATATAATCCATGGTGTACATTTCTTGTATAATCAACCTGGGAATGTTGTGGTAACAATGCACTGGAATAATCAATAGGGAAACCCAGTGCTTATATATATATATATATATATATATATATATATATATATATATATGTATATATATATATATATATATATTATATAATTACTGGAATGATTCTGGTGTAATTGGGGCGCAGTGCAGTGTGATCACTGGAACCAGGAGGAGGATGGGCTTCCCCATAGTGGACACTGGAACCAGGAGGAGGGTGGGCTTCCCCATAGTGGACACTGGAACCAGGAGGAGGATGGGCTGTCCCATAGTGGACACTGGAACCAGGAGGAGGGTGGGCTGCCCCATAGTGGACACTGGAACCAGGAGGAGGATGGGCTGCCCCATAGTGGACACTGGAACCAGGAGGAGAGTGGGCTGCCCCATAGTGGACACTGGAACCAGGAGGAGGGTGGGCTGCCCCATAGTGGACACTGGAACCAGGAGGAGGATGGGCTGCCCCATAGTGGACACTGGAACCAGGAGAAGGGTGGGCTGCCCCATAGTGGACACTGGAACCAGGAGGAGGGTGGGCTGTCCCATAGTGGACACTGGAACCAGGAGGAGGGTGGGCTTTCCCATAGTGGACACTGGAACCAGGAGGAGGGTGGGCTGTCCCATAGTGGACACTGAAACCAGGAGGAGGGTGGGCTGCCCCATAGTGGGCACTGGAACCAGGAAGAGGATGGGCTGCCCCATAGTGGGCTTACTGGGACTAAGTCATTGCTCCACCTGCATTTTTTTTCCTTTAAAATGTTCCTGATAGGCTGCTGAGTCAAGTCTTGCCCCCCCAGGCAAAAATTTGCCAGCCCTCCCCTGACTGGAACGCTACTGGTACTATTTCTGGGACACAGTGCTGTATGGGAAATAACAAATACAGATGACAATAGATATCAGCTGAACAAAGTAGTGTGTGAGGCACTCCTGTCCGAGAGAGTATATCAATATAAAATCAACTTTATTGATGGTTACTTTAAAATGCGAGATAGACAGATAGCTAAATCCCACTTGGATCGGGGAATTTAAAATATACAAGTGAATAGAATTGAAATATAGTGTAAGGAGAATTAAAAATGACCCAAAAATGGGAACCGGTCAAATATTATCAAAATAGAAAACTCGTATAGAATCGTAGTTGTTAGTGATAACTAGGGTCTGGTCCTCTAATTATGTAATTATAATATGATAATTCATAGGACCATTAAGACCTGTTGTGTAGTGTCTCTCTAGAAAGAGCCTTTAGGCATAGGCAATACACTCTGTAGCTAACATAGAATAATATAAATCTCACACAGATTGAGACATGGGCGTATGTTTATATATGAAACGCTTCCATATAGTATTTATGTGTCTCTTGTCATGTGTAGAGAAAGGGGGAAATACCAGATATATTGTAAAAAATATATATGATATTAATAGCAAGCAGTTCCATATATACTTAGTATACCATCAAAAAGGGGCATTACATATAATGGAATGCCTATAAATGTGATGGTTACTTCATATGTATACCCAGTTTAGATATAAATAACCGGACAATTAAATTTATGTCCATGTTAATACACGTGCCACAGTATAATACACCTTTATTGTGAAAATGAATCCAATCTAATCTATTACACCATTATTGTTGGATTGCATTATGGGGTCATAATCTGCCAGAATATTAGCGATATATTGGCTCTCAAATATATCCCTTCATACATTGGTATTGCAAAGTGTATATCCAAAATTGGAAAATTCCAAGTAGATCTTGCTAGATTGCATTACAGGGTGATTCTTAACCTGAGTGCTATCGATGTATCCTCAGATATGTCCCTTCATATGATAGTATTACCAAATATATGGCTGGGTTGTAATAACTTCCCTACAAACCAACAGCAACAAGGTTTATGGTATGGAAGAAATAAAATACAGTGCACTTTCTGGGCATGTGTTTTAAGTATACAGGGATGTGTATGGGCTGCTTGTTGAAGGTCCCACTCGTAATGGAGGTACACATTACGAGTGGGACCTTCAACAAGCAGCCCATACACATCCCTGTATACTTAAAACACATGCCCAGAAAGTGCACTGTATTTTATTTCTTCCATACCATAAACCTTGTTGCTGTTGGTTTGTAGGGAAGTTATTACAACCCAGCCATATATTTGGTAATACTATCATATGAAGGGACATATCTGAGGATACATCGATAGCACTCAGGTTAAGAATCACCCTGTAATGCAATCTAGCAAGATCTACTTGGAATTTTCCAATTTTGGATATACACTTTGCAATACCAATGCATGAAGGGATATATTTGAGAGCCAATATATCGCTAATATTCTAGCAGATTATGACCCCATAATTCAATCCAACAATAATGGTGTAATAGATTAGATTGGATTCATTTTCACAATAAAGGTGTATTATACTGTGGCACGTGTATTAACATAGGACATAAATCTAATTGTCCGGTTATTTATATCTAAACTGGGTATACATATGAAGTAACCATCACATTTATAGGCATTCCATTATATGTAATGCCCCTTTTTGATGGTGTACTAAGTATATATGGAACTGCTTGCTATTAATATCATATATATTTTTTACAATATATCTGGTATTTCCCCCTTTCTCTACACATGACAAGAGACACATAAATACTACCGTATTTGCCAGCGTATAAGACGACTTTTTTGACCTGAAAAATATGCCTCCAAGTGGGGGGGTCGTCTTATACGCCGGGTGCCAAACTCAGGGGTCTCAGGGGTGCCGCGGGCCAGCCATAAAAAAACCCAAACAGAAACACTTACCAATCCGCGCGGCGCCGGGACCCAGCATCCTCCTCTCTCACGCAGCCTGTCATATATCAGTGACAGGCTGCGTGAGAGAAGAGGATGCTGGGTCCCGGCGCCGCGCGGATTGGTAAGTGTTTCTGTTTTTTTTTTATGGCTGGGGCGCGGCAGAGGGGGCAAAGTGAGAGAGGGAGAGAGGGACAGATGAGAGTGACAGGAGGGGGACAGAGGAGAGTGACAGCAGAAGAAGGTAAGTGTTATTAGTATGTGTTATGTTATGTTTGTTTTATGTTTGTCATGTCAATGCAGAGTGTGTGATCAGCATATATGAGTGTGTGTGTGATCAGCATATATGAGTGTGTGTGTGTGTGTGTGTGGGGGCCAGTGACTTCATGCAGTGTGTGTGTGGGGGCCAGTGACTTAATGCAGTGTGTGTGTGGGGGCCAGTGACTTCCTGCAGTGTGTGTGTGGGGGCCAGTGACTTAATGCAGTGTGTGTGGGGGCCAGTGACTTCATGCAGTGTGTGTGGGGGCCAGTGATTTAATACAGCGTGTGTGGGGGCCAGTGATTTAATACAGTGTGTGTGGGGGCCAGTGATTTAATACAGTGTGTGTGTGGAATTTGTGCGGAAGAGGGGGTAGTCTTATACGGCGAGTATATAACAAACTCTATAATTTTGAGTGGAAATGTTGGGGGTCGTCTTATACGCCCAGTCGTCTTATACGCCGGCAAATATGGTATATGGAAGCGTTTCATATATAAACATACGCCCATGTCTCAATCTGTGTGAGATTTATATTATTCTATGTTAGCTACAGAGTGTATTGCCTATGCCTAAAGGCTCTTTCTAGAGAGACACTACACAACAGGTCTTAATGGTCCTATGAATTATCATATTATAATTACATAATTAGAGGACCAGACCCTAGTTATCACTAACAACTACGATTCTATACAAGTTTTCTATTTTGATAATATTTGACCGGTTCCCATTTTTGGGTCATTTTTAATTCTCCTTACACTATATTTCAATTCTATTCAATTGTATATTTTAAATTCACCGATCCAGGTGGGATTTAGCTATCTGTCTATCTCGCATTTTTAAGTAACCACCAATAAAGTTGATTTTATATTGATATACTCTCTCGGACAGGAGTGCCTCACACACTACTTTGTTCAGCTGATATCTATTGTCATCTGTATTTGTTATTTCCTAGATAATTCTAGTTATGAGAGCACCCCCTCGGATTATATATTATAAATAAACATATCCAAGAGGATTGTCCGGACCTTGGAGCGGATTGGTCCATCCCCCTTTTTCACACAGTGCTGTATGTAATCACAGTTGACAGTGCTGATATATTCAAAATATTCAATGTAGGAGCAATACTGTATTTACGTATGTATGTATGTACGTACGTACGTACGTACGTACGTACGTACGTACGTATATACGTATGTACATTAACATCTATAGCTGTATGTGTATCTCATGTGTATGTAAGTATGGACGTAAATTTGCGTCTTCATATGGGACTATCTACCTGCCTTGAAAACTGTTCTGTAAGCCTGTTTATGTTAATGTGTATAGTTGTTATAGATAGATAGTTGTCGCAATTCTTGTTGGTATGCATGTCTGCATATCTTTTTATTATGACAAAATTATTACTATTATTTTTTTATCTTTAATAAGCTATACAAAAAAAGTGAACTAGTGTAGTAACGCAGAATGGTTTATAGGTAGTTGTAATACATGGGACTGCAGCCAGTAGGTGGAGCACTTGAGGATTTTCTCACAGCTGTGTAGTCCTCCAGGGATACAGATCACTTTCACAATGCAGAAAGATGCGCCACCATGTGGTTGCAGCTCCCAACATGAATCATGGTTATGAAAAAGAGGACTTTAAAAGTCTTAATTTTAATAACAGAATTGTCACAAACATTTTCAAGAAAATAACTGGTAATTAAAAATGTTCTAGTTAAAAGTCATGATAAATTCACTTTAAGTATGTATGAACTCTGAATGGACATGATGGTCACTAGCCAAGGGCTACAACCTTGATAAACTGCAAATAACATAATGTTATATCTATATTTCCCTTTGAACAGTGTCGTCTATTCCCTTAGAACAGTGTCTTCCTCTTGTATAGAGTAATCCTATTTCTGTACCATTGGACAGTTTTACACTATTTCCGTCCCTCTTACACAGTGTGGTCATATTTCCGTACAACTTGAATAGTGTTGTCTTATTCCTATCCCTATTGAACAGCGATGTCTTACATCATCCCCATTGGACTGTGCTATCTTATGTTCTTACCCCTTGGACAGTGTTGCCTGTACCTATTGAACAGTGCGGTCTTATACCAGTCATCCTTGGACAGTGCATCCTTATTTCTGTACCCCTTAGACAGCATTGTCTTATACCCATCATCATTGTATAGTGTGGACTTATTTATGTACCTCTTAGACAGTTTGGTTCAGTTATTGCTGTGCTTGTCTGTTCCCATTGTCCTATCTATGTCCTGTCTATGTGACAATGTCATCTTGTAGAATTCGATAATGGAATACATGCACTTTTTCACAATGTTCATGTTCATCATAATTGTTGATTCTTAGTGAATGTTATTGATTTTAACGATAGTAATTATTTTTATTGTATGTATATATCTAGCAGTCGTTGCATATATGAGTTTTAACATTCAATATTTTACATACTTTACATACAACGTTTTTAGACTGTCCCACTTGAAAATCTGCTTGATTTCTTAAAACAGAAAATGGTATCTGTGTCAGGAATCATAGTAAATCTAAATAATTTAGGCAACATAGCCTTTATGTGAGTATTATGATGGCATAACGGATTGTCTCATGCCTCGTAAATGTGCTAATGCATGACATTCTGAGCATGCTTCTGCATACTTACTGCTTTTATTTTAAGTACACATTTACACAGACTTCACAAAGAGAACAAGCTCTTGCTAAAATTGAAGCACTCCAGATATCTGATGCTCATAAAAATATAGCTGTGGAAATCATCAATTTTATAAGCCAATTGTGCCTTTGTAACGGGAAATTTGGGTTGGATTTATCAGTTTATTTATTAGTTTAACTATATGCTATATGCAACATTAAACGTGTGGACAGGTGTGTTACATGAATTTTATTAAATGATTTATATATATTTATTTTACTATAGCCAAGCCCCACCATGTGAACATTTTATTTACCATGAAAAGACATTTATTCGCCCACACGTATGATTTCACACGAACGTGCATTGTTTTGCCAAGTTGTAGCAAAATTTCATATAAAATGAATTTCACAGCCAATCAGGGCGTTTTGCAGGGATGATATGTTCTGGTGATACAATCTTCAAGTACTGTTTTCGCTTCACCATTCTGTATAATGGCCATTCATACACTGTGTATGAAATAAGGAGAATATAAAATGTATAGCATTGGTTATTCTTTCAAGACTCCTGCTCACAAACTTAAGTTTCGACATAACTTATATTATATTAGAATAAAAACATGACAAGTAATTAAGTTTGGAAAAGAACACAATTTATTAAACCTTAAACCTTGAAATATCGGTGGCAGCAAGAGCAGGACAGTGAGCTACAATTGCAAAACCAATAAAGGTGGAAAGGTCAGACCACTGTACCACCAACCCAGGCTAAACCTTCTCTATTGGACAGTGCTAAATGGTTCAAGTAGTGACTACTCCTTTTCTGGACTCGACAGAGGCGTGCGACTATTCAGCAGGCCAAGGGGTCTTCCTCGCTAGAGGTCCAAGAGTCTGGTGACTTTGAAAGGTGCAGTGACTCGCGGATGCTGATAAACTAGCACCATATGCTCTATGCTTTCTGACTGCGCTGCTCTCCTACCAAATAGCAAAAAGCCGTGAACCTATGAAGATCACAGACCATCACCTAAACTCCTAATTACTGCCCTAAGCTTCCAGAATAGTTGCGCTATAAAGATCCATGTCCCTTCATGTGTCTGATGTTCTCTGTCTGCTCTAAGGCAGTGGGCTGCTTTTGTGGACAGAAGTGGATGCTCTATGACTGTTCCCCTTGGGTTCCTTATGACCCGTCATATGGCTTTGTTGGCCTTGTTAATTATGTGCGCCATGACAATGGGGGGATGTCTGATCTCCAGGATAGACATAGTATTATTTCAGATTAACACGTTACAATTGCTGGCCATTGGTCCGCGATATCCTTTAGGCCTTTTCTTATCTGTATGATGAGGGCCAGTGCTGTACATGGCCCCTCGTCATTGCTACCTAAGTGAATCGCTAACATGTCAGGGATACCGTGGGCAGTAATTTATCGAGTTAAAATGGCCATGATGGCTGACCATTTCATGCCTCTCCTACCTACCCACTTTAGGTCTACCGGGGTGGGGAAACAGACGGATCTATGTAAAATCCATATTGCATTTTAAAGCCCATACATTTGACAGAGGAGATGTGTAGTGGGAGCTACCGGAAGGCACATCCTGTGGAAATTTTTCCCTTGATGGGAAGTATAAACTCTGCAGGCCCTAAACCCGTCGTGAAGAAAGGAGGCCTCGGCGGCCTTGGGGCACATACTCAACCATCTATTCATGAGGACAATGGGGGAGTAAGCTTTACACATCGCCTCCTGGGGTCCCACGCCCTCAGCCAACCCCTCTATTATTTTTTGGGCAATCTTTCATGGGGTGGGCTCCGCGACAATTGGAGCAAATGTGTTGGTATCGGCAGGCTTTGACACTGCCGCATGATAAGTTGTTGAAAGCGAAGCATCTATTTTTATAGTGATGGGAGCACTACGTCTGATCCAGGGTAACACTCACGCGATTTAACTTCATCCAGACTTCTACATCTCTAAGTCCTAAAGGTATATCTGTCCATCCGCTGACCTTTTCCCGAAATTGCTCATCATAGGAGCACCACGTTCCCGGGCGCTCACATACAAACATTTCATTAATGAGATGGAAATATTTCCATACATCAATACAGGCCTCAGCCCTAGACTCTAGATAACACACCATGAATACGCAGTACATACTTATCCAGTTGGGAAAATTCTTATGCGCATCAATATCTATGCCTCCTTTAGCCCCTGCTACAATCAGCTCTTTTTAGGCTGTGTTGGTCAGGTCAAATAAAACCACGTGAAAACCTTTTTTTATTTTTTTCTCATGCTAGGGCAAATCTCTAGCAACAAAGCGGTGTTCTCGCATCTAACCATGGGGGCTCCTCTTTGTGCCTTATTAGCTTATTATTGTATTTTCGCCACTTTCTTAGCCTTGCTGGCCCCAAAATGGTTGTTCAGTATTTTAATTAACTTGCTGGGGCCTTTGTCAGTTGATGAAGAGGAGCCGTCACTGGTTGCAAAAATGGCTGGGCTGGGTGTGCGTGAGCTTGAGGCAGGTAGAATTTCATACTCACCAGGTGTGTCTGGAGCTGTCCCTGTGTCTGTTCCCATCTCCTGGTCGGTTGTGGCAAGCAGTGAGGTATCAGGTTGTGAGGTTGTAGCTGTCTGTGCAGTCTCTCTTGTGGGTTTGTTGCACCTCTGAGGCAGGTAGTTGTACCCGGAGAACTGGGTGAGAAGAATTGTTAGTACTTCTGGAAGGTGTAGGAAATTAATGCGGCTGAGGGGGGGACGCTGGCTGGGTGACAGGGGTTATGTCCAACATGGGTAGGATTCCGGGTGGAGGTGGCATGTCGTGGATTGTCTGAACTTGGCGTTGTGTACTTTGCCACTGGGTTTCCGGGATAGTGTATAGGCCAGAACTGTAGAAGGATGGGCAAGTATAAGAATGGGTGTATTGCTCCAAAGGGGGATGGGCATGAGGCTATCCATGGATTGTTGACGTGGGAGGTTTTACCTGTTTTGGGTGAAGGGTAAGGCAGCGACCAATTATTAGTTGTAGGAACCCTTATCTGACATAAAGCTGCAGGGGAAAGGGCCAAATCTCTCCATGGTCTCTGTGATGAGATGGGGTTGGCAAGAGGAGGGGTGTCCCTGCGTTTGGCCTGGTGGGTGGAATGAAAGAAGTGCTTGGCTGGCCTCGGAACCCCCACCCTGGAGTGGGGAGCTATATAGGTGACAGAGGATGGGGGTACCTGGGGATCTGACTCAAGGGAAAATAGTAAAGGGGACATAATGGGTGGGGGGGGGAGTGTCCCTGGACCCCATAGGGGGATGGACAGGCCTTCTCCCGTCCAAAAGCACTGAGCAGTGTAATATGAATGGGGGAGGATAAACTACTCATTACCGCGGGTGCCCGGGTCGGATTGCTGAAGATATGCCCCTCTTGTGATATCATTGGTGTACCTTGCATCTATGCCTGGAATGGCCATTTCATGCATTGGTGCTATGGGTACATAGACCTCTATAAGGTGACTCTGGGGAAGTGGAGGTGGTTACTAACTGTGTGTCCCTTTCTCTCTGTACCTGTGCTGACTCTACTGCTAAACTTTCTATTTATATAATGCCCCACCTGGTAAAGCACTATCCGCACGGGGGTCGGGGAAGGGAATCCCCTCTCCCGCTCGGACATTGTGTTGTGCGCCTGTGCTTGTCAACTCTGCAGTCAGGCGGCATTGTTCCCCGTTCCGGAGCGTAAGATCTGGTGGTCTGTTTCGGCGCCGGTGGTGTGTCACGTGTGCCGTGTCTGGGTCACGTGGGGGACGTCCAGGGCGCAAAACGCGCTCTGACATCACACAGGAAGAGATGGCCGCCATTCCAGAAGTGGATGCAGCCACTCTCTGGTAAGCTCCTTTAGCTTGCGCCATATCTGTAGGAGGGGGTATAGTGGATGGGAGTGTGGAAATGGATGGGGGTAGATTGAGTTGGGCATATCTGGCAGGGATGATTCTGGTCCTCTTGGGGCGGGACATGATGCTGGCATTTGGGTAGTTTGAATTTTTTAGGGATGACTGAAGTGATGGGCTCTGAGGGTTGTGCGGTGCGCTAAGAGGGTTTGGGATGAAGAATGGCGATCAGGGGTTAAACTGGGGTTATCGGTAGCTTGATGACGGATAGTAACTAAACCCTGTTGAATAATGGTAAAGGGAGCTGGAAACGTGGGTGCTTGGGGAGAGTACTGAAAGGTGTTAAAAGTATGAAATTTTAAGGGATACTGAGCCTTGTTTGGTGCACGATCCTCCTGGCATCTGCACTATAGGAAAACGAGAACACTCTCAGGGGGTAGACCCCTTATATAAGGAACCATACGTTCAGCTTATGGCCTCTCTTTTCTTTCCGTGGAACAGTTTTGAAAATGTTGCTCACCTCTAATAATGTGATATTTGTTGTTGATGATGGGGGGTTGGGGAGGATCAGGATATCCTCATTATATTGCAGGCAATATAATTAAATAAGAAGATGGAAAGAGGTAGTTTCCATTGTTGCAGAGGGTTAGGAACCTGTATTAATGTACCCTTGTTTAACTAAGTTGTATAACTAAATGAAAAGTTTAAATATGATAGCAGAATGTGCTTTAAAAATAACTTTTTACTCTGCAGACCATACATTTGATACCATGCATTGGGCAGCACGGTGGCTTAATGGTTAGCACTTCTGCCTTACAGGACTGGGTCATGAGCGATTCCTGACCATCTGTGTGGAGTTTGTATGTTCTACCCAAGTTTGCGTGGGTTTTCTCTGGGTGCTCCGGTTTCTTCCCTCACTCCAAAAACATACTAGTAGGCTAATTGACTGCTATTAAATTGACCTTAGTCTCTCTCCGTCTGTGTGTGTTTATGTTATGGAATTTAAACTGATTGCCCCCAATGGGGCAGGGACTGATGTGAGTGAGTTCTCTGTACAGCGCTGCGGAATTGGTGGCGCTATATAAATAGCTGCTGCTGCTGCTTATGCATTAAATACATAATGCTTTCTGAAAACAAAGCAAGGATGTGCTGAAACAACTAGAAGGAATGGACAGCGTAAAAAAACATTTATTAAAATCATACAAATAATGCAGAAATTTGATCCATTAGATTGCACTAAAAAAACCCTCTGGTTTAAATGTACTGGTTAAGTACAAGCAATCTTCACCTGTTATGATTAGAGATATGTGGTTGTAGCACATCCTTATTGAAAGGCAATTTCCAAACCTTAGTACACTCATGTCTTAGACAGATATTTAATTTCAAAATACAGTTTCATCCGGAAAGCTGCTAATTGTTCCAATGATGCCAATAGAACACTGGAGTATTTAGCTGATAAGAAAAATTAGCAGTGTCAGACCTCTATATGATCAATACTTGTGAAGTCTATATCATGCACAGTGCATTGTTGCGGTGGCCAGCTGTAATGAGCAGCTTCCAGTATCTTTTCACCATTAGAAATATAAAAGCGAAGTGAATCTTTCTAGCGCGTCTCTGCTACTCCTTGGAAAACCTGATAAGACAAACCCATTGCTGTACTGCCATTGGCGCACTTGTGATGTCTGTACTCCCAGACCAAACAATTTGGAGTACAGACATCGCAAGTGCCCCATTGGCAGTGGGTAGTACACAATGAGTGTACCAAGGTTTATTACGTGCTGCAGACGCATATCACTATTCCTAACAGGTGGAGATTGCTTGTAATTAAACCATATAAACCAAAGAGTTTTTTAGTGTAATCTAATGGAACATATTTATGAATTATTTGTATGATTTTAATAAATGTTTATCACACTGCCAGTATCTTCTAGTTGATTCTTTGCCATGTTTATTTATTTACTATTCAGTGCAGTATGTATGGTATTATATTGTTTGTAGTTTATAGTTTGGGTGGGTTTTTTAGCACAGACCCTACTAATTACCCCGCAGATAATTTCTACCAGTCATTTGGCTAAATTCATATAACTGTTATGTTTTATTTTTACCATTTTTGGGGGGAACAATCAGCACATGGATTTCTGCAAGCATGCATATTATGCATGCAGCTGTTATTAAACTATCCATAGCTGATCACTAAAGATCCCCAAATGAAATATTCTTTGAAACAAACTTACCAGAATGTAGAGATTGAGTGATTTACAAAGCCACAAAATTGTGGATCAAAGCACCAATTAGTGCCCATCTGGCTGTTTATATAGATAAGCGCACAACTCGATGATTTAAGATAGCAGTAAATGCTACCTTTGACTCGACGAGATGGCTGGATCATTGTGTTCCTTGCTAAATTAGATCTAAAAGCACTCCTGATCGCACATGAAAATTAGATTTTGTGTTACATTATGAGGTTTTATTAAATGAGCTCCGAGGGTTGGAGGGTCAGCCTTTATAAAGGTGTTCTAAACGTTGCAAAGAATTAAGAGGGTGATCCAAAAAGGATAGTAGACAGTTTTATAAATGACATTTTTACTTTTCTCCCTTGTGCACATTGTTATCTGGGCCCGCACTCCAACAAATAGGCAATCAGAGCATTTGTACACAGGGCCGTACCTAGGGCTGTGCAAGAGGGGCAACCGTCCATGGTTCAAAGCAAAAAGGTGTCACAGGATAAGGAATATTTTAGGTTGGTTTCATTATAAATTAGGGCTAGGGGGCATCACTTTTCCTTTCTTACCCCAGGTGTAAACATTTCTAGATACGGCTCTACGGGGACACTACTAAAACCAAGAAGCAGGCCGCAGCTATATGTGTATGGTGTAAATAAAATGGGACATTTTCAAATCAACTGGACCTCCTGGGTTATTTTATTTTTATGGTGGGTGCTAGACCTAGTCCTATCTGTTACTCTTCTTGAACCAATGATGTGGTTAACACTACAACAGTACCCTTCATTCATTTTTGGGCTTGTCTTTCACCCAAAGTCCCATGAGATGTCTCTCTGACAATGTGTTTTATGCACCCGGGATTACTTAAAAGTACCGTACTAAACTGAATAATAATTATTTACATATTCATAAAACTTAGGCTTTAAAAATTAGTAAAATTAGTTAAGCATGCATCATCATTTTCATATTACAAATGTCTCATTTTGATTATAATTCCCACATGCCATCATATTTCACATAAAAGCTGCTGCCTTAAAATTTCAATTACAAGGATGTAATTGAAGTCTTTTGCATGTCATTATTTTAAAGTGGAAGGTAGTTGGCCACATCTATTACAGTTGACTACTTAAAGGTCAACTTTGTTGTTGATGAACAGCTACCAATACACTAGGTACATCAACATCAGAGGCAAGATGATAAAACTTTGGAACATAATGTATGTAAAATTGTTTATTAGATCTCACAGAGGGAAGACAAGGTTTGGATACAGGCCAAAACATTTTTAAGTGCAATTATTTGGCTGCCGTTCACTTTACAGAAGCGTCTGTCAAGTTTGCAACTGGATATAGAAAAATAATGATAGATACATAAAACTTGGAAATATTTCCTTTGAATGGTCCAAGAGGAAAAGAAAGACAGAGAGAGAGAGAGAGAGAGAGAGATGGTGCTGTCTCTAATTGACAATGACTTTTGGGTTGTGCATGACCCTGGCGACAGAGTGCATTCTTGCTGACTTGTGAAAACTGTGGTGACATTGGAGTGCTGCTGGCATTTCCTTGTGTATGACCACGTTTTCAAGCCATACTGATTCAAATCCAATCAAACTAGAATTTTGTCTGCTTGGTTGTTTTGGCACCACACAGACAGATGTCAGGTCACTTAGATAACATAATTTAGGGCAGCACAGTGGCTAAGTGGTTAGCACTTCTGCCTCACAGCGCTGTGGTCATGAGTTCAATTCCTGACCATGGCCTGTGTGGAGTTTGTATGTTCCCCCTGTGCTTGCTTGGGTTTTCTCCGGGTGCTCCGGTTTCCTCCCACACTCCAAAAACATACTAGTAGGTTAATTGGCTGCTATCAAAATTGAGTCTCTCTTTCTGTGTGTGTGTGTGTGTGTGTGTGTGTATGTTAGGGAATTTAGACTCCAATGGGGCAGGGACTGATGTGAATGAGTTCTCTGTACAGAGCTGCGGAATCAGTGGCGCTATATAAATAAATAGTGATGATGATGATAATTGCCAGCAAAAAGGTGCAATTTTGCACCTTGACAAAACCATGTTGCGCTGCAGGGGGGGAAGGCAAATTTAAAATGTGTGGACAGATTTAGAGTCAGGTGGTGTCGCGCATCCAAACATGATTCTAAATCACATCGTAAATGCAAAGCTGCCCAGTATTGTGTACTACATACAAAAGTGAGGCAGTGTTTTCCCAGCATGCAGAAAAAAATATGTATTTGCACCCCTTGCATCATAACATGCTTTTTAATGATGAAAACTGGCCAAATGTCTGCACATGTAGCTATACTAAAGTAAAGGTTTGTTGTAAGCAACTTCAGACTATACTACTTTTTACTCATTTCAGTTTTATTATGTCAGAGTTTACACTTATGTATAGCACATCTTTAATTTATAACAAACAACTAACCTTTAATTAGTGGTTTTGATTAACTTGGCTAAATTGCAAATGTAACATTTTAATTGTTATTCCTGAACATGTATCTAGAAGCATATATTATTCTAATAACAACATACACATATATAATAGTAAATATTTTAACAAGTGAGGTTTGATTATGCCATTTTCTTAGTTAGGCAAGAAATACCTTTTATAAAATTAAGATATTTTCCCTGAACTAATAAGAATGTTAAATAACTGAAATCAGTAATATGTTGACCAGACATCAAGCTTCTCCGATTTCATGTAGACTCAGCATGGAGGCCTTGTGGTCATGTCCTTTACCAGCAGACACATCTGTGTAACAGAATTGTAATCACCATCCTGGTGTTATAAACCAAGTCTTTAAAATGAATTTCAAAACATTGGCCAGTCAGCAAATCACTCGTAAGTAGCGCGCAATAGGGTTGTAAATACCAAAGATACATAGAATTTAAAGTTATTATTTAAATATTAATTATTTCTAGTGATTTGCTGACATATTTAGTGCATCCATATGTTCATATTACTTTATATACTAAGCAGGAGTACTTTTGGCTGGAATTCCCTAACTATTTCATTTCATCCCACTAATTAACAATGGTATAAATGTAGATGTAGTATTATTATCTAAAAGATATTATTACAAAAGATTTACAGTATATATCTATAACATGGGGCCCAGGTGCGGTTTTTCAATTTATGCAGGGTTGAGTTTCTGCTGTAATTTTCAAAAAATGCCCAGAAAACCATTTCTAAGTATTCATTTGTTTGTTTACACCACAATAGGATTGTGATAACAGGCAGGTTTGTGGAACGCGGAAGGCGTGGCTGCAGTGGTTGGATCTGAAATGAGAAGGAGTTCTAGCCTGAGTTTATAGTGTTCTATATCACTTTTAGTATGTGGCTGCCAACCATTGAATGACTTACACAGTAGTTCTAACTTCAATGAACCCTGAGCTGCTGTTTTAAAATGACACATAAAAATATAAATGGTTCAGTGGCCGCCTTAACCTACTGCTGGAACTAGGCTGTCGATGGCAGCCTCTCTTTTCAACACTGTGACCGAGAATTCTTTCATTCATTTTGTACATGTAAAAAATGCACAAATGTCATGCAGTATATATGTGTACCTAGACTTACAAAAAAGGCCCCTATACTGCATTTCCTGTCCATCTCCTGGTTCTGTCCCCACTCGCACCCCCCCCTCAATAGAAAATGTGTGCATGTTTATTTTGCAATTGTAACTTTTTTTTCCCAGCCAGTCCATTTCAAGGTACAAGACTAATTTTCGGTCCTTGGAACCACTTCTAGAAAATTAGTCTGCACCCCATGATAATGGACATGGCAGAAAGAGTGAAAAACACATCACTTCCAAGTTCACGTTCTACCCCTTTAGTACTGCCACCATCACTGATTTACATTTTTCTCCTATAGGACTACCTGTTTTTTTTTCAGTTACTTCCCAATGGAAGAAAGAGACATTGGGCCTCATTTAGAGCTAGCAGTAAAACCTGCAGCCAGGCAAAACCAAGTTGCTCTGCAGAGGGGAGGCCAGATTTAAAATGTGTGCATAGATTTGGAGTTGGGAGGTGTGACGCGTCCTAGCATAATTTTATATCATAAAGTAATCATGTGAGCAGAGCTGTCTTTATTACACGTGACACTTTTATGTGTTTAAAAGTTTTTATTACATTACTGGAATTACATCAGAAATGGGTTTGTCCACAACAGTGTAACTGTAAAGTACAATATTTATACCATTAAATCTATAGGTTGAGCACCCCCCAACTAAACAAGCTGTTTTCAGGAAGGAAAGGCCATCCCACAAAATGTAGACACATAATTCTCCTTCACTCCTTTATCTCAATTAAATAATCTTTTTCATTAAATCAAATTGTATATGGGTGCAAAAGTAGGCTCATTCATGCATTTAATCAGCATTTGGAAAAGTATGTCCTGAATCACCCCAATGTCTCCCATCAGACGGCACAAACCATTTATCTGCAAAATGGGTGCATTTGCACACAACAGCCTTAAAGGGTGTAAAAAATACTTCTTGCTTCTGGTAAAACTTCATTGAAAACAATGGGGGAAAAAGTTCACTCTTTGGCTCTGGAGCTGAATTGCTGAGGAGTAAAGTCAATATATTACCCACACATATATGGACATGACATCGTGCGTCAGTATGTTTAAATTGGAATATAACTGGCTATTGTATGATGGCCATTAGAAAGAGTACCCTCCTGAAGAGAAATGGCTCCAGACAAGCAAGCAGAAGTTTGAGAGAACTTTGGCATGTGGCTTCAAAAACGTTTTATTGGCAAAATATTAAATAAAATATTTATTAATAAACTTTTTTTTTAACTTTGAAGTATTTTTGTTTGTCAAATAAAAAAATATTTTTACCACAACTTATTAATATTTATTTTACATTATTGCCAGTTTACACAGTAGAAAGCTTCTTTTTTAAACAGCTTTTATATATTCAAAATATAGTGGTAGATGTAATATATGTACAAAGACCATGAACATGTTTGCAAATTATAAAAATTCCACATAAAAGTGTGGCAATAGAGCACAAGTTAAAGCCATAATCCATGCTAATAATCTTTAAACTAAATTGTAACATGATGGCAGCTAGCACAAATTTTCACAGTTTGGTTTTGTCAGTAGAGTTTGAGATTCACTGACATTCTCAGTTTAATATTAAAAACAATTAAAATATACAAATTTGATCTTGAACATTCGCACTTGGCACATTTATTTGAACATGGTTGAACCTGTTTGACTTTCTCAAATTTATCTAAATATTTTTAATTGATGCAAAATTCAACATTCAGTTTGAGCATCTCTAATATATGCTATATTATATCTACCCCCCCAGAAAATAAATAATATGTATAACCATTTAAAACAAAATAAACATTATTTTTCAATGCTCTCCTTCTATTAACACCATCCTGAGAAATAGGCTCCCCCATGCAAACCAAGAGCTGGCAATACTTAAAGCCGGCAAGGTTTTTGCTCGCTTTAACGGAATAATCGGCAATGACAAAACCCTTAATATATAGAGTGAAGCAAAAAAGGCCCTATCTCTGGTTTCACTGGCAATATGGCTTTTCAATCTTTGATAAAATGACATGTCATTTTTTGTGATATTATTCATGTTTCTTTTAATAATATCTAGTTACCTTTTAAGGGAATTGAACCCCTGAAAAAAAATGATCACAGAAGCTGCTTTTTTTGTTAATTTCCCTTTACTTGCAGAATCCACTCAAAATGCAAAGGGACTCTAACCTCAAAAATGTTCTTTCTTCTATTGTGTTGTATGCAGGAAAGTCACCTTGAAAATATTGTTTGCCTTATTTTCTATATTTGGATGTGATCATTTCTAATAGAGACAATTAATTATTTCTAATAGAGACAATGCGCTTATTTACATAAAGCACGTAGCCATGAGTAGTTCATGAAGGTTTCTTCAACTCCATTCTCCTTCTCTCTCGCCCATCCTCCATACTTCTAAATAAATGTCTGATAAGTGAAGCATTCCTATATGCAGCTGAATCGGGAAGTAGCGCGGATAAAAGTAGAGAGTGGGAATTTTTGGCTCACACATATAGGATAAGTTTTATTTTGAAGGGCCTTATACCAAGGACTATGTTGGTGTTTCCGATGGGTTGCGAAACAGCTTTTTGTTGCCGCCACTGTCACAGAATAGACAGAAAATTCTTCTGTACAGATGTTTATATAAATATATTTCTGTATATGTGTATTATGTTCATATGGCAAAACTTTCAAAAATGGGGTTAGGGTAACATATAACATGGATGACATATATTCTTGTCTTCACATTTAAATGTCTACTGCTAGTAATTTCCTATATTCAATAGATATAAATATTTTGATAGGCTAATATTTCTTAAAAAATAATTTTAGCATCCAATCGAAATACTGCCTCTCTGATCGTGTCAACCCAGGCAGAATGTCCTTCTTCCAAAGTAACCCATTTGAGAACCTGGTGCGACAACTTTTGCTAGTTTCAAAATGCTTTCAAAAAGCACCTTTGTGAAAAGAACCCTCTCTATGCTGTTTCTGCAACAGATCTAGTATGTGCCATATATGTTGTTCTATGAATCTTTGCAATTTAACAGTACACATATTTTAATGAATTAATTGTGACTGTAGTTCTGTTAATGAATTGCCGAATATTTTCATCTTGCACATAGTCATCATTTAATAGCATGAGCATTTTATTCGGAAATGGCTGTGTTTACAAATGGGAGCGAGGAGCATGATTCTCCTGGAAGATCAGTATATATATCGTGCTTTATTTCAGCTGCTCATGATTAAAAGAACATTACCTGTGCCTCGAGAACCACTGAATGAGCTATGCTAAATTGCTTGTTTTCAGTTATGTGATTAATTGTACTTCTAAACCATATTTTAGTATGCTTTGTTTTTCTGTCCCCAGTCATCTCATATTATTAAAGAGAAATTCTGCATATCTCTCCTGGAGTCCAATTAAGGATTTGCATCATGACTAGATTTTTCACTTTAATTACTGTATATAAAGTAGGTTTTGACTTATCTCCTTATTTATCAAACTATGCAGAAGGAACAAGATTCATCAAATAAACAGATATCTGTGGTTATAATTGCAGCTTGCATTGAGCGTGCAGAAAGAAAATATGAGGGTCCAAAATTCATTATGTACAGCATAATAAACATGTGAATAATTAAATTGTTTGTAAATCATTGGTGTGGCAGTAGTAAGACTAGAAAAATATCTGCTTTTGATCACAGAAACTATTTATTGGATTTTTTTTATTGTAAATGTGAGACAATCAGCAAAAAGTAGAAAAACTTAAGCCAAAGGGGGAAAAAAAAACAGAAAAGCAAAATTAAATTAGCTATTTGTTGGAGAAATGTGCTAAAACCAGGGATTTTACATTTATTGAATTGCACTTGCTCAAGGTTTGTCCAGAAATACCTCCAGTTAAAATATTTGTCTTTCTGACCAATGCATTGTGGGAGAATAACTTACTGTCCGTCTCACGACTCATTTTTTTTATTTTTTTATTAAATCAACCAGAAGCCTACAGTGGCTGCTTATTTCCTTGCATTTGAAACACAGAATATTTACATTGTCTCAAGAGCCTTGTTACATTTTCTGTGATGTATTTTTTTGTAAAATAAACAATAAGCATCCTTGTGTTGCACTAGCTATGCATATTTTCAAAATCCTAGCACTCTGAGTCATCTAAAATATAAAAAAGATGAATAATTTAACATCTGAAATCTTAGCTTCAGCAGCTTACAGATGCTTAGTGCTCAATGATATGTGTATTATGTGAACAAAATGTATTAAACAACATACTTTGTCCTTAATATCATGGGACATCATCAAAATAAATGATAGACTATAACAAATTTACTTTGAAATATTTTTTTTTTCTTTTTCAACTAATTAAAAAAAAAGTCATTGCTGCATTTTTTTAGAAGCCAGAAAGAGATATTACCCAACACCCCACTGTGATTTACAAGAATTCTTTGTGTTAAGTCCTCCTGGCCACCCTGCTGTGCCCACAACTGGTTTCATTTAGAATACATGTAAATATTTTTGTAATAATCTATGTCCAAGAATGTATCAATTGGATCATTTTAACAGCCTGTGGAACACAAGGTTGGCATGCCAAGATCAATTTTGCCCTAACATTGCAGCTGTATTTTTTTTTGCATACAAGGATAAGACAATTAGTGGGGAAAATGTATAGCAAGAGTACATTAAAAATGAAAAAAAAAAAATAGGTACAGAATATTGCAAAAGACATTGCACAACAAATGTGGCTTCAATCTCAGTCTTTTGTGATTTCAGTATATTCTCCTTGATAGACAATCTGGAACTAGAAAAGCACTAGAAGAATGAGAAGCATCTTCTCTGTAATGACCCTGAACAATTTGCTTTTTAATAGCATCATACATATTATAATATATCCCCTTACTGTAAATTATAAGAATATTCACCAAGGAATTCCATGCCATGAGACTCCTTGATAAGTACTGATGCAACCATACAATGTCAGGGACACACACTAACAAAAGGAATAAGTTAGCTCTCACAAATTAATCCATCGGTGATTTAAAGTACCAGTGATTTAAAATTTTGATTTCATACATCTCAATGTTGTGCCCTGGAATTGGAGAATGGAAAGAAAAAATAAATGGAGACATGAAAACAAAGGTAGGAAGGATCCTGAAAGAGCTTGCAATCTAATGGGGAATGGCAAACAAGACAAGAGAAGCAAGTGTGGCTCAGAGTGGAGAATAGGAAAGCAACTAGTGTGTTCAGTGTGATTAATATAAGAGGGAATAGCATAGTATCTATTAAAAAGTTGGGTTTTCAGAGCGTTTAAAGATTTGAAGGTTGGAAGTGAGTCTGATTAGGTATGGTAAGCAATTCCATGATGGATAGGGGCATGGGAGAAGCCTTGTAGGAGGGAGTAAAAGGTGGATATCGGGGAGGGATCAAGGCACAGGCTAGAAGCAGATCTATGAGGGCAGGAGGAAAAGTATCTCAAGATGAGGTGTTAGATTTATGAAGGGGTGGTATTGATGAGGATTTTGTCAGTCAGGGTGACTAATTTGAACTGCATTCTGGAGGATATGGGGAGTCTGTGTATGGATTTGTGGATTGGTGCTGCAGATGTGCAGCTGCAGGAGAGGAAGATCTGCACTTAGGATAAAATCAAGGGTGGAAAAGTGGGTGAAGGAAATGTTATATAGGAGGAGCTTGCAGTAGTTGAGCCCAAAGATGATGTTTTGTTGCAACTTGGGTAAAAAAATATGTCACAATCTAGCAATAGAGAGAGATTTGAGGGGCAGTGGGGACTCTGGTAAGAGGCATGATAATAAACTCTGTTTTGGACATGTTAAACTTTGAGTAGCTTTGTGAAAACATCAAAGAGACATTTGGTCACATGAGGTAGTAGAGAAGGGGAGAGATCAGGGGCAGAGAGCAAGGTTTGGGTGTTATTAGATATGGTATTGGAAGCCAAATAAGCAACTTAGTTCACCAAGAAAATAGATGCACAGTGAGAAAAGCTGAGGGCTGAGATTAGAGCCTTTTGGGTCCCCAACTGAGTGTGAGTGGAGGGAGAATGTGCCAGAGGTAGAAACACTAAAAGAGTGGTTGGATAGGTAGGAGTAATTATGGGAGAACTGTGTCATAAAGGCCAATGGTATGAAGAGTGTGTAGAAGAAGAGGGTGTTCAATGTTGTCAAAACCAACAGAGACTTTCATTAAAATGAGTATGGAGAACTGACCCTTAGATTTTGCTGTAAAAGTATCATTGTTCACTACTTTTGTGAAGGCAGTCTTAGTGCAATGTTGCTGGAGGAGGTTAAGTCTGTTACTTGTATTTCAATAAATTTGTTTAGGAAACACACTACACAGAATGTTAGATTCATACACCAACAATATACAACACAAAATGAGATCCGGTGTATCCCTTTGCATGATACACACAGCAAACAGGAGCTACATACACCAGAATGCCCAGTTTCAGAGAGTCAAGAAGGGAGTGAGGAGAAAAGGAAGTGAGTCAGGTGGTTAAACACCAGCTGCTTAATTGGTTCAGAGACAAAGGGGAGATGATAAATAGAGTGGCAGTTTAAGAGAGAGGAGATTTCTTTAGGATTGGTGAGATGAGCATGTGTTTAAAGGAGTTCATGAAATGTGTGAGTAGAGACAACAGGTTAAAGAGGAGAGCTAGAGGCAGGGATGCAGTTGGGGAGAGGGAGTGCAGAAGCTGAGAAAGATAAGGGTCAAGTATGCAGGTTGTGGGGTGAAACATTGAGATGAGGACATAGACTTTGTCCTAGGCTACAGGGCAGAGGGAACTGAGCGTGG
Source organism: Mixophyes fleayi (assembly GCF_038048845.1). Classification (NCBI taxonomy): domain Eukaryota; kingdom Metazoa; phylum Chordata; class Amphibia; order Anura; family Limnodynastidae; genus Mixophyes; species Mixophyes fleayi. The sequence goes on from NC_134404.1 coordinate 83,114,614, forward strand.
ATTGGGAAATGTAGAATAAGGTGATTGGGTTAGTGTGGTCTGGCATCAGGAGATATCCTAGAGCATGGTGACAATTGCCAATCCGTGGGCTGTGAGAGAGGATGTTGTTTATGAGGGTGGGCAGAAAGTGAGTTAAATGAGGCATAGAGGCAGTGGCAGTTTGTAGACTGGGTGGATATAAGTGTAGTTATGTTAGTTTGATTGACAAATGAAAGTAGATATGTTTGGCAGTGTTGTAAGATTAAAAAATTCATTTATGATGAAGGAAGTTGGCGTAGGAGTGAGATTTCCAGAGGCAGTGTGTGGTCACTAGATAACTAGGATTGGGTAGTTAAAGTTGAAAGAAATAATAAAATTGGAAAGTGGATCAAGTCAAGGGCATTTAGGTATTAGTGTGTGTGGATTTGGGTACGGGGGGATCATGAGTTAAGGTGAGGTTAAAGGAAAGGAGGTTGTGGTTGGAGAGCGGAAGGCTGAGTTGGAGGTACAGATGGAGCAGAAGCAGGAGAAAATAAGGTCAAGGGAGTGTCCATTACATGGAGTGGGAGATGAAGGCCACTGGAAGAATGGAGGAAATGAAATTGCTTTTGGAAATTATGAAATCAAATATGTAAGAGATTTATCATCACATGCTATTTTGGGATCGCAAGTACCTACTTTTGATATTGCAGCTATAATTACAGAACTGTACATAGCCAAATTCCTGCACTGTATGATGAGTATTCCTAGACAGAGGTAAGAGAATTGGGATGAAATGTAGTATAACTTCAACATTATTTCTAATTCTGAGCAATGATGACAAAAATAGATTACAATTATCTTGAAGGGTAGATATTGCACATATTTAAAGGTGTTTTTATTTTAATACAACTATGCAGAGCTTTTTTTCGTACCTCTGAGGTTGTAACAGCCAGTGACAGAACTAACAGGGCCAACAGCTCACAGCCAATGGCAGAAAAATCAGGGTCCAGAAATGATGGGGCCCATCAATGCTAGTCCAGCCTCCTGAGGACCCTGCTCTGCTCCTTGAGCAGGAGCTGGGGCCGTTGTATGAGCAGTAAATCCTTAATATTTTAAACTAACAAACCTGAAATAAAGATAGCCCTGATGTCTCCTGGTTACTGATGAGTGGCAAATCCAGTGCCGGATTAAGGGAATGGATGCCCCTGGGCTAAGGGGGCCTCCATTCCCCCATTAGGGCCCCCCGTGATCCGAGCTGCCCGCCCCCTGGGCACTTACCTCCTTCCCCGACGCGCTGTACGCTCTTTACTGAGGAGGTCTCGTGGGAAGTACTGCAGTGAAGTGCTCAGCAGCACTGATTGGGCTGGGGGCGCCCCTGCCCCCGACCGATCAATACTGCTGCTGAGCACTTTCAAGGGCCCCCTGGATGCCATAGGCCCCTGGGCTGTAGCCCAGTTAGCTCTATGGTTAATCCGGCCCTGGGCAAATCCCATTGTTTGGTTCATGGGACAATGTGTGATACTAAGTAAGTAGTTTGATTTCAGCAAATTAATTTATGAATCTTTTATTAATGGCTTAAGCAAACAAAAAATATTTAAAAGTATAACAAGATGTCTTTAAAAACATTATTCTATATAAATTTAAAATATCACATAAAATTATTTCTTAAAACACAATTTCTAAAGACAATTTTGAAAGTCTGAAGACCTTTTAAAGATAAAGTTTTCAGTGCGACTTTTGTAAATTGATTTGAAGTCTGCAAGACAATGATTCCAAAAAGCTACAAATGTGCCAAAATGTTATGTATTTTCAAGGTATATCAAGTACGTTGAGACAATTTAGTACTCCTACTGACTTATAAAATACAGGGGTAGCAGAGTATCTGCTCAAATGAAATTACAGAAAGACATTATGCACCTATAACTATCAATACATTTCTTAGTTTCATAAACTGCTTTAGCAAACAGAGTATTTAAATAATTTTTTTATTTAGGAATATTTCTTTTGTTATGTTTCTGTAGATGATCAATATTTCAGAAATGTGAATATAACATTTCCGCTAACCTAATATTTTTGGAAAATTAAACTAATAGGTGCCTGTAGCAACCAATCCAGTTTTAAAATGTCTGTCTTCCCCAGGCAACCACAAGCTCTCACATATTATAGTGGGATATGAGTGTCTTCCCCCATTAGTACATCATCCCCTGACATCAGAAGATTTGAATATCTATTCCCCAGCTTCAACGTAATGATGCGGAGATGGGAGGTAGTTCATACTAAAGTCTTTGAGTGGGCAATCCAATCAGTATGCATTCCTATGAAAACAGACATTCTCTTTTGTTCACATTTCAGCACATTGCATTTGTAAGGTAAGCGATAGCACAAGGTATGTTTAATATCTTGCAATATATTAGGAAGAAGTATATTGCTGTATCACAATACTTTTTGAATCGTAAAGCTTTCCTCTTAGATGGTGATTTTAGTTACCATTAATTCAAGGTGCTGGTACTGCTGCAAACTTTTAATGAAGATAATGACCTGAGGGAATGCAAATTCTTCTTGCCAGGTGGTTGTAAAGAGGATGGGAAAAGCATCATTATTAATATTTACTAAGAAAGTTATCATCAGCAGTTCAATCCCTTCATGTCTCCTTGCCTCCTTCCTGCTCTTCTTACCACTAGATCAAAATCAGCTGTCAGCTAATTTTATATCTCACAAAATATAGATTTGGTACCTGGCCTACCAAGAGACTCTGAAAATAGTAATAACAGCAAATTATGGAGGAGGTTGGAGGTAACATGGGGAAAAGAGACAAGTGTAGTCTTTACCTATGCTTAGCAGCAGATATTGGTCTGAATAATAGACTTGACACCAAATATAGCTTTATGTCCTTCACATGGCATTAGATGTGGAGCAGCTTTGTGAATTTGGCACTTTAAGAAACATTTGAATAATTGCAGTGTTTGATGACCAAGAATCGCTTTGCAATTTAACCAAAGATTATAAACAAGTTATATTATTCGGGGCAAAGCCAAAAACAATGAAGTTGCATGATATGATATATCCTCAATCACAAACCCCAATTTGTGATTTTAGAATAAAAATGTGTCTGTGTTCCAATCTAATGCTAAAATTGAATACTGGCTGCACGTTTGTTTTCTCCATGTTTTACATAAATCATACTAAATAGCATCCTTTGGTGACATTTCTCCTGCATCATTTATAAAGCAGTGTCAAGGTATATCAAGTACTTTGAAGAAATCCAATCCAAGCAGCCAACTGAGGGGGTCTATGAGTGAAGTTCACACAATTATGGCATACAGCGCATGTGAAAAATGAACACGATTTTGCAGTTTGTTTCAAATATAAGATATTTTCCAAGCTTTGATACTTCAGTTAGCAAACCATAATGTTTGGTTGCTATCTTGTAATGTAACTTTAATTAGTGAACACAAATTATATAAATACCATAAATACATATCAGCATCACTTTATTTCAGTACAGTTCCTCTTAATTTGAGAGATTTACTAAGCTCTGTTAAGTTAGAGAACCACTACTAGTTATATGTATATACTGGTTCATATATTTTAAAGGATCTTCACCTTTAAGCTAGTCTAATTAGCTGCAATTGACACACTGCTTTTTTGCAGTGCATCTGTAGGAGTAGGGCCAGATTTAGCTTCAGGCACAATAGGCCTGGATTAAGAATGCAGGGGGCATGTGCCCCCTCAATCAGTGGGCCCCACGCACCTACTACTCTCTACCTCAGAAAGATATTAGCCTCGGGGATTTTTAAAAGCATGGGGCTAATCTGACTGCTCAGATTCCTCTGAGCGCTGTCGGCATTTTCGAAGGAGCATGCAGTGGAACAGCAGAGACATGGAGGGGGGCAGCAATGACAGAGCACTGGACGGGGCAGCAAAAAAAGAGACATGAAGGATGGCAGCAATGAGAGAGACATGGAGGGGGCAATGACAGAGACATGGAGGGGGCAGCAAAAAAGGGACATGGAGGGGGGCAGCAATGAGAGAGACATGGACGAGGCCAGCAATGAGAGAGACATGGAGGGGCAGCAATGAGAGAGACATGGGAGGCGCAGCAATGAGAGAGACATGGAGGGGTCTGTGAAGATACTGGGCTTTCTGGCCCAATTCTACCCTCTTCATGCTGGCTGGCCACCCAGGGGCACCTTATTATGCCATGGAAGCCTACCCAGTACCTCCTAAGTTACCTATAGGTAAATGCAGTTATAAAAGTACAACAGTACTTTTGTAATAAAAACACAGTACTTTTGTAATAAAAACAACACTAGAATATTATATACAAACAGTAAATAAATGCCAGGCAGGTTTACCACATCATCTGTCCCTTACCCCACTAGCTTAAGGAGTTACAGTCACCTGGCTGTCCTCCCTTGAAGCCCCATGGATCTGCAAATGTAGTCTACTGGTAGAGAACAGCAACTCAACACCAAACCTTGCAACTTCCAGGAATTAATCCACAGAATAAGCAACTCTCTCCCCCTGGAGTGGTTCCTTATATCCAGGTTCAAATTTCCACAGTGCTTTCCCCTCTTTTGGCAAAATCCTGGCTCTCTTCCTCTAAAACATTGGTGGGTGCTGGATCAAGAAGTTGGAGGAGGCAGTGGAGATGAGCTGTGCTTCCACAGAAGCTCCCCTGCTGGGTTGCAGACAAAATGTCTGGACTAGTCCTGTGGAGGACAATGGAAAATAATTGGCCTTCCCCACCTCCAGATATAGGATAGCAATTAGCCTATAACAGGGGGCAAAGAGAGAGACATGAAGAGGGTAATGAGAGAAACACAAAGGGGGCAATGAGAAGACATGGAGGGGCAGCAATGAGAGAGACAAGGAGGGCAGCAATGAGATAGACATGGAGGGGGCAAAGAGAGAGACATGAATGGGAAATGAGAGAGACATGGAGGGGCAGCAATGAGAGAGACACGGAGGGGCATCAATGAGAGAGACATGGAGGGGCACCAATGAGAGAGACATGGAGGGGCAGCAATGAGAGAGACAAGACATGCAGGGGCAGCAATGAGTGAGACATGGAGGGGCAGCAATGAGTGAGACATGGAGGGGCAGCAATGAGAGAGACAAGACATGGAGGGGCGGCAATGAGTGAGGCATGGAGGGGCAGCAATGAGTGAGACATGGAGGGGCAGCAATGAGAGAGACAAGACATGGAGGGGCAGCAATGAGTGAGGCATGAAGGGGCAGCAATGAGAGAGACAAGACATGGAGGGGCAGCAATGAGAGAGACAAGACATGGAGGGGCAGCAATGAGTGAGGCATGGAGGGGCAGCAATGAGTGAGACATGGAGGGGCAGCAATGAGAGAGACAAGACATGCAGGGGCAGCAATGAGTGAGGCATGGAGGGGCAGCAATGAGTGAGACATGGAGGGGCAGCAATGAGAGAGACAAGACATGGAGGGGCAGCAATGAGAGAGGCATGGAGGGGCAGCAATGAGTGAGACATGGAGGGGCAGCAAAGAGAGAGACACGGAGGGGCATCAATGAGAGAGACATGGAGGGGCACCAATGAGAGAGACATGGAGGGGCAGCAATGAGAGAGACAAGACATGGAGGGGCAGCTATGAGTGAGACATGGAGGGGCAGCAATGAGAGAGACAAGACATGGAGGGGCAGCAATGAGTGAGGCATGGAGGAGCAGCAATGAGTGAGACATGAAGGGGCAGCAATGAGAGAGACAAGACATGGAGGGGCAGCAATGAGTGAGGCATGGAGGGGCAGCAATGAGAGAGACAAGACATGGAGGGGCAGCAATGAGAGAGGCATGGAGGGGCAGCAATGAGAGAGACATGGAGGGGCAGCAATGAGTGAGGCATGGAGGGGCAGCAATGAGAGAGACATGGAGGGGCAGCAATGAGAGAGACAAGACATGCAGGGGCAGCAATGAGTGAGACATGGAGGGGCAGCAATGAGTGAGACATGGAGGGGCAGCAATGAGAGAGACATGGAGGGGCAGCAATGAGAGAGACAAGACATGCAGGGGCAGCAATGAGTGAGACATGGAGGGGCAGCAATGAGAGAGACATGGAGGGGCAGCAATGAGAGAGACATGGAGGGCAGCAATGAGAGAGACAAGACATGCAGGGGCAGCAATGAGGGAGACATGGAGGGGCAGCAATGAGTGAGACATGGAGGGGCAGCAATGAGTGAGACATGGAGGGGCAGCAATGAGAGAGACAAGACATGGAGGGGCAGCAATGAGTGAGGCATGGAGGGGCAGCAATGAGTGAGACATGGAGGGGCAGCAAAGAGAGAGACACGGAGGGGCATCAATGAGAGAGACATGGAGGGGCACCAATGAGAGAGACATGGAGGGGCAGCAATGAGAGAGACAAGACATGGAGGGGCAGCTATGAGTGAGACATGGAGGGGCAGCAATGAGAGAGACAAGACATGGAGGGGCAGCAATGAGTGAGGCATGGAGGAGCAGCAATGAGTGAGACATGAAGGGGCAGCAATGAGAGAGACAAGACATGGAGGGGCAGCAATGAGTGAGGCATGGAGGGGCAGCAATGAGAGAGACAAGACATGGAGGGGCAGCAATGAGAGAGGCATGGAGGGGCAGCAATGAGAGAGACATGGAGGGGCAGCAATGAGAGAGACATGGAGGGGCAGCAATGAGAGAGACAAGACATGCAGGGGCAGCAATGAGTGAGACATGGAGGGGCAGCAATGAGAGAGACATGGAGGGGCAGCAATGAGAGAGACATGGAGGGGCAGCAATGAGAGAGACATGGAGGGCAGCAATGAGAGAGACAAGACATGCAGGGGCAGCAATGAGGGAGACATGGAGGGGCAGCAATGAGTGAGACATGGAGGGGCAGCAATGAGAGAGACAAGACATGGAGGGGCAGCAATGAGTGAGACATGGAGGGGCAGCAATAAGTGAGACATGGAGGGGCAGCAATGAGAGATGTTAAATAATTAAAATGAGCTATAGCAATGTTCCCACATTAATATCGTCATGGGTCATTTTTGATATTGAATTAAACATGTAAAGGGAGAGAGTTGATTAGTTTTATTCAATTGTACTCTAAAATATCTTCTCAATTAATAATACAATTATTTGAACATTATTGTTTTTTAAAAAATGTAATGTCCTCTGGTGGATAAATAAGACAAAATTAAAGTTGTTTCTCAATCTATTTACTTGTGAGCTAGAGCAAAAGATTTCATCTTTATATAGAGACAAGTCCATACTTGTTTGGGCTCAAGTATCCGATTTCTCTGTTCACTACTATAGAACTTGATAAGCAGTTAGAACTGCAAAAAATAATTAGTGCTGCATAGAATGTGCAATATTTAAATATTATTTTACAAAATAAAGCAGGTTTTTCATCATTGCATTACCAGATGGGAAATGAGAATTTCAATAAAATATTTTAGCAGATCTCATTTAAATTTTTTACCTACCTTGTTTTCCTGGCTGTACATCTACACCATAATGTGCAATTCTAAGTTAGACATATTTATAGTCAAATGATAAATCTATCTTTAAATAATTCCTGTAAGAAAGCTAATATTGTCCTAATAAGTATGTTTCATTTGCCTCTTTGTTTTTCTATTGTATTTCCCTAACAAAATAGCAATGAATAGCAGAAAATACAGGTGTTATAGAGAGATAAAGAAGTTGTCTCCACCAATTTCTCCATTAAGCTGAAATGCAAAAAGGAACTATTTTTGAAGGCTTTTTCATACCTTTTGCCATTATACACCATTTTGTAACAATCTGTACTGCCATAAAATTCCCTGCCCTAATTCTTAACTTGCTGATGTGCTGTCTTAGATTATGTGCCACTGTACATATACCTTTCTATATTACTTTATGTGGCCAGTAAGATAGGGCCTGATTCATTAAGGATCTTAACTTGAGAAACTTCTTATTTCAATATCCTGGACAGAACCATGTAACAATGCAATGGGTGAAAATTAGTATTCTGTTTTGCACATAAGTTAAATACTGACTGTTTTTTCATGTAGCACACAAATACTTGATAGCTTATTTGTACACTGAAATTTAAAGTTGATATTTGTGTGCTACATGAAAAAACAGTCAGTATTTAACTTATGTGCAAAACAGAATACTAATTTGCACCCCTTGCATTGTAACATGGTTTTGTCAAGTTAAGATCCTTAATGAATCAGACCCATAATGTCTAAGCCTCCTTTTAGGATGGAACTGTTTACTAGAAGGACTAAGTTAGGGACCTAGCACACCAAATCCTGACTGCAGATCCATGTAAAGTAGCAAGGCTGGGGTACCTGCTGTAGTGACTATGTAGGGTTTGAGGTTCCAGGTTTATTCAAGCCTATGTATGTCTCTCTATTAGTGTGTGTTATCTTAGAGCCATCTGTGGTGACAGAGACTCTTAAAACTCTGCATGTGGCAGTCTACTTGAAACTACTTGGACAATATAAGTGGGAAAGGGGGTGTCTATGAATTAGGATGTAGAGAATGTAAACTCTCACAGGCAGGGTCCTCTCTACCCTTTGTCTCTTGTCTGTCAGTCATGTCTGTGTGTCCCTGTCACAGTCTATGCTGCATATGCTGTATTGTAGTGTTTAGTATGTTAGCTAAATGTATTGATGTATTTGTTTTATTCAAATTTGCACCTAGGTATTATCTGGTTTTTGTATTATTATTGTATTTTTGTATTGTTACTATTTTTATTTGTTTTGTATTGATATTACTTTGTGGTACGTTGCTTCAGAATCTGTGGCACCTTATAATTAAACATTAGTAATTATATTGCTTAAAATCAAGACCTATCTGTGCAAAAAGGGAGTTCTCTGCATTATGGAGGGGGCTGTGTGCAAGGAGGGTTCTGATCAAAGGGTGTTGTCTGCAAATGGGGAGTGTTTGTGCAAAGAGGAACTTATATGCAGCAGTTGATGTCACTGCAATGAAGGATTTCTGTACCAGAAGGAGATCTCCGTGAAATTGTATCATTTTCCTCAACAAACTAGCTTGATTCCTTCCCTACATGCTCTTGAATCTTCTCTTCATTTGATCCCACAAGTTGAAGATGAAGTATCTACGCCCTTCTTATTTCCTTACTCTACTACCTGTCCTATTGTTCCTATATCCTCACAAATCATTTGATCCCTGTCTCCTGTGATCATCTCAACCTTAACTAAAATCTGTAATCTCTCTGGGCCTGAGTCATTAAGGAGAGAAAGGGAATAAAGGAGTAAATTTGACCTTGGACAAACCATGTTACAATGTAAGGGATATTGCACATTAGTCTATTATTTTGCATGCAAATTAAATACTGACTGCTTTTTCATGTAGCACACAAATGGAGAACAGTAGTGGATCCAGGCAGAAATTGGACTGCAATATTGTAACCCAATAGGGTTACAGTATTGCAGGTTTTTTTTTATTGATGGAAACAGATTGGTGGCTGCTCCATCTGGATTAATTTCAAATATAAGAGATGGATTGCAGGAGATCCATAATAGGTTGAACTTGATGGACTGGTGTCTTTTTTTAACCGCATCAACTATGTTACTATGTTAAATACTTGAGAGCTTTACTTTTACACCAAAATTTAAAGTTGATCTTGGATATACCCTACTATAAATCTGTCTCCACATTTTAAATTTATTCCCTCCAAGGTTTTGCCAAGGTGCAAAGTTTTTTGCATTGCTCTCTTTAATGACTCACTCTTTCTCCTGGTATCTTTCTGGGATTATTCAAACACAGTGATCTCTCCTATTGTGAAAAATAAAATTCTGAGCCAAGCTCTTTCTGAAATTACTGACCCATCTCTCAGCTCTTGTTCTCCTCCAAACGTCTTGAGATAATTGCTTACACTCACTTTCTTTCACCACACAACCTATTGGACCCCTTTCAATCAGGCTTCCATTCCCAACACTCCACAGAGACTGCACTGACTAAGCTTGTCAATGATTTGATCACTGCTATATCTAAAGACCATTATTTGCTTCTAATTCTCTTGGACTTCTTTGCTGCATTTGGCACTGGTAACCACTCTCTTTTCAAACAAATGGTCCATTACCTAGGTCACAAGACACTGTGGTATCCTGGTTCTCATTCTACTTGTCATATAGCTCTTTCAGTGTTCAATTCTCTTGATCCACCTCCTCTCCACTTCCTTTATTAGTTGGAGTACCACAAGGCTCAGTGTTAGGTCCTCGGCTCTTCTCTATCTACACCACGTGTCTTAGAAAACTAATAAGCATGTTTGGATTTCAGTATCTATCCTCTCCAGATCTCTCACCATCTGTGTTGTCCCACGTTACTGACTGTATTTTTGCAATTTCTTCTTGGATGTCATCTCACCAACTCAAAGTCAATCTTTCAAAAACAGAGCTAATAATATTCCCGCCAGCCAATCATAGTTACCTACCTGACATTTCTATTTCTGTTTGACAAAATGACAATAAAACCTACCCCTCAAGCTTTCTGCCTATGTGTGATCCTTGACTCAAAACTATCCTTTGTTCCACAATCTATATCAAAATCCTGTTGCGTGCATCTAAAAAGCATTTCCAAAATACATATATATGTCACACAAGACACTGCAAAATCTTTAATTCATACACTCATCTCTCGCATTGACTATTGCAATAACATCTTTATTGGTCTTCCCTAAACCAGACTCTCACCCCTACAATCTATTTTGCACGGAGTGCTAGGTTGATTTATTGGCAAATTGCTCTTCCACTGCTGCTCCACTCTGTCAGTCTCTACATTACTTCCCTGTTTAATACTGAATTCAATATAAAATACTTCTACAAGACCATCAACAAAACTGTGTGAGCATATATCTCTTCCCTTATCTCAAAATATCTCCCAATTTGACACCTGCGATATTCACAATATCTGCTTGCTTCATCCACACTGGTTAGCTGATCCCTTTCCCGGTTACAGGACTTTTTCGGGATTCAGCCACTTTGTGGAATTCCCTCCCTTGAATAACAAGACTTTCCACTAGTCGTCAAACCTTCAAGCATTCTCTGAAAACCCACCTCTTCAGGCTAGCTTATCAGATTCCTCAACCAATCTCTTAACCTCCCTACACAGTTCAAACATGACTTATATGTGTTCTTTCTATAATCAATCAACCCTCTGATCAACCCTCAAGCCCACTAAGCACTTTCTACCTTTGCAATCTGGCTGGTCCAATATTTAATATGTAACATTTAACCTCATGCATCAAACTATAATAGTCCTATAGATTGTAAGCTTACGATCAGGGCCCTCTTACCTCTGCCTGTCTGTATTACCCAGGCTTGTTTTATTATTGTGTTTGCTCCCAATTGTAAAGCACTATGAAATATGCTGGCGTTATATAAATAAATGTTCATAATAATAAAAAAAAGGGGGAACTTGCCTGTGCAAAATTATCTGTGTTTGGGTAAAAGGGAATAAAGTGGATCTCTGCAAATAGAGTGATCTCTGTACTAATGGAGTGTTGCACATTGCACCTTCTATTCTTCAGTATATAGTAAATGCTTAGGCTGAAGCTGATTTATAGATTGCATAATGAAGGGAAGGGAGGAGGGGCTGGCAAATTGGAGGATGATCTGGCTAAAATTTTTCACCAGGCCTCAGGGATTTTTATATATGCCACGACCAGGAACTTGTATACGCAGGGAAAACACAGCATAGAATTAGTGATCTAGAAAGAGCCTCAGCTTTGTGTAAATCTGTGGCCTCTCTCAGATGAGTGCTTTAGAGCAAATTTCTGTGTTTAGGACTCTGGAAGCATATGATTGGCTGGTATAATGGCTAGATGGAGGTAACTGATAGTTTTCAGGTCTATACTAGCTTATAAGGAAAGTAATACAAATCACTGGTACTAAGCAAGTGTGGTTCTAGACCAGATCTATTAGTGAGTTTTTCCGTGATACTGAAAAAACATGTCTAGAGCTAAGTACAGGAGATGTGTGTAAAATCTGGGCCTTTTGAAACTGCATAGATTAAATTAAAGCATGAGACAGAACTGCAGGTTCCTCAACTTTAATGTTAGATTTCCAAATGTGTCAGTGCACAAATATCAATGAATTAGCATGCCCAATGTCATTAGTAGTTTTAATATTTTAAAAAGAAATCATGCCATCACCCTTTGATAAGGAGAAAAAACAGGGTCACAGGTAACACATGAGCTCATAATACCTAGCAACCAACTCCCCTCCCTGCTGTAACAAGTTAAATGTAAGCGTTAACACTTGGGGTACTGTAGAATAAAATGTTTGTTATACCGGTGAGAAAAAAATATTAGTTAACCCTTCACCCCTAATTACAACAAAAACTTAGCGACTCTAATTATTTTCATGCAATGATGGGTACGGAGAACAAATGGAGCCCCACCCCCCCCGAAGGGTCCTGGTGCAATGGACTAAAATCCTCAGATAAATGTTAAACTGTAGTTTTCGGGGTTTAACTGCAAAATTGTGATTTATGATCACTGCATCTATGATATCTGCTGCTTTGCTGAAGTGCTTTGTACACCAGCGTGCCTTTTACGCCAGCTGAAGCTATCATATCGATAGCTTCAGCTGGCATACATTAACATAATTGAAAACTTTCACTGCTGTCAGCTCTGCTCTGAAGAGCAGAGCTGGACAGCGCATGTGTGGAGGGATCATGTGATCCCTCCCTGTCACATGAATCCACTTTGTTTAATGCACTACTGTAGGTTTCTCTGTGCGCATGCCCAAGCTTGTCGGTCAGTGCATGCGCGCAGGGGAAGAAAGGAGCCAAGAAGATCGCGATCCCAAACGCTTGTATGAAGAGGCAGTGGTAAGTACGTTTTTTAATTCACAAGAACAGCAGTTTATCGGAACTACTGTTCTTGTGTAGGTTTTTAGATAAATATTAAAGATAGTTCAATCCTTATCTATGTGATAAGGATTGAAAAATATTTTTCATAAAATGTGGTGGTACATAAATATGCCCCTAAGTTCAATAAGACCTTAAGACATGCATGCAAAATTAAAGATAAAAAATCAGTACACACACTAACATCCAGCTAACTAATTATCGTATTGCATCTTATTTTTTGTTTTTCACTCTTGTTATGTCTTCTTTTACAACTCCCTTTCTTCTACTCTATTGTGTCTTCTTTTTTCAATCCAGCATTATGACCAAGATTCGCCATATGACCTCTCATATAGACACACGCTGCAACTTCTGATTTGCATCGGGGTTTTAAATATAACATTTTTTGCTAAAGAGGGATTTTGCATTTTCCAAGCTCACATACTGTTGCCTATTGGTCAGTGGTTTTAAACTGCATATAAAAGGCCACCAAAAAGTTATTTGGATAATTATTTTGACCTTTGTTATTATTATGATTATTATTATTACTTACATCTAAATTGCCTTCATTTAAGAAGGGAATCTAGTGGTAAAATCTCTATAATCCAAGAGTTCCAATTTCTTCATATATTATACAAATGTCCCTTAGACATTTTTCTTAACTACTTCATATTACAATAACCAATTATGTATAAGAATCTATTAATGGCAATCGCTTTGATTTGCAATGACACCAACTCAATGTCTAAAGGGTACATTCAGAAAACAAATGCTAATGGAACTAATGCCAGATGTAAATGTATTATTATAAAGTCAAAAGATTTTCATAAAATACTAAGCAAGAAAAAAAGTAAATTCATGGTAATAAGGATATTATCCTCAGCTACTTATATAACACCTCTAATTCCGTAGCGCTGTACAGAGAACTTACTCACAGCAGTCCCTGCCCAATTGGAGCTTACAGTCTAAATTCCCAGTCTAAGGTCAATTTAATAGCAGCCAATTAACATACTAGTATGTTTATGGAATGTGGGAGGAAACCGAAGCACTCGGAAAAGGCCATGGTTGGGAATCAAACACATGACCGCAGTGCTGTGAGGTAGAAGTACTAACCACGAACCCTGACAAATGGAGCAGGCTAGCCTCAAGTTCTGAATTGAACACATGTAATCAGTCAACATGTGATCCATTTAGAAATATGCAAAGTTTGGACTGGCCTGTTCTCCATCTCCATACTGTATATTTTAGAGATGGGCGGGTCCGGTTCTCCGAGAACCGAACCCACCCGAACTTTGGGTATCCGAGTACCGAGCTGAGCAGCTCGGTACTCTCCCGCCCATTCCGAATCCAAATCGAGGCCGAACGTCATTGTGACGTCGTCGGATCTCGGGACTCGGTTCTCGCGATACTTCAACTTTATAAATACACGCCTCCACAGCAATCCATCGCCATTTGACAGAGGGAGAGAGCAGGGTGTAGTCATAGGCTAATTAGAGCAGGGACAGAGAATACCATATTGTTCTTGCAATTGCTCTAACCAAAATCGCTAGTGCAGAGAGGAGGATAGAGGTTTATTATTTTTTCTTCATATTTGGCACTCCCCAGCGCTTTTGGGGTGTCCCCCATAATTGTGCATTAATATTTCTGGCTGTCAAAAGTCATATCTGTCAGCAGTATCTACTAAATAATTTGTAGCACACCTCAGTGTTTTTGGGGTGTCCTCCCTAATTGTGCATTAATATTTCTGGCTGTCAAAAGTCATATCTGTCAGCAGTATCTACTCAATAATTTTTAGCACTCCTCAGTGTTTTTGGGGTGTCCTCCCTAATTGTGCATTAATATTTCTGGCTGTCAAAAGTCATATCTGTCAGCAGTATCTACTCAATAATTTTTAGCACTCCTCAGTGTTTTTGGGGTGTCCTCCCTAATTGTGCATTAATATTTCTGGCTGTCAAAAGTCATATCTGTCAGCAGTATCTACTCAATAATTTTTAGCACTCCTCAGTGTTTTTGGGGTGTCCTCCCTAATTGTGCATTAATATTTCTGGCTGTCAAAAGTCATATCTGTCAGCAGTATCTACTCAATAATTTTTAGCACTCCTCAGTGTTTTTGGGGTGTCCTCCCTAATTGTGCATTAATATTTCTGGCTGTCAAAAGTCATATCTGTCAGCAGTATCTACTCAATAATTTTTAGCACTCCTCAGTGTTTTTGGGGTGTCCTCCCTAATTGTGCATTAATATTTCTGGCTGTCAAAAGTCATATCTGTCAGCAGTATCTACTCAATAATTTTTAGCACTCCTCAGTGTTTTTGGGGTGTCCTCCCTAATTGTGCATTAATATTTCTGGCTGTCAAAAGTCATATCTGTCAGCAGTATCTACTCAATAATTTTTAGCACTCCTCAGTGTTTTTGGGGTGTCCTCCCTAATTGTGCATTAATATTTCTGGCTGTCAAAAGTCATATCTGTCAGCAGTATCTACTCAATAATTTTTAGCACTCCCCAGTGGTTTGCGCTCAGAATGGATTCAAAGCAGTCCACATATGATCTAAATGAGCAACCAGGTTCTGTCACCAGTCCTGATGTTAGTGTTCCCAGTACGTCATCTGGCCAAGGCGATGTCAAACAACAGAGTGTTTTCAAATTAGTGCAAAAAACAAAAACCAAAAAAAAATTTACTGTATTGAAGCGAAAAAGAAGTGTAACTGAGCAAAAGTTAAGTGACGATAAAAAAAAAATTGCAAGCATGCCATTCTACACACGCAGTGGCAAAGAGAGAATGAGGCCTTCACCTTTGGCTATTAGTGGCAGATCCCAAAAAGTTACCCAGGCTACAATTGGTGCACAACTACTGTTACGCGTCAAAGCTGAGCTGCAAGATACCAGTGAGGCATTACAGGAGAATATTTGCTCTGATTCACAAATGACAACAATCCCTGTGGAGAGTCCATCCAACAGTGGGATGTCTAATCGTGAGCATTCTGCTGATGTGTGCCTTAATAGCCCGAGTGTAGCCGGTGATACCCAAATTGAGGATGCCACTTTGGAATTAGAAGAGGATGAGGGGGAGATTTGTGTAGGCGACGAGGGCGCTAATGAGGATGTTGATGAGGATGAGGTTGTTTGTGTAAGTCCTGCACCAGTGGCAGCAGTTCTGGCACGTGACAAGAAAAAGGCCATTGTCATGCCTGGGCATAAAACAAAAAAATCCACTTCTTATGTGTGGAATTATTTCTACCCAAATCCAGACAACAATTGTATAGCCATTTGTAGTGTATGTGAAGCCACAGTCAGTCGAGGGAGGGACCTTAACCATCTTGGAACCTCGTCTATGTTACGCCATTTAACGAGAGTTCATGGCAAAGTGTTGGGAAAAGCTGAAAGTTCTTCCCAAAAGAATACAAGCACTCCCTCATCAGCTAAGACCCTCCGCTCACCGACATACCGACGGCTACAAAATACACCCACCACACCATCCTCATCAATATCCTCAGTAGCGCTCGGAGTTAGCCCGGCATCCCACTTAAGGCTGGATGACTCCGGCACTATTATTGATTCCTCTGAAGAAAGCGTTAGTCCTGCTGCTGCTGTTGCTGCTGCTGGGGGTGAATCGTCATCCCAGAGGCAGGTGAATAAAATGAGCAGTCCTACATTTCAGCAATTAACTGTGAAACAATCATTTGCGAGGGGAAGCAAATATGACAGCAGTCACCCAGTCGCCAAGCGAATCACAGACGCCATGGCTGCAATGTTAGTGTTAGATCTGCGTCCAATCTCCACAATAAACGCAGCTGGTTTTTCACAGTTAATTGAGGTTTTGTGTCCGCGTTACAGAATTCCATCGCGACACCATTTCTCCCGTAAAGCTATTCCACAACTATACCAAAAAGTGTGTAAAAATGTAGAGATTGCGCTGAAAAATGCCATTCTGCCCACTGTTCACTTAACCACAGATATGTGGACAAGTGGAAGTGGCCAAACCAAAGACTATATGACTGTGACAGCCCACTGGGTTGGTCATTCACCTTCACCAGCAGGAACAGCAGCAGCATGTACACCACTACGTAACATTTGTCACAGGCAGGCCACTCTTTGTATCACCGGCTTCACTAACAGGCATACGGCTGACAATTTGTTACGCAAACTGAGAGATGTGATTGATGCATGGCTTATACCACTCGGACTCTCCCCAGGGTATGTCATTTCAGATAACGCCAACAATATAGTGCGAGCATTACAGCTGGGTGATTTCCAACATATTCCCTGTTTTGCTCACACCATCAACTTGGTGGTGCAGAGCTTCCTACGAAATAACCGTGAGGTGCAGGAGATGCTTTCGGTGGCCCGTAAAATTTCAGGCCATTTCAGGCATTCAGCCACAGCATGTAGGAGATTACAGCAGCTCCAAGAGCAGTTTAACTTGCCCTGCCACCAACTTAAGCAAGAGGTGGTAACTCGGTGGAATTCCACCCTGTACATGCTTCAGAGGATGGAGGAACAGCGCAAAGCCATCCAAGCATATTGCACAAGTCATGACATTGGGAAAGGAGGGGGGATGTATTTCACTCTTGCACAGTGGGGAATCCTTTCAGTGCTGTGCAAGGTGCTGAAACCATTTGAAGTTGTGACATGTGAGGTCAGTGCAGACTCTGCTAGTTTGAGCCAAGTCATTCCTTTAATTAGACTATTGGAAAAGCAGCTTGAGAAAATGAAGGAGGAGCTGAAAGCAAGCAATTCAGCAAAGTATGTTGGCCTTGTCGATCAAGTACTTAATTCGCTTCACAATGATCCTCGAGTTATTAAGATCTTGAACTCGGATCAGTACGTTTTGGCCACTGTGCTTGATCCAAGGTTTAAAACCTACATTGAGTCTTTACTTGTAAATGAGCGAGATGTGAACTTTTGCAAGGAGCTATTGCTCAGCAAGTTGGCCGCTGAACTGGGCCTCGGCTTGACGACGTGTCCTCCTTCACTTTCTCAAGCTGTTGCTCGTAAAAAATTAAATTTCCAAAAAAGAAGCAGGGAAGACACAGGGGGCAGACGAGAACAATTTAACATCTGGGCTGGTTTGAAGGATTTTTCAAAAAAATGTGTCACTTTGCCCATAACTCCATCCAATATGAGTATAAACATGCAAAGGATGGTGGAGGATTACTTTCAAGAGGTAGTTGATATGGAAATGTCAGACAGTCCCTTTCCTTACTGGGAAGAAAAGCAGGCCATTTGGAAACCCATGTACAAACTTGCTTTGCAATACCTAAGCTGCCCACCCTCCAGTGTGTACTCTGAACGAGTGTT
Organism: Mixophyes fleayi; assembly: GCF_038048845.1. Classification (NCBI taxonomy): domain Eukaryota; kingdom Metazoa; phylum Chordata; class Amphibia; order Anura; family Limnodynastidae; genus Mixophyes; species Mixophyes fleayi. The sequence goes on from NC_134404.1 coordinate 83,132,717, forward strand.
CAGCACAGCAGGGAACTTAGTCAGTGATCGCCGTAGAAGGTTACTTCCCAAAAATGTGGAGAAAATGATGTTTATAAAAATGAACTACATCTTCCACGAGGAAGGCCTTCACCATCCAAGACATCCAAGCACTGACTGTTCTCTAATGGCGGATTCAAGCGGCGATGAATTGATAGTCTGTGATGATGACGTACACACTGATGAGGGTGAGGATGAAGCTGAAGATGATGCCGATAACATCTTTTTAAAACTTTCTATGTAAGTGTAGGGTGCAATCTACCCCCAAAGAGGAAAGGGACTTGTGGCATTTCCATATCACATACCATCTTGAAAGGCTGCTGTTAGGGCAATTTATCCTTAAGGGTAGGGTGTCATAGACAGAGTGACCCTAAACTGGCTTTGTCCATTTTTCATAATATTGTACAGTCTATAATGGCTGAATTTTTTAGTATTTTATACAAGTGGAGGGGGGCCTAGAGAGACAGAAACCAAACTGGCTTTCTCCATGTCAATTAATATTGTACAGTCTATAATGGCTGAATTTTTTGGTATTTTATACAAGTGGAGGGGGGCCTAGAGAGACAGAGTGACCCCAAACTGTCTTTCTCCATGTCAATTAATATTGTACAGTCTATAATGGCTGAATTTTTTAGTATTTTATACAAGTGGAGGGGGGCCTAGAGAGACAGAAACCAAACTGGCTTTCTCCATGTCAATTAATATTGTACAGTCTATAATGGCTGAATTTTTTGGTATTTTATACAAGTGGAGGGGGGCCTAGAGAGACAGAGTGACCCCAAACTGTCTTTCTCCATGTCAATTAATATTGTACAGTCTATAATGGCTGAATTTTTTAGTATTTTATACAAGTGGAGGGGGGCCTAGAGAGACAGAAACCAAACTGGCTTTCTCCATGTCAATTAATATTGTACAGTCTATAATGGCTGAATATTTTGGTATTTTATACAAGTGGAGGGGGGCCTTGAGAGACAGAAACCAAACTGGCTTTTTCCATTTCTTTACATATTTAACTATAAGTGTAGGGTGTAATATACATTCAAAGACGATGGCTGCATTGCCAATATGCATAGATGGAGAGGAAGACAATCTGTTTTGTGTGTAGAATAGGCCTACCAACGAAGAATTAAACTGTTTTTTTGGATGATTTATTACCTCAACAATTAGATTACTTGTCTCTAAAACAGTTGGAGCACTAAATTGGGTTAATTTAGGCCCAAAAACATGGATTTTCCCAAAAAATAGCAAAACAAAACCAAACAAAACCAAAACCAAAACCAAAACACGCAATGGCGGTTTTGCAAAACCAAAACCAAAACCAAAACACGACGGTAATCCAGATCCAAAACCGAATCCAAAACCAAAACACGGGGGTCAGTGACCATCTCTAGTATATTTACACATACAAGAATAGAAATGTTTTGTTAAACCATACTTGAAGATTAGAAAAAAGGAAACAAATTTATTTGTACACATTTGATATAGAAGAAAATGTTAAAAGGATACTTTCAAGTTAGACAGTAGCTAACAAAACAACAATATTAATGATATGGAAAATAAAAGTCAATGAATGGTTTAAGATAAATTCAGAGTGTATTGCGGTGCGAGAGACACATTGATATAACATAAGTCTAAACACAGGAGAAAAAAACTTATTTGTGCACTGTTTAGGCATCATTTATATATGCAAGATTATTATACAGAAACTCATAAGTCTCCTGCAATTGTAAATTTAGCAAGTAATGTAATTAGTACACAAGCCTTACTTTCTTTCACTTACTACTCAGATTTTGTAATATTTTTATTGCAATTCAAATTATTTTACCATTATTTTAATTTACATATATGATAAAAGTGGGTCGGCATGGTGGCTAAGTGGTTAGCACTTCTGCCTCACAGTGCTGAGGTCTTGAGTTCAATTCCCAACCATGGCCTTATCTGTGGGGAGTTTGTATGTTCTCCCCGTGTTTGTATGGGTTTCCTCCGGGTGCTCCGGAAAAACATACCAAAAACATACCAGTAGATTAATTGGCTGCTATCAAAATTGACCCTAGTCTCTCTCTCTCTCTCTCTGCCATCTGTGTGTGTATGTTAGAGAATTTAGATTGTAAGCTCCAATGGGGCAGGGACTGGTGTGAATGAGTTCTCTGTACAGCGCTGCGGAATCAGTGGCGCTATATAAATAAATGGTGATGATGATGGTAGCATGATAACTTCCTCTTTTGCTACTGCTTTGATTGTAAAACTATCAAATTCCATTCACCTATACTTTCCATACCGCCACTTCTAAATGGCAGAAGCACTGAGATTGTTACACCCCTCCTCTGCCTTCCGCCCCCCACTTCATGCTTGCTCCACACAGGTAAGTAGAGATGGGTGAGGGAGGGTACACAGAGGAGGTGCCTAGGGCACTAAGTACCCTTCCACCGGCCCTGCTTACATTAAGACTCTTTTTATTGTACAACCAATTGCCACTCGTTTGACTCTAAGTGGTGAAGTGCACTGTGCTTTTTGACTGTACTGATTGCACCCACATAGAATTTCAGCACTGAAATCTCAATGAATTATGTTTGTAGTAGAATTATAGTGTTACTACATTCAGCAATCCTGTTGTAGCATTTAGATAGAGTAGGTGTTGCTCAAACTCTCCATAACTACTGTGGTAGAATGTTTTGGAGATAAGGGGAAATCTTAAAAACACTTTGGACAGCTGTTAAACATTTTAAGGTAAGATAAACTTGTTTTGTTAACACAATATAACAAGCATCAGTTTTTTTACCAGTTTTCAAAAAGATTTGGAATTATCTATTTATAGATTTTGGAGGTTTGTCATTCTAAATGTCCATCTCTGTGATTACTTTTTTTAGCAATGATCACCTGCATGGTGCTGTTTGTAATTTTGTGCATGATGGGAGCAATTATGAGTGTATTTTCACATTAGTTACATTTAACAAGTATGTGCAAGGAAGATTGACAATATAAACACATTGTGTGTACAGTAGCATTAAAAGCATCTTGATTTATGTATTTATTGAGAAAAAACCCAAAACAAATATATTGTTTAAAATCCATATTTTTAATATTGATTATACTGTTAAGAGTTGTTCATTTATTTCGTAATTGCATTTCTTTTGTGTGTTCTAATTAGAGATGAATGGTTCAGATTCGGGATTCCGAGTCATGACTTGGTTCCTTGCTCCAAATTTGGATCTGAAATCGAGGCAAAATGTAATTTCCAGTAAAAAGTCAGATCTCGTGACTTTTGGATTGACATCTTTTATATATAGCCCTCCCCCATTCTCATCGGCCATTTTAGAAGTGATAGCATGTGAGAAGGAGGTTGGTTGCAGTTCTGTGCTAAGAAAATCGCTAGTGGAGGGTTGGACAGGATGAAAGAGGCAATTTACATTGCAATAGCTGTTATTTTACAGCAGTTTATTTAGAGATCAGTCTGCTGGAATTGTGTGCTGATCAACTGGGTGTCAGAGAGTGAAGAGTAGACAAGCAGTGGCTACTGGTTGCTGTAATAGTATATTACAGTTTACAATCTAAGTTTTTAGTGAACAGACGCTTGTGCGTATACTGCAGACTGTTCTATCTGTCTAAACATGACATGTAACGCTTAGGCAAAGCATACTTACACCTAGATTCAAATGGAAATGTATCTTGAGATATGTTTGGCTTTGAATATGGTTGGAACTATGCACAAGTTCCATGCTCTTCTTTAAAACGCAAGTTGCGTGGAAAATACGTCTGAACATGAATCATACTTTTAGCATTCGAGGCAAAATTGGTGTCAAATGTTGCCAAAAAACTATTTTTATAAAACATTAAATTTGATATTTTGTATCTTATGTTGTGACTGCAGATTTTTTAGGTTTTAGTTTAGTTTTTCTGATTTAAAACTGAGTAAATTATGCCACCTTTTGCTTTTGCCCGTTTGTCCCATTTTGCGACAAATATATGTAATTTTCTGATCATGCACTAAATCCCAAAATGCAACGAATTAAAACATTCAGTGAGTATGTTATGTGCCTGATCCACCCACAGGATTGTACATAAAAATGAAGCAAAATATAAAGCTTCTTTTTGTCCAATAGCAATTTAAATACAGAACCCATGTAGTGAAAAACAAATAGACCTACCTCTTTAATTCAACATCTGCGCCAATAACAACTAATCTAATTTTTACCTTACATTTTTATGAGCAGTAATTGCAAAAACAACATTTCTTGCCATGTGGTGAAACTAGCTTATTGAACTCAAGCTGTAGGAGGGATAATTATACCGGTCCATTTTGGTAAGATTTCCATAATGAACTCCTTTGTATTTACTCTTAGATAGGCCTTGGAATATTTCTACAATATTGTAAACATTGCATGTGACAACTAAATTGAATCATCTGCAAAGGCTTTGGATTAATGGAATGAATGTGCCTCGGTATGATTTTGTCAACACTGGTTATTTTTATCCATTGATAGTAAGAAAATGACAGTATAAAATGAAGCATAAGGCTGTTTCCATAATCTATTATTTTAGATTTAAATGCTTTCAGATCTATATAGTATAAGGAATCAAATTATGCAGCATTATATATATATATATATATATATATATATATATATATATATATATTTTTTTTTTAAATTATCTATATATTATAACATGTAGTAGGGTAAGGAAGCTGCATAGTTCTTTTTAAATATGACATTTTTTCAGTTTGCATTATGTTTTAATATTGTAAAAATTATTTATTTATATTAAGAAGTAGCATATTCTTTTTTGTTTTACATTTTTATCTGTAGTTGTGTTTGGCAAATGTGTGAATAAAATAATGAATTGTATATGTTACCAAGAGTACAGGTGGGTACTGGAAAAAAAACTGTGCAAAACATACTAACAAAGCTCAAATTGTGTTTTACAATTGGTTAATATGCAATACAATTCGCTTGCTATTACAACAGCTGTTTACCATTGTAAAAGACCAAAAGACAGTTGTTACTTCCACAATCATGTTGAACAAATCAAGATAGAATAATATATTGCATTAAAATTCCTTACATACTCCCTACATGGCTTATATGTAAAATAGCCACAAATTCAGCTCAAATAATATATTAACAAATTGTGTCCTGGGTCAGTAACCACTATTAACAACTATTATAACAAAGAACTTGAATCATTGCAAAAAACAATCCTTGAAAATCCCCCATTAGAAATGTTTCAAAAGAAATGGAAAAATATGGAAAAATGGTATTGATAATATCACCAATGTAAAATTAATTGGAAAATAGTTATGGGGATCAAAATCCCGTCCGCTTTACAATATTCATAGTATACTCTACATCAGTGGGGAATATCTACCCAAGAGAGTGTCATATGATTGGCTCACATTTGTTTTTGTCCTGGGATACAATCTTCGATACATATTGCAATGCAGTCAAAGATTTCCATCTCCATTAAATTACCATACTACGATAGAACAAATGTTATAAAGAATAATACACAAAACCCCATAAAAGTAATATTGTATTATCTGTAGATAACAGTGAATAGAAAATATTGAAGAGGTGAATATTTACCCATTAGCCTCAGTAAGTATGTTACACAAAATCTCAATGAAACTATTCACTCTCAAAACACAAATAAAACCTTAATAAAAAGTTACATATGTTATGATCAGGATAAAAAGCTAACTATGGGGCTGAAATAGCATTTTCTGTACATAATACACTGTTTTACTTCTGCGTATACCCACATAGCACTAGTTGTGGTTGTTATGATTATGGCCACTTGCAGGCCTTTAGGATTGAAGAGATGAAATGGGGAAGGAGAATGCAATTTCCATCTGTCTAGGGAAATTGCATCCAACTCTAGATTAGGCCCTATATGCCAAATGATAAATAACAGGAAACCAATTAATATGCATATACAGGTGGAGAATTTTTGGGGGGATAGTGGTGCTTTGGTCACACAGTGCTTTGACTGCATTGTTTACCTGTAACACTTCTAAAGGTTTACTATTGAGCGGACCGGGTTAGTACACTACTATCAAGAGCATCCCTCACACCTTGCAAGTGCTGGATCATCTTGTTACATTAAATAAAATATTCCCTATCTGTACCATACCTTAATGAGCCATTTTAAAATAAACCATTGGCAAAACACATGCCAGTATTAAGTTCACCAGGGCTGACACGTTAGTATTTTTTTCCTATAAGATTGCTTTCCCATGTTATTCTTAGGGGCTTCCTTGAATTTTTTAAAACTTAGATCTTTTGGAGATCAACTCCAACACCCTCTCTGTTCATGTTTAAATGTTGTTGTTGCCATATTACTGTACTTGCCTTCTTGTTCGACCTCCCTCCCTGAAATACGGGAGTAGGCAAGCATGCATATTACTGCATATTAGAAAGGTCATGGCTATCTAAGGGCTTTTTAAATTATTTTATTCACCTAATTATGCTATCATAATATGATATATAGTTTTGTGTAGTCCTCTGTGTGTTTATATTTTTCACTTCTGCTGTCGTTGATCAATGATCAAATAATGCATTTGTATATTTGCAAGAAACTTATTGGGTAAAGAGAAAGCTGTTATATTAGCGCAGAGAATGAGCAAGCGTGTAGGGGAGAGCTCAGCTCAAATGTGTAAGAGTACAAGAGTTACCTTGAAGGTAAGAAGAGTTTTGCCTGTGATTTGTTGGAGTATTAGAAATTTACTCTATACACCATGTCCTATAAAAATAGTTTGATCCACTTTTTTTCTGTTACTTCCCATACATTTCACTTTGTACAACAATTAAAGAATTGAATTTTAAATGCATGCAAATCGCAAGTCTATAGCATAGTATACATTCTGCTACAATATTACAACTTGATTGGTTCCGACACCTCACATTCTGAAACCACACAACTGTACAAAATGATACCATGACAACTGTACAAAATACATTTAGAATTGAGAAAGAAGTTGAACTTCATGCATTTGGATTTTACTGGCCTCATTAGCTATGCAATTTTAAGATGATTGAAATGTTCTGCAAATGAAGGTCAGTTATTGCTTCTTGTGTGTAAATACAGACCTGTTCAGAGAATCAGATACAGCTTATTGTATACATATCTGTCATTTGCACCAATATCTTCATAGATTTTATTTTATTTACATGTACATTAACATAGCCCCAGTTATTCCAACTGTACTTCATTGACAGTATAATAATCCTAAATTGAGTGCACGGCCTGATCATGGCTGATAAATGACATCCCCCCCGCCCCTACCTTCAAAAAGGGAAAAAATAAAAAAAATCCAACAAGCTAAATACAAGGTTTACTAGTAAAGGGACATTTTGCAGAAATATAACTTTGGAGTTCTACTCGAGGCAATGCAGAAATAAAACAAGAATATACATTTTGCAAACATTCTACAAATCCAAGATAGCCTGTTTCATTTTTTGGTAACACGTCAGAAGGGCATCTATTTATTTTTTCGCATCTTCAAATTAGTTATATTTGGCAAGTAAAATAAACGAAACACCATTACAATACATTTGACTATTAGAATGAACTAAGAGATACTCAAATCAAATTTCTCATTTCAGTAAATGCAATGCTGTAAAATGTACTAATTTTGTTGATGACTATGTAGAACAATAAAAATAATCTGTTGGAGTATATTTGATGGCAGTAGCAAACTAATTGACATCCACGGTTAATCTTCCCCAAGCATTTGTTCTTAATGTGTGTCGTTGAGTAAATGCTATTATTTTATATATACTTTATACCGAATTGTTGACTTTTACATGACCTCTAAAGAAGGTGTCTGCATCTTAATATAAAAGAAAATAAATATATTTGCATAAGCTCAAACATTGTTTATGGTCTAAATTATGACATCTTTGGTTTGCTATTTTAGTGTAAAGTTGTCTACAAATTTAAATACAAAAACATTATTATAATTTTTTATGAAGCACTGAGAAAAAATGTCATGATTTAATCAGTCACACATGTACCTTGGTATATATTAATGAGCAGATATTTACTCACATTTCACAAAAAATGAGATAGATAAAAGCCATGGGGTATATTGACTAAACTTCCGGGTTTGAAAAAGTGGAGATGTTGCCTATAGCAACCAATCAGATTCTAGCTATCATTTTGCACTAAATAAATGAAAGCTAGAATCTGATTGGTTGCCATATGCAACATCTCCACTTTTTCAAACCCGCTGTTTAGTAAATCTAGCCCCACGTCTTGGAAAGCATGTCATTGCATATAAAGGTCAGTAGTGTGCAATTTCATATATTTTTAAGTGTTTGTGAAATATCACCATGAGTTAGAGGCAGCCAATCTTTATTAAAATTGTATGAAATATACACTCTGGCAGATTGACTCAGAAACCAGTACTTATTGAAAGTTATTTTAGCTGAGTTAGTTAGTAGAACTGTTAAAAAACAATATAGAATAACACATATCCACAGTGACATGTTACTAACAACATTGGTCTTTCTTCTCATTTCAATCAGATATCCCCAACAAATATTAAGGTAGAGAAGAGCCTGCAGCTGAGTATTGTTGTGACTTCAGTGCTTTGGGGACTAGAGATTATTCAGTAAAATTTAAAATAAATACGTAAATACAGACATGAAAACATGATTGATAAAATCCAATACAAAACAAGCAAAAACTAGGAACAGTTGTGTTATGAGATGGGTCTTCGACTTATACTCTTATTTTGGTGGTCAGATTGCCTAAATTTGAATTAGTAGTATTAGTTATACTACTATTATTGATTCTCAATAAAATGTCCACTAATCCAAGAAATATATCTATTGGAAACCATTAAGATGAGATTATTTTACTGTGATTATATCAAAGTTTACTGGGGATACATCATTCCTTGTATCTTTCAAGAGACGTCATTCTCTTGTCTGAATTTCCTTCATCTAACTGTTCTCTTTATGAAATCTCTTCAAGACGCGTTCTTGTTGGCTAAATTCCCTATCTCCGGTATTATTGCTTAAATAATTCTTCTTCTGTCTTGCAAGTCTGTAAACTCATCTAATTTCCTTCATATCTTAGCATTAATTTCTTGCTATAATCCTACTGCAGATGAGAGAATTGATTCAAACATTTTCAATGAATTGCACAGTTTAGCACGCTGCTTTATATTTCAGAAAACTAATTGAACTAGGCTAAATCATGGAGAGTGGGGGAGTAAGAGAATCCATACAAAACTAGAAGTATTAGAAGAGACAATTAAAAATATCCAAAGGCCCCCTGGACATATGAATTGCAATCCAGGAAATAAAAGAAAATTAAACAAATATATTCAAGAAGGCCAATGAGATAGATGATAGCGTTTCATAAATGCTGAAACACTGTTTTACTACAAAAGACATTGCTCAAAATGTTCAATCCAGCCTTCACCGCCGGCTCTGTTGTCAAACAATGGTGCCATGGACTTATAACCTCCAACCACAACAGTGGAGACCTTTCAGATCCATCTAATTAAAAAAGGATCTTTGTCAGCTGCACCCTTGAGGAAATTGCTCAACAGCATCTTAAACAGCAGAATTCTCACCTCCACAGCAGAGCAGAATGCACTTAGTAAAATCCAGGCAGGCTTCATGCCAAAACTCTGCACTGCTGATCCTAGCATACCCTGCACAGCTTGGTCAACCAGTATGACTACAAAACAAAGAAAAACATGTTTCACAGATTTCAAACGAGTTTAGATTCAGTCTGACATCTAGAAACACATCCTTTAAATTACTACAGAATTATAGAGTAGGAGATATCTTGGTTAACCAGCTAACCAGATACTGTTATAATCTATTTCTACAGAACATGGTAATTATATGAATACTTTATTGCAAGTAAAAATTTTAAAGACACTTAAATTACTGAAGAATTCTAAGCTGATATGTACTGACAAGGAATAATTCTAAGCCTTGTTTAATATTGCATGACATTAGAAATGTTAGCCTGCTATGGATTGCATTTTAGAAATATTATGTTTTGGGCACTGATTCCTGAACAATATTTGGGGTTGCTACTCATTCTCTATTTTACACACACCTCGGAAATTGATTATTACATATCCCCTCCCCCATTTTTTCGAAGTGTTAGTGGATTGACAACATATTCCAAAAGACTTCCTATGAACTAATATCCTTAAAAAACTAATAATAGACTTAAACGGTGCACACAGCCCTCATTGGAAGCTGCCGTGCTCAGAGAGCCGACATGGACAAAAGAAAATTGCTTTTTGAGAGACTTTACATTATATGGTTGTTTCTTTATAACAGAGAGATTGCTCTCATTTTAAGCAATTCCAAGGATCCAGATTCTATACTCATCAACAAGCTTCTAGCAAAAGTACTAAAGTGTATATTGCTTATTGCTTAATGAGAGGGAGTATGCTGTATATATATGAGAAGAGATTTGGGTTTGTATTATCAATGGCATACATCATCTATTGCCTTTTGATTATCAAATTGTTCTGTGCAATCTATAATACAGATATATGAAATCCATAGATTGTGAAGTCTACGGTACACGTTTATGCCAGTCTTTTAAGTTATTTTAATTTTATTTTTAACGTTTATTGGTCTAAATATCGAATAATATCTATTAATAAATTATTGTCATTTACTTTAGCGATTTTATTTTTCTATGTTTAAATACATCAGATAATGCATGTATCCACATATCTTTAATTGATAGAAACTTTGTAGACCTCCTATTTGCACTGTTTAGTTTTGTTTTTTAGTATCTCTATTTGGGTGATTTACACTTTCCCTTATCAGCTGCATTTGGTGGCCTATAAGATTGTGACATCATTTTCTGTTTAAGAACTTGTTTCTAGCGCCTGATAATCATATTTTTTTTTATCATATCCTTAAATAAAGCCTTAATTTTCCCCTGGTGTGGAGGATTTCATTGCATTTTTTATTTTAAGCATCCAAAGAACGCCAGCACAGAGCTGAGATATTGTTTATCAGTGGTACAACAAAACTTTGTTCTCTATGAAAGAGTTTTGAAGGCAAATTTGGGTTTGCGTACGTGTAACCCTTTGGGGAAATCTTTTAAAGAGCAACACTTCAAAGAATGGTAACTGTCCTCTCTCAGTTACTATCACCTGGTTAGATGAATTTAATTTAATTAAAATGATTTGATTAGTAAACATAATCTTTATAAATTGAGGGCATGTAAAGTATAAAGAAAGCAAAAGTTAAAAATGTTGCATCACACGTATACGGTTATGATTCCTTAGATCTTGACAACAGTGCATGAATCTATGGGACTAAGTAGTTCAATTAGCACCGTCATGCTCAATGTAAATGTGACCAGCATATTATATAATGGTAACAGCAAAACAAATCATACATACTAAGTAAATTCAGCAGTCTAATAGCAAGCAATAAACATTATACATACCGCCTTTCACTGTGCTGCCATTTTTTGGTGGGCTATAAGCGAACAATGAGTACATATGTAGAATGGGCGGGGTATGAGTTTGCGAAGATCATCATTCTGACAATACTAGGAGCAACAGGAAAATTGTGAATGCTCTAAATCCGACATGGAGTGAATACAGGCTTAATAACAAAGAGACAGAGAACAATTCCGGCCAGAGAATATACCGCCACTGAGATTGACGTTATTTCAAATGGCGACAGTTACATTGCTGGTATTAAGGGGACAATGCAAGGACCCGGCGGGTGTGTAATATTTTTTACGAAGGGTTGGACTTTAGACAGCTGTCGGGTCCTCGCATTGGCCCCTTAATAGCAGCAATGTAACTGTCGCTATTTGAAGTGATGTGAATCTCAGTGGTGGTATGTTCTCTTTCCGGAATTCTTCTCTGTCGCTTTTTCATCAAATCTGTATTCACTTCATGTCGGAATTAGAGCTTTCGCAATTTTCCTGTCGCTCCTAGTCTTGTTGCAATGATGGTCTTTGAAGAAATGACTAAAACCGTGTACAATGACGTGCAAGAATTTTCCTATATGCAGGACTAACACTGACCTGGATCCTATATTTTAGCACTTTGCAAAGCACAGTGCCTGTATATACTGATGAACATATTTCCCACTTTACCTATCCAATACATTGCTTTTACTTTTTCCACACAAAATGATCTTATCATAATGCCAAGGTAGTTATTATAAACCATGTATTACAGAGAAATCACTCATTCATATGTGGCCATCTTTGATGGCTTTACTTGCACATGTCTGTATAAAGTAGCTGCACTGATTAACCTGCCTATAATTCATGACCCACTGTATTAAATACCATTTTTATTGTACATTAATTTGGTACATTATTATTTATAATGATTATATTTAAATTTAAATTTATGAAAGTTGCTTGTATGAAGAGATCATGATAATCCAGATGTGTTTTACCTTTATGGAGAGTTATATATCGTATCACTGAACACTTTAAATGACTCAAGTGACTCAGTTTTTTATGAATTCTCAAAATATCACTCAATGACCTCATAATTTGATCTATCGTTAGTTAGTGACCCTCCCCTCCTTTCCCAACATAAATACTTTTGCCTGCATATTACTTACCATAGCCACTTGTCATTTCAAATTAAGACACACTCACATCTTAGGAAATAAAGATAAGGAAAAAGTAATTTCAGGACACATACACTGATAACATACACAGCCATACTTTAATACATACAGTAATTTATGAAATACGAAAGAACACTTCCTCCAATAGTGATTTGTGCTTGATGTTAATGGAACATGGGTGGATTTTACACATAAAATAACTGTGTCTGCCATAGTCAAAATGTTGATTTCTTCTCATGGGAGGAGTTGAGCAGATTGGAGTGTTACTTGTTGAGTTTCTGTGGGGGCTCAGAATGTTCCCAATTCTTATGGGAGAAGCCGAGTCTCAAATAGTCCCATTTTTACATAATTACATAGTTAGAGTTCAACCTTTTTATGAATTCTAGAGGTGTTGATCCAGAGGAAGTCAAATGAGATCTTCCAGTTTAATCTTAAAGGTAGGAGGGAAACCGTCTTGACTCCATACATGACAATCATATTAATTCCATGGATCCAATTACTCCAACTACATAATGTGCTCATAGTAACCAATGATGCCACTCCTTGAAGAAAAACATGGCATTTTAAATCCATATAGTCATTCTGCCATAACTGTGTCCCTCTGTAGTGAATTCCATGGTCTTGCTACTCTCACAGTGAAATATCCCTTGCTATGTTTATAGTGAAAATGTCATCCTCTAGCTACAGTGCACTGTCCATTGAGAGGTGTACAGTAAGGCACCATTTGCGCCAAAATAAGCAAAACCGGTTTATCAAGAACTTTGTTATAATTTAACTCCTCAATTCCTTTTATTATTAAGGTAGCAAATCTCAGAATCCTATCAAGTTCTCTTATGTATTTCTTAAATAAAGTTTCTGAAAAGTGTACCCCATATTCAAATTCCATTATAACAAGTGATTTTTATATTAACAAAATTACATTTGCTTCTTGTCCATTGATTTCCCATTTTATGTATCCCATTATTTTATTAGTTGTTATAGCAGTTGTCTGACACTTAATGCTGTTACTTGGACATTTGCATCAGATCTACCCAATTGTATCTCATTTACTGTACAGGTGGCACAATTATTAACATGGATTAAATATATTGCTTTACAATTTTCTACATTGAACCTGTTCTGGCATTTATCTGCCAAGCTCATTGGTTGGTCCTTCATTGTTTGGTCCTTCTGTTGTGTCTCAATGTCCTGCTCTGTGTTTATAATCTTACAAAGCTAGTCCTTCTACCAGATCATTAATAGGACAGGGATAGTACTGATCCCTGTGGCATCCTACTGATAATAATACAGATCATTTTACTTCATGCAAAAGGACTTGAATTTTCCACATCCTCAGAAATGGTGGAAACCAGGCCTCTATCTATACCGTACTTATCTATGGAACAGTCCCAGTGTCTCCTCCCTCTCATAATTACTTTAAGTTGTAAATGAGGAAAAACAGTTAAAAGTAATAAACAATGTAATCCTAAACTGGCAGTAGGCTGGTCTTTAAATTAATATTTTTACTCTTTGCACTATGCATAGGCAACATGTATACAGTTTTTAGCTTTTAAGTGCAAACAACAAACCGTGAATGGCTAACTTTGAACACAGTAGTGTTCAAAGTTTGAATTACACAATATAAAATACTTCTTTTTATTAATTAAAGTATCTAAAAAGTGTTTAATAACACTATTTTTTGTTTCTAAAAAAATAAAAATAAAATAAAAATAAGACAAACTGAACATGATCCAAGAATCTCAAACGTGAAGGGCAAACGTTGAATGTAAATGGGGAACCTCGAGCACAATTGGCTAATGCGAACTGGAGCTGCACAGGAGGAATGCAAGTTGCAGACTTCAAAACACAAGTTCAGGTAGGTGTCCGTGGAACACTGTGAACATGTTCGTGGTCATCGTACCAGAGCAATTTGATTGGATTTGTAATCGGTTTGAAATTTTTAAGCATCTCTATTGTCTGTTCAGGTTTAATTTTTATTACACATGTCCCTGATATCCCTAATAATGTATACCTTACAGATCTCAAAATACATTAAGGTAAACGGCACCTTGGCTTAAAAATAATAAATGCACATTAATTTATTTCAGTTAAATTAGGCTATATGCACAAGGACTTATTTTAATTCCATCTCTCCTCCATTTTGTTTTCTTATTACAGGAGGGGACATGACCTACAGGGAAAAAAGAGCAAGTTGTATTTTCACCTACGCCTGATACATTACTTAAGATAACCGTGTGCACTACATCAGTTTCTCTCCATAGAGTTCAATTACCATTATATAACTATTGATCTCGTCTCCATCCCTGCAAACAAAAATTGGAATGAGAGATGGATTGAATTATGCTCATATGCAGAGGTCTTAGTCAATATACCATTATCCAATAAGTTGTGTACGCAAATCTTATAAAGTACTAAAGCTATCCTTTATAAAAATTACTTGTTTAAACCAGAACAATGTGTCACTACTTATCCAGAAAAAAATACTCTGTACTCACCACTAATATAAGCAATATATTCAAATATGGTAATATGAGATCTTTTTCATATGCATATCCCAGTTTAAAAAGCATCCTTTTGCACCCGATTTGCAATACATTACACTGATAGGTTATATGGAGTGATGTATTCACAGCCATCATAAGGTCCATATCTCTGCCCCTGAACACAATCTCTGCTTATGATTCCCACCCAACTCTGACCACCTGGAACTACGATCAGTTATCAGATCATTGGGTTATTGATGCAGATATTCATTGCTCTTTGTATCTTTATGTTGGTTACTAGAATCAAGTTGGTGACATCAGCAGCAGGTATTAACTATAGAATTTGCAAATGTAAAACAACTTGGCTCTTATGTGGTTAAATGTGATAAATAAATAAATAATCAAAATAGAATGTGTCGCAACCAGTCATAGGGGTGTCAATCCCTAAAAGACTATAGTAGTAAATAAGGAATGTAGAAAGGTACGCCACATAATATATAATACATTAGTAATGGTTGGATACTTGTATGAAATAATTTATTATTACATAAAAATATACAGATAAAATGGCAAAACGGATTAAATATAAGTAATAGAATGAATGTCAAAAAGACATATATAAATATACACTATATGTCACAATGGACCGCTACGGAATAATGTAGTCAAAGACCAATAAATAACATATATAATACAGCTATTTTCACACCACAAATTATGGCAATAAATGAAACTAATAGTGGGTGGCCAGTCCACTAGAGATATAGCATAAAGTCTGCAAATGTTATATGTCTATTTGGTTGGAAATGGGATAGAAAATATGCTTCTCATATATAATTACCTTGTTCTATAATTGAAAATACAGTTCAATCTCACCAAAATTGCATGGTGGCTGTCAAGGAGAAAACATACTTCTCTTCCTGATGTCTACACAGCCAGAAGTGAGGCCCACAATCATATGCACTTTGTGGTGAGCACATCTTGTACAATAGTTCAAATTCGATCTCACCCGATATACTGTGGTGGCTGTTAGTGAGGATCTACCATTGAAGAAAATTATGCAGCTGAAGATGATATCCACCATCAGTGTCTGATTAACTATAGAATTTGTAAATGGCTACAAATGTGGTTTAGAAAGCGATAGGCCAAATATGCCAAAGAGGGTGTGTGCTTCCAGAGGCAGTGTGCAATAGTCATGGGTCAAAGAGTAGTTGAAACATATGAATTATGAGATCTGTGTAACCCTATGGAAGAAGGCCCTGCTGTAATATCAGACCTGACTCTAGTTAAAACATAGAAATATATAAAAGAATAAATAACCCCAGGAACCCAGCACTTTTCCAGTTCTGTATATGTACATAATATAATTACATGTTATGTATAAGGTCACCCACTATACTTGATCAGAAGCAAACATACAAAGGTCTTCCCCTAGTTTGTATAACTGAGCAACTAGCTATAGGCAACTAGCTATAGGCTTATAACCATGAGAGAAATTTCTATAGAAATAGAAATACTTTTCACAAATTTAGAGCAACAGAATAGTATCCCAATTTTGAGCACAGGGGTACCAAATGTTTGTACTATGATCAAGATCAAGGTAGTTACATTGACAAATGGTATATATTTGCTATTGTTTTTTAATCCTATTTTTACAATTCAGTTTGAACACTTTGAATTGTACAAATATTATGTTTTTTATGTGTTGATGGGGAGACAGAATGATCCAGCATGGGAGAAGTGAGGTCGTTCTATATTATAATTTAAATTTGAGATGTTGTCCACCAGGTGTGAATGTGAGACAAAAATAGAAATATCACAGACTCCCCTGTTATTAGTTGGAACTATCAGGTAGTCATATTTAAGGAAACAGATTAAAAACTATTCTAAACATTCCTTGTCTGCTTTTAAGAAATACACATAAAATGAATTAAGCTATTGAGCTTCTGTCCAAAGAATAACCCCACCCCCCAAAAAATATAATACATTATATTTTGCTATTCAAAGAATCACTCTTATAAAATAATTATAGGCTATTCAAAGCCTGTAAAAAGCAATAAACATCTTTCTTGCCATTTGTCCTGGGAGACGCTCCTGTGTGCTGGTTGATTACCATGATAATTGTTGCCACTGTTGCCCACTTGCCCTTTATCAGCGCTTTATAGTAGGAAGCAGTAATAGATTGCAACAGGGGCCTTTGTGGGAAGGACAGAGCATTGCTTGGAATGCAGCTAAACTACACTGTGAACACATCCTATCTTTCTCTCTCCTGGGGGGATTCAGGATGAGGGAGAAATTTTTTTCTCTACCAGCTTTGAATGGTTTATTAGCAAAAGAGGACCTTAATCTTAATTAGCCCCTCTCACATGTAAGTCAAAATAATGATGTGAGAAATTAATTTTGTCATTATTGGTGTTACATATAACTGAATATATCCCAGATTACTATCATGTCACATCTCCTATGACATCAACAATTACATTTGCAATCACAAGGTATAGAGAATATCTCATTCATTCTTATACTCAGCTACACCCAGGTACCTTATAAGGGACTGTAGATGATAAGAATATGAGGTCAACTTTGAGTTATGTTTTTATAGTTGATAAACTACTTTGATTTTCAAATATAATTTTAAATTACTATAGGTGGATCACTATCTCATATATCATGTGTTCTTATTAACATATTTGATGCACATGAAAGCAAATGTCTCATCAAACACCTGTTTATGTTGGGGTCAGGGGTAGGCTGGGCTGGGAGCCAGGGGGACATCTGCCACCTAGGCCAGTCCCATAGTCGGCTACCTTGGGCTGGGTCACTGAGCCACCTGCATTTATTACCTTTAAAATGTTCCTAATAAGCTGCTGAATCAAGTCTTGCTCCCCCGGGCTAAAATTTATCAGACCTCCCCTGGTTTGGGTGCATCTCAATTTAAAAGATTTAAATTACTTTCCATATTAATTACAGCATTTTATATCTTTAGAGACATGGAGCTTTTTTAATTATTATGTTGTGGTTTGATTACACTGAGTTATATTAAATATGGAATAAATGCATATGATAAACTTTGTGAAATGGAGTTTTGTGAAGGTAAATATCACTGTGCTATGGATAAAATACCAAACCAATCTATTTGTAATGCAAAGACACAGCAGTATAATGAAACCAAAATGTAATAATATTGTAGAATTATTTATTTTCCAGGATGTGTTGTCCGTGGCATATTTACACAGTATGTAGGGCGGATTGCCTTGACTTGAAAAATATAGGTAATCAAGATGAGTATATTTGCACTAGATGTATTCCATAGTATGGCTTGTACACGTTTCTTTGTAGTCATGCTGTGTGTTTATGCATGGTTAGTGTTTGCACTCCATTATACTATTTGCTAAACTTAAAGAAGATATACTACAAATGTATATCAAAAGCACATTTTATTACAATATGCATATTACAGACAAGCACATAAATAACTTCTGCACAGGGAATAAAAACATTCAAACTATTAACTAGAAAATATAACGCAAAATGTCTGACTGAAGATTTCTACTATCAGGAGAGGAAGTTGGCAAGAATGGAAGTCTGCAGAGAGCCATTAAAATGTGGATGTAATATTTCTTTAGATTGTGATCCAGACAGGAGCAAAACTCATCTCAGGTTTCTAAATAATGGTCCTAGAAGGTAATTTTTTGTTTTTAATTGTGTGTATGGTTTGCATTCTTTTGGCGTTAAACAGTGGAATTGATTTTAGAGCAGAACAAGCCTAAATGTTAAATATTGCATACGTATATATTGATATATATAGCCCTCTATTTATATAGCTAGATCAGAGGTTTTCATAATTGTGACATCAGAACTTACCATTCAAACCAATATTCTTGATACAAATATTAGCAATTAAATACATGTGTGTGTGTCAGTGTATTTGTACTATTGATCACAAAGGGCTACTCATTATCATACAGTACAATGGTTGCCACTAGTGTGCTATCTAATTTTGCCTTGGAAACTGTATAAAGTGTTAATGATCTTCCATCATCTGGCTATCTGCTTAAATCATTGTGTTTTGACAGCTCATCTACCTTCATCCTCCATCAGAGCCAAATAGGAAACCATATGTGAAAGCATCTGTGGAACCCTTCCACTTATTTATGACAGCATTAAAGAAAGTGTCCAATGTCAGTTACTTTACAATAATAGACATTCTTTTGTACCTAGAGTGCTTGGTTTCTTGGGCATATTCCTCCGTGGTATCTTTATACCTATTGCTGCTTGCTTCATTACATACAGATGCACAGCGGTGCAGACAGTAATAGCCTTCTTTAATTAAATAAAGTTAAATGTTAATTAGTCAGAAGATTTGATTTATATCCCGAACATGAAACTTTTTTTTTTCATAGGCTAGATTATGTTCAAAGAACAGGTTGTATAATCATTCAGGAACTTTCCATATTTTAAGGCTTTCGCTGAGACTTGTGGTAGTATCTAATCGCCATAGAGAAATGATAGGTCTACAGATGTTTTCAAGATGTTACTCTGTCAGTAGCAGATTATCCCCTGTAGCAAAATCTCATTAAAGTGCAATTTACAGAGCTCTGCTGATGTTGCCATCAACCAAAATTAAACGCATTAATTTTTCAAAGTTCACACAAGTCCTTACATAAATGATGTAGCAGTTTGCTAGAACAATTTACAGAAGTGTTATTTGCAGAATTAACCTACATTAACAGAACAAATGTTTTAAGGGTATAAAAAAGTCTGGGCAGTGAAATTGCAGCTGTTTGTGCTTTCCGTTAGGTGCTGGGCACAAAGAGGTGTCAAAAATGTACTACGCCTGCCTGCTGGGCGAGGACTTGGTAAGGGAATATTGGAATTTGTACAGTCACTGGAAAGAGTTAAGCCTGTAATAAAGCAATCACCAGTTGGGGGCACCTAGTGAGCCCTTAAATCCTGTTTTGGAACATCTGCAGTAAATGCCTTTTAAAGTATTCTCATTTAGGCAATGTGTTTATGTAGCTCATGGTGTGAATATTCTCCTTCAATAAATTGCTAACATTTTTAGTTCTTTATTGTCGCAGAAAGTCAGCACTTGATCCTTTAAATAAAGCACACAGAATGGCACTGACATTTTCATCTGACCCAAGGCTATGAACACCCAATAAAGCAATTACATTTCATACTGGTGATGATACATTGGTGCCTGCATTTTACAGTGCTCTGTTTGTGATTAAGACTGTGTCATGTTTGTATTTTTATTATTACAATTACATCTCTATGAATTTTACACAGTGCAAATGGAGTATTGTGCAGCGTTAGCATAAAAATATAATGCTTTCTATGTGCTGAAGATGTATTTGAGTGATGCATTTATGTTCGGTTAGCAGTAAAAGTATTTTACGCTTCAACCAATAAATTATTGGTGATTTAGCATTGCTGAAAGGGTTGACAAAAATTGATAGCTTTTCCAGACCAAATGTGACTTGTTGGGACTTGGACTGCTCAAAGGTGTATGGACTATAATATATTGAAGTAAATCGGCATTGAATATTTTAGTTTTTTCCTTTGGCAACATAATATAAATTCTATATAGCTATATCATTTAATGTAGAGTTTAATTTAATAACTGGTGAGACAGCCAATTTTGGGTATCATTTCCAAAGCACTCGATGCACACCACAAAATGCCTTGATTTTGCACTGATGGGACCGGTGGTACTCATTAAAACGAGTACCGGATCCCCGACAACTGATACCTAGACAGGAATACACCAAAGATGTATTCCACGACAGACTGGTAATGCTGATTCATTCAAACACTGACCTGAAACACTGTCGACAATTGAAGAACCCGGCAGGTAGCAATGACGTCACTTTCAAGCTCCACACTATGTTTGAGGCAGTTAATCTGTTTTTTTTAAGGAGGCGCCGCCTGTACAATCTATTAGGTTTTGTAAAGGACATTGTACAGGCGGCGCCTCCTTAAAAAAACTAGGTTAACAGCCGCAAACATAGTGTCGAGCTTGAAAGTGACGTCATCGCTACCTGCCGGGTTCTTCATTCGTTTGCAGTGTTTCAGGTCAGTGTTTGAACCTGTCAGTATTATCAGTCTGTCGTGAAATACACCTTTGGTGTATTCCTGTCGGGGTATCCGTTGTTGGGGATCCGGTAATCGCTAAAATGTACCCCACCCAATGGGGTTGGGTGGTTTGCCTTGCGCATATCAAGATCCCCACCTACTCTTTGATCTCTGGAGAAGACTCCGCAAACTAGGTGTGTGTCTAGGTTTATGAAAAGGTAGAAAAATCTCTAGGAAAAGTATAAACGTCATATTAAATTCTGCTCTGCAAAATGAAAACTTGTTTTTGCACAGTTCGACCAAACAAGCTCACCATTACTCCTTATTAATCTATGATTAAAGCTGATTTTGCATTACAATTTGGCTGTTTTGTGCTTAGTAAATGATCTCCACTGGCACAGAACTTAAAGGGGAAATTCAACTTTCATGGAATGACATAAAAGGACATAGGGGTAAATTTACTAAACTGCGGGTTTGAAAAAGTGGAGATGTTGCCTATAGCAACCAATCAGATTCTAGCTGTCATTTTGTAGAATGTACTAAATAAATGATAGCTAGAAACTGATTTGTTGCTATAGGCAACATCTCCACTTTTTCAAACCCGCAGTTTAGTAAATAAACCCCATAGTTGCAATTTAAACTCCCTACACAACACAACAATTTCTGACGAACAAATATATACGTGCACACCACAAACAGATCATCTGCCCAATGTCAAGGGTTTGAATTCCTGAGTTTAAATTGACTATTGTTTTAATATCCAATTTGCATCTATCCTTGTAAAGCCCGCTGGGGATTGAAGTTGCTCTAATATGGAAATACTTGTTTAAGTAACTTTTCTTTGTTTATAGAACAGCTATCTAAGTATAGCTATTTTTCCTTGCTTTCAGACACATTATTCTTCCATATATGTAATGTTATGAAACTAGAAACTAGAACAAATTTGGCACTATGTCACAATTATCTGTTTAAAAAACACCCCATAATGTGTCTAGTGAAGCATTTAATGAAATAGCAATTAATGGATTCAAAGAATCTGTGGATAATGAAATAAATGAACATACGCTGTTTTCAGCAGTATAAACAGAGCAGGATAGCACCAAAGTTTATTCTTACTGTATTTTAATAATGGATAAGGTATAATCCGTAGACAAAGTAGTAAAAAAACTCCCAAAATTACTTCTGAACGTGCATAAGTGGAATGTTAATTATTTAAATTAAACAATTGATAATGTGCTCCAAAAAGTTCCCTTAAATTAAGTTAGCTAAGTGTTCGGGAGATTATAGGTGCCTGAAAGTTAAGTTAAGACATTTTGCGCAAAAAATATTAAGAAAAAAACCCTAAAAAGTTGCTTGATTCAAACGTACAAGTGTAATACAGAGAGTGTAATAATAACAGTGTAGAGATAATGTTAGTAGTAATTGCTAAGTCGCATAACTCTCATTTATACACAATATAATAATGTAATGAAGTGTCATATACACAAGAGAGAATATTATCTTGACAGTGTTTACTAAATGAGAAATTTGCATTTTAAATATAAAGTACAATAAAATACAAACACCTCCACATCTCTTTTTTAAGCATTTAAAAATGAAACGGGTAACTTCTTTCCTGCAGTAGTCCAAATAGATAATGACAATTAAGTAATGAAAATAGATGGCCACAGTTGCCCACTATTCACCCAGTCACACATGGCTGTCCCGGAGGCACCTACCCCTGGATCCCTGAGGAGGCTTCCAGAGGAAGCGGAGGGAGGGAATATGACATCATGAAGTTGTAGTGCTGTCGGTGGAGATGAACCAAGTGTAGCTTCTAGGAGCGGAAGGCAGGAAAAAGAAAAAATAGAAGCTAGCCAGAGGGAAGAAGAATAAGAGAAGCATAGAGTAGCGGTGGGGGGGGGGGGGGGGGGTTTGACATGGCTATTCTGGCACCCAATCTATAAAATAAATGGTAGGTTTGCCATGACTAATATGGTACTAAATATATAAAAAGAATATAGAGGGAGGGTTTCTTGATGTTTCTGGTGTCTTAATTCTAACTAACATTGCAGTGTGGTTGATATAACTATTCCAGTGCCAAATCTGTAAAAAATATATTAGGGGGTGGTTTGACGAGACTATTATTGAACCCAGTCTTTAAAAAATAGTGGAGAAGGGGGTTTAACATGACTATTATGGTGCCTAATCTGTAAAAAATTTATGGGGCTGGTTGGGAGAAATGGGCATTGTTTTTTAAATGTTAATGTTGGGGCTGGTGGTGGTGAGGATGGTGGTGGTTGGATAGGTCTACATATTAAATGGGAAGGATGGATCATGGAAGGAGGCTTATTTATTAAATGTAAACACTAATAATTAATGTCAGACTGGTTAAGTGGAAGAAGGCCTAACTATTATTATTTATTTCCATTAATTTAAGGTCAGGGTTGTTCATTTCCAAACAGGGCAAAGTAGAAACTGAGCTTAAGACACAAGTAACAGCTTCAGGTAGTTAATGCTGCACAGGGGTAGAGAATGGTCTAGCACTGGTAAAGGGCTAGGAGCTCACACCAAAATATGGGGGTGGTGGTTGCAGTGTTTTCTGTCATCCAGGGCACTAAAATGTTTAGTTATGGCTCTGGGACCTTTAATCCACCACTTATCCCTCAAAATTTTACTCAAACAGCATTGAAAGTTCTAATGCAAGATTTTTTTAAAAAATGAATAAAACACTTCAATGAGAAGGTGTTGCATTAACCTGATCATGGATTTGAGGTACTACATGACAACTGAGGTTAAAACTAATATTGGTAGGAGAGCTAGCTAGACTCAACTACACAAGAATTAATTTGTATAGCGCTTAACTCTTATGTGCGTTTGGCATTTTATACTTGTATGTGTATCATATGTAAGTAATGCATGTATTAAAAATTAAAAAAGGTAAAGATGGAATAATGTCCAGGAAAATCCTGTGTTACTCCCCTTTTAATAAATGTATTTTAACTGTACTTTTTACATTTGGATTACCCCTCCAAAAATCCTGTACTTAATATTGCCTATCTTCCTACATTTGGCATATGGAATGGAGTTGATTACCTTTGGACTAACCGGCATAGAAAGCAGGACATCTAACTGCTAATTGAAGAAAATAAGAATCCTACAGCAGACTTAGGGGATTCAAGTGCCTTTAAACACTCCTTGTTGGTTCTCCAATAGGATCAGAAAAAAATATAGGTCCACATGTAGATCATCAATTCCTCTTTGCAATGTAGGAGTACATGATCAAAATACAACAACTTCTATGGTGCCACATCGTTTGAAAGAGGAGACTAGATCTAACTTCTCTAGAATATACTTGCATACCAGCAGCCCAGAACTTACTCTTAAGAACTGCTTGTTAGTAGAATTACTTGTTAGTATCCTATTGAATAGAATAGGTAAAACAAGTATGGAAACAATCAGGCTATCATTTCACACTCTAATATGGTTAGAAAGGGGCCAGACAAACAAGGCAATCCCAAGCAATGGAAGTTCCCTGAATATTTGTCAAACTCTTTGAAATTTCTGAATACTCCTTACAGTTATACAAGCACTCTTATCAGGGACACAAGGATGACTCTTTACTGTTCTGGCGAAAGTAGTAATTAACGAAGAATCAACAAATAGACTCCAAAAACTAAAAATAAATCCATTTACCGAAAACAAGACAATATAACAACAAAAAGGACATACTTTAATAATATAGGGCCTGATTCATTAAGGATCTTAACTTGAGAAACTTCTTATTTCAGTCTCCTGGACAAAACCATGTTACAATGCAAGGGGTGCAAATTAGTATTCTGTTTTGCACATAAGTTAAATACTGACTGTTTTTTTCATGTAGCACACACATATCAACTTTAAATTTCAGTGTACAAAAAAGCTATCAAGTATTTGTGAGCTACATGAAAAAACAGGCAGTGTAATCAATAAACCAACAGAAGGTAGGTCATTGATTTAGATTAAACGTCTTTTATGGTCAAATGAGCTTAGCTAGAATGTCAGTGTATCCTTTAAGTTATTGGCAAGGTGTTAATGCATTTTACATTACTATAGCTATAACTAATATTGTCATTATATTGTTCTAGGATACAATCATCATTCCAAAATGTATTACTAATATTTCTGCAGCAGCAAATACAGAAATACATATACAGTCTATAAATAAAACATGTCAGGCTAGTGCAGGGCTCGGCAAACTTTTTCTAGCAGTGCACCGGCAAAAATGTCTTCAAGCCCAGGTGTGCGAGTAGTGTTTGTGTATATATACATATATCAAATTGTCGAAGTGTTCTGTATACGGTGACAAGCCATACCACCAATTTGTCTACTGCTTTGATTGTAAAACTATAAAATTCCATCCACTTACATTTTCCCTACTCTTTCCATACCGTCACTACTAAATTTCCACTTCGATCACTGTGTGTGTGTGTGTGTATAAATATATATATATATATATTTAATTATTTCTTATTTTATCACGCTAATATCATCATAATAATATCATGATAATATTAATATTAATGGGACCAACAAACGTTCATGTTATGCCATACAATAGTGCCCCCAGTTCATATTATGCCACAGTAATACTCCCAATTAATTTTATGCCACACATAAATCACCCCAATCCATGTTATGCCACATAGTTGTGCCCCCAATACTTATTATGCCACATAGTTGTGCCCCCAATTTAAAGCATGCCACACAGTTGCCCCCAAATGAAAGTATGCCCCCATTCAAAATATGTCACACAGTTTCCCCCAATTCAAAGTATGTCACACAGTTGCCTCCCAAATCAAAGTATGTCACACAGTTGCCCCAATTCAAAATATGCCACACAATTGCCTCCCAATTCAAAATATGCCACACAGTTGCCCCAATTCAAAATATGTCACATAGTTGCCCCCCAATTCAAAATATGCCACACAGTTGTACCCCCAAATCATAATGTGCCATATACTTACCTTTGGAGTCAGCGCTTTTACAAATGTCTTCTTCACTACAACCTGTGAGCTGCTTCACTAAAGCAGCTGAAGATGGCCGAAAAACAGGCATCTTCGGCTTCTTTAGTTTGACAGCTGAGGAGCCCGGCGTGCCAGACAGAAGTGGTCGGCTTGCTACGTCTGACACTCGTCCTGGAGTTACCGACCTCTGGACTAGTAGATGAGTTGGAATAACCCGTTAATTGCAATTAAAAACAATATTTCAGCCTTTGTATTATTATTATATTATCTGTATTCCTAAGTTGCTCCATGCAGAATTGGGTATGCAAACTTACTTATTGAAAAGGGTATATATTATACTGTGAAAGGGAGAGTGGTGGAAATGGGAGGGCATTAAAGCCTCTGCCTCCGAGAAGCTGGTACTAAATTCTATTGCACTGATGGTACCCATCTAAAAACAGCTCCTTCCCCTAGTAATGCATTGATTGAATGCTATTGTGTAAGTCAAAAGATTTCTATAGTTACTGTTATTATTTATTGCCCCAAAACAAGTGTAATGTAAAAGTGAAAAATGCAAAAGTAAACAGTGTGATAACTCTTAAATACACAATACCATGGTTTTCTATTCCTTTTGATTAAACTTCTCTAAAAGTCCATTACTCCCATTATTTGAAGTTGATATATTATGATGGATAGAAATATATCTGTTCAATGTCATGATCCTTTTATAGTGTAACTATTTTTCTTTCTACATAATATATTCCTTACCTCATGCTCCCTCCCGCACCAAGTCCACACATACTCAGCGACACCTAAATATTCTGGTCAAAACCACTTCTCATTTCAGTAAAGCAACTACTCTTTTCATTAACTACCCTGATCAGACTGCCTCTATCTAAAATAAAATACTCACTTCAGCCCAAGACTATGCAGCTCCAGCTACAATATGTAGTCTCAGATTTTCTAAAACTCACCCATGGCACGCCAAATAGATCCACCACCTACAAAAGTGCTCTCGCTCTCCTGAGCACACAGGAGGAAATCTTGCCGCAAAGCCAACTTCCCCATCTATCAATATAGTCTTTCAACTTACAACAATGTCAATGCAAACATTCTTCACTGCCAAGCAAACATACCTTACTTCTCTATTATTCATCCAGCCTTCTGATCCCTGATGCTTCCTTGTACCGCTCAACTAGATTCTCTGCCCACCTGTACCTCCTCCACCTTTCTCCCTCTTCCCCCATCACAACCATTGATTTTGTTACCCACTTCAAAGCCAAAATCAAAACCAGCTCAGCTATCTCTCTCTACTGGCACATCTCCATCCTCCTTTAAATGCACACTCATCTAACCAACTCTAAAGAAATAATCCCATCCTGCTTATCAAACCACTCCTTTAATTTCTCTACTTCTGGCAACTCCCCCCTGCATTCTCACTATCGGGGTGTAACAAGGCTCTGGTCTCAGCTCTCTGCTTTTTTCACTGTACACCTCTTCTCTTGGGGAACTACTTAACTCATTCTGCCTCCGTAACCACCTTTACATGACCTCCTTCCTTCTTTACTCATTTCACTAATGTCATGTGCTAATTCCACATAGATTATTCAATACTCCCTAAATCGCAACAGGTCCAAAATAAAGATTATTATCTTCCTTCCGCCCCGAGTGACTACTTCCCATTCAAATCTTACTCACCATTAATACACCACAATTTCCCCAGTCTCCTAAGCTCACTGCCTTGTTGTCACACTTGACTCCTCCCTGCACTTTATAACGCTCTCAGTACTGGACATCTGCCACACCACTCTGCAAATCTCTATACTGGCTCTCTGTGTTTACCAGAATCCAATTCATATTACTCACAATTACCTACAAAGCCCTATATAACACCACCTCTGTGTACATCTCAACTTTTCTTAAATATTCTCACTCTCGCCCTCTTAGGTCTACCTCTTAGAATCGTCTCGCAACCTGCATGTGTCCAATATAAAATGCTTCTACTAACCTACAAGGCCATCAACAAAACTGCACCAACATACATCTCCAGACTTGTCTCAAAATATCTCCCAACTCAACAACTCCGTTCTGCACAAGATCTGCGTTTCTCTTCCCTTCTCATCACATGCTCTCATTCCAGGTTACAGGACTTTTTATGAGCTGCACCCACTCTTTGGTATTCTCTCCCTCACACAATAAGACTTTCCTATGGCCTACAAACCTTCAAGCATTCTCTGAAAACCCACCACTTCAGGCCAGCTTATAATATTCCTCAACCACCCTCTTAACCTACCTAGTTTACCCTATTACCATCCTTTGCACAATTCCCACAAGACAACAACCCTCTGACCAACATTACTGTGTGACTGGATCATATAGCATAGGAATCACTTTTACCTTTGCAATCTGTCTGGACAGAAATGCAATATTTACACTTAACCTCATGTATCAAAATCCTATTGTCACTTAGATTGTTAGCTTGAGAGCAGGGCCTTCTTACCTCTTTGTCTGTATTACCAAGTATTGTATATTGTTGTGTTTGTCCCCAAAGAGCTATGGAATTTGCTGGCACTATATAAATAAATGTTGATGATGATGCTGATGTGTCTTGTACCTCCTCTGCCTTCCCCTTAATCTATGGTAATCGCTTCTCTTGTCCACCGACAATACTTCTCTCCCTCTGTTACCCACTTATGAATTTCCCTAACATGCCTCATCAGACTGCCCTACAGCCTTTGTGTCTTTAAATGCTTTATGAAAACCCATCACTTTGTTAGAACTTACACTTCTCCCACCCATACTACCCACACTAGTGCACCCTTAAAACTTTCCCAATCTCCAACCTGAGCCACACTTGCTCTTATTATTTCTGATGTGCATTCTTCCAATTAGTTTATAGGCTCTCACTACCCTTTGTTTTCATGTCTGCAATTATTTTATCTTCCTTGTATGTCCCTATTTTATGTATGTTCTGTTTTCCCCACTGTTCAGAGCTGCAGGGCAATGTGGAATCTTACATAATAATAATAATAATAATAATAATATAATATCAAACAAATAAACAAACAAACATTACATATTATATTTGCATGTGCCTTACATTTTATTCAGTTATGTTAACGAGAAGTAATTATTCATTTCTACTGTAGTGTGTTTCATTAAGTCATAATGTCAGTCTAATCTGTTTGAGCTGCATGTTCCTCCTATTGCTTTTAAGTTAATTTAAGGCACATTATACACAAAATTAAATGTAACATTTATGGCTAAACCCTTGGGGTTCAAGGAAAACACTTTATTAGATAGAAATTAAAAGTACTAGATGCACATAGTGTTACATTATAGAAGTGATCATTAAAGTGATTTGTAAAGTTAGTGTTACTTTATCCACTCACATATTTCATTGTTAGTATCTAGAAGTCTATGGGACATTTTGAATGAACACCTCTTTATTTTTTCAGAAATTAATTAAATAGACTAGTTATATATATATATATATATATATATATATACACATTGTAAGATGCACCTAGTTGTGCATCATCTTTCCTTATGGCGTACTTACATCCAATTACACTTATACACACAACAAGGTCAAAAGGTTTTTGAACATTTGTTTTGATAGCCGAAAACACATTAGCTATTTGCTTTGATTTCATTTAAAACCCCTGTATAATACAGCAGATATAATATCCCCTATATTTTATGAAAATAGCAACAATGTTTTTTAAATATGTCCACAAAAACATATAGCATATTTCTGACGAATGCAGAAAGAACCAATCAGCTTCAGTGGTGAATCCACAAACAGCCAATTGGAAGTGGCTAGCTAGTGCTGGTGACCATTCATATTCATCAGCATGTATTTGTCCCAGCCCCCAGGCACCAGTGATACAGCTATTGACAGACATATATGAGTCTTTTTGAGGGTGGCAAACACCCTGGTGACAAACAAGCCCTTACTGTACTCGCCCTACATTAGACTGCCCCTTCCCTCCTCACTTCTGCCTCTCCAGCCACTAGCAGGCGCAAGTTTCAGATGGAAACAAATCTGAATATGTACACATGTGTGCTGATTTTGAATTTGTGTGCATGCAGAGTGCAAACTTGATTTTACGCTATGCAAACAGGCATAGGTGCAACTCAACATCACACTCTTTACATTTAGTTCTTGAATATTTTTTTTTTTACTGGGCTTCAATTGCATATTTCAACAAGAGACCAAGCTTCAACTATATATAAAAATTGGAATGGGTGCCACAAAGAAATTATACCCCTATTTTATCCCTGTTCTTGTTCAGATGAAAGTATTTATTTGTGTTGCAAACTCTCCAATTAATACATGAACATGCGATCCTCATCCTTGTCTTTTTCATAAAAGTCTTTATTGATACTATAACTCCCATACTCATTATTTTTTTTAGTGTGAGACTTATTATTACTCTACCTAGTCAGTATCTTCTACAACATTATTGTAGATGTTGTAAATAATATATTTGCTATATTACCTTCTTTAGGTTGAGGACCCTTCTCATGGTCCAGAATGCCTACTTAGCAGGAGTTAGTTTCCATTTCATTTATATCTCTTGTATTCAGTGCCACCTTTCTATCTTATCTTGTGATACTAGCAAACTTAGTATTATTATTGTTGTTACTGTAGATTTGTAAGGCGCCACAGTGCTCCGCAGCGCTGTACAGTGGGGAAAACAGGACAGACATAAAACAGGGACATAGGTAGAGGTAGACAAAAAAAAATGCAGACATATAATCAAAGGGTATGGAGGACCCTTTAGTAGAGAAAGTATAGTAACTTTTAATATGGTTCTGATCAATTGCCACATTCTAATTGACTAGAATAGAGTGATAATCTTGCTTAAGAGTTAGTTAAAGGTGTTCTATCTGTAAACTTGACAATTCACACTTGCTACTATTGCATAGCTAATTGATTATTATCAGATATTGCTAATTTCAATTGTTAGTAGATATTGGCATAGACTGTATATTGTCTTTTTACATGTTATTGTTGTTTACGATTGTTAATCTTCATCTACATTTTGCAATAGTCCTTGTATTTTCTTCATATTGTGGTGACATTAAGCATCATCTTACCATCCTTATCAGATATTAAACTTGTAATACTACTCCTACTACTAATCAGTTTAGATGCCTTTATGCTACATGGCCTTCAAATAAACGTGCTAAGTGGCTTATTCCCTTTTCCTTAAGTGTGTATGAGCGGGTTGTCACAAGTCACCTATAAAGGGTTGGGTAACGGTTTACCAACCCTGATGGACCTTGACAAGATCTAAATCCCAGAGAGGGAACACAACTCGAATGGAGACACTGAGTTTGAGAGCTTGAGAAAAGGTCAGGTTACCCTAACTGTGAGGTTTACCACACCTCGCCAGCATTGAGGGACCCTGTGACACAGGGGCTATCTGACATTATTATTTAAAAAGCCTATAACACATTTGCAAAATTAAAATTTGTACTAATAGTAGTAAATTATAAAAAATGACCATTGCCAAGGTAAAACCTTCCAAATATGAAAAAACATAAGATTGTAAGCGGAAATTAGGGAAAGCTGACATTAATGCAATATAAATACTGTAACCCTAATTATTGCGAAAAAACACAACATGGTAGTAGAGAGCGTGAACTCAGAATTGGTGTCAGTGACAGTGAGTACTGCAAGGTACAGTGATACAATTTTGGAGTTCACCTTTTGCTTTAGTTATTAGCCTTATCTTTTGTATGAAAATATGATTATATTATTCCATTATATTTTCTTCATATCAACATGCATCATTATTGCCTCCGAAGTAAATTAATATAAAAAGAAAATATACACTGTATAATTAATGCATATCATACTAATGGTCTTAATTTTGCTTTGTGATGTAGTTGGGACATTTCAGGCCAAATTCCAATGGCAACATGTGAGAAATTTTGCAACCAAATGCAGAATGCAGTGAATTTTTCACAAATAGCCATTTTTAAAATTTTTCTTTTGATGCATTTAGTGTTATTTTGGACACAAAGTATTGAGCGACAAAATGGTCAAAATCTTTGCTCAATATATACCAACCAAAAACACCTAAATGGGAGATGATATTGCAATGCATTACATAGTACATAAAAAATGCCCTAAAATTGCATATGTTTTGTCTTCATAGTTCATAGGCATCTAAGTCACTTGAACACTTTGTTCCAAAAATAACATGTTTTAATGATAATTCATAGGCTCCAGGCTTCTGTCCTTAGTTTTGCTGATGTTAGCATATATATATATTCAGTTCATCTCACTGTCCACTGATATTTGTGGCTTCTAATTTCTAGCATGTTGTTTTTACTATTTTGCTTTGGCTGCATATTTTTTAATTGTATGTCCTCTAGCAGTTCTTTGTCTTCCTAGTAGGTTAATATTTCAATATATGTAGTTTATCATTTATCCTGCATATGTTTATATTGCAATATATCTAGTTTATCGTCTGTCTTGTCCTGTGATTCTTGCATAAGGAAATAGATTTACAAAAAAATGTTAATATACTATATAGTAAACTAGGTGTAATTGCTGAGCAAATTGTTAGGAAATTGCTAGGAAACAGTTTTCCATTAGCAAGGAAAGTTAATTTTACCTAATACTCAGCACATACCAAGCTTGCAAAGTTATCTGTGACTTATTGTTCTTTTATTACAGGAGACGCTAGATTATAATGTTATTCTGTACAAATCAATTTCAGGACCCTTTTGCTTCACAAACTTTTTGTTACCAATGATCGGAATTTTACAGAAATATGAGGTCTACAAGCCACTGATTGTGGCATGTTGCTTGGGAGTAGTATTAGAATAATAGTTAGTGTTAGTGTTAGAATAATAATGAATGTATCCAGTTTGCACGGTGAATGTTTGAGTAATTATAATTGATTTGAGGGGGAAAAGGGAAAGACAATCATTTTTTTTAAATGTAATCTCTCTTTATTGAAGGATAACATTGTTTCCATTGAACACATTAAGGGAATGATTTAGAGATGGCCGCATTTATATCGAAACCACATGATAACGCATGCGGCAAAAATGGTGCTCCTCCCGATTATTTTATTGTACTTACCTTATGATGCATACAACTCAAAATAATGTGTCAGAATGTGTCTGCATGAAGATACACTTAAAGTGCACCAACATGTACTTTAAGTGTATCATGATGCAACTGCATGCTAGAGACACCAGTCATCACCAACTTGATAATCATAATGCATTTTAATGTGTACTTAAATAAATAAACAGGAAACTGCATGCCCCTTCCTCCCAGAAGTGGTCCAAGTGCCAACAGGCAAGATTAGTTTCACGTTCAACAGCTATAGGTCTGTTGGCTGTAAAGGGAGCTGGGATGAGGTGGAATGGAATCCTTTTATGTCAACTGGCCTAGGTGCCATCTACTGATGAGTTAAGGTAGGATTAGTATTTGAAGGAGTCTTTGTTTTGGGGCCACAAAGACCAGGGGGTATATCTATCCTCAGCTGCCATGCTGATGTCCTTAATATTCAAAGTGAAGTCCACTCTTGTGAACCATTCCATCATAGTTGGAGTGAGAGGAGCACCTCCAATAGGTAGGCAAAACCACCTACACAGCATTGTTTATTTGAATAGCGATTCCTTGTACTGAGAAATCAAGATGTTTGTCATTGTTAAGCAATCAAAATTCAGGTCCAACCTCACCGGCTACTTTTATATTTTGCTAGTATGACGTAATTCACAGACATTCCCAGCAGATGAGGAGGGGGCACCCAGCGCTGAACTATATATCCAACAGTCCTGCAGAGCCTGGGAATGTCTTGCATTCTTTGATATTCTATTCTATTGCCCATAAAGAAAATTTAAAATAATATCTCTGATGCATTGGAGCAATTGGCCTATGTGAATTAAAAATGATTATCTCCTATTTTGGCCCTAAAATCTTTTCCCCAAGCTGTTGTGTATCTGGATAATGTAGTAATTAGATTTTTAATTAGAAGCTTGTAAATAGTTCCTGGTCAGTTATACATTGTTGCTAATTTTTTTCCTTTATTAGTTGTTGCAGTAAAAATATCAGGCTTATAATTTATGCATATTACTGATAAAATGTAATCCATAGCCCTGTTAGCAGCCATGTATCTTACAAAATATAATGTATGTTTTAAATTGGTTTATAACTCACTTAAAAAACTAATTAAACAAAAACAGAGTATATCAGCAGCTAAATATGTATAAACCAGTTTATACATTTTTACATTTTATGTAAATATTCATCACATAAATGACCATAAAAAAACCACAATCTGGTAGATGTTTGGTAAGTTTTTGACCAACAATAGCAAGGTACGACAGGTCAGCAGATCTGATTAAAACCATGGTTTGGGCATTTGCGAAAAGTTACAAGCTTGACTTGTTGGCTTGCAGAAAACACAGAGAACGCCTGTAGTGTGTTTATTGCATATTGTTACAATGTTGGCCTGTTTTATATTTCACTAGTCTGTCTCTTCAGTCTTTTGTTCCCTTACTGGTTATACTTAAATACTTTTTTGGAGTCTTGAGAACTTTGTCTAATAAGATCAAGCAACAAAGGCTGGGGGACTTCTCCTACGGGAAGGGGGGGGGGGGGGGTTGTTACAGAAAGGACACTTAAAGACAGATGATTCTGATCCTAAACTTGTAGCTTGTGTTTAAGATATAATAATAAGTGTATTGAAAATAAATAAATTCATTTTTCATTTAAATGATCACTGCTTCAATTTGTTAATTATACAAGGAAGAAATGAAATAAAGAAAAGGGTAATGATGAAAACAGAAAACAATAAATAGACTCACTATCATTGAGTGGAGAACTCCTACCAGACGTTCAATCTTCCCACTCTGTGTTTTCAAGGCTCATTTCTCCACTTTCTTGCAGAATCGGAATGAAGCGAAAGCAAGCTAACACAACACTAGAGAAGATTCCACTCCCTCTTTAGGGAAGAGGATGAGGGAAGGTAGCTAAATACATATAGTGCTTGTGTACTAACTCAAAGATATCCTTTATGACATTTTAAAATGCTTTTGTTGTCTCAGTCCATCTTTTTTTTACAGTAAAAAAAAAAAATTCTTTGAATATTGATGCTGCAATAGCTACCAAAAGCTTGTCTTTTCTTTGGAAATATTAGCAGCCACATTGGAAGACTATTACCAGGCACTTGTAAACTGTGATATTTCTTGCTGAACCACCCAGTGGATTTTTACCTAAAGATTTTTAATTATTATTATTATTTCCCTTGCCCCCTTTGAAATGGAGATTCAAATACAAAGAGACTTTATATTGAAGGTACAACGTGCTCAATTTCATACCATTAGGGAAGCATTCACCTGCCAAAAGTAACGTCACAACCTGTAGCAATTTAAACCATCTTTAATACAATCTTTGAGTTCCACTCTTGCTTCTCCATTCTGCAAAAAGGTCATTTCACATTGTGGACCAAGTTAAACTTACACCAGTTTGCACAGCGCATGCCCACAAAGAGAATGGACGCCTATGTGCCAATGGAGACTCATTGGTATCTGGCATTTGAGCCTCTTTACACCTCGAGAGGCAAAACAGGGGAGGGAAAGCACGTCTGATGTAGTCTGAGTACGGTAAGGTCAAGTACCCACAAGTGTGGCTCATGGAGCCCAGCAGACACACATATATTTGCCTGATAGGAGGTATATCTTTTGCATCTCTAGGGTACAAATATGGGTGTAAATATGCTTTTTGTTTATTTGTAAATTCTCATTTTATGAAAATAAAGCTGGCACAACGACAGTCTGTTAATTCTGCTGTGTGGTATAATTAGGGTAAAACGATGAATTCTGATTGGACAAAAAATGAAACAGGGAATTTTACACAGAAAACGTAAACCCCAATTCTGCCAGAAAGAGTGACATAATTCCATGGTCAAATGAAAAATTATGTGAATATTCTATGAAACAGTTTTGAAAATCTGTCCTCTTATGATGTAGTACATCTATGGAAACACTCAGTTTGACATTGAGTTAGTTCCTTGTTGGATCCGTGATATCATTGTTCGACCATTAACATCACCCATTATTTGACTTGATACAGCTGTCCAGGACTCCTGATATGTAAGAACACTGGTGGAAAAGGCTGTATATACAGCATTTACCTTCATATTAAGGGAAGAAAGAAGTAGCATAGGACTCTCTAACCACACTATTTAATTAACATAATCTGTACAAGCTACTATCTTAGTGATTGCTATGGGCTACAACTAATTCATACAATTTGCACCATTATTAAATAAGTCATTAAGGTTTATATTATTATCAGCTTACCTGTGTATAGGACCCTTTTTAAACACAAGTAAAAAGTTTTCTGCAAATATTATTAATATTTAAAGTATTTGGATAGTCAGAATTACAAAAAGACACGTAATAATAATAATAATAATAATAATAATAATAATAATAATAATTATAGTAATAATAATAGTAATAATAAGAAGTAGTAGAAGAAGAAGAAGAATATGCTATTCTTTAATAAAAGATTTTATACTCACTTAAAAAATATTTTATCTAGTCTTTTTCATCTTGAAGAATACCAAATTAAGTATTTGTATAAAATCTTCTTTATGGCTAATCACACTTTAATTAAATGCATCTTTCATTGTTTAAACATACCAATATGCTCCTATCACGTGGTGAATTGTTAGTGAAATCAGATTTCTAGTCCTACCACTTTGCATATCCACTTGTCTTATCCCCACCTGCTGTCTTATGTTATATTTTTAAAGTGCTATCTATTTACGAAAAAAAAAAAGAAATAAATTGGTATCATCTTGTGTTGTTTCATCCTTAAAGTGAAACCATTTGTAAGAAAATTATAGGTCCCAAGTGTTAAACTTCTTTGCATATTAATTTTGTTAGCCTTACCTCCTGCAGTCCATAGCTGTACAATGGATGCTGGATAATACACAAGCCAAATTCCCTCCCTGCACATTAGTGTTAACAGACATATCTGTGGTGTGTATATTATTTAAAAATGAAAGCTGCCTTGATCTTCCAGACTTAATGTCATTGTCTATGAAGCATTCAGTAGTCTATTCATTTTGATGTATAAATTTTGTGAATACTTATCAATTTAATACACACTTGAGAATATTCAAACTTCTCCTTGTAAAGACATCTAATCTGTGCAACTGCTAGTAGACCCCCACAGTTCTTCCCCACATATGTTTGCCAATCAGTATATCTTTGTATAAGGTCACTTTTACATTTAATTACCTTAGTATTTATATTTACTATTAACAGTTTCTAATATTTCTATACTAGTTATTTTAACTAGTTTTCATTAATCTATATGAGCAAGACTTACGCAGAACAATGCATATTTATTGAAACTACTTCTTTTATAGGTCTGTATATGCAAAACTGCACACTTCATCTAAACACATATATGGTCCATAGGTTCATCTGATCTGCATGATTATTGTAGCTTGATGGTGCCACCCAAAGACTATTTTGTTACAACGTCCCTGCCAATCAATGCTTATTATCACATTTGACCGCCCCTTCGTCATTTTAAACTTCTATATCTCTCAATATAGTGCACATTACTGTTTTATATAACTCTGGAAAGTAAATGGACACTTGGGGCTAGATTATCTAAAGGGCGGTTTGATGAAACCGCCAGTCTTCTGCTGTTTTTCTGGCGGTTTTGATACTGCCGTATTTAAAATCCACGCAATCAATTAAGCACCCAGAATGAACATTTTTAAAAATGACCACTTTACAGATCGCTAACCCGATTTTAACTATGAGGAACATACAAACAGCCGGATTTACTAAGCTGGGTTTTGCGAAACCACTGTGAAACTGCCATCCAAAATGGCAAAACAAAAGAGGTGGTTTTGAGAGGTGGGATTGCTCAAACTGAGGCCATTCAGAACATAACACGAAGCACCACTGACATATAATCATTATTTATTGATTAATGGGCAAAATTAATTTATAATTAACCTATGGAGGCAAATTGTATTTTTCATTAAAATATAGGGACAATATTATTGTATTATATTATAGGAGAAATATAAATATATAATTATATTAACTGAGCAATGCTATTTGATTGCTAATTGGAGCAATAATTATATATGATGCACACATGTGGCACAGCATTGTGCCCCCATGATATAATAATACAGTAAAAGTGTCCGCAAAATATACTAAAAATAAAATTTGCCCACATAAGTTAATTATAAATAAATTTTCCCTTTAATCAATACATAATGATTGCCCTCATACTTCATATGTCAGTAGTGCCTCCTCTTATGTTTTGAATGGCGAGATAGCTCAAACAACATGTCTGAGCTATCAAGCCAATCAGAAGCAGGCATAGAAAAACCTGTGCTTCTCCTGGTGGTTTTGGCCAATCCGCCACACATCGCCAGGTGTTTTACATCGTAGCCTCAAGCCTCCCTATAATAAATGCGGCGGTATAGTACTAATCCGCCAGCAATGTGTAGTGGTTTAAGACCGCCACCAAACTTGATTTTTTAGTAGATTTACCCCTTGGTCTCATTTTGGGGCAGCTTGGTGGCTAAGTGGTTAGCACTTCTGCCTCACAACGCTGGGGTCATGAGTTCAATTCCCGACCATGGTCTTATTTGTGTAGAGTTTGTATGTTCTCCTCATGTTTGTGTGGGTTTCCTCTGGGTGCTCCAGTTTCCTCACACACTCCAAAAACATATTGGTAGGTTAATTGGCTGCTATCAAAAAAACCCTAGTTCCCCTCTCTCTCTCTCTCTCTCTCGCTCTATGTTAGGGAATATAGATTGTAAGCTCTAATGGGCAGGGACTGATGTGAGTTCTCTATACAGCGTTGCGAATCAGTGGCGCTATATAAATAAATAGTGATGATGATGATGATGATGATGATTTTGGTCCGCAGATCCATATGAAAAGTCATATGGTCCACAAATAGCCCATGTTATTTAACCACAGAGTTAGCTGACCTAATAACTGCATGGCCAACTTGTACATGATGTTTTCTTAAAGAAAATGGCTGATTGGTTGTCATTGGTTACTGCATATTTACAGTTTGTTAGTACAGAATAGTGTAATTTTAAAAACTAGTCCATCTCTTTCCCTTTTCATGCCACAAAATTTTGTATGTTTTGCTGATGGAATTTAGTGCTGCAATGGTATCCTAACATCAAATTGCAGTGCAGGATTTGTACACTACACTAATTTAAAATATAGATTTTATATTTTCTAAAGAAGGTATGGCCAAAAGTCCCCAGATTTATTTTTCTATAGTTAGTACCACTAAAATAGGAGAATCCCCAAATTTTTCTTTTCGTTTCAAGGAAATTGAAATTTACTTGCGTAATATTGGAGAGGTTGATAGATGCAGTAAGACATGTGGTTATCTTTATTTTAAATTAGCCAAAACCAAAACAAACTAATAATAGTAATGATATAGCGAAATACAGAAATTAATTAAAAAAATACTCATGGCTTTTTCTCAGTCTGATACTCTGTCTCTGGGAGCCTGAATATATATTTCTACTAATACAATAACAGTTTAAAGTGGTTCATTCAACTATAATGTAGCTTAATCACCAAGAAATTAATAAATTTCATTGTAGCTCAATGCATTTTATTCATAACCCATACAAGGTCTAAATGTGTCTAGCCAGAATGGTTTTCTCATGCTCCAGCCAATCAGAGGCAAATCACTCTGATTGGCCAGTTGCTGATAGGCCCCCTTTCATTCATTTGCCTTGCGGCTTCTCCAGGAGCATGTTGTGTGTCGATTAATATGTTTATTTATTTTAATATTTCCTGACTGGATTATTTTAGGTTTCTACAGGACAGAAGAAATGAAGATCCCTATGGTTTTAAGAGCACAATAGAAATAAGAGGATGAGGGATTGTGTAAGTATTTATTTCAAACAAATATATTTACTTACTATTACTTAAGTGTTTGAAACAACAGGTTCCAATGGGACCTGGCTGCTGATGCTTGCAGGCACATGTAGTTTTAGAAGCACTAGCATGCCCAAACAGTTAAGGCAACCAGGGCTTGCTGGGACTTGTATTTCCACACAATCAATATTTATATAACTTTTACACATTACCCAAAATGCCCAGGTGGCTTGGGCTTGGCTTGGTACTAGTGCTATTCATTATGGGGATGATTTTCCCTGGGATGGCAGAATCCCCTGGTAAATTCAGCCCTGTGGTGGAGCATATTATAATAGGGGGTCCCCCTCTATAGAGTGACCAGACCAGCCTGGCATGATTGCGATTGGAGCTTTTGCCGGGGTACCCCACGGTCTTTGTCCTCCCTCACTATCAGTACCCAGCTCAGGCTATGAGCACTAGTGTTGCTTATACTTCTGGTGGGTGCGACTATGTTTTACTCTATCCTTTACTATTTTGCCGTATGGTATGAATATGATATAAATGCAGGTTCTGATAAATTCTACACATCTTTTCCAATTTTCCACAACTATTATGTGTTCAATAGGGCAGGCAGAAGCTTGGGCCCTGGATGAAAGCTAGTATAACTCAACTCCACCAGGGGACTTGTGAACATTAATGATTCGGTTGGGTTCATATGTAATATTTATATGCTTTGTGAGAAAAGCACTATATAAATAAAATTATTATTATTATTATTATAATTATTATTACTATTATTATTATTATTATTATTATTATTGTTATTATTATTATTCCATTGATGTGTGTGACATTAATATGAATGAAAGCATATTAAATATAATTATTAAAATATACAATTATACTTTAAAATATGTGATGTAATGTATTATAATATATTATTATTAGAAATAAGATTTTCACCTAAAGTTACTCTATTTCTGGGTTCCTCTGTTGAACAGTCAACTACAATACTAGCAATACAGTATATGTTTTATCACAATCACCTGTTAATACAGTATGTATTTTTTTCAAAATGATTATAAAGCATCTCTGTTAGACTTAATAAATATGAGAGATAAAGAAAGATCACATTGTCAGTATATAGTAGAGATGGTACTTTGGTGGCTATCTATGGCCCCCCCGCCCTCTACTTGTAGTTGAATATAAAAAAGCAGCCTGCATAGACTGTAGAACTAGAAATTTGAATATACAAAGAAAGTTTGGTATCTGTCTGCCTGCATCAGATCCCCTCTACACTAGGAGTAAAATAGAAAACTATTCAGCCGTTATATAATCTAGAATATAAATAGAAATAAAGAAAGGCAATTTGGTATCTGTCTGCATAATAATCATCAACATCCTCATTAGCGCCCTCGTCACCTCCATAAATCTCCCCCTCATCCTCTTCTTTTTCCAAAGTGGCATCCTCAATTTGTGTATCACTGGCTACACTCGGGCTATTAAGGCACACATCAGCAGAATGCTCACGAATAGACATCCCACTGTTGGATGGACTCTCCACAGGGATTGGTGTCATTTGTGAATCACAGCAAACATTATCCTCTAATGCCTTACTGTTATTTTGCAGCTCGGCTTTGATGCGTAACAGTAGTTGTGCACCAATTGTAGGCTCGGTAACTTTTTGGGATCTGCCACTAATAGGCAAATGTGAAGGCCTCATTCTCTCTTTGCCACTGCGTGTGTAGTATGGCATGTTGGCAATTTTTTTTTATCTGCACTTAACTTTTGCTCAGTAACACTTCTTTTTCGCTTCAACACAGTAATTTATTTTTTTTATTTTGTTTTTTGGACTGATTTCGAAACACTCTGTAGTTTAACATCGCCTTGCCCAGATGACATACTGGGAACACTAACATCAGGACTGGTGACAGAACCTGGTTGCTCATTCTGATCATATGTGGACTGCTTTGAATCCATTCTGAGTGCAAAGCACATGTAGTGGTAAAAATTATTTGGTAAGATACTGCTGACAAATATGACTTTTGAAATCCAGAAATATTTATGAACAATTATGGGGGACACCCCAAAAGCACTAAGGAGTGCTAAAAATTAGTTGGTAGATACTGCTGACAGATATGACTTTTGACAGCCAGAAATATTTATGCACAATTATGGGGGACACCCCAAAAGCACTGAGGAGTGCTAAAAATTATTTGGTAGATATTGCTGACAGATATGACTTTTTACAGCCAGAAATATTTCTGCACAATTATGGGGGACACCCCAAAAGCACTGAGGAGTGCTAAAAATTAGTTGGTAGATACTGCTGACAGAATATGACTTTTGACAGCCAGAAATATTTATGCACAATTATGGGGGACACCCCAAAAGCACTGAGGAGTGCTAAAAATTATTTGGTAGATACTGCTGACAGATATGACTTTTGACAGCCAGAAATATTTATGCACAATTATGGGGGACACCCCAAAAGCACTGAGGAGTGCTAAAAATTAGTTGGTAGATACTGCTGACAGATATGACTTTTGACAGCCAGAAATATTTATGCACAATTATGGGGGACACCCCAAAAGCACTGAGGAGTGCTAAAAATTAGTTGGTAGATACTGCTGACAGATATGACTTTTGACAGCCAGAAATATTTATGCACAATTATGGGGGACACCCCAAAAGCACTGAGGAGTGCTAAAAATTATTTGGTAGATATTGCTGACAGATATGACTTTTTACAGCCAGAAATATTTCTGCACAATTATGGGGGACACCCCAAAAGCACTGAGGAGTGCTAAAAATTAGTTGGTAGATACTGCTGACAGAATATGACTTTTGACAGCCAGAAATATTTATGCACAATTATGGGGGACACCCCAAAAGCACTGAGGAGTGCTAAAAATTATTTGGTAGATACTGCTGACAGATATGACTTTTGACAGCCAGAAATATTTATGCACAATTATGGGGGACACCCCAAAAGCACTGAGGAGTGCTAAAAATTAGTTGGTAGATACTGCTGACAGATATGACTTTTGACAGCCAGAAATATTTATGCACAATTATGGGGGACACCCCAAAAGCACTGAGGAGTGCTAAAAATTAGTTGGTAGATACTGCTGACAGATATGACTTTTGACAGCCAGAAATATTTATGCACAATTATGGGGGACACCCCAAAAGCACTGAGGAGTGCTAAAAATTATTTGGTAGATATTGCTGACAGATATGACTTTTTACAGCCAGAAATATTTCTGCACAATTATGGGGGACACCCCAAAAGCACTGAGGAGTGCTAAAAATTAGTTGGTAGATACTGCTGACAGAATATGACTTTTGACAGCCAGAAATATTTATGCACAATTATGGGGGACACCCCAAAAGCACTGAGGAGTGCTAAAAATTATTTGGTAGATACTGCTGACAGATATGACTTTTGACAGCCAGAAATATTTATGCACAATTATGGGGGACACCCCAAAAGCACTGAGGAGTGCTAAAAATTAGTTGGTAGATACTGCTGACAGATATGACTTTTGACAGCCAGAAATATTTATGCACAATTATGGGGGACACCCCAAAAGCACTGAGGAGTGCTAAAAATTAGTTGGTAGATACTGCTGACAGATATGACTTTTGACAGCCAGAAATATTTATGCACAATTATGAGGGACACCCC
Organism: Mixophyes fleayi; assembly: GCF_038048845.1. NCBI lineage: Eukaryota > Metazoa > Chordata > Amphibia > Anura > Limnodynastidae > Mixophyes > Mixophyes fleayi. Next base: position 83,176,461 of record NC_134404.1, read on the forward strand.
AAAAGAACTGTGGAGTGCCAAATATTAAAAAAAAAATAATAAACCTCTATCCTCCTCTCTTCTCTAGCGATTTTTGTTAGAGCAATTGCAAGAATAATATTGTATTCTCTGTCCCTGCTCTAATCAGCCTGTGACTACACCCCTCTCTCCCTCTGTCAAATGGCGATGGATTGCTGTGGAGGCGTTTATTTATAATCTTGAAGTATCGCGATAACCGAGCCCCGAGATCCGACGACGTCACAATGACGTTCGGCCTCGATTTGGATTCGGAGCGGGCGGGAGAGTACCGAGCTACTCAGCTCATTACTCGGATAGGCAAAGTTGGGGTGGGTTCGGTTCTCTGGGAACCGGACCCGCCCATCTCTAGTATACAGTCACCTAAAGCTGAGAATATAAAAGTGAAATATCTCTATCTATCTATCTATCTATCTATCTATCCATCTAGTAATAACAATAGCTTACATTACATGAACAATGTTTTATTTTGGGGGAGAATGTTATTTTTATAAGGATTCTTGGCAGAAACAGACACATAGGAGGGAGGACAGAAATACAAGTGAGCAGAATCACTATAAAAGTTAGAGCAAATTGAGTTTTGTGACAGAACAGGCTGTTTCACAGAGATGTGAAGTTTCGGTGACATCATCTTTGAGTTATGCTTTTGCTCCACTATTGCGCTAAATGACACTTTGCACTGTATTTGCATATTTACATTTCACTAAATGGATAGGCTGGGATGGTTATAGTCATTTCATTCTGCTGTGTGATGTGGTTAGGGTTGGACTGGAAACACTTGTGCAGCAAATATTTTTCGGAGCAGACAAGAAAATTTCGATCAACCGTATAAATAAATTTGCATTGGGTTTTATTATTAAACTTTAAACTTCAATAAATGTCTTCCAATCTGCAACATAATAGTAAATAATAATTAACCCCTATTGAATTTGCTTGATGGCAATGCAAAAAAGGGATTAGAAGATCAGCAACATTCTTACGCTATGTCCATAGGGATGGGGAATATTTGAAACAGTCATAATTTAGTTATGCGCCTAATATGCCCCATAAAAGTCTAATAATTCAATTGAATAAAAAAGGTAATAAACACCTAAACAATTTTTTCTTTAGAACGCGTCAGGTACAAGCTTATAAAATAAGGATTGCTTAATTCTCTAAACTCCTGGATGTGGCATGAGTTAAAAACAACACCATTGGTGTTTTTAAAAAGAGAATAAAAGAACTGAATTTACTCCAAACTACATTTTGGGTTTAGTACCAACCTTTTGGCTTTAGAAGTATATTTACTTTCAAACCTTGAGATCTAATTATGTCATTGCTACTTAAAGTGTTTGACCATGTCTAAGATTCTGCAGATTCTAATTATACCTGCAAGATGCTCTCCATCTGGTTCCGAAATAATAAAATTAAGGCCAAATAAAAGAGAAAAATTGATCAAAACAGCAGGTAACCTTGAAATGTGATAACCAACGGACTGCATCTTATTTGTTTTATTGAGGACCCCCTGTGCAGCACATATGCATTTTTTATTTTTGCACAATATAAAATTGCTATAATACCCATTAGCCCTAACCTAATCAATATAACACTAAAATGCATTTAATCGACTCCCACTATTACATAGTAATATTAATGGGGTATAATATAATACTATTATAATAGACACATTACTTCACAAACCAATTTAATGCTAAAGCACATTTATATACATTTACATTTGGAGGTGTGTGTGTGTGTGTGTGTGTGTACGTGTTTGTGTGTATGTTGTGGCGGTTGTTTGCAGATAAGTGAAACAACTTGCAGAATTTTGTAATTTTAAAGAGTATATTATCAAATCAATTCCCGGACCCTGAGAAGTTCACTATATTGAAAATGATGGAGAAATGTGTAATTTGTGCCAAATACTTCATGTAATACCTGTATATTGCTAATCAAGATGAGTTAATAGAAATAAGTTAAATAGCATTTGCTTCACCATTCCATCGAATTCACGATTTGTGGAATAAATAGAGCTATTTATGGCGATGGTCAATTTGAAATAAGCCTGGGAACTCTGAAGGCCAAAATCTGGGTTCTCTTTTTGCAGCAAATGTGGAATAGAGACAAATATTTAAGCCCTAATCAAAATTAGGAATTTGGCCAAAAATTCGGCAAATGATTCAGACTTTCTGCTTATGGTCCTCTTGTCCTTTTGTTTTGTATGACAGTATCTAATGCTGATAAAATGGATCTGCTTTGCTTTAAATATACCAAGTTTAACTAAATGACATTTAGTCTCAGTGGTATACACACTTTTTTCGGCAATAGATTTGCTGAATTATACAGCTTGGCACCAGGGCCATTAAATAGAAGATCTGCTATTAACTAAATTATCATTAACTATTAATAATGGAGACCAAGATATTGATTGAAGAAACACGGCATCTGGTAAATGGGCAAAACGTGATCGATCTTGGTATGTTCAGTTGTATATATCTTAAGAAGTGTGCAGCTCATCGTAGTGTTCTAAGTGTATCTGCATGAAGATAAATATAAATTGCATAAAGATAAGCTTTAAGCATTTCTAGATACAACTGAATACTGGAGATAACAGTCATCACTGTTACATTGGTTTAAAAGCTTTATTTAAAATCTTAAAAATGTCATAAAAACAATTGGAATGACTGACAGATTGAAAAACAGACTTTAAAAATATTGTTGAGAAGAAAAAGAATGTGAAATGCAGGATTTTACAGAGAGTGTTTGGCAAAGCCAAGAAGAGAAAGAGACACCTCTCACTGCTTGGAAGGAGACAGACATACATTTGCAATGATTAACTATCTTGAAGAATGTTAAGTATTTCGATTTTATATTGAGCACAAGGATAATCTAATTGTAGCAGTGAAAAAGCAAAAAAAAGACTGTTTAGAATAAAAAAAATATAGTAGTTCAGTAAGATCAAGTGACATTAGGAGAATGCATAAAGGAACATCAGAGCAAAACAGAGAACACACAGGAAAAGCACCACATAAAACTCTAATGTTAAAAGAAATTCTTTAATTGAACATTTACAAATAAGACTTGTTGAGGGTGAGTAGGAGAAAGATCATCTAACTGTAAATCTGACGTGAACAAAATGTTAGCATTAAGTGAGAATCTTCAGGAGTGCCTTGAGGAAAAAAAGATACATATCATAGCCTAATGCACACTTACACCAAGTGGGAAAAAGAGAGAAACAGCAAGATAAAAATGTTGAAAGAAACAGTTCTCAGTTATTTCAGGTTTCATGGGAAACCCATACAAGAAAAGAATCAGAAGTTTGATCAGTTAGTCAGTGAAAAGAAAGCAAAGTTGCCAAATATTCAGAAGAACAGGTCTGTGTATAAGCAGAGTCTTGTGATAAAGATGCCAAGCTGTGGTCTGCTCCCAAAAGGATATATAAGACTGAATGAGAAAAACTCAACAAACATCTGAGTGATTAGATGGAGTACTTGGTCTAAGGATGAGGAGGTGCAAATACATGAAGCCCAAATTGAGGCACTCAAACAGAAACATGCCCAAGTTGTTAATAACCTCTCTGAGCAACTGGAGCAAGAAGATGGGTAAATGAAAACTTAGAAGTGGTCAACCAGGCTCTAGAGCATAAGCATAAATGAACTAGTCAATGAAGTGAATGCTCTTATAAAGGGCTAGATGGCGGCTCCAGAGAAACACTGTGGACTTATTCTTCCCAGGAAACTGCTACAGAAAAATGCTTACTTGCTAAAATATGCAGCATTTGCAGATTATTCAAGTAATGAGATAACAGTTGGGGGGAGTTTCCAAAAGAAATTACTAAAGAAATGTGTAATGAAACAGACCAATATTGAGGTCCAAAAAGCATTGGATGAGGATACCTCCAAATGGTTACATGTCCATGCATGACATTGGCCAGGCAGAGAAAAAGTCCCAACCAGACTTGAAGTTGAAGGAGTACTGTTCTAATGACATCAAATGGATAGTTTGTCTTTCCTATGTTTGTTCTTAGAGTCTGATCTGTGCTATATGATGACCAACATCAAATCTTGTATCAACCCATGTCCATATGTGTTTCGTCCCTCATACAGCATGGATCACATGGTGTTTAGTTAAAGTGATCAATCCCGTTTACAAGAAACATATAGTATTATTTTTGTGTTATAGTCACTTTGAAGTTGTTAATGTAATAGTAACACACTACCTAGATATGAAGCACATTAACACAATACCTTACTTATATACATCATATTTAGTTTTTAAACCAAACATTGTATACCCAATCATTCTCATGTATTGTATTTCTAAGTCAGCTAAAACCATTAATAAAGATTTTTAAGCTATACTTTTCCATTTTTGTTTGTTATAGTAACATCTGGCAAGCAGTGATGGATTGCACATCTGGAGGGGCATCATGCAAAGAGATGCATAATATTAGCTTTGATACAACATTTGACAGCTTAGCTGCCTCCTGCACCTTGTGATGCTTGACAATATTTATCACAGCTTTGAGTTTTGTAACATCATCAGCTGTTTTGTCTCTGGTAGGCAACAACTATGTGGCCCAAAGACCCCACAAAACAGCAAAGCAATCATTCTAAGTTTCCAAATGAGTTTATTTTTAGGACTAACTATTTAAATATCAATGTGTAATACTCCTTATGAGCCTGTGAACACTGCAAAAAGTGGCAGCGAGGCATCGTACCAAAGGAATATTCTCTTTCTCTAATTGCCATTGCATAGGCTCACTACAATTTGTGGCACGGTGGGGAAATGTCAAGATTAGGTAACATTTGAAAACAAATTCCAGGAGCACTTTGCTTTTGGAGGGGTGCATCAGTAGCTACTGTGTGAGGTAACACTCTGTGCTGACATGCAGTTTAACAATACCACAACTAGTAACCAGCTATGACCAAATTCTTGTAATTTCGTTCCCAAACTGATTCACCACCCTTGATACACAGCTTTAGGGTTAGGCTGAAATATCATTCCAACTGTATTTAGAGAGTTATGTTTTTTTTCTATTAAAAATATTTTTTTTTTTAAAACAAATGTATTTGCAGGGAAGCCATGGAACAGTGTCCTGCATGAAAAGTATATCCAGAGGCTGCAAAGCCCTGAAAACAAGCAAAATAGAAAGATTGGGCAGAGTGTCCTGAGAACAAGAATGGGAATACTGGGCGCAGCACGCTAAGAATAAATAGTGTGGGGAGGATAAGAACAGTGTCCAGGGAACAAGCTGTATTGGTAGGTTGGGTAAGGTATCCATAGAACAAGCAGTATGGGATCCTGTACGCGAACATTAAGGGAAAACTGGGAACAGTGACATTCATGCTCACAGTAATGGAAGACAGGGAACAGTCATGGCCAACCAAAAGATGGGGCGGAATGAAAGAATAATCACTTCCCTGGTCCCCTCGGTCACCTACACATGGCACAGTTTTAGAAGGGAAAAATAATCACTTGGGTGTCCAGGACAGTGATAATTCTTTCCTTCTAACATACCACATGGGGCTCATGGTGGGTTGGGGCCCACTTGGGTTTTCCCCACTGCGCTTGTCGGCTAGTCCAAGCCTGACTATAGCTAGCACAGTGGCCATGTTAAATCCAGCCAATCAGGTAACCCCACCTATTACTGGATATTCTGTTGTCCAGATAAGCTGGAATCTATGAACATTGCTTTCTGCAGATCATTTTTGTGAAATGTGATGCATTACCATATCAGACACTTAGAGCTAGATGTGTATAAATAACATATGGTTCAGGTTGAAGAGCACTTACTTTAAGTGCATACTGTATGCCTTAAAGTGGAATGAAACCCATAAAAGAAAAATACATATTTTAAAACTACATTTATGAGACATCCATTTTTACATGTGTAATAGATAATTATGCACTGATTTGCATTACTTCTAGAATATCCTGTATTTACTGACTGGAGGATGCCAAAATGTCCTATATACCAATGGCAAATAAATGCTTATATTCCATTAATGTCCACTTTCTAAAATGAGATTGGTGTTCTTAAAGCGGTTTCAAAATATATAGAGGTGTGAGAAAAAAATTCTAAAAGCAAATTAGTCACTAATGCATTTGTACATTTAACAATGTGAACATTAATCAGTCTGTGGAATGCCTGGATTTGTGGTAAGGCTACATTGGCCTGGGCCAGAGCAGCATATGTATAGGGCAGAACTTGGGTCACTCTGCACATATTTTTAATTTTTTAATTTTATATATTATTACTTACATATTTTAAATATTATAAAATAATATATTATAAAATATATTATAATATTTTACCAATAGTTGAATTAAGCCAGACCATTTACATGTATTTATTTTTATATAGTATCGTCCCAACATTTACCCAAGCAAAACTGGAATGTCACGCAAAATATATAACCTAATACGCCAGACTGCTCCCAATTTCTGCTGAAATACAAGGAAACCCTCAGTAACAGTTAGTGCTGATATTTAGCTCAAATTTAATTACATTGGAGGATTGAAGTAGCAGCACGGAGTATTTCTGTACATTGCTGCCTACTTTGTTGAGGCATATTTCTTCAGTGTTAACACCTTGTCCAGGAGAGGAATCCCTGCAAAGGTCATGGCTGAATCTGAACATGATATTTAACCCCCATTGGTTGGTAAAAACTATGACAATTTGTTTATGTTAAAATGAATAATTTCCTATTCTACATTCCAAAATGATTGTGTCTTACTCGCCTGTACTCTGTATCTATCTTTTCAAACATTGCTTTCCCGCTGTCTATTAACCTTAACCCTCTCTTCTCTTTCTGCATCTCCTCCTGTATCCATTTAACATGTTTTTCCATTGACCCCTTCCCATCTTACTATAATTATGTACTCATCAATCCCATCATTAAAACTGTCTCTAGACCCTTCAGCTTTCCACAGCCCTCGTCCAATCTCACTATTTAATGCCTATTTGTACCTTCAGCATTTCACTTGTGCTGCACCTAATCTCTGGAACTCTCTTCCACCAGACATTTGTAGGGTCTTTAAAAAAATTCAAATCTCCCTCAAAACTTATCTCTTTAGACATGTATATGTAATCTGACTCTGTAAAACCTTCCTCCACTCACCTGATTTGTAAGAACTTAACATCATTATCATCATCATTTATTTATGTAGCGTTACCAAATACGCAGCGCTGGTCATGAATCAAACCAATGACTCCAGCGCTGTGTGGCCCACAGTGCTGCAAATTCTAGTACTAGAAACTAATTTATAATACCCTCTGTCAGCTTACATGTTACCTCTCCTCTTCTTTCTATCTCTTTTCCTTTAGGTCACAAGCTCTTTGGGTAAAGCTCTCATTCCTATTGTCTAATGTTTGTGCAAATGTTCAAATAATATAATTGTTAAAATTACTTGCAGGAATTAGTTTACACTTGTTGATACTCTGGCCATTATGTCTATTGATTTAGGTGAGCATTTTGGGAGGGTAGGTAGTGACAGAGGCCTAAAAAGTTTATATAAGGTGTTCCGTAACACAAGCTAATTACCATATGTCACTATACCCAGGCACATTCCAGCCTTTTACCCTGTATCTACCAGCAAAGAACACCCCTGTTGATTATCAGGAATGACTCTGCACCGATGCAACACTTTAATGCAACACTTTAATGGGATATACTCAGTCTTATTCCCCTCCCTGTACTCTGCATACAATATTCTGTATTTAAATTAAATACCACCAAAATGCTTTAACACTATTTAAAAGAAAAGACAGAATCACCACCCAATGTACAGCATTACAAAAGAGGAAAACATATGAAAGAGAGACACCCAGAAACCTTAATAGCTGGGACTAAGCAGGCATAGTACAGATAACTATTACTGTCAGTGTAACAATTCTTCATGCCCCCCCCTCCCTCTGGATTCCCCATGGTGACTGGCTCCATTGAGTTGGGTGATAAGATATTGGAACAACAATTGTCAGTGAGCGTTTGCAGAGGATTTGGTTCCCTTCCAAGTGTAAGTCTTTATAGAAAAAAACATGGACTGATCTTTGAGCAATGGAAATCTTTTCCTGTGGTGTTGATCCAGCTCCATTAGGCTGTCATTACCTATGGGGAAAACAATGATCTTGGTTATTTTAGGGACACAGAAATAGGGCAACATTTTACACCTTATATTTTTCATACAGTTAACATTGGTATATATGATGTTTAAAAACATCCTTGGTGGCCTTAAACCTCAGTAACTGTGTTTGGTACCCACATTTTCATCACATATGGCAAAAATCCATTTGCCTTCATATTTTAAACAACATTTATTTTAAACAATTAGTGGTAAATTTAAACAACCTTGCTCTTTTACCTGAGACTAGTAACTTGGTGTGCCCCTGGCATAAACCTATTGTTTTCCTAAGGTAGTTGCACCAAGTAATTAAACGTAATGGAAACCTCTGCTAGAGAGCTGCCTGGACCATTGCTAGAGAGCCAAGGTAGAAGAGAGATCTGATGGACTGTCTTATATGACAGTCAACTCTATTGGAAGATCATAGACCTTGTCCAGTCAGGATACATCTATCATTTGAGTTCAATTGCATTAGATCTCTGCCCTCTAGAAGAGGTCCACAGAGCCAGTGAGTTCTTGGAATAGCTAAATTATGTTTATGGCAGAATTCTCAGGGTTAAAGAGGACAATAGTGCAAAGCAAACAAGATTATTTTAGGGCCTTTCCGCCCTGCAAGAAACCCTGTGCTGTAAAATGTGACAGCACAAGGATTTCCTATTACAAAAGCAAATGCACATAGTGCTTGAACACTCTCACTGACAATGGAGGCAATGGCTTACAGATGGTTGAGGCACAAAACAACCTCCATTTTGTGCCTTCATTTATAGACAGAAGCATAAGCATGTGGACAGTTATCAACATATCATGCACACCAATGGAGTGTAAGTAAGATAAATATTTCGTTTTTCTAATGCAAAAAAACTAAATTAATTTATATGTAAAAAAAATATATATATATTAGAGATGCTCAGGCTCGGTTTCTGAAAACCGAGCCCACACGAACTTAGGGGATCCAAGTAGGCTCGCGAGCTGGCTCGTTACTTTTGCGCATCCTCGGATCTGAATCGAGGCAAAACGTCATTGTTGCAGAGGAGATCCAGCACCATTGCTCCCACAGAAATAGGGGTAGCAGTGTTCTTGTCACTCTCCAGTCTCCAGTAACATTGCTCAGTGCCATTGCTCACACAGAAACAGAGGTAGCAGTGTTCTTGTCAATCTCCAGTCTCTAGTGACATTGCTCAGTACCATTGCTGTTGTAATTCCTACACCGTTCTCCTGATTTAAATCCAAATTCCCTCAAATTAAAGCTGAAAGTCTGCAGTTAAAGCACATCTTGTTAGTTTCATTTCAAATCCATTGCGGTGGTGTACAGAGCCCAAAATATGAGAATTGTGTCAATGTCCCAATATTTATGGACCTGACTATATATATATATATATATATATATATATATATATATGTGTGTGTGTAAAAATATATATATATATATATATATATATATATAGAGAGAGAGAGAGAGAGAGAGAGAGAGAGAGAGAGAGAGATGTTCACTGACCCCCATGTTTTGGTTTTGGTTTTGGATCTGAATTAACTATATATATATATATATATATATATATATATATATGCACAGCATCATAACAGTAGTGTATAATAAGTACAAAGGTGGCAACGTTCATTTTGAAATGGTACATTTCGTCTTTATAGGCCTTGGGCACATATAAATTTTATACTGAGCAGCAAGGGGAATATTTGTGCCTGTGCCAGCAAACTGTGTACCATACAAATTAATGTAATGCAAAGAATGTGTTTCATCTCAAGACTCTTTCACGGTAGGAAAGTCAATGCCCTTTAACGATAATAGTGATTATCATTTCTGATTTACAACATGAGCTGTTAGACAAATAATTAGTTCACCAATACAATATTTTAAATTGCTCCACTCAACACTACTGTACTGTGATAGTTACATGCAATATTTATTGCATATCAGTATGCAAAGATCAAGAGGGTGCAGTTATTTATCTCTCCAGCCAGGAAAGGTAGGGTAAAGTCACATCACATTGCATTTCTTAAAACACAGGACTTGTGTTCTTAGTGTAGCAAAACAAAATACATAACCATTGCATTATTTAAGATTATGTATCATTTTACATATTTTTTTATTAGAGTGCACTGAGCTTATCAATTCAAGGATAGAACTTAAGTATTTCCTTATTTTTTTCCTGCTGAGAGTCCTATTTTTAAATAATATACAAAACCAAAAAGATGCAGCTTTGGCATCAAAACAAATAATGCTCCAATTGGGAATAATACATATTAATTTAATATCTTAATTGTGAATATCCAAATGGAAAATCATGCTCTATTCACTAGTGTAGAATGAAAAATGGGAGGATGGTTCTCTAAAAACATATAGGGCCTCACTAAGAAGAGCAAAGCAAAAAAGGGAGTAACTTTGCACCTGAGCAAAACCATGTTGCATTGGAGGGGAGGTAAATTTATAATGGGACATATTTATATTTGGGGAAGGGCATGTCTTAGATAAACTTTCAATTTCAGTGTAAAAATATCAAGTTAGCAAGTATTTGTGTGCAACATGACAAAAAAGGCAATATTTTCTTTATGTGCAAAAAAACCCAAACTGATTTGCACCCCTTGCATTGTAACATGGTTTGTCCAGGATCACATGTACTATTTTTTTTGCCTTGCTCTCCTTAGTGACTCAGGGTCATAAAGCTTATTAGCACCTAACTAGCAAATAGTACCTTATAAGAAGTATATACCTAGTTTATAACACAGTATAATCACTAAATGCTGAATCAATAGCAAACAGATAGTGCTCATTCAGAAACATCAGTTATGGAAATAAAAAAATAATATTAATAAAACAAGTTTTTCCCTCTATATCTCTGTTGTAATCTCCTGGTAATCCCCACATAGTTTAATTTTTAGCGGTTGATTACTAATTGGTAGAGTCCCATAAGAAAGCAGTATGTCCAGACTCCAGGGGTAAGTGTATCAAGCTGCAATTTTTTGGCAATTTAAAATCATCGCCAATCGCGAAAGATAACCGGTGATTTCAAGTGCAAACTTGCCATATGTATTAACCAGTGATTTTGACTTTCCTAAATCCAATCTCTGACGATTTTTGTCGATTTTAAAACCCCTATCTCTCCCATGCTATAGTTAAAGTCATGGGAGATTAAACACAAGCTCGCTCGAGTTTGAATTGAAAATCTCCAGATACCACACACTGCTTTCTATAGGCGAGATTGGCCAACGCATCACTGTTACACTGCAGTGCAATAAAAAGATGTGGATCAATTTTCTGGGCTGTGGTTCCCCTCTAAGACCAATATAACAATCTGGACACAATAAAGAAAATAAAGGAAGATACTTATATTCACTGATGTTGTGATATTCACGTAGTCACTACATTCGGTGAAACATCTATCAACCATAATGAAACACTATTGTCGGTGAAGGCATTTTTAGGCTCCACAAAGTCATTATTTATATAATTTTGCTTTATATGACAATATACTTACCTGCTATACAGAATTACACTATTACCTATTTTCTTTTCCCTTTACATGTTTTATTACTATTGAAAAGGAGGATAGTTGAAAAGAACTGAATATCACAACATCAGTGAATATAAGTATCTTCCTTTATTTTCTTTATTGTGTCCAGATTGTTATATTGGTCTTAGAGGGGAACCACAGCGCAGAAAATTGATCCACATCTTTTTATGTTATTTAATCTTGGTGTATAGTATACAGATCACATATCTGCTACAGTGGTATATGTAGCGATGTAAGGTTTATTGACCATCTATCTATTTATTTACACTGCAGGGCAATGTTAATATAACAGAAGGCATAATGGAAGTTTAAATAAACCATCTTTTTTGTTGTAGAGGGGCAAGAATTATTATGAATTTTCTTATGGGGCAATTTATTTTAAGAATAAGTTAGTGGCCCAAATGTAATTATGGATTAAATTTAAAGTGATATGTCAACACTTTAAATTTCCTGATGGGTCACCATTAAAAGTACAGACTTGCGGCACTACAAGTGCTCATGTGCATGTTGACACTTGTAGTGCCACAAGTATGTACTTTTAATAGTGTCCCAATATAAATATTGCTTCACTGCTGACCACTGTAATAAAAAATAACCCCCCCCCAAAAAAAAACCACTTACATTTATTTAGATTTATATTTGAGTTACTAATTTTTTATTAAAATTAATTGTCCCCTGTAACAAAATTCATAATAATTTTTGTCCCTCTACAACAAAAGAGATTGTTTATTTAAGCTTAGAGCTTATTTAAATTTCCATTATGCCTCCTGCTATATTAACATTGCCCTGCTGTGTAACGGTGATGTGTTTGCCAATCTCGCCTAAAGAAAGCAGCATGTTGTATCTGGCGATTTTAAATTCAAACTCAGGCGAGTTTGCAAAATCGCAGCTTCATACATTTGGCGATTTGAATAAGCATAGTGGTAAAAAAATCAGGGCTGCAATTTGTAGCGATTTTGAAAGCAGCGATTTTGAAAGAAACACATCTCTGGCGATTTTACATCAAATCGCCGGTTAATAAATAGGCGATTTTAAACACATCCGAGAAAATCGCTGGAAATTCAAAATCACAGCTTGATACATTTACCCCCAGATCCCCAATAGGAAACTATTTAGTCATATTGGGCCTTATTCAGTAAGGAAAGTTAGTAAAAGTAAGTAAGTAAGGCAAAAGCATCTTGCATTGGAAGGGGAGGTAAATTTCAAATGTGATGGCAGATTTATAATTGGGGTAGCGCATATTCTAGATCAACTTCAGTGTACAAATAAGCTATCAAGTATTTGTGTGCTACATGAAAAAACAGACAGTATTTTCCTTATGTGCAAAATAATAAACTAATTTGTAGGGGTGTGCACCGTGCACTTTTAGTGTTTTGTGTTTTGGGGTTTGGGTTCTAATTAGCTTGAGGTTTTTGGTTCTGATTTGTTTTGCCAAAACACCTGACGAAAGGTTTTGGTTCTGATTTAGGGTTTTGGGTTCTGATTTATTTTTAAAAAAGCATAAAAAGCGCTAAAATCCAGTTGTTTTTTTTTTTACACTCCTACGCTATTATTAACCTCAATAACATTCAATAACAATCATTTCCACTAATTTCCAGTCTATTCTGAACACCTCACACCTCACAATATTGTTTTTAGTCTAAAACGTTGCACCGAGGTAGCTTTCTGGACTGCGTAGTGGAGTGGCCCCGGTACCCAATTTGGTACCTGGGCCACAATACCTTCTCCAACTGGTCTCAATTCCACTGCACATATGGCTGCTCCTACATCCTCTGCAGCATATAGAGGGTGTAGTTCGAGCGCGTCACTACCTCTTGTTTTCGACAATGACAGGTCATTTTCATAAAATTTTGATTTGGCAGCAACAGTCAACGTATTTTAATATATGATACGCATCTATCTGGACTGCGTAGTGGAGTGGCCCCGGTACCCAATTTGGTACCGGGGCCACAATACCTCCTCCAACTGGTCTCAATTCCACTGCACATATGGCTGCTCCTCCATCCTCTGCAGCATATAGAGGGTGGAGTTCTAGCGCATCAATACCTCTTGTTTTCGATCATGACAGTGCATTTTAATTATTTTTGGATTTGGCCCCAACACTGAATGTAGTTTAATATCTGATACGCAGCTATCTGGACTGCATAGTGGAGTGGCCCAGGTACCCAATTTGGTACCGGGGCCACAATACCTCCTCAAACTGGTCTCAAATCCACTGCACATATGGCTGCTCCTACCTCCTCCAACTGGTCTCAATTCCACTGCACAGATGGCGGACATCGGATGCACGTCTAACACCAACATAGCTATTAAGGCCGCAGTTATCCGCTTTGCCATAGGATGACTACTGTCGTACTTTGTGCTCATGGCAAACGACTGTTGGACGGTCACATAATGCCAAAAAAAGAGGTGCAAAATGGAATTGTCCTTGGGCCCTCCCACCCACCTTTATGTTGTTGAAATAGGACATGCACACTTTAACAAACCAATCATTTCAGCGAAAGGGCCTACCAAACAACTGTGGCTGAAATGATTGGTTTGTTTGGGCCCCCACACCAAAAAACCTATTCATCTCTCCCTGTACAAACTAAACTGGCTCTACTGAGGCAAGATGCCGTCCTTATCCTCATCCTCTGATTCCTCTCCCCCTTCAGTGTGTACTTCCTCATCCTCACACATTATCAATTCGTCCCCGCGGGACTCCACAACCACAGGTTCCTCTGTAGTATCCGGAGGCCAGTGCTGTACTTGATTGAGGAATTGATAATTAATTTTTATGAACATCATTTTTTCAACGTTCTGCGGAAGCAACCTCCTTCGCCGCTCACTGACCAGGTTACCCGCTGCACTAAAAACTCTTTTGGAGTAAACACTGGAGGGGGGACAACTCAGGTAACTTGGGACTGCACAAACAATGAATGTAGTAATAGAAATGGCAGTTCCTCTTTTTTGGGACTGCACAAACATTGAACGTAGTAATAGAAATGGCAGTTCCTCTTTTTTGGAACTACAGAAACAATGAACGTAGAAATAGAAATGGCAGTTCCTCTTTTTTGGAACTACAGAAACAATGAACGTTGTAATAGAAATGGCAGTTCCTCTTTTTTGGAACTAAATAAACAATGAACGTAGTAATAGAAATGAGAGTTCCTCTTTTTTGGAACTACAGAAACAATGAACGTAGTAATAGAAATGGCAGTTCCTCTTTTTTGGGACTGCAAGAATATATTGCTCTATAATATTTTTTATACTTTTTCAATTATTTTTTTCTATTTTTTTTTTTAAAAAAATGTGGGGTTTTTTTGGTATTTTTTTTAAAATTTTTAAATGATTTTTGGCTAATTAACAAATTGCTATGGACTTGTCAGAAACAAATACAGGACAAAAGCACCACTGGACTCAGCAGCACAGACACTGGCCAAAGCACCACTGGAATCAGCAGAACAGAGCACTGGAAAAAGTACTAATGGACTCAGCAGGACAAAGCACCACTTGACTAAAGTAATCAGCAGGACAGAGCACATCAACCTCCCTCTTCAGTAACCACAGGGAGAATGAAGATGGTGGCCGCGAGCGGCGCATTTATGAGATCCGAGTCTCGCGAGATCCGATGCGAGACTTGGATGTCATAGCTTGGTTTTGCATTCCTTGGGCGGCCGGAAGTACCCGAACAGTGCTCGGATCCCATCAGATCCGCACTGTTCGGGTGGGCTAGGATTAGCGAAATCCGAGCCCGCTCATCTCTACTAATTTGCACCCCTTGCATTGTAACATGGTTTTGTCCAGAAAACTTGAGCAAGAAAACTTACTAAATTTTTTGCTTATCTTTCCTTAATGAATCAGGGCCATTATCTTCAAGTAGCTACTTGTACGCTGTGAAATAATTCTATGATGCACATTTGTGTGCTACAAATATGACAAAAGTACGACACTGACCAGCCTATGTGACAGGTGTGAATGAATTTAGGAGTGCTGAGTCTGCACTGTAGTTTTAAGCAGAATTCAACAGTACCTGCTTGTAAGGAGCGATCTCCCCGCTGGTCGCTTTATCCTCAACCTCACAGCCGTCCGGTTGCTTTGACAGCCTCTGGGCGTTAGCGAATGCAGGCTCAGCACGCTCCCTGCTGTTTCAGGTATCTCGTCCCACCACTTACAGCCGGCCAGGTGCTTTTGGACAGCCTCCGGGAAGCAGCTTTCATAAGTTCTACAAACCTCAAATATTTCAATGAATTGGTATAATTGCCCTCCGACGGGTCAGTGAAACATACTTGAGATGAAATAGCAGCACTTGATCCGTATTCGTATAGATGTTAATCACACTTCCAGGGTCTGGATTAACTGTCTATTAGTAATCAACTAGCAGCAATTAGTAATCAACCGCTAATACTTGATCTATGCGGGGATTACCAGGACTAACAGAGATATAGAAGTGCCTATATTTCTTCTATAAAGGAAAAACTTGTTTTTTTTATATTGATTTTATTTTCATAACTGATGTTTCTGAATGTGCAGTATGTTTTTGCTATTGATGCAGCATTTAGCAGTTAAAATAAAATTAGAATTAATTTTTCTTTTTTAATGAACCTTATAAATTCACTGTCTACATATAGGGTTGAAAGCTGTTTTATTATATTTATAAATATAATACATCTCATTCCTCCAATTCAATAGTTTCACAAGGGCTGGAACTCATGTCAATTCGCGGTCTGCGCCCCCTTATCTCTGGGACTTCCTCTGACAAGCATTACTTCACTTGCAGCGTTTTGTATCGCATGCACAAACTTTTCCCAGCAATCTCTACTAGTTGTGGGGGTTCTTAGGCACAAGCTGAATCCCAGGAAGTCCCCAATGCCTTTGTTGAACAAAATTATTTTGATAAAACACTATTTTGAAAATTATTTCATACTTGCCAACCTTTGCAAAATGATTTCTGGGACATCCTGGGCAGGGGGCGTAGTTGGAGGGTGGGAGGGGGCAGGGCACGGTGAATAGCGTCATTTTGACACCACCCCCGCGACAAAACGCAATTTTGTCACGGGAGGCAAGTTTTTGACAAGTATGTTGTCGTATGCGGGATACTTGCCTGCTCTCCCGGGAGTCCGGGAGACCTACCCGGATTTTGGGAGTCTCCCGGACATTCCAGGAGAGTTGGCAAGTATGAATTATTTTCTTTATTTATAGTGACATGAAACACAAATAGAACGCAGAATTTGTAAAAAAAACAATAAAACAAGCAAACAATTTTTTGTGGCTGTGTATGTATTAAGGCAGATATGGAATTGTTATCATTCTATGATTGACATTCCTAATCTAGTCACCCTCAGATTAGTCATCCTTCTGTAAATAGATATTAAATTAACTTATTTCCTTTAGTTTTAAATTTGGGTGTAGTTCTACTTTTTGTACAGCTATATTCAGTTGCAAGCATTAATCAAACATTTACTGTAAGAGACTGGAAAGTTCACAGAAAAGGTGGTTTTAATGTCACACTGTGCCTACAGATTGGTGGGGAGAATCTGGGCAGCATACTCTGCCTTAGTGGACATACCTTTACGTTGCATAATCAAAGCTAGTTGAAAATGAAGTTGTATTTTTAAGACTTTGAAAAATATACAAATTACGATAAATGCTTTAAGTAATGAAATATTTGAAGTAAATAAAGAGTGACATCTGCTGGTTTTATTAGCACAATGCTCTAAATGTTGTATGTGTTATGTATGTATATAAAGTTTTATTTAGTTTTGGTTGCAGCCATATGTAGCGTCACATCTTGCACTTACGGCTGCTTGTGCTTACGTTAGAAGAGGCGGAACAGTCGAAGGAGGGGCATGTTGGATAACTATATGTCCACACTTTAGATTGGAATTGCATGCAACTCTACTTAAATGTGTATATACTTGGATAATTTTATTGGATGTTGAACATAATATTAATTATATGATGTTTTATTGTGTATACTTTTTACATCTTTTTGTTGCATTTGGAATAAAGCATTAACATTAGAGCATTTTTTTAAAGAAAAATCAGAATAAATGTATTAAATTAATCTGCAATAACCAACATAAAAATACACTATTATGCACACAATACTACTACACCACTTTATCCTGTGTGACAGAAATAGGGGTAAGTTTCTCCAAAACATTGGGGCCCCTGTCATGAAATCCCCATGATTTTGGTGGTTGGGTACATAAAGGTTATTTCTCTAACAAAAATTGTGGGTGGAGTAAATTATTTTAAATTATAGCAATAATTTTCTGTATAAGACATATTGGTGATTTTATTCTTATTTATTGTTATTTTATTTATCTATATATGTTTAAATGTAGACATTGTATATTTTGTATACTTTATTAATTTCTTAATAAAGTATACATTTTTAAATTAAATATAATTCTTCACCAATTACTATGTATGTACAGCAATGCAATTAATGAAGCTGATTGTCAATTTATTATTGATTTCACAGCACATAAATTCTGAATTGTTTTGCTTTATGACATTAACATTTTGTAAGCAAATGTGCATAATCACGTCTGTATAATAGTAATTTATGTCTCAGACTAAGAGGACTATCAAGGTAATTTTTAATAAATGATCCATTTATGTGGACAGAGTTGTTGTCACACTTCTGGTATTACAAACGGAACCCAATAGCCAGGTAGTACTGTAGTAAACAGGATTTATTTTGATACAGAAATAAATCTTACATGTCCAGCAAGCAAGTCCAAAGTATCAACAGGATAAATATCCTGTAGAGGTACCAAGTAATTGTATTCCAAATCACAAGGGAGCAAGGTTCTGTGGAAGCATCTGGTTCAGACACATACACAATACTCGAGCAAAGGCTGCATAACAGGAAGAGCCTTTTCTAGGCCCAAACAGGAAATGAGATCCTAGATGGAATCTTCCTGAGACAGTTCTGGCCATCTTGGATAAGGGCTATTGTAAGGGCAAGTTCATATCAGAGATCCAAGATGGAAACTTCATGAGGCAATCACGGCCATCTTGAATGAGGGCAAATCTAAGGGCAAGAACATAACAGTTGTCTACATATGTGCTTTAATATGTGATAATGTTTTTTGCTAGGTTCAAGTATGTATAATAACACATTGGAAATACTGAAGTAGCAGAGTCTGATATCAACTTTGTGAGTTCCATTGGCCCACCTCTTCATTCATCTGTGTTACACTGCTGCCTCTTGTTTATAACTGACTTAATCACTTTGAAAGTTATGCCATAGAGAAACATAGCTTACCATCACCCCTGGGGGCAGGTTGTGAAAATCATTATGTTTACGCTCGTCTTGTGATATATATTCTGTTAGCCTACAGAAATAACTGGGAGCCTAGCCCTAAAATGGTATGTTTTCTAGCCAAATTACCCTAGGGGACATAATAGACCCACCAGGCCATAGGAACCTAGTTCCAAATGTTCATTAGTAGACTAACTCAGTAGACAATATAATGCAGAGGATATCAGGATATGGTACAGCATCACTGTCAATAACTTAGTTGAGGTCAGAAACAAAGATAGATACCAAAGCATTGGGAAGAATGTAGTCATAGGTCATATGAACAAAGATAATTACACTCAGGAACAGAATGTATAAACGGGCAATGTAATCGTGCCATACCTGGTTACTCGTTGGAGTGATGGAATAAAATGATGGGAAAAACATCATGATGTATGTGCAATACACCATGCAATTGTGACGTGAATGTATGGTCGAAAGAGCAACATGGGAAGGAGTAGAGGTGCGGATGGAGGTCAGGGAGTTGCCTTTGTGTATTCTATATTTGGATGATATGTTAAAGCAAAATTGTTTTTATTGCTTAGCTCTGTACTGCTAAGCTAAGCTTGTGAAACTCAGCACAATTGATTTAGCTGGTTATGCTTCCCCAGTTGTACATCATTTTAATTTCTTATTCCAGTTGAACTGGTTTTCTGCAGAGGGCATTGCAGTATAATGTCCTTATAACTTCTCATATAAATACAATTCACTAATAAGACCATGGACATCATTAAGATGATGACAAAGATATGCTGAGATCAGATATCTCACAAGGGAAATTTTAAGTTCATGTATTTGTCATCTGACTGGTCAAAGGTTAACATATAATTAAGGTCATCACCATCTTAAAAAGCTAATTAAAACAATTTTTCAACTAGAAAGATGACCAGTAAACTCAAGAGCCGTTCATTCACATATAATATCACTGCAGTAGTATCATTTTCTGTTTCTGAAATTAGCAATTTTGTTGACACAGAAAAAAAAGCTCCCAAAAAACAACCTGTGAGAACCTGCGCTGGGAACTTGGACTCGAGCATATAAGATAGAAGAACATCTGTGTTCCATTGCCTCTTTCTGCCTACTGAACTGTTCTCATCGGGCTGTGGTAGTTAATTGTACATTTGTTCACATGCGTGTGCTAAAATATGCAATTTTATTTCCTGCGTATTTTAGGTTATTGATTGTGTGTTAGAAGGGTTTATTCTTAAATGTCTCCAGGTGGAAGAGTTAATCACAGATAAGACAGGACAAGGGGTATGGGCTAAACAATACTTTTGTCCTCTAGTCAACAAGGACATTGCGTGATAGTACTCTGGTCCAGATTCCTAGGTACTCTCTTATGAGAGAACCAATGGTCACCAGTCAGCAGGGAGGGAGGAAACTCTGGGGTTAGTTGGTCATTTTACCACCAATCACCAGTGAGTTACCACCCTAATACACTCCCCATTAGCTTCATGACCGTTGGAATAATCTGTGTTAGATAAACCATGTTTTTGGGGTCAGTGACTGTATCTTGTGTGGTGACTAGGAACTGTGCTTCCGTCACGTGCCCACACTGTGTGTTTCTAAGGAATTACTCTGCCTGTTTTGCCATCTGCTGAATAATCACTCGTTACAACAATTCGCCTAGGTGATTTTTGAAGGAATCCACCTGGACGCATGATCCTTACACAACCCCTAAGTCAATGATATTCTATTTATCAGAGTGTCCAAAAAGGTTTATGGTGGAAGTAGAATGTTGCATCTCAGCAGAGGATACAGTACCACCCTTTACCCTCCTTCTTCCTAGAAACCATGGTAAATGGTAGTGTTGGAGGAAGATCAAAAATAAATGTTTTCTAAGAGTTTATAGAAACTATTTTGCAGCTTCTCCCTGTGTTTGTGTGGGATCCTGAGGGTGCTCTGTGTTCCTCCCACTGTCCAAGTGGTAGAGAATTTAGATTGTAATCTTGAATGGGACAGAGACTAATGTGAGTGATTACATTTTCTCTGAAAAGTGCTGCGTAAAATGTGGCACTATATAAAAAAATAATAATAATTTCAGTTTTGTATGATTATCAGTATGGGAAGGTGAGACTGGAAAAGAAAGAGAAATTCAGAGCAATATTACGTATTACTGTTGTACGGGGCCCCCTGGTGAGCCCGGGCCCGGTACAACAGTACCCCCCATACCCCCCTGATGGCGGCCCTGCTTGCACCAGCTACAGGGCAGGTGTAAGTACCGACTAATAGTGATGACGGAGAGGTATGCATGCCAGAGCATGTGTTAGCAAGTAAGAGAACATCCTGAATTACATATAAATTTTGGATGAGCGCTCAATTTATTAATTACAATCACTCTGGCATGGGCAGCATGTAGAAAGACTCCCCCAAGACTTCAATAATACATGTAATTCCAAATACTACAGCGCTCTAATGCCAGGGTGTACCATAACACACATCACAACACAACTGAAAATGCTATTTATATATGACCATAGTCACCAATGATATATTGTTAGCTAGATCAGCATGATGAATATCGTTGTCATAGGTTCCTTGATTTTAACTTCTCACGATCATTTATAATTCCCAAAGATTAGCTAAATGATGTTTAACATGTAAGAGTACCGTAACAGGTTTGGTCCTGTGGATGACGCTGTTGTCCAAATGTATATACTCCTCCAGATTCCAGGCTTGTGCACATGTGTTGAAATGCCTGTTAGTCAAAACTTCCCTCCCATGATTCAGATGTTCCACCCGATACGTAGCGCCCAGCGGGACTCAAGACCAACACCGTACAGCGTTTTGAAGGCTTGAAGACTGTACCTCCCGTGGCGCTGCAGATGACCAACTCTCAGCTAGATGTTAACGGCTCCACTCGTCGGCGGTACACTCCAGCCCACGTGTCAACACCAAGAGAAGACCAAAGTAGTGGATAAATATCAGCAACTTTATTGTACAATACAAAAGTACATCTGTACTTACACTGCAGTAAAGGTCAAAATGTTCTCAATTGCCTCCTCAACGCATTTCGTTCCTCCCGTGGAACTTTATCAAGAGTGAACAATTGTAAATGCTAATGCCCTATATACCTCTGATGTTATATCTATTGGTCAATGTCAACTATTCCTAAATTTGTCTACTTAACCCTTTGGTTGCTCTATTCACAATGGTAATGTGTCCTAATAAACCATATACTTTTGTCATTGTATCTATACATCTTTTCTAATAATAAAAACTATACTAAATAAATTTAAAATGTTAATAATAAAAAAATATACAATTATATGTATATAATATATAAATAGTTTCTATACAAATCACAAAATATATTGAGACCTGTCTACCAACTAGGTTCACAACATAAATAAAACAAATTTAAAAAAAAAAAATTGAAAACAAAATTGGTATTGCAGACCAGTCCGTATCCTCACTGACAGGTGGGGTGGGCTCATCTGCGACATCACCGACCAATGCTAGTTTGGACTGTCCATGTTTCCCCGCAGGTGGATGCTTTTGTGGAACGCCTGCTGTGACTCCCAGGATGGCATTCCGGTTTGGCGGTTCCCAAAGATCGATGTCCAGATGTTGTGTATTCTTAGGCGGTTCCTTTAAGATCGGGCTTCCGACCATTGCATCAGTTGCCGGCATGTCCGGCCGGATCCGCTCACCGAGGACATCATTAAACAGTGGAAAGTCTCGCCCCAAAATGAGTGGATATGGGAGTTTAGGTGCTATGGCAGCTCCCACCATAACAGTTTTGTCTTTGAGTGTGACTGGTAGTATTGTTTTTTCATACTCCTCTGTCGTGCCATGTACGCAAAGAACCTTCACCTTGGGCAACCGAGAAGTTATGGTTTCGGGTAAGGCAGAGCTGGAAACCAATGAGAGTTCACTCCCCGAATCAACCAAGGCCAGAACAAGGTTTTGGTTGATTAGCACAGTCACCCGGAACAAACAAGAACTTCCTGATGTGGGACTCATGGTAAAACAGCTTGGAAATGCAGGCCCAATATGTGTCACGGAACAGTCCATGGGTTCCTGTAGTTTAGGACACTCTGCCTTAAAGTGGCCTAGCTCACCACATTCAAAACACTTCAGATTAGACAGCTTTGCACCTGGCCCTCTGTCCGTAGCAGTTTTGCCATTGGGCCCTGTAGCAAGGATTGTGAAACCTGGCTTTTGGCGTGGCAGCAGCTTTGGCACAAATGCAGGTTCTTTAGTCATTTGCTGTAGCGCACAAAACCTTTCTACCACGGTGGCAAGCTCTTCATAAGTTCGTGGGTCTGATTGTAGAACTCACCTTTGCAAATCGCGGTTCAGCCCCCGGATGCAGTGATCTATCGCCAGAACTTCAATAATCCGAGAAGGCGAATTCTCCTCAGGCTGCAGCCATTTCTTTAAAATTTTAGAAAGCTCAGCTACTTGCGCTCTGACCGGTTTTTCTTTATCATAGCGCCATTGGTGATAGCGCTGGGCTCGGCCTGGCCAGGAAACTCCAATGCGAGCCAATATCTCAGACTTTAGGCACAAATAATTAGAGGCCCATCCTCATCTAGATCCATATAAGCTCGCTGAGCTTCACCAGTCAGATAAGGCGCCAGTCTCTCAGCCCAATCTTTAGGAGGTCATTTTTCCCTTTTTGCAAGTCTCTCAAAAGACACCAGATATGCTTCTACGTCATCAGCTAGTGACATTTTCTGCAGAACCGGACCAGGTGGTTCATTTCTGTCATGCCTCACCTGGCTTAACTCTTCTCTTAAGAGCCTTGTGTTTTCCACCTGTGCCTCGGCGACTCATAGCATCTGAGCTTGCTGCTCTTGCTGCGCAGCGGGCACATTCATGAGGGTTCTCAGTACTTCCTCCATGTTGACGTCTGCACGGGTTGGGTAGTGGAAACTTGCTTCCCGGAGCATCCCACTCCTGACACCAATTGTGGCAAGAGCCCGCTACTGCAGAAGCACACGCGAACAACTTCTTCCTTTTTATGTAGTTTTATTGTCAGGATGGTAAATGTTTTGACACCGTACAATTTTCACAGGAATTCTTGGAGACCCTAAACGCTAGCTAGACATAGCTCAGCTCTCTCTCAGGACCAGCCAGCTTACCCGGCGTTGGTCTCCGTGAACAAATGATACAAACAAGCTTTTATACCTGATACTCCTCTCCCAGCCTTAGCTTGATGGACAGGTGACACACCCACCTTCTCTTTAAAAAGGAAACGCCCATCCCTGGCTCTGTTTGCACAAACAGACGCTCCCTGTCTGTTTGCTGAGAGAAAGGATTTCAAGTCATGTAAGTTTAACCAAACTTAAACTATTGCTTTTCATACATAAGTCTTCACATTCAATCTAGGTGCATTACTGCACAAATGTTTTACTCTACTTCCCTGCTTTCTCTGCATATTGCCAGCTAAATGCCTCCTTTTGTTACTATATATATATATATATATATATATATATATATATATATATATATATATATTATATATTTATATATATTTACAATTATGTTTATTAATGATTATAGTATTAGCAGCTGTAACTAATTTTTTTAAATCTTTATTTTTTTGCATCCGCTCTGGTGGAACTTGATATTGCACATATACTATCCTGCACTGTATTCCAGCTGTCTGCACATGGCAAGTAAAGTATAGACAGTGCGTACTTTTCACATTCAAATGGAAATGTTTCTTTACATCCGCATGTACAAGCATACAGCTGTACATTCCTGCAGGTAGCGTCCAATTTTTTAAGGGCAAGTTGCGTCCGTATTGCGTTTGAAGATGAATCAGGCCCGTGTTGTGCTTTTACGCCAATGATAAAGGAAAAATAGGATCTTGAAATGCCCATTTTATCAATTCTCTTCTTAATTACACTAAGAGGAGTCTTTGAAGTTGCCACCTGTCAGTAGCTCATGTCGTGCACAAGCTATAGCATTTTACCGAATGCAGTCTGGACAGTAAATGATAACATATTATTTACAATGTATTCACAACCAAGAATTTAAATATTGTTGACATATTGTGTGTAGTTGTATAAATGTATTGAGTGATGTAATTTAACACAATTAAATCCAGAACTAGATGCATTTTCTTAAACACATTTTACCATTAAGATACATTCCTTGAATATACAAATGATGCCACTGGGAGGCATTTTGTTACTCGATCAGATTGAGATCCTGAACAAATTTTGCAGCGTGGCATGGTGCATTAATCTGCTGAAAGAGGCCACTGCCATTATTGAATAGCTTTTCCATGAAGGTACTTGGTCTGAAACAATGTTTGGGTAGAAAGTTCATGTCAAGGTAACATCCACATGAATGCTAGAACCCAAGGTTTCCCAGCAGAAAATTGCCTCACTCTACCTCTGCTGGCTTGCCTTCTTCCCATAGTGCATCCTGGTTCCATCTCTTCCCCAGGTAAACTACTTACATGCATCCGGCGGCCATCCACATAATGTAAAAGAAAATATGATTCATCAGACTTGGCCACCTTCTTCCATTGCTCTATGGTCCAGTTCTGATGCTCATGGGCCCATTGTAGGTGCTTTTGGCGGTGGACAGGAGTCAGCATGAGCTCTCTAACCTGTTTGCAGCTACTCAGCTCATACACAGCAGGCAGGCAGCCATGCACTCTGTGTTTTGACACCTTTCTATCAAGGCCAGCATTAACTTTTTAAGGAATTTGTGCTGCAGTAGTCTTTATGTGGGATTTGACCACATGGGCTAGCCTTCAGTCCGCATATCAATGAGCCTTGGGTGCCCATGACCTTGTTGCTGGTTCACTTGTTGTCCTTCCTTGGACCAATTTTGGTAGGTACTAACCAATGCAAATCGGGAACACCACACAAAACCTGCTATTTTGAAAATACTCTGACCCAGTCGTCTAGCAAACACAATTTGGCCGTTGTCAAAGTCGTTCAGATCCTTACGCTTGCCCATTATTTCTTGCTTCCAACACATTAGCTTCAAGAACTGAGTGTTCACTTGTTGCCTAATATATCCCACCCCTCCACAGGTGCCATTGTAATTAGATAATAAATGTTATTCACTTCACTTGTCTGTGTTTTTAAACTCCCTTCAATTTCAAACCTAGAGAGAGTGCTCAACATTCCAGAGTTCTTTAGTGTTGGCGTGAAAAGGGAGAATAGTTTTGTTTATTAGCAATTAGGTAGTTTAGCTCAAGCCAAACTTGAAAAGTATACTTTTTAAAGCCATACTTTCTGCTAAGAATGTGTTTAGGGACTTTTTCCATTTGTCTAATAGTTCCAGCAGTGGTGGTTGGGGGTGATAGCCATGGAAAATAGTGCATTATAACTCTTTGTTATACCGTAATCAGAGTCATATGTCAGTAGAAGCCAGTATGCAGAAGCACTGTGTGCTACAGTAAGTGCCTGGACTTCAGATGTCTGTACATGATTGTTTTGCTTGTGCTTCTTTTAGATTAAAGAACACTGGAGCTATCTTTATTCAACAATTAAAGAACTACAACATCATATAAAACCACACCCTATTTCCCACGCCCTGGTCCTGGGACCATCACTAAAGACTTATTTAACTAGTAAGGGAGTGTCAACAAATACTATGCCTATTTTAATTATGTAATAACATCACATCCTCTTTTCTTTAAAATTAGCCCTATATACTGCAGTGCTATAAAAATTTTTTAACTGTGTCTCTATATATAAAAATATTAAGCAGTTAGCTAGCATGTTTCAATGAGCCTTTCAGGTTTGCGAACATCTCTTTTAGGTCTCTCATACATGGGGCTAGATTTACTAAGCTGCGGGTTTGAAAAAGTGGGGATGTTGCCTATAGCAGCCAATCAGATTCTAGCTTTCATTTATTTAGTGCTTTCTACAAAATGACAGCTAGAATCTGATTGGTTGCTATAGGCAACATCCCCACTTTTTCAAACCCGCAGCTTAGTAAATCTAGCCCATAGTCTCTGTTTCATCAACCATGTCAGACCTTTCCTGGGAGACAGTCTGTTCACTGTTATTAAAACTAGTATCCATATTCAGACATGTTGTCTTCTTGATGACTGGGTTCAGGTCTTAAATCTTTCTGATTCCTTCTAACTTCAGTTCCTCACTCTGTCTGTACAGTATAAGATCTTGGTGCTCCTTGTGCTTGCACCTAGCCTTTCGACATTCAATTTTTTTTATTATAGTCTCTGCGACCTACTTGGTCTTCTGGTCTAAGATCAGGCAGACTCTTTGCCCTTCTATCATGGAACATATTCTGTTTCACCTATTGTCTTTCCTTGCTGAGTTTGACTATGTTGAATCATAAGTTTTAAGTAGCTCTTCATGTATTAGAAGATTCACTCTAATCTTCATTCCCATTCACATTTGTGCTGGAGAATGTCCATTCTGCAAAGGTGCACTATGATAAATTAAGAGACTTTTGTAGAAATCTTCTTTACCATCATGTGCTTATTTGATAAGGTTGTTTACAGTTTTTACTGAACTTTCAGCCAGTCCATTTGATCTGGGATAATTGAGACTTGATGTATTGTGAACAAACTCGCAATTTACAGCAAATTGCTTAAATTCAGCACTGGAAAACTGAGGACCATTGTCTGTGAACACTTCCATGGGAACACTATGTCTTGCAAAAACTGACTTCATGCATTTGATCGCAGGTCTACTAGTTGTCATTTGAAATGTTTTCACCTCAGGGTAATTAGATAAAAATACGTCTCATTACAATCAAATAAGTCTTTACCTACCTTTTGGTTTTGTCTCTTTGGCACTGCATGAGGACTCAGTTGCTCGACTAGTTGGTTTTGCCCTATGTGGCCCTCGCATATCTTGCCCAAAATGCTTTTTCTGAGTTGTGCAGGCATGACAAGTCTATTTCTTTTGTAAATTATGTCATTGACTACAGTAAGGTCAGAATGACTCCTTTTAGCAATAGACTCCTCCGTTCCTCCTTCTCTCCCCTGTGTCTCTGTCTGTCTACCCCACCCCTTAGATTGTACGCTCCTTCGAGCAGTGCCATCTCTCCTCCTGTCTTCACCACTTTTAACTCTGCTCTCCAGCTACCTAGCCCTCCTCCTCGAGGACCCTCTTCCCCCTGTCCCCTCTCGCTCCCTCCTCTCCCCTCTGGGGGTCTCCCTGTCATCCCTGCCCTCCCTCTTGCACTCCGTCGTTGGCGGACCTTCCCCTCTCCCCTCCCCCCTTTAGCTGTGCCTTGAGCTCACTTACTGTGCTTATTGTTTAATGTACTGTGTTGTCTCTCCTCGTATTGTAATTTTGTTTGTCCCTGTACGGCGCTACGGGCACCTAGTGGCGCCCTATAAATAAAAATTAATAATAATAACAATAATAATAATTGTTTCATCTGACTCAGTTTCCCATCTAATATGTTCCTGTTGTGCAAGGGACACTGGAAGAGAAGATACAGTCATGTTAACATATATTTCAATCTCCTTGTCCATCTGAATTGCAAGACTTTTTCTTTTGTCCTCAGCACGAGAAATCGTGTCAGCAATGTACATATATTTATCAGGACAGCACAGCAATTGTACTTCATACTTTTGCAATCTGATGAGCAGTCATTGAATTCTCATGAGACAGTCCAGCAAAGATTTGGCCATTATAGCTACCAATGGCTTGTGATCAGTTTCTACTATAAACACTTGACCATACACATATTGATTAAATCTTTCACTTGAATAAAAGATTGCAAGCAACTGTTTCTCTATTTGGGCATACCTTGTTTCAGCACTTGTCAATGCTCTGGATGCATATGTAACAGGCTGCTATGTCTCATGATATTCCTGCAACAATACTGAACCTAGTCCAAACTGTGAAGCATCTGCCGATATCCTTATTCTTTTTGAAGGATCAAAGAATCTTAGTGCCGGTTGCTTTGTAATAGCTTGTTTTAGTTTCTGCCAACTCCCTTCTTATTCATGTAACCATATCCACTGATTATCTTTATCTAACAAATGTCTCAGTGGAGCTGATTGTTCTGACAGTTGTGAGATAAACTTTCCTGCTTTGTCTAAGTCTCTTAGATCCAGACATGTTTTGAGCTGTCCATTTTTCCCCCACTATAAATAATGAGCGCCCAATCTGTAGGCTCATCAATTTTCTCTACCACACCTAGGGCTACCATGCGGTTTAGTTTCTTTTTTAGTTTTTTGCTCATTGCAAATTATACTTTTCTACAGGGGTGTATTATAGAAAGAACCTGTTCATCTGTGTTTATCTTATGCTCACCAGACAAACTTTCTAAACCTTCAAATACATCACTGTACTCAGTAAACCATGACTTGCACTCGTCGTTCACTTGTGATTGTCACGGGCACTAGGAGTTTTACCCAGAATTCACCAGGTGTAGCTTTACTCACCAGAGGCACGGAGTCTAACACAGTGGCTGGTCTTCTCCAGGAACTCCCGCAAGGAAGTATGGTTTTAGCGGTTGCCACTGTGCAGGTTGCGGCCCTCTGGGGAGTGTGGTGAATATACGGAACTCTACAAACTGAATGGAAGAAGGAATGTCAATGATATATATGCAAAGTCTCTGAGCAGTGGAAACAATGGTAGCACGGCAGAATGATGAGTAGTGATAAAAGGAGAAGAGAGTTCCAAAGTGCTTAGCACGCAGGTAGCATACAGCAGGCAAACACTTGACAACTGGAGAAAGTCTATGCAAACAGTCAATCAACAATGTAATAGGAGAGTCATCGACTCGCAGCTATACTCCCGAGAAACTATAGACTTTAGTCCCAAAAATAGGTAACATGCAAAGTAGTAGAGTAAGCTGCTCCTGACAGGTGTTACCGTTGGCATGAAGTAAAGACTTGTCCAGAGATAGGTAGAGTACAAGGTAGCCTGAAGCGGTCTGCGGCTGGCAGGTATTACCACTGATGTGGGGAGAAGACTTGTCCAGGGGCAGGTAAGATACAATGTAGCATGGAGCAGTCTGCGTCTGGCAGGTATTACCACTGATGTGGAGAGAAGACTTGTCCAGGTGCAGGTACGATACAATGTAGCATGGAGTGGTCTGCAGCTGGCAGGTATTACCACTGATGTGGAAAGAAGACTTGTCCAGATGCAGATACGATACAATGTAGCATGGAGCGGTCTGCGGCTGGCAGGTATTACCACTGATGTGGAGAGAAGACTTGTCCAGTTGCAGATAAGATACAATGTAGCATGGAGCGGTCTGCAGCTGGCAGGTATTACCACTGATGTGGAAAGAAGACTTGTCCAGATGCAGATACGATACAATGTAGCATGGAGCGGTCTGCGGCTGGCAGGTATTACCACTGATGTGGAGAGAAGACTTGTCCAGTTGCAGATAAGATACAATGTAGCATGGAGCGGTCTGCGGCTGGCAGGTATTACCACTGATGTGGAGAGAAGACTTGTCCAGGTGCAGATAAGATACAATGTAGCATGGAGCGGTCTGCGGCTGGCAGGTATTTACAGTGATGTGGAGAGAAGACTTGTCCAGGTGCAGATAAGATACAATGTAGCATGGAGCGGTCTGCGGCTGGCAGGTATTACCAGTGATGTGGAGAGAAGACTTGTCCAGGTGCAGATAAGATACAATGTAGCATGGAGCGGTCTGCGGCTGGCAGGTATTACCACTGATGTGGAGAGAAGACTTGTCCAGGTGCAGATAAGATACAATGTAGCATGGAGCGGTCTGTGGCTGGCAGGTATTACCACTGATGTGGAGAGAAGAACTTGTGCAGGTGCAGGTAGCATCCACAGCAAACAGATAGCACAAGCAGGAACAGGAAACTCTGCGGTGTCTCAATGAAATGAGGACCAAGAATAGGCACAGGTAATAGGGCAACAGGTGCCTTAAATAGTGAGAGGTGATTAATTATCCAATGAGACTAGAAACAAGGTTTTAACCGTCCGTTGGTCTTGCACATTCGCAATCCTTTGGTCAAAATGGCGGACGGCCGTGGCGCAAGACAGGCACCGGCAAGAGAGAGAGAGAGAGACCCATGTCTAAAACTAGAGGCACTTATAGTCCGGTGAGTAACAGTGATATCACTTTCCTTATTAAATTAGGTTTCTCGCAAGAACTTAAATCTAAAATTGACTGCACATTCTTTTCCACAATCAATAAAGATGCTTTAAACCATTTACTTTTATACTTCAGAGTGACTGTGCAGGTATCTTTTACTGGACTGTTCTACCCAGTATAGCTTGTCACTTTCAACTTGGCTGGATGAATTTTAGGCTTTAATCTCAAAGTCCTATAATCATGCATAGATATCAAATTTACTTGCGTACCTGTATCAAGCTTAAACAGAATAACAGTCTCGTTCACAGTTAAAGCTACAACCCATCCCTTCTTATCTGCAGAGCTAATGTCAATGGACTCTACAAAAAACTATTCAATATCATCTCGTTTCAAACTTTGCACCTCGTTTGCATTTTTTTTTATTTGACAGCATTTAGCAAAGTGATTATTTCTATCACGTCATACAAGGTTTGTCATAAGCTGGGCAATTTCTAGGTCCATGACTTCTTCAACATCTGCTACACAGTTTTATATTAAGCTGCATTTTATTATGTTTCATTTTAGCAAAAGGCGGTTTGTTTGGTTCAGTTTTGTTCACAGTAGGGAAAATCCCATCATTGTCTTCATGCAGTTCCTTTGCCTTAAATCTAGTCAGTTCATCGGCTCTACACATATTCACTGTCTTGTCTAAAGTTAAATCTTGCTCTCTTAGCAATCTCTCTCCATTATCTGGTATTCCACAAACAATACCATCTCTAATCAGTGATTCCTTTAAATCACCAAACTCAGACATTTTGCTGAGTGATCGCAGTTCTGTCATATATATCAAAACTATCTGCTTTCTTCTGCCCACAGGTGAAAAACTTATACATTTCCTATGTCACATTCTTTCTTGGGATGAAGTATTCTTCAAACTTTTGCATTATAGAGGATAAGACCATATTTTGTCCCTCAGTAAACAGAAAACTATTATAAATGTCCAGCACATTCTCCCCTATTACACGAGTGAAAGGGATGCCTTTGTTTTATCTTCCTCCTGGTCTGCACCACTTGCAGCAAGGTATATATTAAACCTTTGTTTAAATCTCAGAGAGATTACAAGACATTCGCATGCCTTTCGGAAGAGTCAATCCATCCATTTCTTATTCAGAGTTGCAGTGTGACAAGTTCTGTTCAGAGCAGATTTTTACTCACTGTTCAACACAGACAAACAACCTACAGGATCCTGCACACTATGAGCATCTATAGTCATTGAAAACCACTTCTGACACCATGTTTTGCTTGTGCTTCTTTTGGATTAAAGAGCACTGGCGCATGGGTAACACTATGTGCTATCTTTATTCAGCCCTAACAGAACTACAACATCATATAAAACTACACCCTATTTAACTAGTAAGGGAGTTGTCAACAACTACTATGCCTATTTCAATTATGCAATAACATCACAATGATGTTCTTATTATATTATGGAAAGGCCCTCAGTTAACCCCTAAATCTGGTCACATGATAGGGGAAACAGTCTGTAAAGTGCCGATAGTGTATCAGTCTATTACATGTCTTAATCTTGTATATCAGTTCATATCGTACTTACTTAACACGTATCCATTTCAGATGTCTCACAAATTACAACTGGTATGCATGAGTCATATATGATATAATGCGGGTTATACGGTCCTATCTCAGACCAATGTTTATGTACTTTAAGGTGTTATCGAGAGATTTGGGAGGTCCCTCCAGGGTGTAGCTCAGAATCCTTAAGTGTCTTTTGAGTCTATTTTAATGCGGGTTACCAAGGAATCTTTTTTTTGCATAAATTTGAGCCATACTGTTTATCCATCCTTGATTTATCTACAAGCAATGGATACTAATTCAAGTGTTTACAATTAGAAACATGCAGTAGGAGCAACTGCAGGTTTGTGACCATCACCAGCTGTAAATGAGTACATTCACGCAATTGAATTCCAATGGACCAATAGTGGACACGCAAGAAAATCATATGAGGAAACTGACACTTGTACCCTTTAAAACCCCACAGATCACAAGCACACAGAGATTGCATTAAATTATGGAAAAAATGAAAGTCAGCTGGGATGTTAGTCACACCAACACAATCACTCTGACAGGACCTTGCCCTTGGGGGTAGCTTTTCCTTACCTCTGAGTCCTGTTACCAAGAAGTGGTTATTCATGTAATTAAGACCTTTTGAGAACCCAGCACAGCAAGCAGATCTTCACCTTTAAATCTGTAGAGCCAGTCACACACCATCGCTTTCTCTGCCTCTTTGCTGCATCAATCCAAAGTGAATGTGACTCACACTCAACCCCGAGACACATCTAGCTTAGCCATACAGGTCCTGATTTATCAAGGAATGTAATTTCCGACGTGTGCTGTATTTTGCGTGAAATTGCTCAGAGACGAAGTTGACGCCAGTCAACACAAGTGCATGTAATTCAAGTTCAAACTCAAATGACACATCTGACCGCCTATGATTTAGAAGGGTAGAACATGGGAGGGAAATATGCATGTAGGCCATGTAGAGTAAGGGCATGTCAATGTTCAGTGTGCGCACATTATTCCGATTCACGCTCTGGGCATCTCTCTGGTACGGGGTTTTAGTTGTATCACTTGCATCAGCTACAGGGCAGGTGTAAGTGCCGATTGATAGTGATGGCAGATGCATGTGCATGCCAGAACATGTGTTTGCAATTAAGTAGCACAGTAGGCATTAATAACATCCTGATAAATGTATTTCCTATAGACAAAAAAAATGTAAGAAAAAATTTGACATTTTTCTTAATCATTATAGTATTAACAGGAGTTAATATATTTTATATTTTTTTCTATGTGTTCTGATGGGACTTGATATGGCACATATGCATTGTGAGTATTCTGCAGAATGTTGTGTATGTTTATATACAGCAAATACCTTATAGCTAGAGTATACTTAAACCCGTTTTCAAATGGAAATGTTTATTAAGATCTGCTTGTACTTATACAGGTCAGTGGTGGGATTCAGCCGGTTCCCACCGGTTTGCCAGAACCGATACCTAATTTTAGGCTTGGTTTGGCGAACCGGTGAATACAGGCTGAGTCCACCCATTTCGTTGGTGGGGGAGCAGGCTCCTTGAAAAAACACAAAAAAAATCTCACCTGTCCACAGCGTCGGCACTTCTCCACTCTGGCCGTCTGCACTGAATTCCGTTTGTGACATCACGTCACATCCGACATTCAGTGAGGTGCGACGCAAGCAAGAAGACAGAAGACAGAAGAGAAGAAGAGAAGAAGAGAAGAAAAAGAAGAAAGAAGCCAATAGAAAAGCAAATGCAGGATGGCAGAGCGTGAATGGGGAGCAAAGGCAGCATGGCACAGTGTTTTGAGGGGCAAAGGCGGCATGGCACAGTGTTTTGAGGGGCAAAGGCGACATGGCACAGTGTTTGAGGGGCAAAACATATTTTTGTATACTTAAAATGGTCATTAGGGCAGCGAACTGGTTGTTAATTTATTTGAATCCTGCCACACATACAGGTGTATGTGCGTGCAAGCCATTCTTAAAAAAACACAAATTGCGTTCACTTTGTATTCCTTGATATATCAGGCCCACAATGTCTGAAAAAAAATATAACCTGAAAATGAGAAAGAAAATTCCCATGTTCATGTTGATGCAGAGGAGCATATACGTCTCTATATTAACCTAATGTTTACAAAAGACACTAGTCTTCAAACATCACCTCTTGATTTGCCTTTTCTATAGATCCTAGATCATTATGAATTCTTCTGTTAGGTATGTTATTACAGTGAAAGCATATTCTCCTGTCTTTTTTTTTTTAAAATCAAATACTTTTATTAAATTTTTTAAACAGTACAGGAAAAGAAAAGTGAACAAACCAAAGCATAGTTCCAATGTACATTTCAAACCACACTTGATAAATATGCATGTAAAAAGTAGAACATATCAAGCAGTGCAAAGTAGGCTTCTATCCATAGAGAACTAATGTGATGCATTAAATGACTTATATCCCTCTACTTCAAGTGTCCTCATTGCTATAGGGGAAGGTAGCTAACCATAGGAAAGTTGCAAAGTATACCCTATGCAAGATATATAGTTGAATTTGTCTATAGCGGGTACGGGAGGTAGCCTCCCTGGCACTGTCCAACATAGAGCACCAGTTCTCATCAATCAGTAACAGGACCCAGATCCATCTCCCAGCTCAAGCATAATTTCTCCAAATCATCAATAGTAAGAAGGGAGAGGGTGTTAGCATAAAGTATGGATATAGTTTTAGTGAAACCCACCTGCCAGACAGAGAAGCGAGGGGTGGAGGTCTGCAGGGCCATCTTTTCCATTGGGCACGATGGGCAGGTACCCGGGGGCCCCACGGGCAAGGGGGCCCTATAGGCACGGCTCTTAATTAGAATAAATAATCCTGGAAAAAAAAAAAAAAGCAAAAAAAAAACCTTCAAGGGTCACTGAGCAAGTACATCTATCTATCTCTATATCTATATATCTAGATCTATATCTGTATCTCTATACATATATATATATATATATATATATATATATATATATATATATCTATATCTATATCTAGGAGCCCCGGTGCATTGCTTTGCCCGGGGGCCCATAATGTTGTTAAGATGGCCCTGGGGGTCTGGTCTAAAAATAAGGGGAGTGTTGCCAAACTGTGCTAGTTAGGCATGATGAAGCTGGAGTTAGGTATAAAAGAGGCAGAGCTGAGCAAAAGATTTAAGTTTACAGTTAACATATACCTGTCTGAGGGAGATAAACCCTGTGGCTCGCCAGTGGGGGAACTGCTTCAGCTTAAAGATTTCAGGTTAGGCAGAATTGACCCACAGAGGAGTTTCAGGATCCAGGCCTGCAGTCTCCATTGTCTTACTCATGATATTCCAGACCATCAAGTCCTGTCTAAGCAATGGTGGGACTGATCTCGAAATCCAGTTACCTAGTAGAGCGTGTACAGGTGGTCTAGTGAATCCAGTCCACCTTGCAAGGAGACCCTGTAAATCATCTATCATTACCCCATAGCTCCACCCCCAATTGGAATACAGTGCCATAATATGTATCACCCTGTCTTGATTAATTCCACTTGCCATTATCTAAAATATCATTAACTTTCACATCTTTTGAAGTACATGCTATTCGCATTTTTAATCCATTCTCCCTACGTGTTGCGGTGATCTATCGTCCCCCTGGAGCACACCAACAATTTATTGAGGATTTCTCTGCATGGCTCCCTCACTTCTTATCTTCAGACATCCCCACCATCATCATGGGTGACTTCAACATCCCCATTGATAACCCACCTTCCAAAGCTGCTTCCAAACTACTCTCTCTAACATCCTCACTTGACCTCTGCCAGTGGATTGAATCATCTACTCATAAGGATGGCCACTGCCTTGATCTTGTTTTCTCTAGACTATGCTCAGTTTCTAATTTTATTAATACACCCTTCCCCCTCTCGGATCATCACCTTATCAGCTACACTCTCACCCCCACTGCTCTAACCTCTCTACTGTCTAACTCAACCAAGCCTCCTCATACTCGTAGAAATCTTAATTCTATTAATCTTCAACAATTTTCCACCTCTCTCCAACACCTTCTCTCCCCTATCTCTACATTCTCATCCCCTGAGATGGCAGTACCTCATTTTCACCTAACCTTAGCAACGGCCCTTGATCAAGTGGCTCCAGCGACACTTCATACTACACGTCGACTTCGATGTCAACCGTGGCACACCAAAGCAACACGAAATCTTCAAAAACTGTCCCGTAAAGCAGAACGTCACTGGCGTAAATCTCGAAGCTCTAATGACTTCTTCACATATACTTCTGTCTACCACTCCTATCGAAATGCTCTGGACACTGCAAAACAAACATACTTTCAATCTCTTATCTATGCTCAGGCTTCTAACCCCAAACGCCTTTTCAATACATTTAATCATCTTCTCAATCCTCCCACCCCGAACCCTCCATCTACTATCAGTGCTCAGGATCTTGCTTCCTACTTCAAGGACAAGATTGACAAGATCAGACTAGAAATGGTATCCTCTTCCTCAACAAGCCATCAGCTCATTTCCTTCCCACTACCCTCTGACACCCTTTCTTCATTTGACCCCACAAATGAAGAGGAAATTTCTACGCTCTTCTTATCTTCCTACTCTACCTCCTGTCCTCTTGATCCTATTCCCTCGCAAATTGGTAGATCCCTGTCTTCTGTGCTCATTTCACCTCTAACTCAAATCTGTAATCTCTCACTCTCTACTGGCATCTTTCCATCGCTATACAAGCATGCAGTGATTACTCCTATTCTAAAAAAACAAAACTCCGACCCAAACTCTCTCTCAAATTACCGTCCCATCTCTCAGCTCCCTTGCCCCTCCAAGCTTCTAGAGAGACTTGCCTACACTCGCCTCACACGCTTTCTTTCCGCAAACAACCTGTTGATCCTCTTCAGTCTGGCTTTCGTTCTCAACACTCCACAGAGACTGCGCTGACCAAGGTTGTTAATGATCTGATCACTGCTAAGACTGAATGCCATTACTCTCTCCTAATTCTCCTTGATCTCTCGGCTGCATTTGACACCGTTGACCACTCTCTTCTCATACAAACGCTGCAATCCCTAGGTCTTCAAGACACAGTTCTATCCTGGTTCTCATCTTACCTCTCTAATCGCTCTTTCACTGTTAATTTCTCTGGAGCCACCTCTGCTCCGCTTCCCCTATCAGTTGGAGTACCACAAGGCTCGGTGCTAGGTCCTCTGCTGTTCTCTATCTATACCGCTTCTCTTGGAAATCTAATAAGTTCCTTTGGCTTTCAGTATCATCTCTATGCGGATGATACCCAAATCTATCTATCCTCTCCTGATATCTCGACATCTGTGTTGTCCCTTGTAACTGACTGTCTTTCTGCCATTTCATCTTGGATGTCCTCTGGTCAACTCAAACTTAATCTTTCTAAAACAGAGTTAATAATATTCCCACCCGCCAACAAGAGCATACCTGACATTTCTATCTCTGTTGATAACA
Organism: Mixophyes fleayi; assembly: GCF_038048845.1. Lineage (NCBI taxonomy): Eukaryota > Metazoa > Chordata > Amphibia > Anura > Limnodynastidae > Mixophyes > Mixophyes fleayi. Next base: position 83,214,428 of record NC_134404.1, read on the forward strand.
TGACCATAAATCCCACCCCACAAGCTCGCTGCCTAGGTGTAATCCTTGATTCACGCCTATCCTTTGTTCCCCACATTGACTCTATATCTAAATCATGTTACATACATCTAAAGAACATTTCCAGAATCCGCACATATCTCACACAAGACACTGCTAAAACCTTAATTCATGCACTAATCATCTCCCGCATTGACTATTGCAATTCCCTCCTTACTGGTCTTCCCAAAAACAGACTCAAACCCCTAAAATCTATTTTGCATGCTTCGGCAAGACTGATTTTCCTTGCAAATAGCTATTCCTCTGTTGAATCACTCTGTATGTCTCTACACTGGCTGCCTGTCTTCTACCGAATCCAATATAAAATACTTTTACTAACCTACAAGGCCATCAACAAAGCTGCACCAACATATATCTCCTCTCTTGTCTCAAAATATCTCCCAACTCGGCAACTCCGTTCTGCAAAAGATCTGCGTCTCTCATCCACCCTCATTACATCCTCCCATTCCCGGTTACAGGACTTTTTTCGGGCTGCACCCACTCTATGGAACTCTCTCCCTCACACAATAAGACTCTCCTCTGTTCTACAAACTTTCAAGCGTTCTCTGAAAACCTACCTATTCAGACAAGCTTATAATATTCCTCAACCACCATCTTAACCTCACTACCTTTAGCCTGTTACACAATTTCACACAAGACAACTACCCCCGGACCAACATTGTTGTGTGACAGGATCATTTAGCTTATGAGTCACCTTACCTTTGCAGTCTGGCTGGGCCAAGATGCAAAATGTATACTTAACCTCATGTGTCAATCTCCCATTGTCCCATAGATTGTAAGCTTGCGAGCAGGGCCTTCTCACCTCTTTGTCTGTTTTACCCAGTTTGTTTATTAGTTTATTACGTTTGTCCCCAATTGTAAAGCGCTACGGAATATGTTGGCGCTATATAAATAAATGATGATGATGATGATGAACTTTGAAAGTATGCCCGTGGCCCACTGTTCCTGCTGCATCCGTAAACAAGTGCAGTTAACTATAGCTCACCACCGTGGTTTTCAATCATTATAACTGCATAAAATTGATCCCATATTTTTAAATCGTAGCTCATCTCTTCAGTCCCCCTAATAAAGTTATGTGGAGCCTGCCCACCTAGTAATGAGTAAAGATATGACTACAGTCATGGCAAAAAGTTTTGAGAACAGCACAAGTATTGCTTTTCACAAAGTTTGCTTCTTCATATGTTTTGTTAGAGAAAAACACATTTGCTCTTAGGTTTAATTTAAATTTAAAAAACCCCTTTAATACAGCAGGTATAATATTTATTTTCCTGTACGAATGAAAATAGCAAATATTTTATGCTAAAATATACTCACAAAATTATTTAATATAGGCACAAGCAATAAAGAAAGCATCTATCAGCTTCAGAGGTATCTTGACATGCTGTTGGTGTTGTAACGGGTGCTGTAGAGAGAAGGAAAACAGTACCGGAAATCGCTTACTGACACGCCAGGTACCTACCCAATTCTGAGGGACCACTATGGGAAACACTGTACACTCCTCACTAAGAAGCCAGCAGTCCAACCTCGATGTACAAACCCATCAGATCTTCAGTCTAGGGAAGAAACCAGAAAGATTACTGAAGGGTAGTACTACCAGAGAGGAGGAGAGTGGGTGTCCGTGGTGAAGACAGGGAATAGAGACACTTCACTGTACCTCGATCGCTGATACCTCATTTTCTTCTGGTTCTGGGCATGGGACTACAAATATTCAGGACAGGGAATTATCCCGCCTGAATTTCCCACTCACCGTATGGGTGAGGGGCGCAACAAGAGAGACAAAAGATGGTGATCACCGAGAAATGGTCGCTTCCTGATAGTCGTCTGCAACACACCAGACCGGTGCCTAGGAAACAGGGGAGAAATAACACAGCACATGCACAGAGATATCTACTGTCTAAGATGTTCCACCCACACTAGTGCTATCTACAGAAACAACAAAGCAGCTCCTTGATTCTAACAACAAAACTATATATCATCAGCACTGCGCAACTATAACACTACTTGCTCTAGATGTGGTACACTACTGCAGCTCAACCCCATAGTCACAGAAACCAATAACAAACAACGCACATAGGCAATACGGATACTAAAAGCCTACCTTTAATTGGGGCCTGACTCCTGGAACCTGAAAAGACATTACTCAAGAAAAATACACACAATACCATAAGTACTATGCTATAAAGTACAGTTTAATACCTTAAAGTAACCACCACATAAATGGCCATTTAATTACCAAACAATGAAACAGATCAGACATGGTCTCATTATGGGAACTACCATCTACGGTTGTTGGCCTAATGCCACTTCAAACTCACAAGCCTAGCACCTGAATTAATTAAAACCAGTTCATCCTGAGCATTACATGAGGTGACAAGCTAATCATGTATCTTAAATTGCTCACAGGCTAATCCTGTTTCTATTACTGGTGCCACAGGTGTCACGGGCACTAGAAATTGCTACCCGAGTTTCACCAGATGGTACTCTGCTGGAGAGGCGGGGATATGGCACGCACCTCAAAGCAGGCAGGTGAAGATTGGAGCGACACAACAACAGGAGAGTAGAGATAGTCTGAGGCAATCAACGACTTGCAGCTGTAAACTGCAGACTGAAGATAATGTAGACACGAGTAGTGGACGTGGATAGGTGATGGTAAGTAGAGGAGGAGTCAGTGGTCTGCGTACAGCAAGTTGTACCACTGCTCTGATGGGAAGAATAGGATTGGTGCAGGTAGGTAGCAGGGTAGTCGGTGGTCTGCGTGCAGCAAGTTGTACCACCGCTATGGTGAGGAAACGGATCCAGGTGTAGGTAGGTAGCAGGGTAGTCAGTGGTCTGCGAGTAGCAAGTTGTACCACCGCTGTGATAGGAGGACTTGTCCAGGTGCAGGGATGTAGCAGGGAAGTCAGTGGTCTGCGTGCAGCAAGTTGTGCCACTACTGTGGAGGGAGTAAGGACTTGTCCAGGTGCAGGAGAGTGAAGTTGAAAGGCAAACTGTGGCTGTATGGGAACAGCGCGAGTATAGCAATGTCTTGGAAGGCACAATGAATAGTCTGTATATATAGTTGGTGCCTTGCAGTGAGGAGAAGCTGAACACAGCAGTTTATGCACAATGACGCCAAGAAGTAGCGTGAGTAGGTAACGAGCTTGAGTGACAGCAGTCCTAACTGGAGCAAAGCAGAAACACAGTCTATATGGGGACTTGTACCCTGCGCAATAAACAATAACGGATGCAACTGGTATGTGAGTAGCATAGATAATAGTCAATAGTAGTAACGCATACCCAGTTGTGCAGATCCGGAATTAGCTGGGAGATGAAGCGTTGTAGCGGTATGGGAACCGCCGCTGAGTTGAGCAGGGAGCAGCCTGGAAGCTGTGACACGATCAGCGGGATGATAGTGTTGTAGCGGTGTGGGAACCGCCGCTGAGTTGAACAAGGGAGCAGCGTGGAAGCTGTAGTAAGAACAATCCGCACACAGTTTGGAAACTGTATAACGAGTAAAGCTGGAAGCAGTCTGGGATCTGCACACACCTGTAGAAGTTCACTGGGAATGAGACTTCAAGATCAGGCCCCTACCTAGGGTTGCAGGTGCCTCAAATAGGGTGAGGTGATTGATCTGTCAATCACCTCCATGGACAGGTGAAGCTACTAGCGAGACCTGAGCATGCGCAGATGGCAGGATAGCGAGCGGCCACGATTCCACACAGGTGTAGTGAGAAAAGATGGAGGACCTCGCACCAGAGTAGAGGCACTCACGGTCCGGTGAGTGACAGTACCCCCCCTTTTAAAGGTGGGCACAGAACACTTGGAACCGGGTTTGCCCGGAAATTTTAGATAGAATTTTTTAAGCAGGCCTGGAGCGTTGAGGTCATCAGCACGAATCCATGAGCGTTCTTCAGGACCAAAGCCCTTCCAATGAACGAGGAATCGGAGAGTTCCTCACGAAATTTTAGCATCCAGGATCTGAGAGATCTCGAACTCCTCTTCTTGGTGAATCCGTACTGGTTTATGTACAGAAGGAGGAGCAGAAAAGCGATTGATCACAAGAGGTTTGAGCAGAGAGACATGGAAGGCATTGGAGATCCGGAGGTTCTTTGGTAAAAGTAGCTTGAAGCATACTGGATTTATGACTTGAGTGATCTTGTATGGCCCGATGAAGCGTGGCGCAAACTTCATGGACGGAACCTTCAAGCGGATATTTTTTGTAGAAAGCCATACACGGTCTCCAAGCTTGAGTGGTGGAATGGCTCGCCTCTTTTTATCTGCAAAGAATTTGTATCTGGCTGATGCTTCCTTCAGGGAAGATCTCTCCTGAGTCCAGATGGTTTTAGAGTTTTGACAGAGTCTTTCCACCGCAGGGACTTGGGTGGGAGGGAGGGCAGGAAACTCTGGGAGAGACGGATGGTGGCCGTAAACCACGAAAAAAGGAGTTTTTGTTGAAGACTCATGGTACATGTCATTGTGGGCAAACTCAGCCCACGGGAGTTATTCTACCCAATTATCTTGATTGGCTGAGGAAAAGATTCTTATGAAGGTCTGGAGATCTTGATTGACCCTCTCGGTCTGGCCGTTTGATTGGGGATGGTAAGACGATGATAGAGACAGTAGGATACCCAAGTTCTTGCAAAGGGCTCGCCAGAATCTGGAGACGAACTGTACCCCTCTATCGGACACAATCTCCGACGGACAGCCGTGAATCCAAAAGATCTCCTTAATAAAATGGTCAGCCAAGGTAGAAGAAGATGGTAATCCGGTTAGCGGGACGAAGTGAACCATCTTGGAGAATCTATCCACCACTACCCAGATGGTATTACATCTCTTGCTAAGAGGTAGTTCGGTGACAAAGTCCATGCTTATATGGGTCCAAGGTTTAGTAGGAATAGGTAGTGGTTGGAGCAATCCCGCTGGTGTTCTGCGGGAAGACTTAAATTGAGAGCAGATCTCGCAAGCGGCCACGAACTCTCTGACATCCTTTCTGATAGAAGGCCACCAATAACTTCGGGAAAGGATCTCAAAAGTCTTTCGTTCACCAGAATGTCCAGAGAACCGTGAAGAATGGTACCATGATAATATTTTCTTGCGTAGAGATGGAGGAACAAGAGTTTTCCCAAACGGTAGCATATTGGTGGATGAAGTGGCCAAAGTCACACATTTGGGATCCAGTATAGGGTGATCGGAAGGATCCAAGGTGTCAGAAGGAGGGGCAAATGCTCGGGATAAAGCATCTGCTTTCCTGTTCTTTGCAGCAGGTTTGAACGTTATAATGAGTTCGAAGCGAGAAAAGAAAAGTGACCACCTCGCCTGTCGAGGGTTTAGACATTGGGCTGACTGTAAATAGAGGAGATTTTTGTGGTCGGTGAAGATGGTTACAGGAAAATGAGCCCCCTCCAGTAAATATCTCCACTCTTCCAATGCGACTTTTATTGCCAACAGTTCTTTGTCACCGATGGTGTAGTTCTTCTCCGCGGGTAGCAGACCCCGGGAGTAGAAGGCACAGGGATGGAACTTCTGTTGCTCAGATCTTTGGGAGAGAATAGCTCCTAGTATGACATTGGCGGCGTCTACCTCGAGAAAGAAAGGAAGGTTTACATCGGGCTGCCGAAGAACAGGAGCAGTAGAAAATGCTTCTTTAAGGCTTTGGAAAGCTTGAAGGGCCTCAGAGGACCAGTGTTTAGTATTGGCGCCCTTCTTGGTCCGGGCCACAATAGGAGAAGCAATAGCTGAGAAATTTAAAATAAAACGTCTATAATAATTGGCAAAGCCTAGGAAGCGTTGTATAGCCCCGAGAGTAGTTGGCTGGGGCCAAAGTAGAACGGCATAACTTTATCCGGATCCATCTCCAGTCCTACTCCGGATACGATGTATCCCAAGAATGGAATTTGGGATAAGTCAAAGGAGCATTTCTCTAATTTGCAGAATAATAGGTTCTTCTGTAGCCTGGAGAGAACCTCTGCCCCATGTTGATGGTGGGAGGACAGGTCTTGAGAGAAGATTAAAATGTCGTCCAGATAGACTACAACGCATACGTATAACAGGTCCCGGAAGATCTCGTTAACGAATCCTTGAAAGACAGCAGGGGCATTACACAGTCCAAAAGGCATCACCAGATATTCGTAATGTCCATCCCTGGTATTAAACGCTGTCTTCCATTCGTCACCTGACTTGATTCGGATTAGATTGTAAGCGCCACGGAGATCAAGTTTGGTGAATATCTGGGCACCCTTGATACGGTCGAAGAGTTTGGTGATAAGTGGAATCGGGTATCGGTTTTTAACGGTAATGGCATTGAGCCCCCGATAGTCAATGCAAGGTCTTAAAGTACCATCTTTCTTTTTAACGAAAAAGAACCCCGCTCCAGCGGGAGAGCTGGAAGGACGGATGAATCCGCGATGTAGATTGTCCTTGATGTATTCAGACATAGCCTGAGTCTCTGGCACAGAGAGAGGATATACACGTCCCCTGGGAGGGTTTTTGCCAGGTAGCAGGTCTATGGGACAATCCCATGCCCGATGAGGTGGCAGACGTTCAGACCGAGCCTTATCGAACATGTCAGTGAACGGGGCGTACTGTGGAGGAAGGCCTGGATTAGAGAAGATTTATTGATCTTAAGTGGAACCACTCGGGTTAGACATCTGTGAGGACAATCCGGACCCCAGGATGTGACTTGGGGAGTATTCTAATCAATTTGTGGTGAGTGAAGCTGAAGCCATGGAAGGCCAAGGACGATGGGACTGGTAGTAACTGGAGGAATCAGAACCGAGATTTTCTCTTGGTGTAGAACTCTGACTTGGAGGATCAACGGAGACGTACAGTGAGTGATAAGTCCATTGACAATGTGAGAACCGTCTATAGCGGTGACAGCTATGGCGGTTTTTAAGGGGACCACTGGTAAGGACCACTGGTTGACTAGAGCACTGGAAATGAAGTTGCCGGCAGCGCCGGAGTCCAGGAGTGCTTGGGAACTAAAGGATTTGGAGGAAAACAGAATGGTCACATCAAAAGCACACACCTTGACATCCATAGAAGATAGAGAGGAATCCAGGGCCCCTAACCTTACCTCTACAGAACAGGTTAGGGCCTGGCATTTCCCGACTTCTTGGGGCATGGGTTCAAGCTGTGAGACGGGTCAGCACAATAGATGCAGAGTCTATTTTTAATTCGTCGATCCCTCTCTTGAGATGTTAATTTTGAGCGGCCTACCTCCATGGGTTCCACTGGAGGCGGAGACTGACGAATTGGAGGTGATGAAGTAGAGGACCCTTTAGGGGTGCTGGTTCTTTCAGACTCCCTCTCACGGAATCTCATATCTACCCTATGACATAGGGAAATTAGGTCGTCCAAGGAGGATGGTAACTCTTGTGTGGTCAGAGCGTCCTTGATCTTGTCTGCTAGACCCTGCCAGAAGGCAGCTATAAGGGCCTCGGTGTTCCACTGCAGTTCAGAGGCAAGTATTCGAAACTGAATAACGTACTGAGCCACAGAGCGTGATTCTTGGCGAAGTCGGAGGATGCTAGAAGCCGCTGAAACAACGCGGCCAGGTTCATCGAAGATCTTTCGAAAAGTGGAGATGAACAGTGCACTATCCTCCTATAAGGGGTCATTTCTCTCCCACAGGGGGGAAGACCACGCCAGAGCCTGTCCGGAAAACAAGGAAATGAGGTAGGCCACTTTGGCACGATGAGTGGAAAAATGATGAGGTTGAAGTTCGAAATGGAGAGAGCATTGATTAAGGAACCCTCTACAAGTTTTTGGGTCTCCCTCATATTTTGAGGGAGTAGGTAGGTGTAGCGTGGAAGCTGTAGACACCTGGGATAGCACTGGGGGGGGAAGATGGTGCTAGAGGTTCAACAGTCGCTGAAACATTTTGTGGAGGGACTGCTCGGGTGGCCAGCGTTTGGAAACACTGAAACAGATGTTGCTGCCGGGCATCCTGTTGTTCTACCCGAGTAATCAAATGCTGCAGCATCTCCTTAGTTGTTGGTTCCAATCCTGGGTCTGTCATGGCCTGATCTTACTGTCACGGGCACTAGGAGTTGCTACCCGAGTTTCACCAGATGGTACTCTGCTGGAGAGGCGGGGATATGGCACGCACCTCAAAGCAGGCAGGTGAATGATTGGAGCGACACAACAGCAGGAGAGTAGAGATAGTCTGAGGCAATCAACGACTTGGAGCTGTAAACTGGAGACTGAAGATAATGTAGACACGAGGAGTGGATGTGGATAGGTGATGGTAAGTAGAGGAGGAGTCAGTGGTCTGCGTACAGCAAGTTGTACCACTGCTCTGATGGGAAGAATAGGATTGGTGCAGGTAGGTAGCAGGGTAGTCGATGGTCTGCGTGCAGCAAGTTGTTCCACCGCTATGGTGAGGAAACGGATCCAGGTGTAGGTAGGTAGCAGGGTAGTCAGTGGTCTGCGAGTAGCAAGTTGTACCACTGCTGTGATAGGAGGACTTGTCCAGGTGCAGGTATGTAGCAGGGAAGTCAGTGGTCTGCGTGCAGCAAGTTGTACCACTGCTGTGGAGGGAGTGAGGACTTGTCCAGGTGCAGGAGAGTGAAGTTGAAAGGCAAACTGTGGCTGTATGGGAACAGCGCAAGTATAGCAATGTCTTGGAAGGCACAATGAATAGTCTGTATATTTAGTTGGTGCCTTGCAGTGAGGAGAAGCTGAACACAGCAGTTTATGCACAATGACGCCAAGTAGTAGCGTGAGTAGATAACGAGCTTGAGTGACAGCAGTCCTAACTGGAGCAAAGCGGAAACACAGTCTATATGGGTACTTGTACCCTGCGCAATAAACAATAACAGATGCAACTGGTATGTGAGTAGCATAGATAATAGTCAATAGTAGTAACGCATACCCAGTTGTGTAGATCCGGAATCAGCTGGGAGATGAAGCGTTGTAGCGGTATGGGAACCGCCGCTGAGTTGAGCAGGGAAGCAGCGTGGAAGCTGTAACACGATCAGCAGGATGTCAGCATTGGAACGGTCAGAGAACCGCCGCTGAGTGGAGCCAGGAGCAGCGTGGAAGCTGTGACACGATCAGCGGGATGATAGTGTTGTAGCGGTGTGGGAATCGCCGCCAAATTGAACAAGGGAGCAGCGTGGAAGCTGTAGTAAGAACAATCTGCACACAGTTTGGGAAACTGTATACCGAGTAAAGCTGGAAGCAGTCTGGGATCTGCACACACCTGTAGAAGTTCACTGGGAATGAGACTTCAAGATCAGGCCCCTACCTAGGGTTGCAGGTGCCTCAAATAGGGTGAGGTGATTGATCTGTCAATCACCTCCACGGACAGGTGAAGCTACTAGCTATCCTACCAGATGGCAGGATAGCGAGTGGCCACGATTCCACACAGGTGTAGTGAGAAAAGATGGAGGACCTCGCACCAGAGTAGAGGCACTCACGGTCCGGTGAGTGACAACAGGTCTAAGGTCTGAATTAACTTGTCACCACAGGCCTAAAGCCTGATTTATACTAGATATGCCCAAAGGATATTTAACCTTTAACCTCACAGCGAATTACACAAAACCTTCTGCCCACTATTGACAAACGGGCCTAATGCGCATGAGATTTGCCAGGGCCTTATACCCAAGTGAAAAGAAAGAAACAGGACAGAGTGCAGGCATGGACCCATAAGAGAGTTTTCCTGAAAATGGACTTAGTTTACTCATGTAGCTTTCGTTGGCAGCGGAGAGAACCGAGACCCGTTTGGCTTCTTTGCTTCTTCAGGGGTCACCTTTTATTCTCCCGACAATTTATACGTAGATCATGGTGTCTTCTTTCCAACAATATTCTCAGCTTGCCTCTAGCCAGACTACTGCCTCTGCACCTCTGCAGGTGCAGACTGGTGACACGGTGAACCCTGATTGGCTCATCGCGACGACAAAAATTTAAATGGCCAGCGGTGAGCCCCGATTGGCTCACTGCTCAGGCCACTGATTGGCTAGCAGTAAATCATTTCCGATTCACTGCCACCGGGAAGAGCACCAGGACCTGAAGGGTGGAAGAAGAGGAACCAACCTTCACCGGATCAGGTGAGTCTTTCCCTCCTCTTCGCCCTCTTCACAGACTCCACAGCCGGGAGGGGTACCCTCTCACAGCGTCTTAACAAAGGTCCAGGCTAGGACCAAAATGTTTATAAAATGATGTTTTACTGAATAAAGGATTTGAAGCATTATAAACCTGGAGTGCCTTATCTTAAAATTGTATAAATTAGTATGAAGAAATTTACAGGAGAGTACCCCAGGGAAATAAATTGTATATTCAGTGGCCGAAGTGGAATCACCATATACATCCCCACTTCGCCCACTGTATTTACCTTATGTGAAGATATATATATTCAACATACAGTGATATTCAGTTGTGTCACATACTATTATTTAATATAAAATCAGTCGAGAAAGACAAAGAAATAGCAGAAAGAATGTGATGAGAGAACTTTGACAGTACTCGATGGAGATGGAAAACAAATATGAATTTCAATGAGAAGCAGATAATGTATTTCTTTAGCTTATCATTTTTTATCAAGCTCATACAGTATATGAAATGCTCTGTCTGATGGATATTTTAGTCAGGCATTATATTATTAATTAGGCAATTTGGGTTCATCTCATAATTTTTGCTACACCTTATGGACTCCTCTGCTTGGACACCATATTCCTCATGTATTACATAAATTTGCATGCAAAGTGCTCTTTCTTATTGCTGTCGACAATTTATTCTCTGTGATTTGCAACAAAACTCAGCAAATTATAATTTACATGTAAATGTGAGTGCGTAGAGATGTCATGAAATGTGAAAAGAATTGGTGTATTTCTTTAATCGCCAATAAACACAATAAATATATTAACTGCATAACTCTGTATATAAAATGACATATTAGTGCCTAGTGTCTAAAACCTGAAATTAGATGTATTTGATATATTGATGTTAACAATATGTATTTGGTTTCTATGCATCTCTAATTGTTTTAATTGATTATAGTGTATTATGGTCAGGTTTTAAATGCTAAAGAAGAATTAGGAATCAATGTACAAAAAGCAAATCCATATGTAGCCTTCTAATCCAGTTTTAGATGACATTCACCCATCCACAGGAGATTGGGAATTTAATGGAGGATGGTGGTAATATAAAGTTTTGTACAAGTTTCTGTACCCAATAAAGAGCTATTGAATGTCAATGAGACAGTGGAATGGGGCGGGTGGGAGAATTTGGACTGTTCCTGAGTTTGTTATATAATCAAATATAAATGTAATTAAGAGAAATACCTTTTCTTCTTTCATATGAGTTTTCTTACCATGAGATACGGGGAGAACCTCATTTAACAACCCTCAACCCTATAGTTGCTGATGTGCTTCACAAGAATTGGCTGTAACAAGTAATGTCGGATGACACAATTTACCAGCCCTCCACTAACCAGTTACTAATAAACAGTAAAGTTCCCAGTAAACATTATGGATCTCTTTTAGAGTTTTGTATTTATAAATAAAACAGACACTGTTCTCTCTTGTGTATATGACACTCTATTACATTATACTGTGTACAAATAGGGTATTGGGACTTCTACGTTTTTTACTAACACTGATAAGCTACATTTCTACACTATAGATGCCTTGACATTGGCAGGTGAGCTTATCCAAATATAGCTATCTTGTGCACACAATTCTCCTTTATGTATATGCTGACACAAAGTGATTTTTATATTGTTTGTTTCTGAGCACCGGACAACATTTTCCTTTTGTTTGCACATGACACTGGTCTCAATTGTCCTTGGCTGCCGTCTCAAATGATTTTATTAACTTGTACACATTTCATTAATTTAAAGAAGCGCGTCTCTTTCTCTTTCACTAATTTCTAGTTCATTTTTCTGGGAGTTGACCGCTTCCTCCAGGTGATGCGTGATTTAGTAAAATGGAGATTCAGGGAAGGTTTTAAATTTGACACCCTGAATATATATTTGTTTCACTGGCTAAGGACTCACCTACAGGAGGTGCCTTGACATTAGCAGGTGAGCTTATCCCAATGTGGCTATATTGTGCACAAAATTCTCCTTTATGTATATGCTGACACAAAGTGATTTTTATATTGTTTGTTTTTGAGCGCTGGACAACATTTTTCTTTTATTTCTACACTATAGTTGTGCAGTTGGGTGTAAGCATACCATTTGCATATGCCTAGTGTATGCTTAGCTGCTGCTAAGTTCATCATCATCATCATCATCATCATCACCATTTATTTATATAGCGCCACTAATTCCACAGCACTGTACAGAGAACTCATTCACATCAGTCCCTGCCCCATTGGAGCTTACAGTCTAAATTTCCTAACACACAGACGCACACACACACACACACACACACACACACACACACACACACAGACTAGGGTCAATTTTGATAGCAGCCAATTAACCTACTAGTATGTTTTTGGAGTGTGGGAGGAAACCGGAGCACCCAGAGGAAACCCATGCAAATACGGGGAGAACATACAAACTCCACACAGATAAGGCCATGGTCAGGAATTGAACTCATGACCCCAGTGCTGTGAGGCAGAAGTGCTAACCACTTAGCCATCGTGCTGCCCAGTTGGACATATCTTTATGTTTCATACTGTAAATCAGACCCTGTGTTGTTATTTTGTAATAGTGATATTTTATGGGAGGTGGGTATATACTTTTAAAGAGTCTTGGGAACACATTAATCAGTATGTATAAAATATTCCCCATTGGCATGTGGACCGTGGAAATGGTCTTCTTCAGTGTGCTTACCCTGGTACACTTGCTGGAACTGTTATTGTAGGAAAGCAAGACCGGGCCTCAGTGCCACTCATTTATCAATGCATCAAAATAGCTATTTAGTTATTTTCAAGAAAATATAAATAACATCAATGCAGAAAGTAGCAACACCTATGGGGTTTTCATGCTATTGCCATGAGTTTAGCAGCACTCCAATTAAATGGAATATTGCTGGATGCAGGATAATTGTTTCATAACTCCTAGTACATTTCTAATACAGTTCCTCTGCTTTGAGAACTGTGCATGCACAATTTAAAATAGTAAACACACAGACATTAGGGTAATGAAAATACAATATTCACTGACATGCTACTGAAACGTCTGTAATAATAGTTTCATTGTTTGTGAATATTCATCCAGCTTATACAGTAGCGACTTCAAGTTCACACCAATTTTCATGTGTACAATTGCTGAAAGGTAACCGACAACTGATAACAGACTACTGTATGTATGCATTTATAAAACATATAATATTGCCTTCAAATGTTCCAAGGATATACCGCAGAAAAAACTGTGGACATGCAATTATCAGTATTCAAATAAATGATTTTACACTTTCATCTCGGTAAATTATGAAGAAGATGTGGAACGTGCTGTACCTCCTGTGTCTCATACATTTGTAATTGGAGAATAATATCATTGTTTAATCCCTTTTCCTTTTTACAGAAGTGAATGCAAAATATCCAATCAGACATTCATTATAAAAAACTAAACCTGGGCCAAGGACGGCTGCATAGATCTCAGAAGTGTAATTAGAAAGCCCTCTCAAATGAAAATCTGTTATTATTCTCCATAGCTTTCTGTGGAAATAAAATAAATGCTGCCTACAAGTCCCATGTACCTACTGAATCTGAAAGATTTCCCTGTAAAACAAATGAGCTTTCTTTGCAATACACTATATTTCAGATCATTTATTTTGAAAAAAAACCCATATATTTTACACTAGTAAATTATGTTAAAATTGTCCCATTAATCTGCATTAAACAAGTATTAAGATATATTTATAATTCCTACAAACGTGTTTTAGATGTTTTTCTGTATGATAAGAACAATGATTACAGCTCCTCAAAGTAACATTTCCACGAAAGTGAAAATCGAAAAGCACTATTATAATATGGATCATTTAGAGGTGGACGTATATGGGCCTGATTAGAGTCGGACGCAATTTACACTGAAATTGTAAGTGAAAATTGCATCCCGTTATTTACACAGTATTTAGAGTGGCAGAACACTGTGCAGATTGCACAAACACACCTCTTTATCTGCTTTTTGGGCTGGTGTATAAGTGTATCAAGCACAGCGCCCTGCAATGCAGATAATTGATTAAAAAAATTAAATGGAAAAAAAAAAAAAAGAATTGTTCCCCCTCCCCCCAAGTAGCACAAGGGTTAGTTATGCTGAGAGGGGGTGCACACCTTTTTAAATTTATTTATTTGTCTACTTTGTTGTTAAATGCCCTAGCATAAAGCACTTGCAAAAGACACGTCACCTAGAGACCTAACTGCGGCTGTCTTCAACCCAGAATAGCATGTAAAGAGCGTGAACACACATTTAGACTGCTAGGCTCGCCCACTAACTTCCCGTTCCACCTCTCTAAGCGCAGATAGGTGCAACGGGGAGATTTGTCTCAGTCAGAATGCAAACTGAGACGGATCTTAGGTCAAATGTGCTTTTTGCACTGTTCAAAAGGACTTGCGCCCAAATCTAAATCAGGCCACATGTGATCAGAATGTATGTAGGGAAAATACACACATACATAAAATTTATATTTACATGCATATGTTCAGTCAGTCACGTCTTAAGATGCATCCAACTCAAAAAAAGGTTGCATTTTTGCCAGGTGTACATTAGGCACTGGTATACTTGCAGCCTTTGATAATGTACAAATAGCATAGAGATGCAGTGTGACAGTGTTAGCAGTAGATCCTAAAGTCACATTACACTACTTGTATATAATAATTAGAGATGGGCGGGTCCGGTTCTCCGAGAACCGAACCCACCCAAACTTTGGGTATCCGAGTACCGAGCTGAGTAGCTCGGTACTCTCCCGCCCATTCCGAATCCAAATCGAGGCCGAACATCATTGTGACGTTGTCGGATCTCGGGACTCGGTTCTCGCGATACTTCAACTTTATAAATACACGCCTCCACAGCAATCCATCGCCATTTGACAGAGGGAGAGAGCAGGGTGTAGTCATAGGCTAATTAGAGCAGGGACAGAGAATACAATATTGTTCTTGCAATTGCTCTAACCAAAATCGCTAGTGCAGAGAGGAGGATAGAGGTTTATTATTTTTTCTTCATATTTGGCACTCCCCAGCGCTTTTGGGGTGTCCCCCATAATTGTGCATTAATATTTCTGGCTGTCAAAAGTCATATCTGTCAGCAGTATCTACTAAATAATTTTTAGCACTCCTCAGTGTTTTTGGGGTGTCCTCCCTAATTGTGCATTAATATTTCTGGCTGTCAAAAGTCATATC
Source organism: Mixophyes fleayi (assembly GCF_038048845.1). NCBI lineage: Eukaryota > Metazoa > Chordata > Amphibia > Anura > Limnodynastidae > Mixophyes > Mixophyes fleayi. Next base: position 83,229,752 of record NC_134404.1, read on the forward strand.
TGTCAGCAGTATCTACTAAATAATTTCTAGCACTCCTCAGTGCTTTTGGGGTGTCCTCCCTAATTGTGCATTAATATTTCTGGCTGTCAAAAGTCATATCTGTCAGCAGTATCTACTAAATAATTTTTAGCACTCCTCAGTGTTTTTGGGGTGTCCTCCCTAATTGTGCATTAATATTTCTGGCTGTCAAAAGTCATATCTGTCAGCAGTATCTACTAAATAATTTTTAGCACTCCTCAGTGTTTTTGGGGTGTCCTCCCTAATTGTGCATTAATATTTCTGGCTGTCAAAAGTCATATCTGTCAGCAGTATCTACTAAATAATTTTTAGCACTCCTCAGTGTTTTTGGGGTGTCCTCCCTAATTGTGCATTAATATTTCTGGCTGTCAAAAGTCATATCTGTCAGCAGTATCTACTAAATAATTTTTAGCACTCCTCAGTGTTTTTGGGGTGTCCTCCCTAATTGTGCATTAATATTTCTGGCTGTCAAAAGTCATATCTGTCAGCAGTATCTACTAAATAATTTTTAGCACTCCTCAGTGTTTTTGGGGTGTCCTCCCTAATTGTGCATTAATATTTCTGGCTGTCAAAAGTCATATCTGTCAGCAGTATCTACTAAATAATTTTTAGCACTCCTCAGTGTTTTTGGGGTGTCCTCCCTAATTGTGCATTAATATTTCTGGCTGTCAAAAGTCATATCTGTCAGCAGTATCTACTAAATAATTTTTAGCACTCCTCCGTGTTTTTGGGGTGTCCTCCCTAATTGTGCATTAATATTTCTGGCTGTCAAAAGTCATATCTGTCAGCAGTATCTACTAAATAATTTTTAGCACTCCTCAGTGTTTTTGGGGTGTCCTCCCTAATTGTGCATTAATATTTCTGGCTGTTAAAAGTCATATCTGTCAGCAGTATCTACTAAATAATTTTTAGCACTCCTCAGTGTTTTTGGGGTGTCCTCCCTAATTGTGCATTAATATTTCTGGCTGTCAAAAGTCATATCTGTCAGCAGTATCTACTAAATAATTTTTAGCACTCCTCAGTGTTTTTGGGGTGTCCTCCCTAATTGTGCATTAATATTTCTGGCTGTTAAAAGTCATATCTGTCAGCAGTATCTACTAAATAATTTTTAGCACTCCTCAGTGTTTTTGGGGTGTCCTCCCTAATTGTGCATTAATATTTCTGGCTGTCAAAAGTCATATCTGTCAGCAGTATCTACTAAATAATTTTTAGCACTCCTCAGTGTTTTTGGGGTGTCCTCCCTAATTGTGCATTAATATTTCTGGCTGTCAAAAGTCATATCTGTCAGCAGTATCTACTAAATAATTTTTAGCACTCCTCAGTGTTTTTGGGGTGTCCTCCCTAATTGTGCATTAATATTTCTGGCTGTCAAAAGTCATATCTGTCAGCAGTATCTACTAAATAATTTTTAGCACTCCTCAGTGTTTTTGGGGTGTCCTCCCTAATTGTGCATTAATATTTCTGGCTGTCAAAAGTCATATCTGTCAGCAGTATCTACTAAATAATTTTTAGCACTCCTCAGTGTTTTTGGGGTGTCCTCCCTAATTGTGCATTAATATTTCTGGCTGTCAAAAGTCATATCTGTCAGCAGTATCTACTAAATAATTTTTAGCACTCCTCAGTGTTTTTGGGGTGTCCTCCCTAATTGTGCATTAATATTTCTGGCTGTCAAAAGTCATATCTGTCAGCAGTATCTACTAAATAATTTTTAGCACTCCTCAGTGTTTTTGGGGTGTCCTCCCTAATTGTGCATTAATATTTCTGGCTGTTAAAAGTCATATCTGTCAGCAGTATCTACTAAATAATTTTTAGCACTCCTCAGTGTTTTTGGGGTGTCCTCCCTAATTGTGCATTAATATTTCTGGCTGTCAAAAGTCATATCTGTCAGCAGTATCTACTAAATAATTTTTAGCACTCCTCAGTGTTTTTGGGGTGTCCTCCCTAATTGTGCATTAATATTTCTGGCTGTCAAAAGTCATATCTGTCAGCAGTATCTACTAAATAATTTTTAGCACTCCTCAGTGTTTTTGGGGTATCCTCCCTAATTGTGCATTAATATTTCTGGCTGTCAAAAGTCATATCTGTCAGCAGTATCTACTAAATAATTTTTAGCACTCCTCAGTGTTTTTGGGGTGTCCTCCCTAATTGTGCATTAATATTTCTGGCTGTCAAAAGTCATATCTGTCAGCAGTATCTACTAAATAATTTTTAGCACTCCTCAGTGTTTTTGGGGTGTCCTCCCTAATTGTGCATTAATATTTCTGGCTGTTAAAAGTCATATCTGTCAGCAGTATCTACTAAATAATTTTTAGCACTCCTCAGTGTTTTTGGGGTGTCCTCCCTAATTGTGCATTAATATTTCTGGCTGTCAAAAGTCATATCTGTCAGCAGTATCTACTAAATAATTTTTAGCACTCCTCAGTGTTTTTGGGGTGTCCTCCCTAATTGTGCATTAATATTTCTGGCTGTCAAAAGTCATATCTGTCAGCAGTATCTACTAAATAATTTTTAGCACTCCTCAGTGTTTTTGGGGTATCCTCCCTAATTGTGCATTAATATTTCTGGCTGTCAAAAGTCATATCTGTCAGCAGTATCTACTAAATAATTTTTAGCACTCCTCAGTGTTTTTGGGGTGTCCTCCCTAATTGTGCATTAATATTTCTGGCTGTCAAAAGTCATGTCTGTCAGCAGTATCTACTAAATAATTTTTAGCACTCCTCAGTGTTTTTGGGGTGTCCTCCCTAATTGTGCATTAATATTTCTGGCTGTCAAAAGTCATATCTGTCAGCAGTATCTACTAAATAATTTTTAGCACTCCTCAGTGTTTTTGGGGTGTCCTCCCTAATTGTGCATTAATATTTCTGGCTGTCAAAAGTCATAACTGTCAGCAGTATCTACTAAATAATTTTTAGCACTCCCCAGTGGTTTGCGCTCAGAATGGATTCAAAGCAGTCCACATATGATCTAAATGAGCAACCAGGTTCTGTCACCAGTCCTGATGTTAGTTTTCCCAGTACGTCATCTGGCCAAGGCGATGTCAAACAACAGAGTGTTTTCAAATTAGTGCAAAAAACAAAAACCAAAAAAAATTTACTGTATTGAAGCGAAAAAGAAGTGTAACTGAGCAAAAGTTAAGTGACGATAAAAAAAAAATTGCAAGCATGCCATTCTACACACGCAGTGGCAAAGAGAGAATGAGGCCTTCACCTTTGGCTATTAGTGGCAGATCCCAAAAAGTTACCCAGCCTACCATTGGTGCACAACTACTGTTACGCGTCAAAGCCGAGCTGCAAGATAACAGTGAGGCATTACAGGAGAATATTTGCTCTGATTCACAAATGACAACAATCCCTGTGGAGAGTCCATCCAACAGTGGGATGTCTAATCGTGAGCATTCTGCTGATGTGTGCCTTAATAGCCCGAGTGTAGCCGGTGATACCCAAATTGAGGATGCCACTTTGGAATTAGAAGAGGATGAGGGGGAGATTTGTGTAGGCGACGAGGGCGCTAATGAGGATGTTGATGAGGATGAGGTTGTTTGTGTAAGTCCTGCACCAGTGGCAGCAGTTCTGGCACGTGACAAGAAAAAGGCCATTGTCATGCCTGGGCATAAAACAAAAAAATCCACTTCTTATGTGTGGAATTATTTCTACCCAAATCCAGACAACAATTGTATAGCCATTTGTAGTGTATGTGAAGCCACAGTCAGTCGAGGGAGGGACCTTAACCATCTTGGAACCTCGTCTATGTTACGCCATTTAACGAGAGTTCATGGCAAAGTGTTGGGAAAAGCTGAAAGTTCTTCCCAAAAGAATACAAGCACTCCCTCATCAGCTAAGACCCTCCGCTCACCAACATACCGACGGCTACAAAATACACCCACCACACCATCCTCATCAATATCCTCAGTAGCGCTCGGAGTTAGCCCGGCATCCCACTTAAGGCTGGATGACTCCGGCACTATTATTGATTCCTCTGAAGAAAGCGTTAGTCCTGCTGCTGCTGTTGCTGCTGCTGGGGGTGAATCGTCATCCCAGAGGCAGGTGAATAAAATGAGCAGTCCTACATTTCAGCAATTAACTGTGAAACAATCATTTGCGAGGGGAAGCAAATATGACAGCAGTCACCCAGTCGCCAAGCGAATCACAGACGCCATGGCTGCAATGTTAGTGTTAGATCTGCGTCCAATCTCCACAATAAACGCAGCTGGTTTTTCACAGTTAATTGAGGTTTTGTGTCCGCGTTACAGAATTCCATCGCGACACCATTTCTCCCGTAAAGCTATTCCACAACTATACCAAAAAGTGTGTAAAAATGTAGAGATTGCGCTGAAAAATGCCATTCTGCCCACTGTTCACTTAACCACAGATATGTGGACAAGTGGAAGTGGCCAAACCAAAGACTATATGACTGTGACAGCCCACTGGGTTGGTCATTCACCTTCACCAGCAGGAACAGCAGCAGCATGTACACCACTACGTAACATTTGTCACAGGCAGGCCACTCTTTGTATCACCAGCTTCACTAACAGGCATACGGCTGACAATTTGTTACGCAAACTGAGAGATGTGATTGATGCATGGCTTATACCACTCGGACTCTCCCCAGGGTATGTCATTTCAGATAACGCCAACAATATAGTGCGAGCATTACAGCTGGGTGATTTCCAACATATTCCCTGTTTTGCTCACACCATCAACTTGGTGGTGCAGAGCTTCCTACGAAATAACCGTGAGGTGCAGGAGATGCTTTCGGTAGCCCGTAAAATTTCAGGCCATTTCAGGCATTCAGCCACAGCATGTAGGAGATTACAGCAGCTCCAAGAGCAGTTTAACTTGCCCTGCCACCAACTTAAGCAAGAGGTGGTAACTCGGTGGAATTCCACCCTGTACATGCTTCAGAGGATGGAGGAACAGCGCAAAGCCATCCAAGCATATTGCACAAGTCATGACATTGGGAAAGGAGGGGGGATGTATTTCACTCTTGCACAGTGGGGAATCCTTTCAGTGCTGTGCAAGGTGCTGAAACCATTTGAAGTTGTGACATGTGAGGTCAGTGCTGACTCTGCTAGTTTGAGCCAAGTCATTCCTTTAATTAGACTATTGGAAAAGCAGCTTGAGAAAATGAAGGAGGAGCTGAAAGCAAGCAATTCAGCAAAGTATGTTGGCCTTGTCGATCAAGTACTTAATTCGCTTCACAATGATCCTCGAGTTATTAAGATCTTGAACTCGGATCAGTACGTTTTGGCCACTGTGCTTGATCCAAGGTTTAAAACCTACATTGAGTCTTTACTTGTAAATGAGCGAGATGTGAACTTTTGCAAGGAGCTATTGCTCAGCAAGTTGGCCGCTGAACTGGGCCTCGGCTTGACGACGTGTCCTCCTTCACTTTCTCAAGCTGTTGCTCGTAAAAAATTAAATTTCCAAAAAAGAAGCAGGGAAGACACAGGGTGCAGACGAGAACAATTTAACATCTGGGCTGGTTTGAAGGATTTTTCAAAAAAATGTGTCACTTTGCCCATAACTCCATCCAATATGAGTATAAACATGCAAAGGATGGTGGAGGATTACTTTCAAGAGGTAGTTGATATGGAAATGTCAGACAGTCCCTTTCCTTACTGGGAAGAAAAGCAGGCCATTTGGAAACCCATGTACAAACTTGCTTTGCAATACCTAAGCTGCCCACCCTCCAGTGTGTACTCTGAACGAGTGTTCAGCACAGCACGGAACTTAGTCAGTGATCGCCGTAGAAGGTTACTTCCCAAAAATGTGGAGAAAATGATGTTCATAAAAATGAACTACATCTTCCACGAGGAAGGCCTTCACCATCCAAGACATCCAAGCACTGACTGTTCTCTAATGGCGGATTCAAGCGGCGATGAATTGATAGTCTGTGATGATGACGTACACACTGATGAGGGTGAGGATTAAGCTGAAGATGATGCCGATAACATCTTTTTAAAACTTTCTATGTAAGTGTAGGGTGCAATCTACCCCCAAAGAGGAAAGGGACTTGTGGCATTTCCATATCACATACCATCTTGAAAGGCTGCTGTTAGGGCAATTTATCCTTAAGGGTAGGGTGTCATAGACAGAGTGACGCTAAACTGGCTTTGTCCATTTTTCATAATATTGTACAGTCTATAATGGCTGAATTTTTGGGTATTTTATACAAGTGGAGGGGGGCCTAGAGAGACAGAAACCAAACTGGCTTTTTCCATGTCAATTAATATTGTACAGTCTATAATGGCTGAATTTTTTGGTATTTTATACAAGTGGAGGGGGGCCTAGAGAGACAGAGTGACCCCAAACTGTCTTTCTCCATGTCAATTAATATTGTACAGTCTATAATGGCTGAATTTTTTAGTATTTTATACAAGTGGAGGGGGGCCTAGAGAGACAGAAACCAAACTGGCTTTCTCCATGTCAATTAATATTGTACAGTCTATAATGGCTGAATTTTTTGGTATTTTATACAAGTGGAGGGGGGCCTTGAGAGACAGAAACCAAACTGGCTTTCTCCATGTCAATTAATATTGTACAGTCTATAATGGCTGAATTTTTTAGTATTTTATACAAGTGGAGGGGGGCCTAGAGAGACAGAAACCAAACTGGCTTTCTCCATGTCAATTAATATTGTACAGTCTATAATGGCTGAATTTTTTGGTATTTTATACAAGTGGAGGGGGGCCTTGAGAGACAGAAACCAAACTGGCTTTTTCCATTTCTTTACATATTTAACTATAAGTGTAGGGTGTAATATACATTCAAAGACGATGGCTGCATTGCCAATATGCATAGATGGAGAGGAAGACAATCTGTTTTGTGTGTAGAATAGGCCTACCAAAGAAGAATTAAACTGTTTTTTTGGATGATTTATTACCTCAACAATTAGATTACTTGTCTCTAAAACAGTTGGAGCACTAAATTGGGTTAATTTAGGCCCAAAAACATGGATTTTCCCAAAAAATAGCAAAACAAAACCAAACAAAACCAAAACCAAAACCAAAACACGCAATGGCGGTTTTGCAAAACCAAAACCAAAACACGACGGTAATCCAGATCCAAAACCGAATCCAAAACCAAAACACGGGGGTCAGTGACCATCTCTAATAATAATATATAATATAATAATATAATGATGTGTCATGTACACAAGAGAGAACAGTGTCTTGACAGTGTTCAAATAAAACCAATGCACACATCTATTGTTTTCCCATGTAGAAATCCAAAAGGAATCTTATTTTCAGCAGTAGTTAGTTATGTGACAAAATGACTGTGCTTTTATACAACATAGCCACTAATGATTTAAGTAATATCAGCTGGAGAGATCAATACATAATCAGCGAATCATAAGTGGATAGAAAGTGCTGCTGATAGTCATCACCATTGCATATCATTGCTCTAGCCATCCAGCATCTGCAAGAGATAAACATCCTAAAATGTGTATTTGCAGATGTATCCATGTCAGATGTCACACAATTAGGAGAACAGGTCCCTACTCTGCTCAGTCCATGCTTGACCATCCCTGCACCTCTCTAATAGACAAAAAAATCAAGTACACGCAAAAACTTATGTATACCAATGCATTTTTGGTTTGCATGCACAATATGGAAATGCGTATCTTTTACAAAAAAAAAAAGGAGACTTATATTTAACCTAAATGAGTCCCTGGTCTTTTGATATTACCAGTTATAGAAATTATATGCAAGTCCAACAGAATCAAAACAAATAATACACCTGGGGGTAAATGTATTAATGTCCGGATTCTTCAACTCCGGCGTGTTCAGTGTCTTTGGCGATTAAATTTAAAGCGGCGCTGCATTGTAAAGGGAAGAATCCGGACATTAATACATTTTATGTGGTGTGTATTTAATTGAAGATGTGTTTGTTATATGTTTTGTTTAATATTGTAATTTAATCCCTCTACGATTATTTGTGAGGTTCCATGCAGTCACATCGGGCTATATTGCTTTACTATATTTATTTGAATTAAAAGGATATATCTTAATATTCTGTATTTGATAGATATTTACTGGATGAATATTGCCATTTCCGATTGGGATGTAACTAATTCCACAGTGCTTTTCTGGTTTTTGTTTTTAGCGGTATCGTATTCACAAAAAATTGAAAGTCTGCACATTGCTGTGATGTTCGGTCTTAATTGAATATGCCCCATAGAGTTTCTCGGAACAGGCTGGAAGTGGTGAAAAGAGTAAACACACCATTTCCAATGACTGACAGCATAAAATACGCAATACGTAATATGTAAAAAGGTCTTAAGTCTAATAAAACCAAAAAAAGTCAACTTTTATTCATCATTGTGTCATACCATTTTACATTTCAAGGGCATAGATAACGTACTTCTGAAAATTTCACTTAAAGACTAGAGTTGGAAAAGGAAAGAAGGCACTCCAGTCCAAAAAGGAGGTTTCTATTTATCCTCTATTATTTTTATATTAGCCTATATTATTATTATTATTATTATTATTATTATTATTAATAATAAAAATAATTGGTATTACAAATTTATTGATTAATAATTAAAAACTAGGTATTTTTAGTCAGTTTTACTTTCACCGAGATATCTCTCACTAGCATCACTGCAGGTGCTAGGGATAGATATCTTGATTTAATATCTCCTAAATGCAGATTATGTGCTAATAACACCTCCAAATTATTATACACATTTATTACTTATATGGAGTTCAACCCATAAATAAGTATATATATCCTATCTGCCCACATAAATATATTTGGGCTTAAGATTATAACCCTGAACTCATCAAGCGCAAACTATAAAATCTGGGGGTAAATGTATCAAGCTGCGGGTTTGAAAAGTGGAGATTTTACCCATAGTAACAAATCACATTCTAGCTATCATTTATTTAGTAAATTCTACAAAAGGATAGCTAGAATCTGATTGGTTGCCATAGGCAACATCTCCACTTTTCAAACCTGCTGGAAACTCGCAGCTTGATACATTTACCCCCTGGGGTACTAACTTATTATGGTAATAATTCTTTATTTATAGGATCTAAATTAAATTGGGAGTGAACCGCAACAGAAGTCTATAAGAAAGACATATGATCTCATATGTGAAGTGGAATATTAAAATATATATATGTTTCATGTATTGGGATATAATAAGTTGATATATGTGTTAACATGTTTGTATAAGTGAAATAAAACAATTGAAAGATGAATAGATCTAGCAATTTATTGATACACAATATTTAGTTAACCAATCTCTGAACAAATAATGGTAAATATCTTGAGTAATTTAAGTACCGACTCTTGTGGCACCATTTTCACATTTCATTTTGACTTCTGGGCACGATGAGAGTATTTTTAATAATACAATTTTGTTTCTATTCACATTTATTATCTATATTTTTTATTTATGTTTTACCGTTATGGATCTAGGTGAAAGTAAAACTGACCAAAAAAAAACCAGTTTTTAATTATTAATCAATAAAGTTGAAATAAAAATAATTTTTAAACATAAAAGAGGATAAATATAAAGCTCCATTTTGGACTGGAGAGCCTTCTTTCCTTTTCCAAATCTAGACTTTAAGTGAAATAAATTAATTCAATCTGTTGGATTGAACTTGATTATATTTACAAAGACCATCGTAAGAATGAGGATAGTCCTAACCTGGTGCGGACCTATTTAGTTATTTTTGTATTTCATAATATTCCGATGATGAAACATCCAGAGAAATAGCCTATGTATTGATTCATTGACTCCTGTTGATGCCACATATGAGCTTTTAGTGTACTGTCCGATTACCGGTATATCAAAGGAAAGCCATATCCTCCGGATATACTGCTAATTAGATCTCTCATAAATTTGGTGTGTAACTTTAGTCCAGATTTGAATGTAATTTAGAGTTGAATTGCTGCATCCTAATCCCATGTGGTAATGGGCAGACTGTTGGGAGACCCTGTCTGGTTTTTAATTTATGAAAGATCTCATAACACTTGAAAGGCTGCTGAGTGTAGTTTGAGTGACCCTCTGCCAAACAGTTAGGAAGCTGGAATAACTTGCTGCCTCCTAGTCCCGTATGATAACAGGAAAATTACTCAGGTACCTTAACCAGCAGATAATTAGTTCCGTGTCACATAACAGACATATAGCACAGTAACCGCTGCTGCCAGTAATTCAGAACTGACAGCAGCTGTTACTGTGCTATATGTCCATAATATGACACTGAAATGTTTTATTTAATCTCTTTACCATGATTCAAACAAATTGTTTGAAAAAAAATTAATGTTAAAAGTGTTTATTAAATATTTTAGTTTATTCAGTTTTTTGTTTTTGATGAGTTTGTTATAGAAGTTGATGTTGAAAGAGAACTTTTTAGACATTTTTTTAGCTCATAATGGACATTTTAAAAGTCGTTTTTATTTTTCACCTTAACCAACTTATTCGCCATTTCCAAAATGCTGTAAATGAGAAAATATTGAAATTTGAGTTTAGCTTGCACATCTTTTATTAGAAGAAATAAGATAGGTTAGACATTAGGTCATTATGCCTAATATAAGGGCCAACTTGCCATATGTATTCTTTAAAATATTTTCTTTGAAGAATAACTTAAGTCTAATAGTCCCTCCTTTAGAGTAGAGTAACAGTACGTTTCTAAATCAAAGCATGGGGTTTTGGATAGGAAGAGTAGCAAATTTGAAAAAAAAGATGACATTTTATTTAATAAAAATCATCATTTTAATCATTTTGCTCAAACATTACAGCTTATTTTAGGTCCATTTACATAATTGGTTTTCAATTATTTAAAATATTATGATAAATTTAAATTGAACAGTTGGAAATGTGCCTTGACAAGGCAACACTTGGATACATAGGGTCTCATTGAGGTGCAAACCAAAAATGTGTTCGTATCTAGATTTTATGCATGTCATAAACTTGCATCCCCTTACACTTGGAGAAGAAAAATGGGGGCGAGCAAGTGCTTACAATTGTATGCAGAGTACAGAAAAGGCATGTTCATGCAAGTGCAACATAAATAATCATACACATCCCCATATAGACTTCTTAGGAGGCATATACTGCTGGAATGGTGCAAAGATATGTAATGATAATGATGACGATCATCATCCAGCCGCTTCTGATTGTATGTTTGTCTATTCACCTCTTCAGCTGATACTACTTAATTCATTAGATTTGCAGCTGTATTATATCAAATTGTCTCTATCTATTTGCAATACGTATTTGTCATTTCCATTGGGATGACTGTAGGAAGTAAGATTGCCAATTGGAATTTTAAACAACAGCTGTGGATTATTGAAACTGAGTATTTCACATTTTTTAAAGCAGTCAAGACACTATTTTGTCTTGTTTATATGACACTTTATTACATTATTATACAGTGTAGAAGTAGGGTATTGCGATTTTATTACTGTTGAGCCGCATCCCTAAGCCTTGTTAGGTTTTATTATACACAATTGTGCGCATGATGTATACCCAATATAAATACTACTGTTTTTGAGTTGGATGCATCTTGAGATACGTCCAACTCAACATACACATGTAAGTACTTTTTTTGGGTATGTCTTTTTCGGTATATGTTTGGATCACAAATGCATCTTTGAGGCCCAAAATGTGAGTGAGGATTCATTTAAAAGCAACGATGTGTTCCAACAGGAATAGATTCATTTTTGGAAGCTGTTTTTTGAAGAGTAATCTCGAAGCAGAATATATCTGTGAAAGAGTAACATTATTTTAACAGGTACACGGTGGATGTTTGGGGCTGCACAAAACAAAAAAACACATCTGCAAAGGAGTCTAAAGTTTCCTAATTATAGTGGCAAATGTTAGTTGTTAAAATATTAAGTAATAAAGGAGAGACGACAATTTTGTCTGGTGCCATTTTTCATTTGGACAAGTTAATAAATAGTACAATTTATTTTAATATTAGATGTGAGTGATTTGTACAAGGTCATAATCCATGATAGGAACTTGAGATGTTTTCCTTAGGTTTTAAGGGTAAACTTCATGTCCACCCAATATGGTCAACATACCAGAAAGTGAATGAAATGATTAGCCTTTTTAATTTTATCTCTCTCTTAGAAGGGATGAAGCACACTTTGTGATAATACGCAATGTGATAAAAGGAAGAAGTATTTTAAGGCATTACCTTAGTTAATATATTTATTTTCATATTCCGTAAATATATCAGCTGGTAAATGCCACATAATAAAGTTTCTTTGCCTGATTTACATATAATGGTGATATTGGATTTGCTAATGGGGGTAATGCATTTCTATGAGGTAGTGAGTTAAAGGGTTTTAGGTATATTTTATCCAAATTGATGAGAAAAAGTGTTTTATTAAATCTACGTTAATCCATCTGGACTAGGCCTTTTTCGGGAAGATAAGGGGTTTGATTCATTAAGGAAAGTAAAGCAAAAAAAGGAGTAACTTTGCACTTAGGCAAAACCATGTTGCATGGAAGGGGGTGGGGAGGAAAATGTAACATGTGATGGCAGATTTATAGTTGGGGCAGGACATGTTCTAAATCAACTTTAAATTTAATTGTAAAAATAATGCTATCAAGTATTTGTGTTCTACATGAAAAAACAGCCAGTATTTTCCTGGTGTGCAAAATAATAAACTAATTTGCACCCCTTGCATTGTATCATGGCTAGTCCAGGAGAAAACTTACTCCTTTTTTTGTCTTACTTTCCTTAATGAAACAGGCCCAAGGAGTTTATTACTGCTTTTAATTCTTCTCTAGTAATTCTTTGTTTTAGCCATTTAGGATATTGATAAATAATCTGAGAGAACCTCAGTTTTTTCAGTCTTATGCTCTCTGATTCATGTTTGTTAATATTATTACTGGTAGAAGGCATATAAAGTATTAGTAATATCACCTTTTTATTGTGTCTATGAGAATATGTGTGCTTTTAAAGATCTCTTGAAGTTCTGGTAGGGGACGTGACTGACATGTATGGTGGACGGACATGTATGACAGGAGCTCATGAAGCACCGCCAATTAATCTTATTCCAAGATGTTTGCACCAGCCAAGTACCGTATATCCCGCCACTGCTCTGTAGTGTCCTTTCTTTCTACCATCTCTGGGTCGACTGGAAGTGTGCTATTTGGGTTACGGCTGCCTCATGACCTGGGATTCTTTGCCAAAATTAAAACTGAGCTGTTCTCTTGGCAAGATCATTGTCATGAAGATGGATATCCTTCCTAAACTTCTTTACTACTTCCAGACTCCCCCCACCAAGTCCCTCTCTCCAAACTGGCTTCCATCCAAAAATACCTGTTGAGGTTTGTGTGGAATGGCAGATCTTATTCTAACCCTTCTTAAAAAAAACACTAAATGCAGAGGTAGACGTTTCCCGGATCTTTAGTTGTACTACTGGGCAGCCCACCACTGTCAAATTGTGACCTTTCAATCCTTTATGTCTTGGGTGGACATCTTATCGCCCATTATTACTTTATCAACTATGATCTAGGAGACCTGGCAACCCCACCTGATAATCCACCAATTCTCCCCCTATATTCCCCCCTTCTGATTTTTCCCTAGGCCTCTCTGCCCCCTTCTCTCATAAATGGCTGCGTTCGAATGTTTGTTTTGTGGGTAATCTTCTCCAGAGATCCTTGTTCTACGTTGATAAAGGAAAGTGCCTATAAAGTTTATTACAGGTGGTACTACATCCATGACAAACTTACCAAAATGTATCCTTCTAGCTCACCAGCTTGTTGGCTTGGTTGTGGTCAAGTGGGCTTGTTTACATACATCTTGTGGTCATGCCTGAAAATCTTCTCCTTCTAGTACCAGGTCTGGTCACTACTCTGTCCTCTGTGCAAGGGTACTTGGACTTTTCTCCTCTGAAATCCACTCCAGGATGCTGATAAGTATTCTGTGAAATTGACATCCCATATTCTGGACGCCGCTTGATATCTAGTTGCCAAGACCCGCCCATGCCCCGCCTTTCTCTTTGGAGGTCCTACATCTGGTTCATTGACCGGATTGAAAAAAGATACCCACCACTTACTTGACAACAAATTCACCCAAATTTGGGTATCCTAGCTTTTCCTAAAATTATTCTCTCCCCTTCAGATCTCATTCATATTGTGCCTCACCCACTGTTCGGATTCCTCCTGCCCCATCCTGCCAGTTGACCCTTTACTAACCATATCTTTTTTTTCCTTTTATTTTACGAAAGTCTTTCTACAGACGATGACCAGCCCCCCCTCCCCTCCTTGCCCTATAAAAATGAAAATATTGACAATATTATGTGAACGACCTCAGTGATATTTTACCTGAGTACATGTTTCTGATTTACGATTTTCCTTGCAGTAATTCTGATGGGAATGTCACTACCCTTCTAAGCATTTCAGGCCCTTCTAGGTTTCAATTAAATAGGAAATGGAATGTAAACCTAATTGCTATCAGTTCTTGTGATTAAGCATTAAGTTCATTAATATCAAATGTTCAAAATTAGCTTGATTTATTTGAGCTAAATAGATCCAACTGATAGTCCATAATCCAAGTATAAATAGTTTTAATGAAATCATTCACTGTGAGCCTTAGCATCAAGACCCTATTATATTTAATGACATTTTTAAGGCAATTCTAAACTACCGTATTCACTTTTTCATGAGCTATATGATTTAATTGTTATTACTTCAAGAGTTGCATTTTATAAACTGTATTTTAAAACCAGTCTGCTATTTTGGGGGTACTTTAGTTATATTTTTATTTATTTTTGTCTTTATTTGTTACCCTTTTATATGCATTGTTGTTTATTTAAGTTTAAATTTATCTTTAGTCTTATTTACTTTATTATGGAATATTTTTATTATGGAAAATACAAATTTCTTTGTATGGTATAATACTGGGCCTTCCAAACTATTGCTTTCAATAAATATTAATACAAAAATGATTGTGCATTTGTGAAATTTAAAAGAAAACATTTTGGGCAGCTACATTCTGAAAGTTAGTGAAGATATTTTTGTTACAATTGTATGAACTATTTAAAATAAGTTGTATATAACATGCAAAAATATACTACAATATAAAATTAATTTAGGAAATATGGCATTAAACACACAAAATTAAATATTCCTGTGTAGTCTCCAGACATGCTAAAAGAAAACTTCCATATCCCATTAAGAACAATTTAACATCTTTGTACAAAAATACCAATCTGTGTTCTGAAGTTGCCAAAGAAAGATTCCCTCCCCTACAGAGAGGTGAACTTTATCAAGGAGGACCCCTGAGTGATGTCAGTTCTTTGAAGAAGTAAATCTAACAAGCTAACATCTTTGAACATGGAAACATATGGACAAATGCTTGTTTTTATTTAGTTATATAGAAGATATGCATTAAATAGACTGAACAAAAGTTTTCTTAATAATGATTGCCAATATAACTCAGTCAAGCATTCTATAATGTGTAAGAGAAATTAAAAAATTGTTACGATTTCCTGCATCAAATTGCTATATTTTTGTAATTAATTTGTCCTTGATTTAACCTCAAATTTTTCCATATTCCGCAACCATTATCTATCTATCTATCTATCTATCTATCTATCTGATATTGAAATCCCATTATGTTGCCAATAAGTGGCGGTTGATTCAGTGTCGAATGGGTCTGACAGATTGCACCCCTGTACTGAGTTCTCCATATTCGCTTCCAGTCTGGGGGGGCTGATTTCTACAGACCACCCTTGGCACAGAAGAGTAGCGTCCAACAGAAGGGATCTCCGTTATATAGGTATAGGTAAGAGGGATTCATATTTCAAGGAAATTTTGCAAAGTAGATGTTTGGTTCTGTTTTTTTTAATTCTTAGATTATAAGTTCAAGTCATCCAACTTGCCATCCAAACCAAGCAAACAGGCCCAACCACATTAGTATATATAAGTTCAGGACTATACTAAAAGTTTTCATAGGTGACTCTTTATAAAGTACTGTAATATACATTGTATTAAATATTTGTCACTATTACCTTTTCTGAGTGTGGTACTTTGCTCCAACTGACCTTTATATGCAACTCCATATTTATGTGTGGTCTTAGTGAGTTTCTACATGTTTAATACAGAAGCAGTGTGCTGTAAGATAAACATCTCTCGTCACAGATGAATTGATACAAATTAAAATAAGCTTCCATGCTTCATTGCTAAACACAACCAGGCTCATGAGTATAACTTTTTAGTGAATTTACTGTATATTTAATATATGTAATTATGCTCAAAATGTAATTTCTATCTACCTATCATTTTACCTGCATGACACTATGTCAGAACTCTCATTTTATGGCATGATCATGAAGTATGCAACCAATCACTTTCAAGAAAACACTTGTATATACTCTCATAGGAGGAATAATTATGGGATACAATACTTAATCAGTTCTTCACTTTGCAGTTGCTTCACTCCATTTCATGAGCTTTGACCTGATCTTTTTCATATGTTTACCTTTGCTTTGAACTTCTACATTTTAGGGCAACATAGAATTTTTATGCAACGAGCAGATTGAGAACAATAATATAGAGAGGTGTCAAGGACCTCGGTTTGAGCAAGTCCAGATAGATCTCCACCAAACGGAATAGATATATGTGCCTCCAGGTTGGACTTGGATGTGGCATCTACAGTTTTGCAAAATACACATGTTCAGGTTTTTCTAACTCTCTGCACTTATAGTTGTGAAGACCTAGAGTAGATAGGTATACACAGGTTACTGCTGATCACATGAAGCTCAAGCTGGTGCTGAATTTGTAAGGTCTTCTTTTGCTGTAGAATTGGAGTAAAATCCCTTTCTAATCCATAGGATGGCAGGATGATATCTTTTTTACTGAAGCTTATTGTAGTGGCCTGTCTAGGTGTAAGCTCCAGACACAAATTGCATTTCAAGGCAGCAAATTCAACCAGGTGCAACCTTTTTCATAATTGTCAGAGAAGTTATGGTAAATTTAGCATCTTAATCACCAACAACTTAATTTTTCCATGTAGCCTATGGTAAATTCAGCATCTTAATCACCAGAAATTTAAGTTACAGCTCTGCACTGATATGCTAGCAAATCCTGTAATCTACAGAAATGGCTGTGGAGATGTGCTTTTTACCTCTATGACTAAGGTTCACCTATGATTGTGCAGATAATGAAGGAAATTCCATGTTAGAGTTAAATATACAAAGTGATGATGATAACTTCAGCGGTGAAGTTGAGCAACTACTTATAGATGCAATTAGTTCATTTTCAGGGTTTTAAAGGAACATAATTTATGTGAGTTATAGGTGTAGAATCGGCACATAGCAATGCAGGTATTAGCAGAGGGTCATCAGAGGGAGAATATTCTCATCTTCTGTTTCCTGCAATAGAGCAACGAGTTAGTGTCCACAGTCGATTCATGGCTACACTACACCATAAACTATAAAATCTAGCACACTAAACTGGCAGTAGTCTGTCATCTCTAAGAAAGGAGCCTTTTACATATAGGAACTTATTCAACAGCTGGCAGCAAAAATCTACTCTGTTTTATTGAGAGTGAGCCATAAAATTTTGCATTTTAACATTGCTTGGAGAGGTGGATCCGGTGTATATGTGCAAATTATGTGCAGTAGCGCATACACATGTGCATCACACCCTGTGAAGATGGAGCCTATCTAGAATATGAGGCATATTTTTGTTGTTCCCAACACCCTGGTGTAAAGATACATACTGATGAAGATGATCTGCACCCCCAATGTAAGGGTCTGGAGCAGTGATATTGCCTTAGCTGGTTACACCTAAATCTGGGAGACAATGAGTGTGGAGTCTGCCTGGTCAGCATGGGGTGGATTCCAGAGTAGAGTACATATAAGAGACTCTCTCATATGAAACTCATCAGCCAACACCGACCTTACTGAAATTATCAGGGTTCTTTTTATTTTAAAAATGGTTCGCTCATCTCTATCAATGACTATAAACTTACAATTCACAACATGTTCAATCATTGTCTTTGAAAGAAGTGAATGAATTGGTGGCTGCAGTTCATGCCAATGCCATGACATTGTGACAAAGAGCGCTCTGGCTGTTTTAGCCTTATTTGGGATGCTTCTGCAGTTTTGATTTCTTCATCAAAAGATCCACTCTCGTCTGATATTTCCACTGAGCTAGCATTATTGGGCATGTAGAATCTCTCCAGAGGTCACCACAGATCAAGCTTGTATAGTCATGCCTCTGGCATGAGTAGCGGAGAATCTTCCTTATAATTGTCTGTGACATATTCCACACTGCCAAGAGGAAGCTACATGAAGAACTTGATGACAGTAACTTGCAATCTTTATAGTGACATTGCATTTTGGGACCAGGAAAACTTAAGAGTGGCTTGGTGGAAATTGCAAAGGTTCATGTCTGCATTGAGACAGTTACCAATTCAAATAATGGTGGCACCAGTAACAATGGAGCCCTTAGTAGAAGGGACATAGGGCTAGATTTATTAACCTGCGGGTTTGAAAAAGTGGGGATGTTGCCTATAGGAACCAATCAGAATCTAGTTGTCATTTTGTAGAAGGTACTAAATAAATGAAAGCTAAAATCTGATTGGTTGCTATAGGCAACATCCCCACTTTTTCAAACACGCAGCTTAGTAAATCTAGCCCATAGTCTCTTATATGCTTGTCATGATCAAACTCAGAAGCAAGCGGCTTCATGTGAGCATTTCTTCCACAGCTATGGAATTGGCAGCATCTGCTTTATTGACACAGTCCCATCACTGACAGCAGGATTCAAGTATGAGAGCCAATTAAAAGCCGTGTTTCTGGCTCTTTTTAAGAAGATGGTAGATTCTATAAGGTTCCTGTTCCTGACTATATCCTGTGTTTGTTATGATGTGGTGTCAATTTTTTTTTTTACTATGTCACTAAATGTACCAGTGCAGCATAGTCCGGAGGCATAGGTACAGCAACATATCATGTAGCTGTACAGTGGTCAGAAATGTAGAGTTTCATAATAAAGCACTTGAACAACTGATTTTCCAGCAAGTACACAAAGTAAATAACTATGAAAACCATGGATTCATCATGTGGATGCACATGTTGCTCATTCAGAGAACCTAATTTACAAAGGAACAATTGAGTGATGGGTGACGGAGAGATGTTGTGCAACTTTCCACATGTGCGCCTAGACTTCTGCCAATGCCCAAACATTTAAAGACAAGATGATGGCATTTCCAGAGGAGCAGAAGTATGTACTAGTTGTGAAAGTAGTTAGGTGAAGCAAGAGCTTCACCTAGTGTAAAATGTGTAAAATGAGATTTCGGTTTGTGGAGACATATTCATTTAATAACATAAAGGGATTGTTAGGGTGCATGTGTTGGGGATGTTACTTGTTCCTTTGATCAACTTTCACCAGTTTGAAATTTTCAGCTTGCCTTTGCTATTCTCAGATCGAATACACTGGTCGTGCCTGAAGTTCACCAGTCACGTTCTAGGTTCCCCTTGCATGTCCATGTTAAAATTAGTGTTTAATAACACTGCTTAAATTATATTTTTAATGAGTAAAAAAGTATTCTAACTATTTCAAATAGAACTATGGGCAATACACTGTTCCATGTTTGTCTCTCATTGTTTGCCATAAAAATGGACAAAACATTTCACTTCAACGTGTGTAAACAACTCTAACACTGTTGAACAGCCTTGAACATAATCAAATGCAATTTTTTTAATGGTTCTAAAATTCAGAACATTTTGTATTTTAAAATTGTAGAAACAATTTGCTGAACCGATTCGAGAATGAATACTCGGCAGTTTCAGCATCTCTATTCCCATGCACAAATGCTGTTTTTCATTATCGTACACCCAGGGCTGCCAAGAAGAATTCAGGGCCCCAGTACAACAAATTCATGGGGCCCCCCTTATAGTCGAGTATGCTAAAAAAAATTGAGCCGCCTTACGGTGGCGCAAAATTTTTCGGTGGTGTGGTCATGCATTTGGCGGTGTGGCAAATGCCCCATTGGGGCGTGGCTAACAGATCAAAATCACTAGGCTCTCAATTCGCCGGAGTGTCACATATGTCCAAGCACTCCTAACTTTCAGGACATCTAGCACCACCGTGTAGTATAGAAAAAAATGCAGTGTGTACACAAAGAGTTCAGTCTTGGCCTGCACCTTACATTGGGCACAACACTCACCAAAAATTGACATTGTCCCTACTAGAATCACAACATTTCACATACTGTCCTGCTCTCTCCTACCTGTTCTTCTCACTTTCAACACCTGTGGCTGCATGTTTCTTTAGTTGCGGCTTGCCTGGATCCTGGAATGCTGAGGGACCAATTTGGAAAAAAATGGCTACATTTAGATAATTCCAAACAACCCTTGCGTTAAATCAATACCATCCACGATTAATAATTAGGCCTTTCTCCAGCTCCAATATTACAATAATATGCTCCTTCATCATCGCCATGCTTTATGATCACACTGCGCCCTCCATGCTGCTTTTGCCCCTTCACCTGGATCCCCTTCATCACACTATACTATGCTGCTCCCAACCCTTTTTCAATCCCACGTGCCATGCCGCCCCTCGTTTTTTAACCCCACTGTGCCATGCTGCCCCCCGTTTTTTAACCCCACTGTGCCATGCTGCCCCCCTGTTTTTTAACCCCACTGTGACATGCACCCCCTGTTTTTTAACCCCACTGTGCCATGCTGCCCCATTTTTTAACACCACTGTGCCATGCCCCCCCATTTTTTAACCCCACTGTGCCATGCTGCCCTGTTTTTAACCCCACTGTGCTATGCTGCCCTATTTTTTAACCCCACTGTGCCATGCTGACC
Source organism: Mixophyes fleayi (assembly GCF_038048845.1). Classification (NCBI taxonomy): domain Eukaryota; kingdom Metazoa; phylum Chordata; class Amphibia; order Anura; family Limnodynastidae; genus Mixophyes; species Mixophyes fleayi. The sequence continues at coordinate 83,250,562 of NC_134404.1, forward strand.
CCTGTTTTTTAACACCATTGTGCCATGCTGCCCCCCTGTTTTTTAACCCCTCTGTGCTATGCCTCCCCCATTTTTTAACCCCACTGTGCTATGCCCCTCCTCATTTGTTAAACCCCTCTGTGTCATGCTGCCCCCCATTTTTTAACCCCTCTGTGTCATGCCGCCCCCCCCATGTTTTTTAACCCCTCTGTTCCCCATCTTGTTTTTAACCCCCCTGTGCCCCCCCTCATTTTTTAACCCCTCTGTGCCCCCCTCGTTTTTTAACCCCACTGTGTCATGCTGCCCCCCGTTTTTTAGCCCCTCTGTGCCCCCTCTCATTTTTAACACCTCTGTGCCCCCATCGTTTTTTAACCCCTCTGTGCCCCCCTCATTTTTTAACCCCTCTGTTTCATGCTGACCCCCTTTTTTTAACCCCTCTGTGCCACCCCCCATTTTTTAACCCCTCTGTGCCCTCCCTTGTTTTTTAACCCCTCTGTGTCATGCTGCCCCCCCGTTTTTTAACCCCTCTGTGCCCCCCCTCATTTTTTAACTTCTCTGTGCCCCCCTCATTTTCTAACCCCTCTGTGTCATGCTGCCCCCCCGTTTTTTAACCTCCCTTCACTTACCTTTTCTTCTCTCTTCTTTCTTGGTCTTCTCTGCTCCCCTGTGCTCCATTGCTCCAGACTGACTGAATGCTGGGCGTGACACGATGATGTCACACCTGGCATTCAGACAGTCTGAATGGAGCACAGAGCAGCAGAGAGGAGGGACGCCGGTGCCGCGATCAGGTGAGTATATATTTTTTTTTATTAAACTACCCTACCCCCCCACCAACGACCGAGCCCCCCCCGCCGCAAAAAAAAAAGAAAAAGAAAAAAATGTAGTTTTGAAAAAAAAAAAAATCGTCGGCGCAAGGGCCCGGGCCGGGCCCCCTGACATGCCTGGGCCCGGGTAATTAGTACCCGCCCCCCCTCTCAGCGGCTCTGCATACACCACATCACCTGGTACAAAGATGAAAAAGATGGATAAGCACTCACCTCAGGCTTCTTTTCAGAGCAATCTTAGAGCTGTTTAATTGCATGAACAAGAAACAAAGTATTAATGACAAAAACAGGAAAAAAAAGGGTTTTGTGTTAGTCAGTGCATCGTAAAAAAACAAAATACATCAATTGATGCCTGTGTTGCCTGGTAACTGCACAGCTATATATTCCAAGACTCTAATGAGAAGGGCAGAAACAAAATGAGTTTTGCACCGGTGTGTTGAAAAAAATACAACAGATGATATTTGCATTGCTTCTCTAATTGCACACCCATGTAGCTTATGGGCCTGAGTCATTAAGAGAGGTAAAGCAAAAAAAAATTGTAAATGCTCTCTTGGACAAACCATGGTAATCAATGCCAGGGGTGCAAATTAGTTTATTATTTTGCACATCAGATAAATACTGGTCGTTTTTTCATTTAGCACACAAATACGTAATAGCTTTATTTGTACACTGAAATTTGAAGTTGATCTAGGACATGCCATACCTCAACTATAAATCTATCCCCACATTTTATATTTGCCTCCCCCTCCAATGCAACATGATTTTGCCCAGATACAAAGTTACTCCTTTTTTATGCTTTACTCTCCTTAATGACTCAGGCCCTATGTCTCTAGCTACAAGGATGTAAAAGGGGTGGGATGGGGGTTCAGAAGATAATGGAAATGTATACAATAGCAAAACTCCACAGGGTTGATGCAGAATTGTAGTAAAATGGGGATAAATTACTCTAAAAAAAGAACACAAAAATGATCATATTTCCCAGAGCAGTACACATCTAGAGATGCAACTGCCTCTACATCAGCAGCATGGGTGCCTGATTTACAACAAGTCATCATCATCGGAGAGTACTTACACTTTCCCTGAAGGAGGTGTGTATGGATGTATATGGATGTTTCTATAGGTTTGCATGACCCACATGTGCCTTTACTTTACTCGACCAACGTTGGAACACTCCTTCTCTCCTCTAAACCCCTCTACAGACGCAGACAGGTGTAAGTGCCAGAGGGCATAGGAGCGTATGTATGCACCCAATTTCTGGGCGTGCACAGAGTGATTTCACATAAGACACACTAGGCAAACTGGCACACATCATACTCTGCATTAACGCTCCATTAGGTTGTGATAATAGGGCTAACAATGTAGGCCGTAAAATATATTAAAAAAAAGCTGCTGTACAGTTAAAACAAATGTATTGTGTACAGAGGTGTACAATGATCAGGGCCTCTGATAGTAACAGCTCGTGTAATGAGTCACAGAGAGCATTCATATACTTTCCTTTAGTACAATCCAGGAAAATGACTGTCAGTGAGGCTGTAATCACATTTATAAAGCTATAGGCATCTGTTGGTGCTTGCTGATTGACTTCTTTACATTCCATGTACTGTGATGGGCCTGAGATGTGAGCAAAAATTAACTAAATCAACCCCCATCTTCAGCTGTGAAGAGCATCTGGGTCCCACAATTGTATAGCTCTACTGGTATTAGATGTGGGTAAATGACGTATAAGGCAACTAGCAGTGAATATCCCCCATATAGTCTTGACAGCAATATAGATGAGGTAAGAGTGCTTTAAAAATGTATTTGTATCGACTGCTGGTAATATAACTAATTTGCATCTCTTTGGTAATAAATAATGATGCAGATTTTATTTTTAGAACAAGGAAGGTGCTAATCTGCACTTAACTATGGCAACCAATTAGACATTGGGTTTCATTGTCTACTCAACAGATAAAAGTTAATTGCTAATATTAGTATATAACCATCATGGTATGCTGTCCTGTACTACATGATATTTTATCAGAATGACCTGTTGAATCCATATGATTGCTGCGGTATGTTGTGTGATGTTAGTTATCAGTGATGTACAGTAATAATGTTTGAAATGTTCAATAGGATGTTATCAGTGACATGATTAATTATGTAATTTCTTATATGGTTTTATGAATTAAATGATCAGAAAATTTACTTAGGATTTTATTCCGATAGAATATATAATATTCGGAGAGTAGTGATATAATTTGCGTCACATTACTCATTTTGAAAGTGTTCGGTGATGGAATACACAATTGTCAGTGTAGGTAAAGCACACCTGCACATGGGGATCACCTAATACAAGCATTTTGCTTTGTTTCCTATTTGGAACTTGTGTATTATAAGGAATAATGCACATTCTTACTCTAAAATAAAAAGTATATAAAAAAAAATCAGCTCAGAGTTTAATTAAATATATTTATGAGAATGTTATGAATATCTACTGTACATAAAATGCATTTTTCCAGTTGCCCCTGACTACATGCACATGTTCTAGCTTGCGTATAAAACCGTCATCATTAGTAATTGTTACTTACACCAGAACTGCAGCTGGTGCAAGTGTTACAACTGAAAACACGTACCTTTGAGATGCCCATAGCTTGAATCGGATGCTGCGGTGTGTGCTCGAGCTTGGCACCTTTACTGTGAATTGACCACGCCCATATGCCCAGGCCCCTCCCTGTTCCGCCCCTGAAACCGTAGGATGCAGTAAGGGTCCTTTGCGTTCAAAGATGAATTGGACATTGCTGGGCTCTCTGGCAAATGGCTTGTTTCTGGCATGCACAATGCGATTTTACGCAAAATATGGCATGTTTCAGTATTTACATGTCTTAATGTGCCCATAATGTGCAAGTGCTAATGTATTTATAAACTCCTGTAAATAATATTTGTATAAATATTGAATTGTGGCGTATAGACGGTGATTTCTGATGTCATCACTGCCGTGTTCACTTAGAAAATGTGTATATTATAAAGCATAGGAACTACCTACTTAAAACTATTACAGACATTAGAAGACCAGTGTAAAATCACTTGCCCTATATAACAGCCTTGTGCTTATATATAGTCACAGAACACCTCAGTGACTTCTATATATCCATAAATGATTACAAACAATGACTTAAATAAATATAATAACTTGCATAAACAGACACAAAAGGTAACGAGAGCACTGCCCAGGAGAGTTTATAGTCTCAAAGGATAGGTAAAACATAAGGACCATAGTGACTTGGTGTAACTGGTTTAGCAGAAGTGGAAAAGTGAAGTAAAAGAGAAGTGGATTACAGAGAGAATAGACCTCTCTCAACATCTGTTTTAATAGTGGAACCATCTTAGCTTCCCTCATTCGTTTTCTATGTAAATGTTTCTTCAAAAAATACCAAATTTATGTGCCTGTTTAAATGGCCACATTAGCACCATGAAATGTTAATATTTACCTTTTATTTACTATCCATTTAAAAACTGTGCACTTGAAATGGGAAATACCTAAGGGATCAGCGTTTGCTTTACAGACATTAAGTTTTAATTAGTGAGATTTACATTCAAAGCTCTTGTGTACTTTTCATCAAAGCCGGTGTATTTTAGTAGCTTAATCTCAATTAAAATATAGCCCATAAGGATTTTAAAAACTTGGAATGATATTCACACAGAAACAAGGGTGTACTGAATTGTATGTTTTTTGTTGGAAATTAGGCTAAAAGTATGTTATTACTGCTAATTAAAGAACTTCCTGCTATCATTGTATGTTTGTAATCCATTTAAATAAAATTCCTGTGACTACCAAATACTGAAAATCATGCATTCCTTTATATCTATTTGTTTAATGTTTTGATTAATCTGATCACTGCTAACTCTGCTATTAATGTGTGCCCATCATGCAGTTTTGAAAAAAATGTAACATTAATAGTAAAGCCTAAATAAAAACCTAATTGCAATGGACAGTTTTAAAATGGTTGTTTAGGCTAAAATAAAAACATAAAAAGAGTATGCCTGCAATAGCAAATAATATATAATATATAGTATATTAGACATAAAATATAATATATATAATATATATATATATATATATATATATATATATATATATATATATATATTATATACCTCAGAACTTATTAAACAAAAGTTGCAGTAAAAAGTTTTTATGCACTCTCTATCATTATTTCCTCTTCTTCCGTGCTCCATTGGTGCCTAGTGGCTGTCACTCATACATGATGGTTCGGTGTCTGGAAAGGAAAGGAGCTGTTCCAGTACCTTCAGCATTTCTTTTTGCTACCCCACCCATTCACACAGGTATTAAAGCATGTAATGACACTGTGGCGATGAGGTGTCACTGTGGCAATGAGACAGCACGGTGGCTTAGTGGTTAGCACTTCTGCTTCACAGCACTGGGGACATGAGTTTGATTCCCGACCATGGCCTTATCTGTATGAAGTTTGAATGTTCTCCCTGTGTTTACATTGGTTTCCTCCGGTTTCCTCCTACACGCCAAAAATATACTAGTAGGTTAATTATCTGCTATCAAATTGACTCTAGTCTGTGTATATATTAGGGAATTTAGACTGTAAGCTCAAATAGGGACAGGGACCGATGTGAGTGAGTTCTCTGTACAGCGCTACAGAATTAGTGGCAGTATATAAATAGCTGATGCTGATAATTAAGATGGCAGTGGGGTAATAATATTTTAAGCAGGACAGCGGTGCATAGTAGAAGAAACAAAAAAAGTTGAGATTTGGATTGAAATGGCTGGATGTAAAGACTTTGAGTTTAGAATAGGGCTGGGAACAATCCCTGAATTCAGCCAATGAGCTATACTATCTCACTACCTGAAGAAAAGAGTGGGTCAGTTTAAATTCAGACACCAAGTTAACAAAGATGAGAACATTCGCATACTTTTGTAATGCAATCCTATTCTTTTACTATTTTTTCTTGTAACCTTTGTCGTGTATGCATTCTATCCCCCATTGTGAAAAACTGTATTTCTATGTACAATATTTTTTCTTAAATACCCATTCCATTGCTGAGAACATTACAATTTATATAACTGTACCTTTTGCTCTCTGATTCACAAAATCCTTAGGTAATGTGTGAGTTAACAATTGTTAACAGAGGTTTTTGTGACATTGTGCTCATGCGATCATTCAGATCCAATGTTCTAAAAGTTTTGTAGCTTCACTATCTTCTCATATAACTAGCATAAAGTCAAATAGGGTCTGAACACATAAACAATGGTATAGAAACATTATTCTATGTTAAAGAGGTATGTAGAGATGCTTGAGCAATTCAAGCCCGTATGCAATTTGATTGAAACAGCCCAGTTCCATGGAAACATCAATCTATAAAATATAAAAATTCCACTTGGTTCAACCATCATGGCATGTATTTAATAACTGCTAAACTGTTAACAGAATTTCAAAGTTGAAACTCAAAGTTCGAATTTGAATTTCACTTGTGTAATTTGCAGTTAAAAGACATTGAAAGACAAGTATGGGTTCAACCATTCTGATCTGCTTCGAGAACCACTCAGAAACATTCCTGACAACCTTCAGGGAAAGAACTACAGAATCTTTAGTAAATAAAACATATTTGGTGGACGGACCCGCCTGTTATTTATTTCCTGTAAGTATTATCTTAGGGGTTAGGGGTGTTAGGGTTAGGAGTTAGGGTTTACCCTAACCCTAATCCTAACCCTAATCTTAACCGCTAAGATAATACTTACAGGAAATAAATAATAGGCGGGTCCATCCAGCGCCACTTTAAGGGAAGTCAATGTTTCTAATCACGTCATTTTCAGCAGTCTACAAGACAGCCAATCGGAATATGAAGTCATTTGGATTGCGATCAGTAGTTTTCTTGGAAGGTCGGTGTACTAGATAATCGCACTCCTCATGTCAATTTGTCCTCTGTTGGGGTAGACAGTATTGTGAAACTGACTACCACCGCTACCTACAGGGACCAAGCCACAGAGGTAGCTACACATTTACACACACATTTAGAGGCAATAGACAATATGGTGGAATCAGTATTCTACTTTCTTCATACTGCACCTTCCGAGTCATACATCCGGTACCCTCCATCAGCTTCTGTTCTTTTGAAGTCCTCCGAACCATCTATTTTCTCCTCTCTTTGTGCTGCTGTCATTTAGCACCCCCAGGTCCAGTTTAACAATTTCTATGACAATTTTGATGTCTGGCTCAGGTATCCTACCTCTATACTTGTCTATACTCATACTAGTTGTTTTCATTTTTCCCATTGACAGTCCAACTATCTCTGCTGCCACTAAAATTCTATCACTTACTTCCTCTTTTGGTATCTACCAATAGACGTTATCTCTCACCCACGGTGATGGCCAATCCCTTAGTCCTGTCTTTACTTGCTTCTGTTCCTTCTCTAATTTCTCCAACCTGGCCTTCCCACTCTTTCACCACAATCTCCTTTCCTTCAGGGTTACCCTGCATCATGCTTCCAGCACCCAAATCCACATGCACACAGTGACACCTACATACTCTTTACACAATCTACTTCAAATTTTCTCTAAAACAATTACTCACCCCTATAACTACCCTGTCCTGTTCTCATCAAGCTGCCTCTTTTAACAACAAAACACTCACTTCACTCACCTAGACAATGTAGCTCTAGCTACCATATATAGTCTCTTATGATTTAAACCTCAAGCATGGCACAACAAACAGACTCGCCACCAGTAAAAGTTCTAATTCCCTCCTGAGCACCACTGGAGGATATCACACTCCAAAGCTGACTTCTTCTACTATTAATTCATCTTGCAACACTCAATTCACTTGCAAAGCAAAAAGTACTTCACTTCTCTAATATCCACCAAGTTTTCTAATCCCCAATACCACTTTGCACCTTTGAACTAGCTGTACCTTTTCCATTTTCCTCCTTCACAGTCCAAAATTTTCCCATCTACTTTAAGTACTAAATTGACACCATTTGACAAGGTATTTCCTCTTTCATAATCCCTCACATCCCAATCACCTTCTCCAATACTCCCTAATCTGCCCTCGGTTCATTCTCTCCAATTACTGAGTACAAAGTCTATGCACTCATTTTATCATCTTATCCTTCAACATGCCCTCTCTGCCCTTTCCAACCCAATTTATTCACTCCCACTTAAACACTGCATAACCCCCTCTAGCTCACCTCTTCAACCTGGCTCAATCTATTTGCATATTTTCATCACAAAACACAAGCTGAAATGACCAATCTTAAAGAATCCATCTTTCAATTCAACCTCTCTCAATGTCTTATATCTCTCCTTCCCTTAGCTTTTAAATTACTTAAGCAACTTGTGTACAACTGCCTATCTCATTTTCTCTCCTCTGACTCCCTTCTTAACTCTCTGTATCAAGCTTCCACCCCCAACATTCCACTAAGACTGCACTCACAAAAGCGGTCAATGATTTACTTACAGCAAAGTCTAAGGGTTACCTGCCCATAATCTTCCTCCTGGACCTCTTTGCTGCTTTTGACACTGTTTATCACCCTCTTCTCCAGCACACCCTTCACTCCATTGGCCTTCATGACACAGTTCTTTACTGCTTCACTTTCTACCTATCGAACTACTACTTTAGTGTCTTTACCTCTGGCACATTCTCACCTCCACTCCCACTATCTACTCAAGTCCCACAAGACTCTGTGCTTGACCCTCAACGCTATGCTGATGGCACTGAATCATACTTGTCCCCCCACTTCTGAGCTATATTGTTTGACCAACTATTACTCTACTGTCTCCACATGTATGTCCCAATGTTACCTAAAGCCCAACATGTCCAAAATCATCATCAACAACATTTATAGCGCCAGCAAATTCCATAGTGCATACAACTGGGAACAAACAGTAATAAAATAATACTGGGTAATACATAAAGACAGAGAAGTAAGAGGCCCATGCTTGTAAGCTTACAATCTAGATAGAGCTTATCATCTTTCCTTCTCCAAAAGTCACCCTCTCCTCTGAAATCTCTCTCACTATCAATACCACAAAAATGTCCTAAATTTTCCAAGCCCACTGCCGTGGTGCCACACTTAACTCCACCTTCTGCTTTATTCCTCATATCCTGTCTCTCTCACAGTCCTGACACTTTCACCTTTGCCTTTGAAATATTTCAAGGTGCGTTGAACTTAAACTACATGTTTTTATTACAAACCATTACAATAAGCTGCTTCTCAAAAGTGTCATTTCAACATGTTTGTTGAGAACTGTTCCTAATTTAGTGATTTCTTTGGCTACCTTCTGAGCTATGATCAGATTGCAGCTACATTCATGTTTTATCTTTACACTTGGAGCAAAGGCATGGACCAGCTTGACTTCATGTGGATCCTACGACTAAATTCCAATGTATCTTAAAGTTTCATGCTCTTTTGGCATTTGCTTCAAAATCTCATTTTTATTCAATTTCATACTTACCTGGTGATATTATTCATAGAATTACATGCTTGCCTGTTGTTGAACCCCTAGGTTAGGAGCTGGATGAGAGACTTCCCTATATTTATGTGGATAGTGAGTATTTGCATCTCCTTCCACAAATATGACTTGGTTTGTTCTTGTGGTGTTATTCATACTATGTAGGATAGTAATTTGCCATCTTGTGGTTCGACAACCTGAAGGTAGAGCTGACGCTACTCTCTCCTTCTTTAATAGCTGGATCACCTCAATTGAGTTCAATATCACTTTGCAAAATTCTCTAATTTTCTGTGTCTGAATATAATTGTTGCTCATGCTTACCTACTTGTGAAATTTCATAATATTTGAATGGCACAGAGTTTTCATCAATCACCCAATTCTGGTAATTGACAACTTGTTGGTGTCTTGGTGTAGAATTCTATATCCTTTTTGAATCTCACTGTACTCCACCAGCATTTCTTCCTTTACATAAGCTTCCCACTTTGTATGCTTCTTTTGGAACATGTGAACAGGTTCCCAATATTCTATACAACTACAGCGTAGGCTTTTTTATGTGTTCGATTGTTCATATGGATTTTTTTTCTGTAGCCTTATGAAGTAACCAGCTTTGGAGATAGCAAGCTGTTCTCATTGTTAAACGCCAATTTGCTGTTGGCATATATGCGGAAAGAGCATACGTCTATCCATTTTTCACAGAGCATATTTTTTTTCATAGTACTGTGTTCTGCTATACAGTTCTGTTCTTTTTCAAGATTGCCTGCTTCCTACCACTTGTGCATTCAGTCCCATTATCTCCATGTATCTCCACTTTTGGCATTGTGCCAAAATTGTTGCTTATTTGTAGAAGGTATTCTCTAATTTTCTCTAGCAATTCATCCTTGCTTTAAGCAGATAGACTCTAATGTATCCTTACTGATTATCAATGAACATGAGAAAATACTCATACTTGGGGTCTGAATGCTCACTGGTCCACACACATCTATGTGTACTCCTGAAAATATAGCCCTTAATCAGCTTAGAATGATATTGTTTTCTTATTAAACACAGTTTATTGCGTTTTATTGCACTTTTGCAAAATATTCAATATTTTTGCAGTTTCACATTTGCATATGTGCACAATTTGATCATCATCTATGCTAAGAGGGAGGGAATACTTTGAGCTTTTTGATCTCTCTAGATCCATACAGCTGAGAGTGGAATAGGGCTGACCCTTTGCATGCTTCCATGTACCTTCCATCATTAGCAGCATCATCAATTTACACTTCCATGAGTGGTAGTTCTGGTTCGTCAGATTAGCCACTATGTACGTCATTGCTATTAACCAGGATTTTTCTTAAGCTTCTGACCTTCGCTGTTGTCCTGGGCTCATAACGTGTTAACATTAGATAACTTAGAACATCGTCCAGGTTAAGGAACATATTTTTTATTATAGAGCAAATCTTAAAAGCTGCATGTTAAACTGCAGCAACACATATCCCTGTCATCTGTCAGTTACCTCTCTGCTATCCTTTTTTAATAAAACAAATATGACATTAATAACAAATTAACACGAGACATACAGCATAGTTGTTATTTAAATAAGCATTTTAAAAACATTATTCAAATACATACCAAAAGTCCAACTCGGGACACAGCCACGCATCCTCTGAAAAGGAGGCTGAGTAATGTTAGGGGCGTCCGATTAGGGGCATGTCCGAGTCACAGTCTGCATGGCCACGTCCCTTGTAGATGTGATTAGCATTTATAAAGGGGAAGGCCACACTCAACACCCTCCCCTCCTGTAAAAACATCCTTCAACTGCTGCTCGTTGGTGAATGTGGCACCATGGGACGGTGGGACAACCAAGGGATGGCAGGACAAACCAAGCAAATTTGGACTGTCTCTTTGAAAGCTGGACAGTTGGGGGTATGTTCTAACACTCTGTTTACTTACAGAGCTGAGCTCATTTAAAACGCAGAGAGGAGTGTTATAACATGCTGGAACAAATACATACCTTCCAACATTTACAATCCCGAAAGCGGAACAAAATAAACCCCATCCCCACCCTACCACAACTCCGCTCATAAATGGGAAAATTAGGGTAACTCCTCCTACTTTCCTGTTAAGTGTCACCCCTATTGCAGTCTGCAACTTGGGATGTCCCTCCAAAATTGGGATCAGTGGGATGCATGCAAATTGGGCAATGTACAATAGATACAGGGATATACCAGCATACAGGTAAATATACTAACCAGTGTTGGGCTGATCCATTACCAAAGTGTACACAAAGTTGTGATCCTGCATACTTTTGTTCATAGAATGTAAAATTGTTTGCATTATTTTTCCACGTGGTAAGGCAGTTTTGTTTTTGTAAATGAAAAAGCCATTGCACTTAACAGTATGCATTGAGCAGTTTTGTGTTCGTAAGAAAAGCAATTAATGAAAACATAAGAATAAGCAGCAAGCAATAGATTTTTAACATTTAATAATCTATTATGTACGACCATTATTGCATAAATATTGTACCACGTCATTTTTTGCACGATAAATCTGTCTCCTCTTCCACTGCACCCATTGATGCATTGATCATATCAGCAGCCATCTGTGCTTTTCTGTAGAGACTTTATGCAGTGTATGCAGCCGCCAACAGTTCTAAACAAGCCAAGAAAAGGGCTTCCTTGGATATTGCATTCAGTGTTTCTGCATGTGGCTCTCCTTTGTGTTTGGTCATTAATCTGATAGTCATACTTCCCATGCTGAAAGTGTTACAGAGAACTTAAAACTGAATTTTCTTGCAGATGAATGCAGTAAACTGTAGCCTCAGACCATAACAATTGATGCTACTGGTTCATTTGTCTAATGGTCCAGCTATGCTATGAACAATATGAGGTATATGCATGTGCTAGTGAATTTAGATCTCAAGACAATACATAAACACAGATATTTTTTTTCTTCAGAAAAACATGCTTATTACATCATTTGCTTTGCATAAGTTGATTTTTCAAATTCTTTACCATATTTCTGCCATTTGTATACACAGAAATAGCTTCTCATAAAATTACATGATTTAATGTAAACATGTTTTTGCCACATTATATTATTCCCTATTCCCTATTCACATATATTACACTCCAATAATATTGGTATTTTTGTTTATTGTTTTGTACTGTTTCACCCTGTATAGTCGACTGTTTTGTACTGTGTACGGTGCCGCGGAAACCTTGTGGCGCCTAACAAATAAAGGATAATAATAATAATAATAATAATAATAATAATAATAATAATAATAATAATATTATAAACTTTACTTCTCTTACAAATAATAACATTACATCACTCTCCTTTTCTCTGTTTATAGAAATTTGTTATTATATTGCACAGATTATATATAAAATTTCTTTTCAACAAAGTCAAACTTATTTTTACTATTTAAAACATAAAAAATAATAATTGCCATTTAGAAGATTCACAAAAAATGATTGCGACTATAAAGCGGGCAAGGAAAGTTTTATGTACATCCAGTAGAAGAGTTTTATGTACATTCAGTAAAAGAAGTTATATTGAGATGCAATTGTTCTGCAGATACTTGACCTAACAAATGTGCATTAGTATCTATTTATCTGTCACTTCATCGCAGCTAAATTTTGCATAGTGCATATTTATAGTTCACTTTTGGATGCGCAAATTATTCTAAATGTGTTTTTTCTTTGCTGTGCCATTGATTTTAATGTTTAACAGATAAACAGTAAATTTAATTTACATAATTAAGTTAATCTTTTAAATTTCAGTGTAGTGTATCATGGGTTTTGTGGGCATCTAAATTGGATTATGCCATTAAAACTCCTATTAAAATAAACAAAATAGGATAAAAAAGGACTTTCTTTTAACATCACTCAACGCCATCAATCCCCTGTCTCGCTTATTTTCAGTACAATGAAGTGGCATTTGTATCTTTTTCACAGTTGCCTTAAAAAACTGGTAATAAAAAAAGGGAAGAGACCGCTGTGAAATGGTTGAAAGTCTATAGCCTTATTGAAAAATAAATTGTTCTTCTAAGCACCCTCAACCAGAATGTCTATTTCGCAAAGACTTCAGCCTTTCAAATTCAACTTTTTTGTGCTGGATGAACAGACTAATGTACCATGCATTCTTCTATGAGTATCAGTTTATGCAACATTGAAAGAGTCAATTCATTTACATAATTCCATTGGTATTACCATCACTTTAAGGTAGGATGGCTAGAACAGGAGTAATGTCTACTCACATTTGATTTTCCATTATGTTTGCCATTTTGACAAATTAATCATGGCATGGAAATAATTAATAACACTTATGACAAACTAAACCTTATACCCATGGGCCTCAACTTTTTACATCAGCAATCTGATATTAATGCGAATAAGATTTAGTGATTTAGTGTGTACCTTAACAGTTGACAATGCCTAAGGCTGAACAAAATTAATATTTTGTTTCCCATCTGGAGGCTTCAGTAAAATTAATGAGGAATAGCGATCTTTTGTAATGTATGGGTATATTCACAATTCACCGTCTTTTATCTTTTCTATGCTGCTTAGTGCAGTTATGGTTGAAATTCACAGAGGAAGGAATCAAATGAAAGTGAGGAAAACATTGGTGTAAGGGATATTGCTGGAGATTTTTGTCATTTCCATTTATCTGTTAATTATTTTTTAAAAAGGTGCACAAATGAATCATTTGTTTGTTTGGATTTTAAAAAGTAGTACTGTACATTGTGGGAACAGTGGCTGTGTTATACAGTAAAACAGTAAAAAGGATCTATGATGAGCATGACGGAGAATTTGTAATGCAATTTACTCTATACATTCATGCAAAATATAGTCATGAATGCTGTCTTTCACTGGTTCTCTATGTTGTTTTATTTTTTTTACCTGTGCACTGGAAAATGCTTCAACAGGGTATATATAAACATCCTTTGCAATTAGCTTGTTGCACATTTCTGCCTATACTCTGCACAAGAACCAAACTGTAATAACAATCTCTGATTTAAATGCAACATATCAAAATTGATTGGTTGTAAATCCCTTCAGTTGGATTATATTTATATTCTGCCAATGTGCTTTCAGTGTGGGTGTCACTATGTTCTAACGTGAGCTTAGAGGTCAGTCACATCAGAGCTGTCATGTTAACACGTGCTCTAGTAGAACTGGCTCACAGACAACTGCTCACCACAATGGTCAAAGGCCAGTCGCTTACTGCAATAACTGAAGATCAAATGCAAGAACGCAGTGAAGCATGCGGCTAGACACATGGAAATAAAGCTCCTAAACTATCCTATCCTGTATATTGAAGGAATTACACAATAAATTATAAACAAATTAAGTTCAATATAGGCACAATGACATGAAACATAAGGTAAAGTGGTGTTATGTGGCCCGGCAATGAGAAAGACCCAGCGATACATGTCTAGCCATCAGATAGGCCCTTACTCTGCTCCTCAGACCATGTGTGAGCGCCGTCATATGTTTGTGGATCCACTGTACATGCGCCAGCCCCCTACATGCCTGGGGAGAAAAACATTGTACACCCTCCCAAGTAATGTCCTCGCCCCAAATGTGACCTCTCTAGCTCATTTAAATATTCATGTTCCACAAGGCTAAATCTCAATTTTGTTTTAGGGTACTAAAGCAGATATGCTCATAATACGTACTCAATGAGGAGTATCCCAGAAATGCCCTATCCCTCCCATCAGATTATTCAAACCTTTGTACCTTCGGAGACACAACCATCTTGGCCCACAAATCCCAGCACTTTGCCAAAATCTCGGTGCATTGTGGGTTTACTCTTTTGCAATTCTGTAATAAGCCTTATTGTGGATTTGTATTTGGATCTACACAATGGCGTTTTGTGTATACACAGATGTGGGTCTGCACTCTTGCGTTTGCATGTCCATATTTTGAGTAAAACAAATCCTATGATATGTGCAGTCTTAAATATAGCACATAGATACATGCTGTTGTGGTAAGCTGCAAGGCGAATTGTTTACATCTTTCTTGTGTAGGCAAATAATTTACACAGGAAAGGGGCGTTGAACAGTAGTGTACAGTAAGAGTATGCCAAACTCGATCGCACACTGCCATGTCTGCACTAAGCTTTGGGCCTCTCAAACGTATTTGTTTTTTTGCTGTATCTCTTGCTCCAGCTACAGGGCTAGTCTAAGACCTGTTCAGTAGTGATGACAGTCTCATATACATGCTATAATGTGTTTGCAATCAGAAGCAACTGTAAAAATTTATTTTATGTTCAGTAGACATTAAGAACATCCTAATAAATGTATTTCATGGGAAAAAAATATATAAAAAAATGTGCTGTTGTTTGTAACTGTTTTATCATTAATGCTTATATTATTAACAGATGCAATTTTTGAACAGTTATTTTTTTTTCTGTGTGTTCTTTTGTGAATGTATATTCAGAATCGGCATTGTATGTATCCTGCAGTGTATTGTGTATTAGAGCTGAGCAGGGCTACACCCAAATTTATCAGCGCATGTGTCTTCAGATCTGTTCCTTGTACAATTCGGGAGTATGCAGAGCCAATTTCCGTGCATTTTTAAACAAACGCAGGTTGCGCTCAGAATACGTGCCTTGATGAATCGGGCCCTAAATCTGCCTATTAGTGTCTCATGGTTGGCACAACATTGTATTTACTGTTCATTGTGCAGTGTGCACAGCTAAATGCAAAGTATTTTGTGTGTTTCTAGATGAGTATTTAGCTTTCCAATGAATCTACCTAGGGACAAGGCGTAATCTGCTTGTGCTCTGCAAAACTCTGGACCCAGGTTCAAGTATTTGCTTTTTTTATTCAGCAAAATTCTTACCACAGCTGCCATCTAGGTCATACTTGCCTACTCTCCCAAAATATCCGGGAGGCTCCTGAATTTCAGGGAGTCCTCCGTGACTTGTGGAACAGTAGGCAAACTTCCTGGATCCTAAAAATTGACGGCATTGAATAGCCGGGGCAGGGTTAATTGTGCCATTAAGACCCACCCCCCGCTATTCAATGTCGTGAATTTTGTCATTTTATAGTGGGGGCGGAGCTATGGTGCTGCAAAAATGTCACCACGCCCCCTCCTACCCTTGTCTCATCATTTGTCCTCCAGGATCTCCCGAATGATAGAGTTACAAAGTCGGCAAGTATGATCTTGGTGCACTTAGACACAACTTGGAGAGCAAATCCAGACATACAATGCATGTGCAATTACATAAAAAAAATACCCTGCAATTGTGGTATTTGTAATACACAGCACATGCACTGTCCATTGTCCAGTAAATGATCCCCTGTGTGCTTTAGTGTTCCATAGCCCTTTAAAAAATCTATGTCCCTTTATCTACACAGTTCTCAAATAACAACCCTGTAGCATCAAACAAAACAGCAAAAATATTAAATCTCTACAATGCTAATAGGACAGCTTCCTTAATGGCATTATGAGAAAGTTGCCCTATTTCTGTCTAACATCCAAACAAGATGCTTAGATTCTGTGTTACTGTGAACTTAACAATGAGTAGTTTATGAAGATTAATGGTTGTCATGCCACTGTGTCTTGTGGAGTAAAAGGTCTCTTTCTATTTCTCCATTCTTCACACAATGCCCACACATTTCTGAGAGCTCATTTCTAGCTCATTAATCAATCCAATATTTGGTTAGTGTACCTTTGTAACTAGGAACTGCATGGTACATTGAGATCAATAAATATATACATACGTAGATATGCAGCCCGTGTCCAGGGAGCATTTGTCATTTCTTGGTCAGCTGCAACATTTTTTTTTTCATTAAAGCTAAAAGTAGAAATTGTTGAAATTGAAATCCACCAGACAGCCAAGATCAAGCTGTCTGCTCCTGGGAATAGCTAAGACAAAGATGTCACACTGTAGCTGGATGATCTTCAGGCTAAAGTTTAGTGAGTAACAGAGTGCTTTGACCGGTTTACCTATCACCATTCCATTGTCCCAGATTGGTTAACCCCAATTGTGCAATATGCATGATGTCCGAGTAAATGTTTGCGTTATACTGCAGCTTTGTGAGAAGAACACAATTTTGTTATTGTCAATTTTTATTTATCGGAACATTCAAGGGACAGACACAGACGTGAAACAATGCAACAGTTTGTCAAAACCACGCTCTTCATTCTGTGTTTCCCCTGCAAGGGCATCATTATTCAACATGAGATGCCTAACAGAATAATTTTGAATATAGAGTACTGTGGGAATTTGCTGAAGAATGATTTGTGTGTTATTAAGATAAAAACCAATTTAAAACAAAAAAAAAAAAAAATTCAGCTGCATGACAATGAAAGACAATGACAACAGATGACAATGCTTGCCCTATCTGTATGTGCCAAATTAACCCATATGATCTTTGGGATTTTTATGAGACCCCCCCCCCCCTACCCCATCCAGACTATTGAATTGCCACAGCTGCTACTTTTAAGATACCGTCAAAAACTGGCTTCTTCTTGCTGATGAAAAGTGTTTGGAGTGGTGTAGGAAGTATATAGTCTATATGTGAATGTGTTTTGAAGGAAAATGTCCAATGAGCCAGGGAATACTCTGATTCAGCTTTAAAGGTATAATTTCATTACTTTTTAATCACACATATGTTAATCTGAACCACTAGGAAATGTTTGTTTAGATATGCATGAAGACTGAACTTCTAATTAGTAGTTGCTAATTATACAGTCACCACTTTACTCTACCCACCTGTCATGCTATGAAGATTCAGTTATCTTGAGTGCCCTGATCCACCAGGCTTGTGTGCAGAGAGACAGGTGGATATTATGAGCAGACAGAGCGGGGGAGGCTGGACTGACAATCGTTGTCTGTGGGATGGGCATAGCTGGTGGAGAGGTGATCATATGGGTGGGTATCAGAGCCAAAGTCAGATGGCTCAGAGATGGGGGTACACAGTGAGAATTAAAATGCCGGGAGGCTAAAGCCAAGTGGTGCCCGTATAATTAACAAGTACCTTACATCTTATATATAGCTGAAAGACACAATGATTGAGCTCAAATAATCTGGGTATGTGTCCTTATATACTAAAGAAATTGGTCACAGGCACTTTCCTGATAGTTTTCAATTTGAAGGCTTACAGTACACTAATGGCAGAGCACACCAAAATATGCAAAGCACCTAATACATATATTTGTTTGCTTTAGTGCTGTGATTTGTCAAAGTAAAAAAGAAAACATTGTTCTTCGCTGGTTACTCTATCTGTAGGAACATAATTAACAGATTAGAGCTGTAACATATAATTACATCTAAAAACATCTTCATGATGAAATTTACAACAGAATTATCAGTGGCAAATAATGACAAGTATAGGAATGCAGGTCATAGACATAAGTTTCAGCTTTACAATACAGTAAAATACCAGGAACCAGTGGTACATGCACATTGTGAAGGAGAGGAAGCTGTGCTGGCTGTAGTTTTGTTTACATTCATTCTGGGTGGTATGATGGTGACTCTGTGCAGGGAGCTGGCAGAAGAGATGACTGAATTTATGTCTCTGAATCTAAAATTCATAACAAATTTCAGAAATTTGGCAATTATATTTTTGAATCAGCACTGATATGTTCCAGATTGTGAGAATAACCAATGCACTTAGTAGAAGCTAATACAGAGTTATATCTGGTACAAAGATTATGAAATATGCAAAGCCATAGCTAGTAGAGAGACTATATATAGAGCCATATCTTGTATAGAGACTCATGTACAGAGCCATATCTAGTGTAGACTAATGTGCAGAGCCATATATGGTACAAAGACTAATGTGCAGAGCCATATCTGGTGTAGAGACTAATGTGCAGAGCCATATATGGTACAAATACTAATGTGCAGAGCCATATCTAGTGTAGACTAATGTGCAGAGCCATATATGGTACAAAGACTAATGTGCAGAGCCATATCTGGTGTAGAGACTAATGTGCAGAGCCATATATGGTACAAATACTAATGTGCAGAGCCATATCTAGTGTAGAGACTAATGTGCAGAGCCATATATGGCACAAGGACTAATGTGCAGAGCCATATCTAGTGTAGAGACTAATGTGCAGAGCCATATCTATTATCTAGTGTAGAGACTAATGTGCAGAGCCATATATGGTACAAATACTAATGTGCAGAGCCATATCTAGTGTAGAGACTAATGTGCAGAGCCATATATGGCACAAGGACTAATGTGCAGAGCCATATCTAGTACAGAGATTAATGTTCAGAGCCATATCTAGCACAGAGACTATTGTGCAGAGCCATATTTGGTACAGAGACTAATGCACAAAGCCATATCTAGTACAGATATTTGGTGCCCAATATATTTGGCAATTATATTTTTGAATCAGCACTGATATGTTCAAGATTGTGAGAATAAACAATGCACTAAGTAGTAGCCAATACAGAGTTATATCTAGTACAAGGATTAATATGCAAAGCCATAGCTAGTAGAGAGACTATATATAGAGCCTTATCTAGTATAGAGACTCATGTGCAGAGCCATATCTAGTGTAGCCTAATGTGCAGAGCCATATATGTTACAAATACTAATGTGCAGAGCCATATCTAGTGTAGAGACTAATGTGCAGAGCCATATATGGTACAAAGATTAATGTGCAGAGCCATATCTAGTGTAGAGACTAATGTGCAGAGCCATATATGGCACAAGGACTAGTGTGCAGAGCCATATCTAGTGTAGAGACTAATGTGCAGAGCCATATTTAGTACAGAGTCTAATGTGCAGAGCCATATCTAGTACAGATATTAATGTTCAGAGCCATATCTAGCACGGAGACTAATGCGCAGAGCCATATTTGTTTCAGAGACTAATGCACAAAGCCATATCTAGTACAGAGACTAATGCGCAGAGCCATATCTAGTACAGAGACTAATGTGCAGAGCCATATCTGGTGCCCAATATACTAGCCCTCAGCACTGACCATTCCTGCCTTCTCTCTGTTTGAGTGGCAATTCCATCTGCCACGCCTGGTCTCATGCATAGCAGCCATCAGCATTGGCTGATAGTGCTGTTCCTTCATTACCCTGAACTCTGCTATCAGTGATCAGTGTTGGACAGGAATATAAACAGCTTTCAGGCAATACATATAGCTGTTTTTTTGTGTGAAGTAAAAGGAGCAGGGAGTAGAAAGCGAGAATCATAACAATTAAATGTGCAGCAAAAGCAGCCGATAACTATTTCCATTCACTCAAACCATCCACAGCTGGTTATCTGGAGGGTGGGGGAGAATTTGGGGTGATAGGGTGTTATTTAGTAGGGTGGAATGTCCCTCTGTGGATGGTTGGAATGAAGGAGGGGGCGTCCACCCTCTTCTTCAATCAAACCATGCAAACCTGTGAGCTTGGGGGTAAGATTAATTCAGGAGGGGGTTGTAATTTGGGAGTGCATATGTTACAGTCCCCCTTCTCCTTCACATTCACTTAAACCACACAGGATTGGGATATCGGGGTGGCAGGGAGAGGACAATAAAGGGAGGAGATCAATGGTTTACAGGTGGGGCTATTAGTTTAGGGACTTTCTTACATTTCTAAACTATATTTATGACTATGTTATTTCTATTGATCATCTAAAGCTAAATATTTGATCAAAAACTGGTGTGGTCTACAAATTTCAACAAATATCTTTGTTTATCCCTGTATACTAGAACAATGTTTGAGTTCTGATTTTATATTCTAACTGTGACTTGCAACTATTACCTTTGGAAATGCATGCAAACCGATTTGGGGATTGAATACACCTATACTTGCTCCAGCAGTGAGGAGAGGAGAGGGAGAGAGAAATGATGTGAGGAAAGGAATTGAGGAATGATGTGAGGAGAGGATGGAGTAAAGCAAGAAGTCACAGAGTGATAGTTAGACAATAGAAGGAGTAAGGTACTCAATTGCACACAGTAGCGATGTGAAGCTCTTGTCAATTTAATGCAACGAAACTGTGCTGTTGAATGCAAAGTTCATACATGTAACTTGTTTTAAATAGAGAATGTTAGTCAATGTATCTCAGTGGCTCCCAATGCAAACGTGTTGCGTCAACCTATCCAGGCACTGACTGCATGTTATATTAAAAATATGTTGTTACCATTTACACTTAAATGAAAGTTTAGGTTCAGACATGTTATCTACAATGGAAAAGATGAATTGCCTTCACTAACAGTGTATTTCTGGAATAGAGAATTTCAGTTAGTGGCATTTGCCTACATACTATAAATATTGCTAGTTAATATCTGGTTAAATACTGCACTGAGAAAGGTAAGTTCCTTGTTAAAAATTCACTGTTAGTGTAGGTACCCATCTGAATGAGCTCCCTTTGTTGTGCTAGGTGCATATTCACAATCTGATCAAATTGTGCACTAAGAAACTCATTTTATTTCCAGTATTATAATATATTGCAGTGTTGCAAAAATTATTATACATACATTTTATAGCACTGATTTATAAATCATATATTAAGTTCTAACAAGAAAACAGTATCTGCTCTCTCACCACTTACAATTATAATACGTTCATTTATTATGTAGTTTATTTTGAGCAGTGTCTCACAAAATAGTCAATATAAAGACTGATGAAAATTGTACAGACTTTAACAATGATATTTTCAAACATGCTACAAAATGTAGTTACTGTATATTCTGCATAAAATAAATATTCTGCATTAGAGTTATTTACGAAAACACTTTGCAGCAACTGATGTCCTATGCATTGATTTAATGTAGAATGATTTTAGAATGTAGCTGTAATACGGATGTGTATGAACATTCTTTTTAGTGGTCCGCTGTAGTCAGTAGTCTCTATTTGAATGCACAAGCGGTGCTGAAAAGGTAGGCTGTGCTTTGAAGTATCACACCAATTATGGGATTTAACCTTGGAGGTCACAGTTTGATTATTTAAACAATGGCAGTGTAATTGTGTCTCAATTCTAGGCTTTCTGCAGTTACTAAGCATTTAGCTGCTACAGAGGAGGAAATTTCACAAGGCTGCTTAGCTGGCATTGACCTGTGTTTGATCGGGTTAGACAGCATTCGGCCGATCACTTTCTACTTTGTGAATTATTCAGCTCTCTGTAATATAATTTGATGGCAGAATCAAAAGACATCTCAAGTACATTTCATGTTTTCACAGTAATGTATAAACATTGCGTTCATAGTCAAACAACTGAATATCCCCCCAGCTTTACATACCATGTTTTGAAATATATTTTACATTATCCACCATCTTTTCAAAACTTCAAATAAATGTAAAAGCAGGATGTGAATTGTAGTGAAATTCACGTGCCTCTTTATTCAGGGGTGTTACTGTGTCATTATTGATGTTGGAGAGCTGAAATGGTCCATTCTACCCTGCTGGTTAAACTGCTTAATTCCATTATATTAGATGTCTCTGAGAAAGTACATCTGCTTGCTGAAAATGTAAATGATTCTCTTTACAACGCATTGCTGTCTTTGTCATTATTTGTGAGTTCAATAACATCCTATCTCACTCTAAAAAACCATAAAATCTACTTTGATAATAACACCAAAAATATTTTATATGTAATAATTAGCATGCCAAGAAGAAAACAAAGTGGAAACTGTGAACATCACATTAAAATAAAATAAAGGTGAGCATGTTTTCATGGCCTTTTCATACAATACAATTCAACATTCTGAAAGTGTATGCCATTGTGGATAAACAAGCAATATTCTACAATAAATCGACTGATATTAAAATAGTCTATTTAAACTATGCTGTCAATCAGCACATTTGATATGTTAGACAGTTGTTTTATGTTGTGCTTATGGACAGATAAAATACTGATGCAGTTTTTTAAAACCAAATAACACACATCAGTGCAATGTAATCAACTCTGCGGGTCCCACTGACATATTTCAGTATGCCTTGGCTTCTAAATTGCCAGGTTATCACGAAAAAATCATCGGAGCTTTAGATTGTAAACAAAACTTATTTTGAGATGTCTATTTTTTTAGAAAAATTATGCCGAGCTGCAGTTTAGCTGTAGCTACCTAATATTGAAGGAAGTGTACTGCAAGTTTCCTTGTACACACAGAACATGATCAAAATACACATGCATTGTACCCAGTTACTGTATGTAACTAACCACTCATCATTCCTAAGAGCTTTACAACCTCAAGGTATATCAATAGAATAAAAGCCGTTTTACGTTTTCACTGAATTTAGGGCTTTTTCCTATTTATCAAAACCCCCGGGCAGATGAAGACTATCGCCTGCTATCCACTGTGGCAGCCTTTGCAGAGTGCCTCCGGCTAAGCAAAGAACGGGGAAACTTATTTATTGTGGACATCCACGGTACAAGTAGCCGGGGATACTGTTAGATAAACTGCTTTATTAGGAAATGAAAGCAATTTTTCCTCTCTTTATTTAAAATAAATACTTTTTAACAAATTTTTTTTTATTGAATCTGGAAATGGAAGCCCAAGTTTGGTCTTCTAGTTCCAGAGCCCATTCCTGAGCCAGCAAGCTGGCTCATGCATGAGCAGGTCGATAGCAGACGGGCCTGGTGAGTGGTAAAACTCCATAGTTAAATTCACCCAATTAGCACAACACCAGAGATATCCCTCAAAATTAATTCCACTGGTTTTCCTGACTTTCGGAATACAAAATATGTGTTCTTTACTCAAGGTCTGAGTCAGCTATAGACCAAAATAAGTAAACCACTCACACATTCTATCTATCTATCTATCTATCTATCTATCTATCTATCTATCTATCTATCTATCTAACCTAATCTCCACTACCAGCAACAGTCACTCCTCTTGTCTCAGCTCTGTCATGTTTCCAATAGATTGTAAACTCTCTCATGAGCACAGCGCTCCCTATTCTTTATTTTCTTTGCCAAGTTTATGTTTACTAGTGTTTGTGTCCCTGTTTCATTTATGCCCACCGTACATTGCTGCAGAGCACTGTGGCGCCATAGAAATCAACAATTAAAAAATAAATAATATGTTGAACAAGGATGAAAGGTGGAGAGATTGCACCACTGTACGCAGATTAAAATGTACAAAAAACACTTAATTGAATTACTAATACATACATATATTTACAAAAGACATTTAAAAACAATTAAATGAATTACTAGAGCTATATGCACTATTAAGAAATATAAAATATGAATGCAATAAAAGCTTGCAGATGTTGTAGCTAATTTCCGATATGACCACACACTGCAGGTTTACTTTGTATAGTGGGACCAACCCTGTCATAGGTTGGTTATGTTAGTGGCGGACCCCCACGCATTTCTTTAGTTGTAACCAGCTCAGTCTACGAGTTTTGGTGTTTGGTTAACTTTTTTTGGAGGATGGTGGAGGTGTTTTTTATATGTATTTAATCTTTTCTGGTAATACTGCAAAGATCTGTGCTGAGGATCTTCATTATCAGCATAGTTCATTGGCACTAAAGGTGCATACCACAATGATATCTGCTTACTCTTACTCTACTTCAACTGTACTTGTACGCCCCCGATCCACCACTCTGGGGGCCGCAAGTGAAACTCCCCACATTGTTTTACAGTAATCAAAGTGGAATTTTGCTCTCAAATGTTGAACATTTTCCCAACACTAGATGAGCCTCTAAGAACTTACTAATGAAAATATATGTATGTTATTGTAATATCAGATTATTAATGGTAGGTGCCATCTGAATGAAAACACTTTGCAATGGTAGGTGGACATCCCATATTTTAAGAAAATGTGTATTAAGAACCTCATTTTACACAAAATACAATGTCACATCCGATGTTTGCCATATCCCAGACTGGCTTATGTGCTTCCCCCATATCCTTACCGTGACTAGATTTCATGTACACAAATTACATTCTAAACTGAACTATGTTTTTATAATTCATCAGCAGTCAGGTCAAATGATATCAAAGGAAATCTTAGTGATGTCACTCAGGATTTCCGCCTGGTAGCCAGGCATTGTAGTTTGTTAATTCAGCCACCACATCCAATACCTTACTATTGAGTCCATGCTGACATGGATCTAATATTAATTGCTCTTGCAGTTGCTAATAAATCCAGTTTGCATTGGATCTACAGTATGACAACAGTTCTAAAAATAAAGGGGACCGATGACTCCTAAAGTTTCCCCAGGTCCCATCAGGAAAAACTGTGGAAAATAAAAGTTACAAAAAACAAGATAAAACATATCCCTGTTTCTGTGCTTATATCACAGTAAGACCTTGAATAAAAGTACACAACCAATCAGAAGTGGCTATGTAGAGCTGCCACGTATCTTTATACCATGCTCGATTTATTGTAGGATATCGCTTATTCATCTAAACTGTAATTGGGGAATAGATCTCATTAGGTCATGACTCCAGGTACGTGTACATGCCCTACTTTACTCAACTTACATTTGCACACCTCAGTTTTGTTTTGTTTTTCCAAGCTTAAAGGGCTGTAAGATACGCTGAAATCTAAAGGCAAAAGCATTTTGGTAGCATGTGCTGTAAGGAAATGCACATATTTACGGCCCTCAATTGAACTTATGTCAAACTCTAATGAGGCCCATACTTGCTATCCTATACCATGGAGAGCTAGACTAAAATATTTCAGCAATCTTTTTTGTCTGAGTATGTAAACGTTTTCATGACTTTTATCTATTTTCTCAGGCTAATAAACTTAAAATAAAATGCTATATATTTTGATATGTGCAAACACATGAAAATGGGTCTGGTTATAGAGGTGTAAATAACATCCAATCTCGAAGTGGTTAAATTGTGCAGCACAAGATTATCCTCTTTTTCATATAGCAAGTCACAGCAGTGTAGCATGTTTCCATACACATGACAGGGGCAAACGCAGGATTTGTAGAGGGGAGTTTGCACACCACGCTACCAGTGGGCGTGGCCAGCATGCATGGGGGCATGGCTATAATATTAGACAGTGCTTGGCTGCTCTCCAACTCTTCCTATCCCCATAATATACATGGGCAATGCTGCATGCACTACTGTTAGGTGTACGCAGCTCTGCCTTTTCAAGCAGGGCCGTGTGAAGCGGGGGCAGGGTTCAGCCACCTCAAATATACAGTGCCCCAGGCTTGGAGGGGGGTTTCCAGGCACTGGGAAACCCCCCTCGGTTTGCCTACGCATGACTTACATTTCAGGTCAAACTTCTGTTTCTGTGCATTTTTTTTTTGCCTTCCATTCCCCCCATCATCACTCTCAGTGTACAAATAAACTTCTCACTGCACATGAAAACCCCATCTGCACATAGTTTTCTCTTTGAAGAAATCCCACCCCATGCAGAGAGATGCCCTCAGCAAATCGCCACTTACCTTTTCTTGTGTTCTGGTTCAGTTTCCTCCACATCTACCCAAAGTAGCCACATACTGTAGTAGTGTAGAATTTGGGATCCTGCTGACCAGCTTTGGAAGCACTCTGGCAAGGTAACTGAAACAGACTATTACTTAATGTACAACATTATATTTGAGCGAAACATCTGGAAAGTCGGTCATGGCAAATGATCTTTTTTAGAAATAGGAGATAAAAAGTAAATTTCTTGATTTTTTTTCTTTCTACTTCATTCTTTTGTTTAGAACTATCAGTTGTTGTTCATAAAAATTCAAAACCGATGTAATAACAAAATGGGCCTGAATAATAGATTGATACTTTGACCAGAGAATGTTTGCTTACTCACATAAAGTAATTTGCCTCTTAGCACAGCTGGGTCCCCCGTTTCAGTGTGTTTTATTTTTAATGAAGTAAAGAGAAACATTTTTTTTTGTAAACCAATGTTTTAATTTAATTGATCACAAGCCACTGGCCTAGAATACCAATAGTGACCTTCTATGTACCACTTAATTTGCACATTTTAGGTCCCACTAACTTGAGGAACTGAAGCATGAAGTAAATGAAAAATATGAAGATCATAATCTGGAGAGACTTGCATTGTACATGTATAAAAGCGACAAATGGCAGCTCAGGTGGAAACAAATGTTGAAGTGAGAAATGTATTTAATAAATAGAAAACACAGCATGGAGCAGAAACGTCTGCATGAGGAACTGGTAAGTGGATGCCAGTAATTGAAACAATGAGGTGGAGCTTCTGTGTATAGAAAACTCTATTGTACAAAGTTTGTGGTCCCTGAAATCCAGTTCTTAACTATCATGAAATATTTCAAGAACTCTTATTTTGTCCTACAATACTGCTTCAGTTATAGATCATATGACTCATGGCAGTAAGGGTACATTAGGACTTTCTTATCTCAAGTGTCATCATTTTAAGTTTTAGTTATATTGACCTTATAAGGGCATTTCTCCTAAATGATGCACCAAGATAGTCTAGGTTGTAATAGGCTCTGCAAATCCCTGATAAATTGGAAATGCCTCAAATATTTGTAGTCTCCACTCCTTGAAGCTCATTAGAGCTCGGCAACATTAATTTTTGTTTCCACATGTTTTGCACACAACCAGGTGGTTTATTGCATATATCCTGTCTGACCACCCATGTCTTCTCCAGAACCACACTTCATCTGTAGCAAAAACTTGCTTATATGCCAATTAGAGAAATCTATGGAATTTTCATTTCATTCCACAACAGTCCATGGAATTTTGCATGTTTCACTAACAGAGTTTGGCCATTCATATCCTGCATGAAATGCCCCTATAATTTTTTTTCACCTCATCCCCTCACCTCCACTTCCCCCTCTCCCAATACTTACCTGCTCACAGCACACTATTCAATGTGTCTCTCTCTACTGGCATCTTCCCTACATGTTTTTATCTCAGCTATCCATAAAAAAACTTTCACTCTCTCTCCCTCCCTCCTTAACCTCTCACTCCCTCCATATCCACTCCAATCTGGCTTCTGTCCCCTTCACTCCACCAAGAATGCCTTTACCAAACTCACCAATGATCTTCTATTTGCCAACTCTAAGGGTTTCTTCTCTATACTTATTCTTTTGGACCTTTTTTCCGCTTTCAACATCATGGATCACCCTTTCCTCCTACACACACTTCATTCGTCTTTGTGGCACGGTTCCATCTTAGTTCACTTCCTACCACTCCAACCACTCCTTCACTGTTTGTACCTGCAGCTACTCTTTCCCATCTTTCCTCCACCTATTGGTTTAAGCAAAGCGCTGACCTTGGCCCTCTACTCACTTCTTGTACACCTTCCCCCTTGCTGAACTATTAAACTCCTTGGGTCTCCACCTCTATGCTGATGTCACCCAAATCTATCTCTTCTCCCCCAATTTCTTCCCTACTCTCCGTTCTTGTATATGCAGCTGTCTCTTTGCTATCTATGTCCCAATGTTATGTAAAGTTCTTATTCTAAACCTAAGCTCATCATCATCTCCAAACCACCCTACATCTTTATCTTCATGGGCAACACTACACTCACCTTAGTTCTCATATCTGCTGCCTGGGTGACACCTTTAACTCCACCTTCTTCTTTACTATCTCCTTCAGTCCCACTCACAAGCCTGTAACTTCAACCATCAATACACTGGCAGGTAAGACACCATATTTCTCATTAACTCTCTCATTATCTCCCTCCTACTGCTGCATCCTCTATGGCCTCCCTCTCACCCATCTTTCACCACTTCAATCCATTCTCAATGTACAGCAAGATGGATTTTCCTCTCCCATTGCTCAGATTCTGCACCCCAGCTCTGCAATCTGGGTACCCCATTCCCTACAAAATACAATTTTAATTTCTCATCCTCACTTACAAAGCCCTTAGCTACACCTCAACCTTACAGTTAATTAATGTAAATTGACATTGTTTTATACAATTTATTCTTCAAAAACAACAGTTTAAAAGACAATTTTGTATCTGTCTTTCATCTTCATGAGCTGAATAGTCAGCCATGAATCAGTTAAATAGAACCAAACTGTTTCACTCATCTCTAACAGTGGCCTTGAACTGCTCCGTGGAAATAAAGTAAAATATAAAATCAAATATGTGGCAAAAATGTAGCTCTAGTCTAGGCGTGACAATGCGGGAAGGACCCTGTACAGTATCTATATAAGTATTACGATGAACTGGTAAAGATAGCTGAAATGTTGTGGTGTTAAATATTAAATACCACCAAAAGTATGTTGCAAATGACAAATGAACAATGTAATAGATATCACAGTCTGAGAGAAGCCCCAGCCACAAACAAATATTTCAACTTGTATTTCTTAAAACATTCATCATTCAAGTAATACTTGACAGTCCTGGTATTTATTTAATGAACAAAGTTTAATATATTTTTAAAGTAATATGGACATAAAGACCTGCATCATCACTATTTCATCACTCTTCAACTTAGCGTCTGCATGCCCTAGAAGCTATATTGTTGATTAATGCTTATTGTGTTTCTACTACTCTTGAAGATAAAGAATATTTTATTTTCCCTACTTCTTCTCGCCAAATAAAAAACACGTTCATAGCCATTATTGAATAATCCCATTTATATACAGTCCCTTTGTGACCTTAAAATTCACTGTTTATGGTTTCTTAATAGGCTTTAATACAATAATTCACTATTATTAGTTTTATAAAGTTGCAAACAATGTTATTCAAGCACATGCAAACCAAAACTTGTGTTTATATTTTCATTTAGTGATACTGATAATGATAATGTAACTGTTAAATTTATTGTATTTCTTTTAATATTATATATACCAGCTGATGATACAATCTTCCATTTTTCCATCACCATTTTTTAATATTTTATATGCATACATATGAAAAATAAAATTATATATATAAGAATAGCATTTGTGATAGTCTGTGATTCTTTGACAAAAACCATATTAAATAAAAATATAAAAAAAAAAAAATAATATATAAAAAAAATATAATAATTATTTACCAATTGATTTACACAAAAGACACAGATATTTTTGTTTGCATACACAACATAAAGCAACTGCTAGTACAACATCAATCTATGTTTATATTGCTTTTGTTAGTGGCATTAAGTGCTGAATAGTACTTTACTAAAACAAACGTCTTTCATTTTATACAAATATTAAGGAAGCTCATTGTATTAGGGAACATTATGAAAAATGATTTGTGTTTTACTTTAGATTTTCTCAGAAATTCAATGCTTTGCCATCTGCTTTACTTTCGATAAGGTCTGGGTTATAACCTCACAGCACGCTCAGTTATGCTACCCGTAATCTCTCACATGAACACTGTGCATCATCGCCCCTGCTTTAAGACAAGACATATCTGAGAACTTGCAATTGATATATCAGTCACAGCATAAAAAGCTATCGTTCCTATAGGCCAACTGTTTAGCTGAGTGCAACATAAACTCTCCTCCTGTGTCTCATTTCATCACATTGTTCCATATAGTGATGTTTCAATGTGAAATGGACTTTATGCATGCTGTGCTTCTGAGTAGAAAAGAGACAGTAGAACATGTTTGATAAATGGTGAGAATTCCAAGAGAAATTTAGCAATGTGCGCTATAAAATTTAGAAGCATTTCCGTTGCTTAAATAATTTAGCATGTTACAGGGGCCTTTAATTTTTTATAGCTAAATACTATTTATTTATTTGCAGAAATTTAAAGGAACATGACACATGAATAAATGTATTTCTGGTAATAACCATTTATCCTTGACTGGAGATGTACACACTGGGAGTGAAATAATTTTCTGGGTCAATGCTTCCTTGCCTAAATTTTGACGATAGGTATAGAAATACTGCAAATACACATTCCTAACAATCATGTCTACAGAAAGATTTTTAGATAGATAGATAGATAGATAGATAGATGAATAGATAGATAGATGAATAGATAGAAAAAAGTATTTCTGTAGACATGACTGTTTGTATATCTGCAGTATTTCTTTCCATATTGTCGAAACTTAGGTAACGAAGCAATGACCCATATTTATTTATTTATTTTATCAATTATATATATTGGCCCTCATTTACAGTTTAAATATGCTGAACAATTTAGAGTTGGGAGGGGGAAGTATCCTAGATTAACTCTAAATCACAGTGTTATATATCTCCCAACTGTCCCCATTTTGCGGGACATCCTGATTCGCAGGTGACAAAATGGGTGGGTTTAACCAAAAGTGGGTGGAGTGTGCCCAAATTTGTGCAGCTGTGGGTGGAGTTTTGTGCATAATGGGGTGGGGCTTATGTTGCCCGATTTCGTGATTCTAAATGTTGGGAGTTATGATGTTAAAGTACAGTTGCATTTGCATCCCTTTCATCACAACTTGATTTTTCCAGGTGCAAATTTGCACCCTAGCTCTATTTGCTTCTAACGCTAAATGAGGCCCTTTGTATTTACATTCTTTCTCTGATTTTGTCCCTTTTAGTTTTAATTTTGGATTTTTATATATTTTGTGTGAACACTTTGCAAAGATTACAATAACATTTTCCACATAGCTATACTATGCTTGTTTAGATATAAAATAGTAATTGAAAATATTATTATACATATTATATTGCTGTTAGACTTATGTAAAAATTCTTCCTGTTTGGTCAAATTCGAAGGGGGTGATTCAACTGAGTGCTAGTTGCATCGCACGTCATATATCCACGCCCGATGCAGGTAGAGTTGTTCTGTTACGGGTGTATTTTTTCTTGCACCCTAGGAGGTGCTCAGAGGCAAAAGTGACATTCATACCTTGACAGGAAGCTTAGTTTTAACTACACTGTATTGCATCATCTCACTAGCCAATTAATTAACAAATTAAAACTGCTTGCAAATATGGAGTCTAATCACCTTGTCATGCATACACTAGACACTGATGCATTTATTCTTTAACACCTTCTCTACTGCAATACCAAAATAATTAACTGAAATTATGAACTGATACCAGGTTATCAAATCTAATAGTGAAAATTGTGGCATATACCTCCAACCCCTACAACATATTAAATAGTGTGACCACAGCAAATATTATAACCTTGTGCTGAAACATTCAGGGATTGTTTCCTTCACCCGGGACTTCAGTGACAATAATAACAGTAATAAGTCTCAGAGGTGGCATGTAATTTAACCCCAGGTTCCTTGACCCAAAAGGCTAATGTCTGTAAAATTAATTACAAAATCCCACATTATATTTTAAATACTGCATGTGTCATTAAAACAACACAACTATCCCACAACTATCTTAATTAAATTTATATTAAAAAATGTATTAAATGTTCTCACCCTTGATTCAGAATAATCTTCAATGATCCTAGACTACTTTAGACGTCCACAATATACCTGCTGCTTCTGGGCTATGGCCTTATGTCTGCTGACTTGTAGACAGGGGTAAAACTCCTGCCATAGAAGCCCAATGTCCAGCTTTGATGGTGGGCCCAGAGATGTGTGTCCATCTGCTTTGAAGGTCCACATTTTGCTCTTTTGAGTGTGTGCAGGGGAAGACGCATGTGCGGTGAAGCACAATTTCACCGTGATAATTCTTAAGAGTTAGAATAATTTTTACAGTCAAACTTTAATCCCAAATAGGCCTCCACTGCACATGCACTGGACGCCACACATTCTCAGAAGAGCAGATATGGGGCTTCTGGAGTGGTATGTGGGCATGGTCCCAGTTATTGGTAGTTTACCCTGCTGGTGAATGGCTTCTTGCTGAGTTATGTGCTGTCATCACTTATTGCTAATTGATGCACAACTGCTCCAGATTTCCTTTATTTTGCATATTAACAATCTGTAACAATGGATTTTGCTTGGTATGCCATTTCGACTTGTGCTTATCTAAATGCTATCTTGTCTGTCATGATTCAAGTGCTCTGATCCTGTCTTTTGTCTATTTTAGTTGATTGTGTGAAATGTTCACTTACATTCGCCAACATGACCTATATGTCTTTATCGTGTTTGCAGATCACTATCATGGGAGTATCTGATTGGTGAGATGGGTCAACCAATCAGAAACATGGAAACAAGCGAGAAATATTATTGAACCATTTACCATGGAATTAATTGGTTGCCTACCGCAGCTTATCAGGGGACAGTCTATAAGACTTCAGTTTGTTTGTTTTTTATCCTCTGATTATAACTTTTTCCCAAGATAAGGAATGAGGGCAACATTTTAGTATTACTTAGGTCCAAGTTTTTTTTTTTTAAAAACAAACAAACTAGGTTTAGTATAGGCAGTATTAGATTATAATAAAATAGGTTGAAAAATGGTGGAATGCTTAACTTTTCTATAGTATTATGGCAAGACTGGTGCTAAGGTACAAAGCACCCTTAGCAAAACCTCAGCACATGTACTCTCATCTCCCCACCAAAGTAGACATAGGCATGACATTGAATGGGCCCGGCTCATACACTGAAAGATCTATGACTATAAGCCCCCTATCCATTTAACCTCTAAATTTCATGCATTCCAGTGATAGGTGGAAGAGCAGCATGAATCTGGACATATCTCCCACTGTACAAGACAGTCCCCCAAAACCAGGACAGATGGGAGGTATGATATATATATATATATATATATATATATATATATTGTGGCAAGAGCCCGCTACTGCAGAAGCACACGCGTACAACTTCTTCCTTTTTATGGTTCTTTATTGTCAGGATGGTAATAATGTTTTGATACTGTATACTTGCACAGCAATTATGGAGACCCTCAATGCTTACTATACATAGTCCAGCTCTCTGTCCAGATCAGCCAGCTAGCCCAGCGTTGATCTCCCTGAACAATGAAACAAGCAGGGTTTTATACCTGACACTCCTCCCACAGGCCTAGCTTGATGGACAGGTGACACACCCACCATCTCTTTAAAAGGAAACGCCCATCCCTGGCTCTGTTTAGACTATCAGACCCACCCTGTCTGTTTGCTGAGAGGAAGCAGCTTTTAAATCATGTAAGTAAACCAATTTTAAACTACACATATGTTTTTACCTGGTTTAATCTCCACCTAGGTACATAACTGTGCCAATGTTTTACTCTACTTCCCTGCTTTCTCTGCATATTGCCAGCTAAATGCCTCCTTTTGTTACATATCCATCCCCCTAGCGTCTCCAAGTAGGGGGACGCGGACTTCAAGAGGAGCGCATATTTTCGTGACAACGCATCTGCATTTTTGTGTAGAATCCCAGGCCTATGTTCTACTGAGAACTTGAAAGGTTGTAGTGCCAAGAACCAGCGGGTTACCTTGGCATTTACCTCCCGGTTGTTCTGCATCCATCTTAATGGTGCATGGTCTGTTATGAGGGTGAACTCTCTGCCTAGGAGATAATAGCGCAGAGCTTCTGTAGCCCATTTTATGGCGAGACATTCTTTCTCCACAGTGGCATATTTTTGTTCCCTTGGAAGCAACTTACGACTTAGGTACAGGACAGGATTTTCTACTCCATTCTTCTCCTGTGACAAGACTGCACCTAAGCCAACACCAGAAGCATCAGTTTGGAGGAAGAACCTCCGGGTAAAATCTGGTGCTTGTAGAACTGGAGAGGAACAAGAGCTAACCGAAGATCAGACCAGGCGGTTTCTGCAGAGTCAGACCAGGTTAATCTATCTGGACAACTTTTTTTTAACATGTCCGTAAGTGGAGCAGCTCTAGTGGCGAAGTGGCTTACAAACCGCCTGTAGTAACCTACTAAGCCTAAAAAGGTTCTTAACTGTGACTATTTCTCTGGTCTTGTCCAATTTTTGACTGCCTCCACTTTGTCTAGCTGGGGTTTTACATGCCCTCGACCAACAATGTACCCCAAATATTTGGCTTCTCTCATGGCTATGGCACATTTCTCTGGGTTAGCTGTTAACCCTGCAGACCGTAATGAAGCTAAGACCGCCTCAACATTGGCTAAATGTGATCCCCAGTCTGGGGAATAAATCACTATATCATCCAAGTAAGCAGCTGCATAAGCTGTGTGAGGTCGTAGCAATTTATTCATAGCCCTTTGGAAGGTGGCAGGTGCCCCATGCAACCCAAAGGGTAGGACTTTATATTGATAGAGACCATGAGGGGTGGAAAATGCAGTCTTTGGTTTGGCCGTGGAAGTCAGGGGAACTTGCCAATAACCCTTTGTTAGATCAAGGGTTGTTAAATAATTGCTACCAGCAAGA
Source organism: Mixophyes fleayi (assembly GCF_038048845.1). Taxonomy (NCBI): domain Eukaryota; kingdom Metazoa; phylum Chordata; class Amphibia; order Anura; family Limnodynastidae; genus Mixophyes; species Mixophyes fleayi. The sequence continues at coordinate 83,285,845 of NC_134404.1, forward strand.
TTTTCCACTAGTTCATCCACACGTGGCTTCGGATAGGCATCAAACTGCGACATACTGTTTAGGCGCCTAAAGTCATTGCAGAACCTAATTGTCCCATTGGGTTTCGGGACAAGCACAATGGGACTATTCCATTCACTAGTGGACTCTTCAATTACATCTAACTGGAGCATCTTCTCGACCTCCTTTCTCACGTCCACCCGTCTGGCTTCTGGAATACGATATGGCTTCTGCTTAACAATGACTCCTGGCGCAGTGACAATGTCGTGTTTGATTAAGGTAGTGCGCCCAGGAATGGAAGAGAAGACATCCCTATTCCGGCAAATGATTTCTTCAGTCTGTTGTCTCTGCTGAATGGACAAGGCTGGCTCTATGGGCACTTCAGACTTTTCAATGGCAGTACTTACTACCTGAGGAGAGGTTTCCTCATCATGCCAGGGTTTAAGGAGGTTCACATGATATATTTGCTCCTCCCTTCTCCTACCTAACTGGTGGACTCTGTAATTGACAAGACCGACAGCCTCTAGAACTTCATATGGACCTTGCCAATGGGCAAAAAGTTTGCTTTCCTGGGTAGGAACCAGGACTAAGACCTTGTCCCCAGGCTTGAAAGATCGAACAACAGCACTTTTGTCATAACTTTTCTTCTGTCGTTCCTGAGCCTCTTTTACATGTTGCTGCATAATGGGCCCTATCTTTCCTAGCCTCTCATACATTTGGGACACAAATTGTACCAGATTTGGCTCCCTGGGACCTTGCTGCTCCCACCCTTCTTTTAACATATCCAAGATACCCCTGGGCTTCCTCCCAAACAATAACTCAAAGGGACTAAACCCTGTTGAAGCTTGAGGTACCTCATGGATGGCAAACATCAAATAGGGAATAAGAGTGTCCCAATCTTTTTTCTCTTGAGCCACTGCTTTCCTGAGCATGTGCTTTAATGTGCGGTTAAAGCGGTCCACCAAGCCATCTGTTTGTGGATGGTATACAGAGGTGTGAAGCGCCGTAACCCCTAGCAACTGGCACATGTCCTTCATCAGTTTAGACATGAATGGAGTACCCTGGTCTGTGAGAATTTCTTTGGGTATTCCCAAGCGTGTAAACATCAATACAAGTTCTTTAGCTATGGTGCTGGACTTTATGTTTCGTAGGGGAATTGCCTCTGGATACCTGGTTGCATAGTCAAGCACCACTAGTATATATTGGTGCCCATGTGCGGATTTTTCCAGGCGCCCCACAAGGTCCATAGCTATCCGTTCAAAGGGAACTTGTACTATTGGTATTGGAATGAGAGGTGCCCTGTACATGGGTTTGGGACAGGTTCTCTGACAAATGGGACAGGACCGGCAATACTTTTTCACTGCCATGTGTACACCGGGCCAGTAAAACCTAAGCAGAACTCGTTCCTGTGTTTTATCCTCCCCTAGGTGTCCCCCACAGACATGTGTCTGTGCTGCTTTTAACACTAGGGTTACATGGACCTGAGGAACCATTAATTGTTCTACTTTTTCCCCCTGTACATTAGCAACTCTATACAGGAAATTATTTTTAACAATAAAATATGGTATACCTTCTGCAGGCTGGGCGGCTTTCGCTACCCCATTTACCTCAGTCACACTTTTAAAGGCATGTTCCAAAGTGGCTTCATTAAGTTGGTCTCGAGCAAAGTCCTGCAAAGGAAACAAAATTGGTATTGCGGACCAGTTCGTATCCTCACTGACAGGCGGGGTGGGCTCATCTGCGACATCACCGACCAATGCTAGTTTGGACTGTCCATGTTTCCCCACAGTTGGATGCTTTTGTTAAACTCCTGCTGTGACTCCCAGGATGGCATTCCGGTTTGGCGGTTCCCAAAGATCGATGTCCAGATGTTGTGGATTCTTAGGCGGTTCCTTTAAGACCGGGCTTCCGACCGTTGCATCAGTTGCCGGCATGTCCGGCCGGATCCGCTCACCGAGGACATAATTAAACAGTGAGAAGTCTCGTCCCAAAATGAGTGGATATGGGAGTTTAGGTGCTATGGCAGCTACCACCATAACAGTTTTGTCTTTGATTGTGACTGGTAGTATTGTTCTTTCATACTCCTCTCTTGTGCCATGTACGCAAAGAACTTTCACTTTGGGCAACCGAGAAGTTATGGTTTCGGGTAAAGCAGAGCTGGAAACCAATGAGAGTTCACTCCCTGAGTCAACCAAGGCCAGAACAAGGTTTTGGTTGATTAGCACAGTCACCCGGAACAAACAAGGACTTCCTGATGTGGGACTCATGGTAAAACAGCTTTGAAATGCAGGTCCAATATGTGCTACAGAACAGTCCATGGGTTCCTGTAGTTTAGGACACTCTGCCTTAAAGTGGCCTGGCTCACCACATTCAAAACACTTCAGATTAGACAGCTTTGCACCTGGCCCTCTGTCCGTAGCAGTTTTGCCATTGGGCCCTGTGGCAAGGATTGTCAAACCTGGCTTTTAGCGTGGCAGCGGCTTTGGCACAAATGCAGGTTCTTTAGTCATTTGCTGTAGAGCACAAAACCTTTCTACCATGGTGGCAAGCTCTTCATAAGTTTGTGGGTCTGATTGCAGAACCCACCTTTGCAAATCGCGGTTCAGCCCACGGATGTAGTGATCTATCGCCAGAACTTCAATAATCCGAGAAGGCGAATTCTCCTCAGGCTGCAGCCATTTCTTTAAAATTTTTGAAAGCTCAGCCACTTGCGCTCTGACCGTTTTTTCTTTATCATAGCGCCATTGGTGATAGCGCTGGGCTCGGCCTGGCCCGGAAACTCCAATGCGAGCCAATATCTTAGACTTTAGACACAGATAATCAGAGGCCCGTTCCTCATCTAGATCCATATAAGCTCACTGAGCTTCACCAGTCAGATATGGCGCCAGTCTCTCAGCCCAATCTTTAGGAGGCCATTTTGCCCTTTTTGCAAGTCTCTCGAAAGACACCAGATATGCTTCTACGTCATCAGCTGGTGACATTTTCTAGAGAACAGGACCAGGTGGTTCATTTCTGTCATGCCTCACCTGGCTTAACTCTTCTCTTAAGAACCTTGTGTTTTCCACCTGTGCCTCGGCGACTTGTAGCATCTGAGCTTGCTGCTGTTGCTGCACAGCGGCCACATTCACGAGGGTTCTCAGTACTTCCTCCATGTTGACGTCTGCGCGGGTTGGGTAGCGGAAACTTGCTTCCCGGAGCATCCCACTCCTGACACCACTTGTGGCAAGAGCCCGCTACTGCAGAAGCACACGCGTACAACTTCTTCCTTTTTATGGTTCTTTATTGTCAGGATGGTAATAATGTTTTGACACCGTATACTTGCACATCAATTATGGAGACCCTCAACGCTTACTATACATAGTCCAGCTCTCTGTCCAGATCAGCCAGCTAGCCCAGCGTTGATCTCCCTGAACAATGAAACAAGCAGGGTTTTATACCTGACACTCCTCCCACAGGCCTAGCTTGATGGACAGGTGACACACCTACCTTCTCTTTAAAAGGAAACGCCCATCCTGGGCTCTGTTTAGACTATCAGACCCACCCTGTCTGTTTGCTGAGAGGAAGCAGCTTTTAAATCATGTAAGTAAACCAATTTTAAACTACACATATGTTTTTACCTGGTTTAATCTCCACCTAGGTACATAACTGTGCCAATGTTTTGTCCTTTTGTTACAATATATATATTCAGCTCCCAATTAGTCTGGGTGGTTTGAGTATTTCAGAAACATCAGCCTATAGAATGTACAGAGAATGGTGCACAAAATGCCTTATTATTAAAAGAGGTCAGAGGAGAATGACCAGGCTAGTTCAAGCTGACAAAAAAGCGACAGTATATTAATGGCATTACTCAAATAACCATGCGTTACAATAGTGGTGTTCAGAAAAGCATCTCTGAATGCACAGCACATTGAACCTTGAAGTGAATGGACTACAGCAGCAAAAGACAATGCAGGATTCCACTTCTGTCACCTGAGAATAGGAATCTGAGGTTACAGTGGGCACAGGCTTGCCAAAACTGGATAGTTCAAGAGTGGAATAATGTTGCCTGGTCTAGCAAATCTCGATTTCTGCTGCAACATGCAGATGGTAGGGTCAAAATTTAGCATAAACAACATGAAACCATGGATCCAACCTGCCTTGTACCAACAGTGCAGACTGGTGGTGGTGTAATGGTGTGGGAAATGTTTTTTGGCACACATTAGATCCCTTAATATCAATTGAACATTGTGTAAATGGGTTGGGTACGTCTTAACAGGGACGAGATCCCCGACACCATTTACACCTCCACTAAAATGACGATTCCTGAAAAAGAAGAAGGCAATTTAAGCAGACTTACCGAAACCCGAAGATCCAGCTCTCCGTTGGCAGCGCCTGCAGACAGCCAGTCATTGCGAAGAGGCAGCTGTCCGGCACAACGTCAGTGTACCGTTTATTCATGTTAACTTAAAGTGGCAATGTTTGGACCCCTCAGCCTGTTTGGACCCCTCAGCCTGAAGGGTCCAAACATTGCCACTTTAAATTAACATGAATTAACATGAATGAACGGCGCACTGACGTCCAAGTGAAGTGCCAGACAGCTGCCTCATCGGAATGACTGGCTCTCATCCCCGTTAATACGATTACCACTGGTGTAAATGCTGCAGCCTATCTGAGTACTGTTGCTGGTCATGTGACTCCCTTTATGGCCACAGTCTACCTGTCACGCTCTGGTCCCACAAACGGGCACCTGTCTCGTTATCTTTATCTCACTGATCTTGAAACTGGCATGTTCTGGCATCAGGCTCACACCATTCATTTATCTACTGTCAGATCTGCACAGGTGCAAGGTCTGTTTCACTTCAGGACCTCCTCCCTCTTTCTCATTGGCTAAGTGTTATTGGAGCACTATTTAAACCTCCTGGATTCACCTGTCTGATGCCTGTTCTTCAAGCTCATTTCCTGCAACCTGTGGTTCTGGTTCCTGTTCTCCTTGTGGATTGCGTGCACTTCAGTCCGGTCTCAGCTTGTGGCCTCATCGCTACCTCTCAGAGCCGCTACTATTTCTGTGACTCATCAGCTGTTGTCCCGAATTATCTCCGCTACTTCAGTCTGCTCTCAGCTCGTGGCCTGTGTTGAACTAACGCTGCTCCAGTATCTCTATTAACATCTCCAGAGTACTTAATCGTGACAGCCTTGGTTCTCTCACCACTACCTCTCAGAGCCGCTACTATTTCTGTGACTCATCAGCTGTTGTCCCGAGTTACCTCTGCTACTTTAGTCTGCTCTCAGCTCGTGGCCTGTGTTGAACTAACGCTGCTCCAGTATCTCTATTAACCTCTCCAGAGTACTTCATCGTGACAGCCTTGGTTCTCTCACCACTACCTCTCAGAACCGCTACTATTTCTGTGACTCATCAGCTGTTGTCCCGAATTACCTCTACTACTTCAGTTTGCTCTCAGCTCGTGGCCTGTGTTGAACTAACGCTGCTCCAGTATCTCTATTACCATCTCCAGAGGCCCAAGCCGAGGGAGTATTGGCTATTACTTTTAGAACCCGACTGCTTCCTTGGTCTGTGCTCCCAAGTTAGGGCACGCCTCCCCACAACAGACGTCAAACAGGAACTGTTTGTGCATTCCACGAACAGTTCCTGTTTGAAGTCTGTTACAGATAGCGTTGGAGACAGAGAGACTACTGCGCATGCGTGCACCTTCTGAACCTGGACACCAAGGCTAGATTCATCAAGCTGCCCCCGCACACTTCAAGGGGAGGTAAGGAACGTTCGACTAAGGGAGGAGAAGATCTGCATTTACAACAACATGTAATTTGAGGGTACACCGTCTACAAGATTTCCTTCTACATCTTCTGGATTACTTTTGCTTTTTAAACAATTAGACTTTTCCAAAACAAAAGGAACAACCTTATACTAATAATTATTTATCGTTCTGGAAATACTGAGAATGTGTCTTTAAACAGAGAGAGTACATCTGTGTGTATCAGACTTCCTGTCAAACGGAATAAATCATTACCTACTATATACTGGAACTTTATTACTCCTTACCTACAGAGGACCCTGTTTTTCCCATTTAAGACAAGCTTGCTTCACAATTTGAGACTTCATTTACCTTGACTGTTAGCTTGGTTTAGGCTTGGTTCTACTACTATTAGGCATTCCTTAGCAAGATTAGCATCTCTGGTGGAAAGTATTTTTGTTCCACATGCCATTGATATAAATCTTGTATATCTTGTACACCCTGTTTAATTTGATATTGCTTTATATTTTGTTTCCTATTTGAGTCATAGTATATTAGGCTATCTGTCTGTATAGCTGCTGGCCAGGACAGGAGTACAATTATTAATTATCTTTGTGTGCACATAATAAATTGTTTTTACTTTGTGTTCATGAGTACATATGTAATTTATAGACCAACATTTGCTTTACGTTCAACACTTTCACTAGGCGCCAAGTGGGTTTTCCACACTTGTTCTTTCTAGATTTAATGTACACATTTATTTCCCCAAATAGGGTCCCCAACATTTCAAGATTCAGACAAGTAGCAACTAAAGACACCAGTAGCCACAGGTGGTGAAAGTGAAAAGAACAGGTAGGAGAGGGCAGGACAGTCCGCCAACTGTCTTGAATCTGGTGGGGCAGTCCCGAATTTGGGGTACTGTCCCGCTTAGTCAGGATTTGACTGGAAGGACAGTTGGGAGGTATGTCCCACTTCACACTATACTGCTCGTGAAGGCAGAGCTGCGATTACCTTACTGTAGTGCACACAGTATTGCCTGTGTATTTGTCTAAAATTTGTCTAAAATTATAACCATGTTACATAATAGGGGCCCCCCTGTCTTAAATATCCATGGTCCCCCGAGTTTTCATCCTTCTCTGGTTATCAGAAGGGAGCTGAATAGTTTTCTATTGTACTCCTAGTAGAGAGGGGATCTGATGCAGACAGATACCAAACTACCTTTGTCCATTTCATTGTATATTTGAATTTCTAGTTCCACAGTGTGTGCAGGCTGCTTTTTTTTATATTCAACCACAAGTGGAGGGCAGGGGGGAAGGCATAGATAGCCACCAAACTACCGTGGTCCATTTAATTTTACTTTCTAGTTCCACAGTCTGTGCAGGCTGCTTTTTTTATATTCAACTACAAGTGGAGGGTGGGGGAGGGGGGGCATAGATAGCCACCAAACTACCGTGGTCCATTTAATTTTACTTTCTAGTTCCACAGTCTGTGCAGGATGCTTTTTTTATATTCAACTACAAGTGGAGGGTGTAATATACACCCAAAGACGATGGCTACATTGCCAATAATCAAAGATGGAGGAGGTAGACAACCAGGTTTGTCTGTATAATTTGCAGACAAGTATTCGAATTAAGGACGGCCTACCAGGGATTAAACTGTTTTTTTCATAATTTATTATCTTTAGAATTACCTCACTTATCTAAGAAACTGGTGGAGCACTAAATTAGGTTATTTTAGACCAAAAAAATTGTATTTTTTTCAAAAATAGCAAAACAAAACCAAACAAAATCAAAACACGCAAGGGCGGTTTTGCAAAACCAAAACCAAAACACGAAGTTAATCCAGATCCAAAACCGAATACAAAACCAAAACACGGGGGTCAGTGACCATCTCTAATTATATCACAAAAGAAGAAAAAACAGCATTTGAGCTACAATAAACATTACAATAAGGAAAATATATAACAGTGAAATCAATCACTAACTTTTCAATTTTTTAAAAAATAATTTGATCCCTTCTTTGCTTTAATAAATGGAATAAACCAAACAAATTGAAACATTTGAGATATTTTGGAGACGATTCAACATTTATTTTTGATAAATAGACCCCTCCTAGTCTTATGCTTCCCTACTGGCTCAGGTCCATTGAAATCATATTCTCTTAGCAGGCTTCATTTTTTTGTTTTGCTTTATACACTCACTCTGAAGGATATGGCAACTGTTAGAATTGTTTTGCAGTGCAATATTAGTAAGAGGCACTCATCATTCTTATAGATAATTTCAATATATAGATTGATTTCTTGTTGTGTTACATTGATTCTCTGCAATGATCGAACAATATTTTAGCAGGGAGTTAATGAAGAGTACAGCATGGTGAAGAGTTCTTATTTTATTTCATCATTTCTTCAAACACAAGCTGTTCAGTCATTTTCTCCACATCCAGTACATATGTAAAATGTAAGTTCCCTGAGAACTTGTAGATCAACTCAATGCTGAAAAGGTTTGGATGGACAGCATAGATCAAAAAAATGGCACACAGGAGGGTGTAGAAGATATTTGATCTACATCACGCACTCCTCCCTTGTCCCTCTAAATTACATACTAACCCACACAGTGCAAAATTGATGTAATGTACCCCCTAAGAGAAGAAGATGAAAAATCCACCCTGTGTATCACATTTGAAAGAACTGTATGCTCTTAACGTACTGTATGTTGATTGTCACTCACACATACAAGGATTCAAACTGATCTACTCTTTGTCCAAAACAAATATCTATTCCTTCCTAGCGCTATACTGATAATGATTTTTAAGTGCTTTCTCACAGTACATTGTCAGTAACAATCTGTTTACCATTGGAGATGAAATGAATGTTCAGTGGTTTGTCGCATCATTTGTGATAAAGCAGATTATTTTCAAGGTTTTTTTTTCAACAAATCTTTTATATCTGTATTAAAATGTTTTGAGAGCAAAATAGTTGATTATAATATTTTAAGATATTTAATTAACTAGTCATTGTTTATTTATATAGCACCAATCATATTACGGAGCACTGTTCGAAGGATTGTGGTCTTGGTTACAAAAAACTACATTTCAATAGCAGTTTTAGCATGTCCACTTAACAAATAATCCTTTCTGTACAAACATCTGGAAATTTGGTTGGCAAGTTGATTGGGAGCCACTGAAAGGGAAAGAACAGTGAAAGAAAAAATAAATCGAGCACAAAGTCAGAGCAGATAAGGATAGTACACAATATGAAGCCATTACGAGATAAGGATAGTGACGAGTAAAAGTGATCTAAGTAAGTAATGAATGCTGAAAGCGTGGGTGCACACACAGAGAACCCAAGAGATTAAGAGACTGTAACTATCTGTTTGATAATATCAGCTGTGTACGAGTTAAGAGAGTCAAAAACCGAAGCTGGGAGAACACGCTAATGTGAAGATTATGAGCCAAATTCATTAAGGTATGCAAAATAAACATATTTTGTGTTTTTTCATAAACAGAATTAATTCGGGCACACGCCCGTCCGTATTCAAGCGGATCTGAAGAAATGTATTTTATTGAATACACTTATCCTGTCAACATAAAAATGTCAACAGGATAAATGCTGACATAATTTCTACATGCTAAAAATGTCAACATTAAGAATGGCGACAGTAGAAATGTCGACAGTCACAATGTCAACATTAAACAAGCAATGCCAGCAGGTCTGGCAGCCATACAGCCACCGGACCCACTGGCGCAAAAACTTATTAAAAAAATAGAAAACAGTAATAACTGTTAAAACTAACCCCTCCCTCCAAAAACACCTAAACTCTTGTGCTGACAGCCAGCAGACACGGCGGAAATTCAGCTGCCGGATTCTCAAGCTGCCGGCACACATAGGCTAAAAACAAGAGTGGGATCCCCCATCCCAACGATATTAGCGCTTGTGCTGCCAGGCTAATGCTGGTAGGAACAAAACTGGACGGGGGGTCTCTCTGGTTGTATTCCAGCCAGCACTAAGGAAGCCAGCTGGGGCTATTGGCATTATAGCAGGGGAATACGCAGCAGGGAGTCCCTCTGCTATAAAAACAAACCAGCCCCAGGCTGTTCAGCATGGGGCTGGTTTCCCTAGGAGTTGGGGACTGCAAGAAAAATAAAGTGTTCCCCCTCATAGGGATACCTAGCCCCGTGCTGAAAGCACTAGGGTTCTTTCCACACCCCTGGGCGGTGAGTGTAGGGTAATAAATGGTTAATGGTTGGAGGAAAATTGGAAAGACAAACAGCCTGGGGTTCCCCAATTCTCCTCCAACCCGCCCTAGGCTTTGCTAGGCGAGGTAGGTGGCAATATATTAGGTGAACTCGCAGTAGTGCGTCCCCCTGCCATGATGTCAACCAACCCCAGGCTGGTCAGCATAGGGCTGGATTCCCTAGAGAGTTGGGATCCACAAAAATAAGGTATGCCCTCCTAGGGGTACCCAGCCCCATGCTGATAGCACTAGGGCTCTTCCCGCATACCTGGGCAGTGGGTGTGTTGTAAAAAAGTGAATAATTTAAATGTACAGTCATGGACAAAAGTTTTGAGAATGACACAAATATTATTTTTCGAAAAGTCTGCTGCCTCAGTTTTTATGATGGCAATTTGCATATACTCCAAAATGTCATGAAGAGTGATCAGATGAATTGCAAATAAAAAAACATTAGGGACAGACCGATATTCTGCAAAAGTTACAGGGATTGGACTGCTGAGGACTAGGGTAAAGTCATTTTCTCTGATTGTTTGGGGCATCTGGAAAAATGCTTGTCTGGTGAAGTAAAGGTGAGCGCTACCATCAGTCCTGTGTCATGCCAACAGTAAAGCATCCTCAGACCATTCATTTGTGGGGTTGCTTCTCAGCCAAGGGAGTGGCCTCACTCACAATTTTGCCTAAGAACACAGCCATGAATAAAGAATGGTACCAAAACGTCCTCCAAGAGCAACTTCTCCCAACCATCCAAGACCAGTTTGCTGACGAACAATGCCTTTTCCAGCATGATGGAGCATCTTGCCATAAGGTAAAAGTGATAATTAAGTGACTTGGGGATCGACATTTTGGGTCCATGGCCAGGAAACTCCCCAGACCTTAATCCAGACCTTAATCCCATTGAGAATTTGTGGTCATTACCCCAAGACCAACTTCTTCAAACCATTCAAGAACAGTTTGGTGACGAACAATGTCTTTTCCAGCATGATGGAGCACCTTGCCATAAGGTAAAAGTGGCTTGAGGATTAAAATATCTAAATTTTGGGTCCGTGGCCAGGAAACTAGAGATGCTCACTGACTCCCGTGTTTTGGTTTTGGTTTTGGTTTTGGATCTGGATTACCTTCGGGTTTTGGTTTTGGTTTTGCCAAAACCGCCCTTGCGTGTTTTGGTTTTGGATCTGTATTTTTTAAGAAAAATTACTAAAATATGCTAAAATCAGATATGATCCTACATTATTATTAACCTCACTAACACTAATTTCAAGTAATTTGCAGTCAGTTTTGACCACAGGTCACATTACTATTTTCATACACTTTTGGACCAATACTGCAGCGACCTGGCTGGATGGTAAGCGACAGAGCAATGACTCAAACGCACAGCAGTTCCTAGCACATCTAGGACACATTGGCACACAGCAGTGGCAGAAAAGAAAAGTGGTGCAAGATGGAATTATCCTTGGATCATGAAACCAGTTATGGTTCATTTGATCACTCCACCTGTTGCTTGGATATGTGAGGTAATTCTACAGCTAATACATGGCAACGATCGCTCTACCTGTTTCTTGGATAAGTGAGGTAATTCTACAGCTAATACATGGCAACGACCCCCCCGGGATGCGTGCTTTTATCAGACACACACCAATCCAGGGTGCCAGACAATGCACTAAAAAGAACCATTGAAATTCATAGCAAAAAGCCAGTTCACCAGTGAGCTTCAAATCAGCACCAATTCCCACAAAATTATAATCTAGTTAGGTACCTTTCATGTAAAGTACAGATTACAAACACAACAAAATACGTGTGGGAGAATGTGGCCTCTAAGAGGCTGACTAATAGACACAAAGACATTGCATGGATGGCTATCCAGGGATGTCTGCCTCTCAGGACATTCATGCACTCCCGGAACCTGTGCTGATATGTCCCCTTCCTTTCTGCATCACCAGAAGGGAAACAGCACAGCGTATTTTTTGGAACTGCCCCACTACACAGGCACTGTTGGATGCCTTGGAACATGAACATAAGGACAGTGTGACCAGAACTTGCCTTTCATACCATTCTGAATTTTATGGATTATTTCCTGGGACCCACATCATTGGGGCAATCCAGGAGGCCTGAAGCCTAATGAACTCCTTTAAGAACGCTATTTGGCTTGCCAAGAATCATCTTGAAAAGGGAGCAGATGACCATCCAGGACTGTCTCAGGCTGATCCACAGCCTACAAAGAGACTATAACACCATTGACAGTACTGAGGAAGAGGAAGATGATTAATTTTCTTTCTCCCTCTTCTCCTTCTCCCCCTATGTGTCTGTTTATTGTCTGTTTATGTGTCTGTTTATAACACTGTTGAATTTGCCTGCAAATTCAGAAGACAAGCCTGCTTGTCTTCCTATTCATCAGTGACTCTTAGCAATGGAGTACTTGTCTTTGGGTGTATATTAGACCCTACACTTATTAGTGCAAATTCAGAAAAAAAGCCTGAAAGGACTTGTAGATTACTATTTCACTAATGACCAAATGACCAATGCAGCTCTTCTATAAAGGTGTATATCAGACCCTACACTTTGTAGTGCAAATTCAGAAAAAAAGAGTGCAATGACTGGTATATTAGGATTTCAGCAATGACAAATTCAGCAATGGAGCTTTCTCTAACACTGCTATCACCCTCCTCTTTCTCTTCTATCACTTTGCCTGCCAAACTGCTCTATACTCTGTCCTACCACTTCTCTGTCCCTCTCTCAAATGGCGCTAGATCGCCGTGGAGGGCGGTATTTATAGATTCCAAAACTCGCGAGATCCGAGATCCGAAGACGTCACAATGACGTTTTGCCTCGTTTGGAACCTGAATAGGCGCGAGAGTACCGGGTGGGTTTGGTTTTCACGAAACCGAGCCCGCCCATCTCTACATGAAACCATAGACCTTAATCCCATTGAGAACTTGTGGTCAATCTTCAAGAGGCGGGTTGACAAACAAAAACCCACAAATTCTGACCAAGTCCAGGCATTGATTAGGCAAGAATGGGCGGCCATCAGTCAGTATGAAAAAGAAGGGTTAACACTGCAAATATTGACTCTTTGCATAAACGTAATGTAATTGTCAATAAAAGCCTTTGACACTTATAAAATTTTACTTCAGTATACCATAACAACATCTAATAAAAAGGTCTAAAAACATTGAAGCGCAAAAGTGTGATCAATGGATAGTTAGATTATATAAATATATGAACATATGTATCTATGTATAAAAATATAAAATAAATTATAAATTATAAACAAAATGACGGATAACGGACATCTGATTCGATCAAACTTAACATTGTTCTAGCCTATCCGATTATCATATTGTGATTAATATTCACTGATCAGTGCATTTGTTAGCGATCTACTATTTGCTGATTTTTATGTTTATATTAAATGTACTATTATAGTGTCATTTATATTTTTTGATTCTATGGTGACCGTCTTTTGAATTCTGCCCTGATTTATATACTCTTTGGATTATTTCCTTGACTTTGTTTATAATTTATAATTTATTTTATATTTTTATACATAGATACATGTGTTCATATACTTATACAAGTTAACCCGTGCATGATACTCATGCATTCTAGTCAAATCAAGCTACTTAAGGTGTTAAAAAAGTTCTTGTCATGCATTTGGGCCATAGCCCAGGCCTCAACCACCAACCACTCCCCACTGTCACCCCCGGCAACCACCAACCACTCCCAACTGTCACTTCTCCTTCAAGAAATATATATATATTTTTTTTAAATCTTTATAAACACTTTTAACAATTAACAAATTAAATTAACAAATTAAAAACATCTTAGTATACCAAATTTCAGCCCTTTCTGAATTTTTTTTCCACACACACTAAGAATTTAGTAGGTCAGTGTATAACTCCGCCCAGCAGGTGGCGCTGCAGCTTGGTTTTATTTTTTCCACACACACACAGACAGACTAACACACGCCACTAGACATTTATATTATAGATAATCTAACCATCCATTGATCACACTTTTGCGCTGGACTGTTTCGTTGGTTATATATGTTTCTGATAGGGAGTAGCAGTTCTCCAGTTTTGTTTCACAGCTGCAGTGTGTGCATTTGGGGTACTACCAGCCCAGCGTGGGAATTCTTTCTTTTTCTTTTGTAATAACATTGAAGCAGCAAACTTTGTGAAAACAAATACTGTGTCATTCTCAAAACTCTTGGCCATAACTGTAAACACAATTTTAATTTGTGAAACTACAGGTACCAGGAAAACCCAGGCTGCTATTGTGGTTCTCCAAGTGCCAGCATTCCCTGACACCCAGGACCCGCTCATGCTGAGCCATTTAGTACCACAAAATAAAATTTAAAGAAACCACACTCCTCGTTCATACCACATCTTTTTATTCAAAATTTAAAAAAACCCTGATATACTTACCAACATCTGTGTTTTTCATCTATAAGGGATCCAATCTCGTAAGCTTTTAGTCCAATAGGCTTGTGTCCATAATAAAACCAAAAACATTCCAAGTCTTGTAGCTGTTTAAAAAAATTGCATCCAAGGTCCTGGAGCTGGCCGAAGGAAAAAAAATATTTTCTTGAATCTTGAAGGACCCCATATATTCCATTGAATCTGGCTTGGCAAAAAATTAAATGCTTACAGTTAACAAGAACTTAGTTCCAGTATGCAGGAACACACGCCGCATAATAAAATATGAAAGACACGAGGACTGTTTATAACCTAGGGGTCATTCTCCCTGACAGCATTGGAAAGGCCCAAAAGACACTCAAAGCTTGAATCAGATACTGCTGCATGAGCTCGAGCTTGGAACACACTTATTGTACATTGACCTTATGTGCTCATACATCTTCCCCTCTCCTACCTATGTGTCAGTAAGTAAGGAAAGGCATGCCTCAGCAAGGTTAACCAAATGTGTTTTTCTTGTGGAGTTAGGGGAAAAGGGGAAACAAAGATTGGTTACTCTAAAGCATCAGTGCAGGACAACAGAAAGAGAAGAGTAACAGTTCCACATTGAATGAGCCAGAGGCAGAACTAATGGCAATGTGGCAGGTGCACGGCATCGGGGCCCATGGAGTTAATATGGTCTGCTGCCACATAACTTTATTTTATTTATTAATTATATTATTATTTTTTTTGCTACCGGGCAGGGGCAGGGGCATCGCAATCAAAGGAATTGGTGGTCAGTGGAAAGCAACAGGCAGCCAATTGTGAGGCTGCCTGTTGCTGAATGGGCTCCCACAACACTGTGCCTGAAGAGAGGAAGTATTCACTGCCTGTCTGTTTGATCTGAGCAGCAGGGAATAATGCTCCAGAATGGCGCCGGCAACCAGAAGGTAAGTGAGGGGGCCCTTAATGAGATCTCTAGGGGAGGGCGCAATGAGAGACATGGGGAGTGACACTGAGAGAGAAACATGGATTGGGACACAGTGTGAGACATGGAGAGGGTCACTGTGGTACAACACATGAGGAGGGGTACTGGTAGAGAGACATGGAGAGGGGCACATAGGTGATAAAAAAGGGGGCACAGTGTGATACAGAAGGTGACACAGTGTGATACAGAAAGGGGCACACTGCGATAAAGAAGGGGGCAAAGTGTGATACATAAGGGTGCACAGTGTGATTCAGAAGAGGGCCAAGGGCACAAGACATCATTGAAATAGAAGATTGAAGTTTTGTTATGGGGAAGGGGGGCTATTCATAGTTTCTATGTTCTATATTTATATTTCTTATACTTGAAATTTGAAGTAAACAAAGCAAAAAGATACTATACGTTTTTCGTTTTTGCAAACAAACTTTTGAACTTGGGCCCACAGCTCACTAGTTCCACCTCTGGAATGACTGTTAACATATGAGCCAAATGCAAGTGTTATTACTCAACAGTGCCAATGATGGGTGACATGATAAAAAGATTTATACTGTGAAATTCAAAGATGAACAACATGATTTATACCTTAAAGTGAGATGCAAAGTCAAGATACTGTGTATATTAAGACTGTAAATAAATAAATATAGTTTATTTGTCCAATGAAGATCACTGGGATTGTACAAATGTATAAAATGGTACAACATTTAATGGAGGTGGAGGTTTACGCTAAGCAATTACTTTTAAACTAATAATCTCTGAAATGTGGGAGTATCTTTGCTTCCTTCAGCAGAAAGAGCAATGTTCTCGTACAATGCCACATTAAGGTTAAAATTAAAAGAGGCACTGGCCTTAAACACCCTTCCACAGACTTCTGGACATAATATTTTAGGCACAGTCACAAATGCTGTAAAGCTCCATAACTCACATAATAAAAAGGTTGTGATTATGTTAATTATATTTTGCCTAGCTAGTATGAATTGTTTGTGCGAGGCGTGATTGCCTTGGGGATGTCAAGTATATGCAAGTTTGCTCATACCATTAGCTTCATTTATCTATTGATACCTTGGCTGCATTATATTACCTCTAATCACTATACATAGGTGGGTTTTAAGAAACTGAGTGTTTGTTGTTCCGTCCCTGAGGTGGCTTGTGAAGGGTACAAGAGGTCCGCAGAGTCATCCCCTGGTGTAAGATGTCACTATGCACATCCCCCACAAGCAACAGATGAAGACTTGGGTGAAGGCAATGCACTAATGATATAAGTAAGTGAGAAGATGCACATACACACAGAACATATTACACAACACTCCTTTGAGTGCTGGAGTAAGGGGGTGTTACACCCAAAAGGAATAATAGAAAAAGAAGGTGGATTTCAGTCCCTTCAATAAACCGGTATCTAGAGGCTTTGGTTTCCCAGCATTACCATTATTGTCCACCATATTTGATATCTAACAAGCAAATACTCAGTTTGATTTCCTTGCCTTCCTGTTTTCTTGTAAAATATGTGTTGGTAATTGTCGGTCCATTTGTCTTCTCAGACACTAGAGACAAATCCACATTTGGTAAAAACATAACTTTTACTG
Source organism: Mixophyes fleayi (assembly GCF_038048845.1). Lineage (NCBI taxonomy): Eukaryota > Metazoa > Chordata > Amphibia > Anura > Limnodynastidae > Mixophyes > Mixophyes fleayi. Next base: position 83,302,756 of record NC_134404.1, read on the forward strand.
TCTGTTTAAAATGTACAGCATGTATGTGACTGTCTGCGTCTCTCAGCAGGTGCTGGATCACACAGATCTCTTTTCTTTGCTCTCTTAAAAAGGGCAACATGGATCACAGGAATCCAAAGACTAACCTCCAAATGACCTGCGTTAAAACTATGCAAGATATGTTTAGTTTGCTGTGAATAAACAAAACACATATGAAGTTTATGACAAGGGTAAATGGCCAAGGGATGTATTTCATACATATAGTGTCTCTGGGGGAGGTTGGGCAGCAACTGAACTTATAAAATTAGATGCAATTGTAACACAGCACTCCAGGAACCGAGCCTTTATGTTGTTACATGTGTTTACGATTTTTGATCCATGCATGAACTATTGTATCTGTGAGAAGATGAGAGCAGTAATTTTTCATCAATTTATAAATGGATAGAGTCATACGTGGTAAATTAGATGCAAAAGTGTTGATATAATTCACTATAGAAATTCAGGAAGTAAAGTAAAATTAATTCTTGCCAATTATGTGCACACTGCTAGCTACGTCTGTCACACTGACATGTTATTATAATTAACTCAATCATTTCAGTGATAGATCTCAATCCCCACATCAAACTTGAGGGTGGTGGTCATAGATCATATGGGGGACAGCTTGGACTTCACTCACTGGTGCAACTAATACTAATGGTATTAATTTGTTGCTACTATCGTTGTTAATAGAGATAAGAGTATCTTCCATTCAGTTCACCGAGCTCATGGAGACAAAGGTCATTTATTTAATCAGTTGCATTGGTGTTTTACTGTTTCTATGCACTTCTTTGCTGAGTGTGGAGCCTCGTGGGTGCAGGAACAGTAGATTATATAGAGCCAGCTATGTTTTTCAATGTTTGCAGTAAATGTTGTCCCTTTTGGGAAGAGAAAAAAGGTTAGGGTAAGACACTGAGGGGCCTATTATTACCAGTTATTGTGCTGTAAAATAATAGGATATCTTGAGATAGCACTAAAAAAAGAGGAATTGCGGAAGGACTTGTACAGTTATACTTGATAAATAGACTCTTCCATGCCTAGTCATTAATTAATCCCTTTAATACATAAGGTGAAGCAAAAAAGCCCTATGGGCGGACTAAACACTCACCCCCTATGTGTTCTCTTTTACAGGTGGACAATGGGCTGCTGACAACATACAGTGCAGAGGGGGTACAGTATACAGTTACAGAGGGGCTCTAAATTTATTGCTCTACAAGAATTACAGGTTTCTCAAGCATCACCAAACACATCCCACCCTCACACTGCTTCCATTCCTTTGTAATTAGCTACAGAACATTCATGAGCTTGGACCAGTTCAAGAAAACCCTTGGTGTCTACTGCAACAACTGCCAGTATCATCCAAGTTAGCAACAGAAGGTGACCACACTTTCACACTGATAATAGTTAATCCCACTATAGGTCAGTGAGTCTTAAAAACATAACTTGACAAGCTCTGGTACAGGATAAAAGGCCATATTAAATACATTATTATGCACATGTGATGTGCATACACTGTTCCTAGTGCGATGTGCATACACTGTTCATAGAAAGTCTTGTTACTCACTTGCACATTTTTCCTTATAAAACCCCACCTACTTCAGACCTTCCACCACATTAAATAACGTACAACATTCCAATAGTTACCATATCAAAGCAGTATTTCACAGTATACACATATAGATGTTATAAATAACTCACATTCACCGCGTATATAGATATTTAAGTCAAAGTACGTTACTCACAATGCATATATATCTTCATTTACACATATAAATATATATAAAATTGTGCTCATACAGATCGCATACAAAGCCGGATCGGTACTGTCGCGTGCCCTCTGAATTGAAAACGAGGCAAAACGTCATTGTGACATCGTTGGATCTCGGGAGTTTTGAATCCAACATAGCGGGGGGTGGGAGGGGGGTCAGACCCCCATTTTTTTTTTCTGCCGCTGCTTTGTGCCAAGGTGTCCTAGATGTGCTAGGAATTGCCGTGTGTTTGTGTCATTGCTCTGTCGCTTACCATCCAGCCAGGTCGCTGCAGTATTTGTCCGAAGGTGTATGAAAATAATTTTGAGACCTGTGAGGTGGTCTAAATTGACTACAAATGACTTGAAATTAGTGTTATTGAGGTTAATAATAATGTAGGAATAAAAAAAGAGCAAAATTATGTAATTTTAGCATATTTTAGGATTTTTTTCTAAAAAATCCAAAACAAAAACACACGAGGGCGGTTTGCCAAAACCAAAGACAAAACCAAAACACGAAGCTAATCCAGATCTAAAATCAAAACCAGTTCACGGGGGTCAGTGAGCATCTCTAATAATTTTGTCCCACTACAAGCCATGCAACGGCAAACGTTATTTTGGGTTTGAACTTTGCTATAAACACTGACACATTTGTAACACCCTCTTTGGATATATGTGCCTATGTGATGCCCCCTGGTGACGTTCCAATGAATAGAACCACATCTGATAAAGGCTAGTGTATAGTGCCATGACCAAAGCATTTAAATCCCTCTCCAATGTACAGGATAACTAAAATTTTGATGCCGACTGCAGTCATTTTAACAGTATGAAAAGAACTATTATCTCAGCTACCGAATACCCTTCCAATACACCATGTGCTAGGGAGAATGGTAACAGCGGTATGACAGCATAAGTACCAAGAGGGAAGATACAGAAAGTAACTGTGATGAATGTGCAACCAGCCTGATCTGCTAGTTAGTAAATAAGTATCAATGTCTGCTATAAGAGGCATCCCTAAAGAGCATATCAGAGAGATTTATCAACCCATAAGTACTGTGCTGATTAGAATGCAGAACAACTAAAGTGGAAAAATTCCAGGGCAAGAGAGAAGAACATGGTACAACTGAGACTGAAGGAGCATGAGACAGTGTGACAAAACCAGGTTGAAAGAGTGTCAGCTCTGGGGCCACTGGAAAAGGAAATAATAATGAGAATTAGGCAACTAACTGCTAAAAATTGTAACCTTTTATACAACAAAAAGCTAAATTAACCATATACTGCTACATCACACTACTTTATATACAATTAGCTACAGAGGAAACATTTTAACTATCTCTCTATATGTATTTGGGATTGAAATGATCCCGCTAACTAAACACAGTTCCACAAATGTAAGAATAATGATGATTCATGTGCTTTTTGTGACACCTACTGTTTTGTATGTTTTTGTTAAATTGTAAATAATGTTTTGTTTAAAAAAAATTACATACAAGACAAGAAACTAGAAAATGTTGCTATGACTTTTGCTGCTGAAGTGTAAGAAACTGCAAGTAAGATGTGCTCTATCATAAAAAATTGTTCTATAACAACAGCGAACCTGGATAGTGTATCAGCAAATGCTTTCCAGATTGTTTTAAATGGGAAGAATATGAAAGAGATGATGGTAGAGTAACAAGCAGCTGGCTAGTGATAACAATTGTATATCTTTATGTGTGTCTGAATGGAAACAAACAGCCAGTGTAGCCCTTTCACCTCTTCCACATTAACTGCTCTTCAATACATCATTTTGCAATTTTAACCTGTTGGAAATAATAAAAACATATTTTCTTTTGTTGTAGTTTTTCCTATTATATTATTACCTAAAATGTGAAGTCAGTGGTACTTGTTCTAACAACAGTAGCAGCATAAAGCTTCAACAAATTTTAGTGCACACTAAAATGTCAAATGATATCCAGGAAGGAAGATGTTATTGAAATCTACAGCAAATCATACAATTCATAGGTTCTAATTTGCTCTCTTTTTACATTTTTGCCAAGTTTGCATGGAATTTTTGTAATTATTGGAAAGCAGCAAATTACTGAAAATTGTAGAATCCCGAAATATGACTAATCAGTTCACTTATCTCTGTTGATAATAATAATAATGCTGAAAGCACTGTTACAATAGAGTTTGATATGTCTACCACAATCTCTTTCTCCAATATTGTACAAACCAAAAAATGAACAAGTTGCTGATGGTTTTGGGAAACTAAGCATATCATTGTCATGGGGACTATCCTATAGTATCCACAAATACATATCAAAATGTACATGAGCAAGAATAAATGATTTTTTAAAAATTAAATAATAGCATTTTCATTTACAATAATGACATTTTCTTTTAAAGTATAAAGAAACTTTTTTCTGTTTTACTATTTTTTTATTTTTTGTAATATTGTTGGTGTCTGTTCTGTTCTGTTCTTTTCTTAGTTTGAAACCTTAACTTAGGCACACACACCATATGCAGACTGAGCCCCCTCTGTGTCAGAGGTTTAGGAAAAGTTTTAACCAGGAAATCCAGGTACATTTTCAAGCTATTTTCATACAGCGCCTTAAGCCTCATTGTTGTGAACAAATTACTACACCCTAAGAGATTGACTTACTAACATTATGGGCTTGATTCATTAAGGAATGTAAATGCCGATATGTGCCGTATTTTGTGCAAAATGGCTCCGGACATGCTCAGGAATGGACTATACGTCAGTGAACACAAGTGCATCCAATTCATCTATATGCACAAAGGCCACTTCCGACAGCCTACAATTTCAAGGACGGATCGTGGAAGGCAAGTGGCGTAGGCACGTAGACTATGTGCAGTAAGAGCGTGCCAAGGTTGAGCGTACGAACGTCCATCCAAATCAAGCTCTGGGCATCTGTCAGGTAGGTGATTTTCAGCTGTATCACTTGAACCATCTACAGGGTAGATGTAAGTGCTGATAAATAGTAATGACGGTCATGTATCCATGCTAGAACATTTGCAATCAAGAGCAACTGTAAAAATGCATTTTATGTACAGTAGGCATTAGTAACATCCTGAGAACTGTATTTCACCCAAAAAAGCATTTTTGTAATGTTTTTTTCATTAATGATTATATTATTAACAGGTGTTAATATATTTAATAATGAATTTTTTTGCTGTGCGATCTGATGATACTTTATCCATACAGATGCATTGTGCATATCCTGTAGTGTGTTGTGTCTGTCTGCATGCGGCAAATGCAGTATAGGCAAAATGTTCAACAGCCAATCATGTTAGAGAAATACTAAAAAAATATTCCATGAACTAAATATTACAGACTATTTAACAAATAAAGAAATAGTGATATTTTCTGCCTTATTTTATTTAATAAATACAACCAATAAAATGAAATGTTTAAAGCAAACTGTCGCGAGATCAGGGTACTGATGTTATCTCCTCAGGTAGGAACGGCACTTTAACATAGCAGTTATAAAATGCTACAGAAGTTCAATGTTCTGGTACATCTAGCCTTAGCTAAATACAATAAAATAACAAAATAAAACAACAAAATAAAACCTAACCTATCTGGCCCTAACTAATACATTAGAGAATCCCACTCTAAGTGTAAGTGTAGGAGGACATAATGTCCAGCTCACAAACAATAGCAGTTGACAAGTTTACTTCACCTACAACACATAGAAGTATTCTCTCTCTATGGAGGATTCCAGGTAATGAGAGAGACTTACTGAGCAAACTGAAGGTCAGAAGATACAAAATTGGCCTAATGAATGGAGACCCTATTGCTTTCTCCATTCACTTCAAGGAACCATTTAATCCAGCTCTTAATTAAGTCCAACACCAACAATTTCCCCTGGAGAACAATCACATAGGTCAGAAACCTGATACTTACACACAGTCCATCAATGACATTGCCAGCATATCTGTCACAAAACATTTATTTTATATGTTTGACATTTCTAGGGTATATTGAAACAGTGAGGGAAACTTCTGATTATAGTTGCTTGAACATTTTTAAATGGTTCAAAATTTGATAAAATGTTACCAGTTCAATGTTCCTAGCTGTAACGCTCTTACCTTTTCTCGTTCCAGCACTGTCTCCTCTGTGCCGCTATCGGCACTTCCAGGTAGCGGGTCACATGACTCGGCTGTCAGGGCGGTTTTTTTTTTATTTTGCCTCTATATAACCTCAGCACTGACACTTGCTCAGTATCAGTATAACTTTGTTGCTGTGCATCTGGCTCCCCTTTGCTGCTCCTTGTGTTCAGTAATGGCCAAAAGTTTTGAGAATGACACAAGTATTGCTTTTCACAACGTTTGCTGCTTCAGTGCTTTTAGACCTTTTTTTATCAGATATTGCTATGGAATACTGAAGTAAAATTACAAGCATTTCATAAGTGTCAAAGGCTTTTATTGACAATTACATTAAGTTTATGCAAAGAGTCAATATCTGCAGTGTTGACCCTTTTTTTTAAGACATCTGCAATTCGCCCTGGCATGCTGTCAATCAACTTCTGGGCCATATACTGACTGTTGGCCTCTCATTCTTGCCTAATCAATGTTTGGAGTTTGGCAGAATTTGTGGGTTTTTGTTTGTTCATCTGCCTCTTGGGGATTGTCCACAAGTTCTTAATGGGATTAAGGTCTGGGGAGGTTCCTTGCCATAGACCCAAAATTTTGATGTTTTGATCCCTGAGCCACTTAGTTATCACTTATGTTCTTGGATGGTTGGGAGAAGCTGCTCTTGGAGAATGTTTTGGTACATCTTTTGTGCAAAGCAATGATGACTGCACATGTTTCCTTGCAGGTAACCATGGTTAACAGAGGAAGAACAATGATTTCAAGCACCACTCTCCTTTTAAAGCTTCCAGTCTGTTATTCTAACTCAATCAGCATGCCAGAGGGATTTCCTGCCTTGTACCGAACCTGGCCTGTCTGACTATGCATTGCTGGATTATACTGTGTATCGAACTTGGCTTGTCTGACGATTCCCTGCCTCATATTCCGTGTACCAGATCCTAGCCTGCCAGACTATTCCCTGTCTGATACTCCGTGTACCAGATTCTAGGCCTATCTGACTATTCGCTATCTGATTCTCTGTGTTTCAGATCCTAGCCTGTCTGACTTATCTGCCGACCTTCAGTGTGGTTTACTGTGTTCCTGCCTACTCTCTGTCATAGCTTCTCCAGGATTTTTCCACCTTCCTTCTAGAGCCTAGTGATACATCCTGAAACAGTCCAGAGGGCCGGGACCTGTGGATGCCTGGCAGCAAAGTCCATCCTGCCTTTCGGCGGTACTTGGTGAATACCGGGGAATCCGTTAGACTCCGCGCCTCTGGTCTGCTAGTGCCAATTGAGTTTGACACATGTACCCTCTGAGTTGTAACACAATCATAAATAGACCCTGATTGGTGGGTTTGAAATTTGAGGCTCCCATACACAATTCACATTTACAGTATTAGGTTGCTATTTGTCTTCGTGGTTTGTGTTTGCTTGAAAATTTGTGTTTTTAACTTTAAAATTAACAAAACTAAATAGTATTATTATTAATTAAAAGTATTTTAACTTTTTTAATCAAACTGCCAACACAATTATGTTCAAAGTACACCATTTGCATATGATAATTTGCTTTTGCAATTAAAAAGCACCAAAATATTTCAAATTTAACAAGAACATGCGGGAACCAGCTTAGCATGCGTGAAAGTAATCCCAAGCACAGTCAAGCAGATTTTAACATGCTCAATTTTCTCAATTTTTTTCTGGTAAATTTTACAATTGTAAAATCAGCTTTAGTATCAAAACACAGCCGCTTTGGGCATCTCTACTTGTGAAAGCTTGTGCAGAGGAAAAAGCTACAATATTCAGATTGCTTCTTCTAGTGTAGTTGATAAGGAAATCGAATTGATTGCTGTGGGCTAAAGCACAATTTAAAAAAATGTTCCTTTATAAAGATGTAGCTCACAGCCTCCCACAACATTTGTGACCAGTCTCCAAATGCAAGTGTTTTAATACGTAAAATATTTTCAAAAAATGGCGCTATTAAAAAAGTAAATGCGCAACCAGTGAAGGAACTACTGCCACTACAGGTTGTGCGGCTGTTATTGGGCACGTAGGTGAGGGGAACCTGGCAACAACAGGCCACCCTCCCTTGATCCCTGCACTGCTTGAAGAAGAGCAGGTTGGTGACCTCGAGTGGTTGGAGTGGCACTGCCAGGGTATCCACATTTTTTGCTATGGAGCCCAGTAATTATCTATTTATTATTTTTTTTTGTCCATGCTGAACCATATTGGGAATATCCATGTCTAACCCAGTTAAAATTATGTGAACATGCCTCAACTGTATGTATCCTACACTTACCCAACCCTTCCCTCTCCATTCCACCTCAAGAAGTGTAAACAAGTGTTAGTGTAAGATACAGGAAAATAAAAATATAAAAACATGCATTGTCTTGATTGTGTGTGCTATAAATGTGTAAGATTTACATAAATGTTTACCATTTAAATGGCCAAAATTATAATAATACTGCTGTACAATGGAATAATTCTCTATGGATGGAAGTAGCTGGTGATAAGGTAGAATCAGTAACAATGCTTGCTTGCATTCATCATCTTAGGTGGGAGGGAGTTATCAATCTTTTTCAGTGGCTACCATTATGCTATTATATGTAATAATTAAAAATGGTACTTTGATGATTCTTTACTTACATAGCACAAATATATTGTACAGAGATTTACCAAGACTGTTTTATCATGTACATCATCAGTTCCTGCTCCAGTGGAACTTGCAATCTGAATTCTCAATCTCACACTCACTGATTTGTGGGAGAAAACCGGAGCACCTGGTGCAATCCATGCTAACACAGAGAAACATACATGTCCGTAGTAATTATTATTAATTTTTATTTATAGGGCGCTACTAAGTGTCCGTAGCACCGTACAGGGACAAACGAAATTACAATACGAGGAGAGACAGCACAGTACAGTAAACAATAAGCACAATAACTCTGAGAGCTCAAAGCACAGCTAGGGGTGGGGGAGGGGAGAGGGGAAGGTCTGCATACGACGGAGCCCAAGAAGGACGGCACAGATGACAGGGAGACCCCCAGGGGGGAGAGGAGGAAATGAGAGGGCACAGGGGGGGAAGGGAGTCCAAGAGGAGGAGGGAAAGGTAGCTGGAGAGCAGAGTTAAAAGTGGTGAAGAGAGGAGGAGAGGGTGACCCTGCTCAAAGGAGCGTACAATCTAAGGGGTGGGGTAGGCAGACAAAGAGACACAGGGGAGAGAAGGAGGAACGGAGGATAAGGATAAGGGAAGGGGAATGAAGGGGAAGAGGCATAAGAAAGGTAGGTAATTAAGTGGGAGACTGGAAGGCTTTAAGAAAAAGGTGGGTTTTTAAAGCCCATTTGAAACTCGACAGATTAGGGGAAGTTCTGATGGAGGGAGGGAGCTTGTTCCAGTGGAGGGGGGCAGCGCGGGCGAAGTCTTGGATACGCGCGTGGGAGGAGGTAATCAGGGGGGAAAAGAGGCAACGGTCATTGGCAGATCGGAGATGGTGGGATGAGCATGAATAGAGAGGAGGGTGGAGATGTAGGGTGCAGTGGAGTTGGCAAGGGCCTTGTATGTAAGAGTGAGGAGCTTGAAGAGGATTCTGTAGGGGAAGGGGAGCCAGTGAAGGGATTGGTAGAGGGGCGAGACAGACGAGGAGCAGCGAGAAAGGAAGATAAGCCTAGCAGCTGCGTTAAGAACAGATCGAAGGGGAGCAAGACGAGATTGGGGGAGGCCAGTGAGGAGGAGGTTGCAGTAGTCCAAACGGGAGATGATCAGAGAGTGAATAAGACATTTGGTGGCATCTTGTGAGAGGAAGGGCCGGATGCGAGCGATGTTACGCAGCTGGAAGCGACAGGATTTAGCGAGAGAGAGAATGTGGGGGCCAAAGGAGAGAGAGGAGTCTATCTAGTAACCACTGTGCCATGATGGCGATTACTCCTTCTTGTATATTGAATAACTAGTATGTAGTAGTAGCAGGTGGTGGTGGGTTATTAATATATGTTTTTGTTTTTTTTAAAAAAATAAAAAATTACTTCAGTATTTTTTTTAGCTTATGTGAACCCACCAACGCCCGCCCCCCAAGTTCTGTGCAAGGAAATAAGAACTACCTGCAAATGAAGCTTCCTTCCTTCAGACCTGTTGTAAGAAAAAAAGACTATTCATACCAGGGAACTCACCAGTGGAAAGATATAGCAAATGGTTCCCAAGGAATCTGATTATATCTAAGGTATCATACAAAATAGATGCTTCACTTGCAACAATAAAAAAAAAATGAATAAAGCACTTTTTTTTATCTTTAATTAACAATTAACATTTGCAGGAAATTTCAAATTGTGGTCATGTAGGCGTTGACAACGCCAAATCAAATTGCTCAGTCTATCTTAACATGATCTATGAACAGTTAAGTGCCAGAGCATTAGACTCCTTACCTGTACTCCAGTGTTAGTGTGTATTTGGTGACTGTTTACTGTACATCTAACCAGACCATTTCTGACCTCTCTTCTGCCTGCCATTTTGGTACTACTGTACATCTGGCTCTGATTGTTGATCACCTGACCTGTCCTGATGCTCCGCTCTGATCTTGAGTTCGGCATTTCACTTTACATCCATGTACCAGGTGCAGCTACGTTGACTTCGTTGCCCTGCCCCAGCTTTTCACACCTGGGGCAGGGCAGAGAACTACGATCTGCAAAGCTACCAGCAGCAAAGCCCAAACTTGCTTGAGGTGTTCCCTGATGAATATAGGGGTTTCGTTAAACTCCGTGCTTCTACTACTTACAGCACCAATCTATGTTGGTGTGACGAAACAAGTTTGATAACACCTTAACCAGCCTGTCCCTCGTTTCTCACAATATGGGGATTAAAACATGTACTATTTATAGCCCTTGCTTTTGTTCCCCAGCTCAACAGAATACAACTGCAGTTTCTAATTTTATGTGGATAAGGGGACATTGTAGCTCATTGTAAATATGCATATTGTTTATTGTAACTTGTTGATATTGCATGGAAGCTGTTAATAATTGTCCTTAAAGTGAAGCCAGGTGGGATATGAGTAGGAATCAGGTTGCAAGATACTGGTGAAGGGAAGGCTAATTAGTATCCATTATTCTCACTAGACTACTCCAGATATTTGGTCTACAATCTAGCAGGGGATTTTCTGTGGACGTACAGCTCATCTCTACTTTCTTCTCCAACCCTCTAGTCCAGGACTTACCAATGTTTAACAAAGATAGACCCACTGGTTTGCCCAGGGAGGAGGAAAACATTGTGGAAATTTGACCAAAGATATTAGGATCCACTCCAGGGAGGGAGGGGATGTTCATTCTGGGAATTGATGGCTGGAAGCTGCAGGGTGGTTGGTTTTTAAGTTGTCGTTCTCTACCAGTGAAATGCATCAGCAGATCCATGGGTCGTCAAGTCCGGACAGCCAGATGATTGTAACTCCTTAAGCTGGTGGGGTAAGAGACAGATTATGTGGTAAACCTGCCTGGAATTTATTTACTGTTTGTACATAATATTCTAGGGATTGTTTTTATCACAATAAATGTCCTGCTGTACTTTTAACTGCATTTGCCTGAGTGACTAATAAGAACCCTAAAAGGTACTAGGCAGACTTCCCTGGCATAGGAAGGCCCCCCTGCCAGAGTGAAGAGAGAAGAATTTGGCCAGTTGGAAAAGAAAATCCATTAAAATCCTGGTAAATGTTGAATTGTCACTAACATAGATGACAATAAAAAGAGTCTGGAGGTACACAACACATTGGAATTTGTATGGCATTTGGAGTGGATCAGTGCCAAAAAGAAGAGACTGTGTTGGATGAAAGATCTCTTGCACTGATGTTCAGAAAAGTCATGCATAACTGACAGCCACATATAATACACAATGCAACAGACTAGATGCCAAAGGTTCTCTTGCTCGGACACAATACACACATCAAAGTTTATAAACAAACTGCCATAATAATGGCTATGAAGGTAGGGTACAATCAAATCAATTCCATTATGACTTTGGGTTTCGCTTCTGCTCAGTATACCTGACTGTTGCCTAAAGGACATCTGTGAGGAAAGATAAGGGATGTTGGATGGACATGGGTGGTAAGAGCAGTACTAGCCTGAAGCTTTAGGATGGGTTGAGCTTCAATATCTTTTAAAACTAAGGAAGAAGCCTATCCTTTGAGAGTCATGCAGCTTAGTCTATTATCTCCACTACTCCACATGCTAGTTATAGCAGCTGTCTCAGCAGAACTGCAGGAATCTCAATTTATTTGTGTATAATTAACACTATGTGCTTTCCTTATTCAGATAATGAAGTATAAATCCAAATGCTCAAATTTAAAACATTTTAACCACTCAATCCAATATTAAGGGTTCAATTGAATTATTCAATGAAAATAGAAGTTTTAGGTGAAGTTATTGAACTAATTTGTCAAAGGGTATATTGGCTTTCCTTTAAAGGTGGAGGTGGGAGACAGCGGTGGAGAGAAAAAGGGAAGTTTGCTGAAAAGAAGATGTCAAAAGATCAGTATTCAATTTAAAATCAGTGCTGTTCTGGGATGAGCATCACTGAATAGCAGCAGCTAGACAGCATGTATCACAGATGAGTAACAGGCACATGACAATGCTCTTCCTTAGTGAGGAGCAAAACTGTGATGTGCCAGTTACTAACACGTGAAATATGCTGTCTAGCAACAGAATTTGGGAAACATTGTTAAATAAATAATCAAATAAAAATAGCCCCAGGCTTGGTGCTGAGATCCCTAGCAAATCCCTGCATGGTGCAGACTGTGATCAGGATATGCATAGATGTGGTGGATTGTGCAATAAAATAGCCCAAAGCCTAGTGCTAAAAACATTAATCCTGGCCTCCGTGGTGGAGTAAGCTTCTAGAGGTATGCCAAGTCACCCTGCTTGTTCTGGGACGTGGTACAATAACGTTACCCCCGGCCATTGTTGCATATCCATCCCTGACCTCACCTTATGCAGTTTGAGGCTTTGTTCATTTAGTTATAACAGGGCTGGGGAATTTTGTGAGAGAGATGCACCTACTACCATAACACTCCCAGTACTCCTATAGAGAATAATAAATAATACCACCTACAGTCAAAGGTGTCCAATTTCTCACCATGAGTCAGGTCGGCGGTATCTTAGCGATGAAAATCGCTGTTAGGAGCCACAAATTAGAACACTGAGGGTTTTATCATGCAAGTGATGTCAGCTAACATAAGCCAATATTGATTTTTTTCTAAGAAGTGTTACTGCTTTAATGCTGGCATACAGTAGTGATCCACTGTAAACACCAAATATATAGAGAGTAACCCATAACAATGTTTTTTTTATAGCAATTCTTTTTTTTCCTTTGTTTAAAATTTTATACCTACATATGTAAACATTTTATTACATGGTTAAGGAATAGTAAATTTACAATTTTAAAATGCATTTTTATCAATAGGAAAAAAAAATTGGCTTCATATGTTTGTCACAAATCTTGTTTTGTGTGTGAATTCTTCCACTAAAAGAATTCAGCTGCAGAAACAAAAAAAGGTGTAAAAGTGATTATTCATTTAACTTTCTAGACATTTCATCTTCAAAGAAAGTATTCATGTTGTCAATAAAATATTTGACCCATATGCTGTAACTTTTTGGATTTCCTCGTAGGAATTTGTCTCATTTCAGGGTTGAAGTAGTAAGAACAGTTTGCATATTGAAACAACTGTAGTTTAACTGAGCCCCCCTTGAAGAAGCGCCAATAAATTCAATGTCTGACCTAGTCCTAAACGCTGTTACATTGACAAAGAGCCATTGATAATGGGTTGTTAACAGGTATGCAGCTGTATCTCGGCCATATGGGACTCTACAACTCGGAGAAAATAAAACTCACTTTACACTAGAGTGATAACAAATTAGCCTTCCAGTTTGAATGTTGCTTACAATTATTCTAAAATATTCTACTGTTACTGAATTTACCTTAAAGGCTTATTTCTTTAATCTGAAATGTAAAACAGTCCATTTTTTTGCAGCTGTAGACCATCATTGTGGGTTTTGAAATGTGATAGAAAGACACTGGGGTAAATTTATCAAGCTGCATGTTTGAAAAAGTGGAGATGTTTCCTATAGCAACCAACAAGATTGTATTTATCATTTATTTAGCACATTCTACAAAATGACAGCTAGAATCTGATTGACTGCTATAGGCAACATCTCTACTTTCCAAACTCGCAGCTTGATAAATTTGCCCCAATGTGTTTTTGCATCAGAAATACGTAACAACATCTTTCACAGATGCACACAAGAATGCGCTTAAGCATACTATAGAGTCTCACAACAGTGTTTACATTTAAAGGGGAAATATACATTTTAAAAAATCTTTGGGTTTGGACGTTTTAGAGTTCCTTGTGTTTTTTTCATACTTCTCAGCTCTTCCAAATACTGACGTAGCCAGGGAGCAAGTTAATACTTGCGTAGTAAATGTAGAACTAACACTTATATTTGGTAGACACAATTAATCATAAGAAGGAGAAGTTTTCGTTTTAAAGCTAAACTAATGTTGATGAGTGTCAGTGTATACTTTTCTGTGTCTGAAAAAAAACAACAATTTCTATTTTTTAGACACAGGTAATTTACAATGACCATTAGCAACATGTGTATCTGCAAGACAAGGTTTTCTTTTCTTGCAAATGTGCTGCTTTTCTTAATTTAGCAATGCATAGACTAAGTTTAACTCCAATGTATATTCTCTGACAAATGACACACTTTGTCTAAGACAGCAGAGGTGCCCACATGATTATACACCAGCCAGTAGAAGTACTCATATAATTATATACCTGTCCAGCAGAGTCCTCGTGCAATTATACGTAGGTCCAGCAGAGTACCCATATTATTAAATACATAACCAGCAGAGTGGCTATAAAATTATATACATGGCCAGCAGAGTGATGTACAACTTCAGCAGAGTGCCCATATGATTATACACTTATCCACAAGAGTGTTAATATGAAACTATTGTTTCACGCAGTCACTTTCCTCTGCCCATAATTCGCTAATTTGGAAGGGTGGATGGGGCTGGACTCCTATTTTACACTCACAATATTTGCCAATGCTGGGCCCCCAAAGGTGGCTCAGACTTAGGTACTTTATATCTACATCCACCCTCACAGCACTCCTGAGGACAACAGAGAATACCTCACTGTCAGGATTCCTATTACATTTCAGGTACAATGTTCGTGGATCAGTGGAATAAAAGGGATCTGTGTTATAACAGAGGGTTTGTGTATCATGTGGGTTTGTATAATGAAGGTGGAGAGTCTGGGAAATGAAGCATCTGTACAGTGGAGTCTGTGCAAAGTGTATGGCAATAGGTAGAACCTGGGTAATTTGAAAGGTCTAGGTAATGGGTAGACTACAATTCAACTCTCACCCTAACAATATGAGAAACCATACTAATGTACAACTACACTACTGTACTCTGAACAATTCTATGCTAAAGCCTCATAAAAAAATATTTACATCAACCTGAACAGTCACACTTTGCTCATCATGGGCCTGATTCATCTTCAAACATAAGTCCCATTACATCTTGCATGAAATTACTCTGTGCATACTCAAAAATGGACCTCTGTCTGTGAAGGCAATTTCATCAAATTCATGTCCAAATACAAATAACCCTTCTGACTGTCATGACTCAAAGGGTGGAACAGGGGAGGAAAGGGACAGATGACCTTAAACAATATACAGTAAGGGTGTGCCGAGGTTGAGCACACGCACATTAGTCTGATTCAAGCTCTGGGCATTTCTGATGTTAGCCGCCTGCCCTGACTGTACTGTTTTTTATTCGTATAACTTTTACCACCTACAGAGCAGGTGTAAGTGCCGAGTGATAGTGACGACTGACACCTATGCATGCTAGAATATGTGTATGCAAGTTAAAGAAACTCAAAAAATACATTTTCTATGCAGTACACATTAAGACCATCCTGAATTATGCATTTCATGTAAAAAAAAAGTTTTTTTTTATTAATGATTTTAGTGTTAAGAGTTTTTCACTTATTTAATAGAATTTTTGGGCATATGTTCTAATAAAACATTTTATTGCTCATATACATGTGAGTGCCTTGCATTCTGTTCTGTCTTTCTGTATACAGCAAGTTAAGTATAGCTGGAGCATATCTATATCCATGTTCAAATGGAATGGTTTCTTTAAATCCGGTTGTACTATAATATGGGCGGATGTGATGAAACTTCTGTGCAATTTTTATTAAATGCAAGATTGCATTTATATTGTGTTCCAAGATGAATCAGGGCCGATATGTCTGACAAAAAAGGATGAGCCCCCTAGAAGCAGCTATACGTAAATTTGACCTATTGCAGCCCTCATCCTCATAGGGCAAGGTATGCTCACAGGCACTCAGTTGCCTTCAAGACTTAACACATGGTAGTAAGGGCTTATACCAGTTCTGACATTGACGCAGGTTATATTGGAGACTTGTGTAAATGTCAGAGGTGAGTTAGGTAACAAGAACAGGACTCACCAGAATACAGAGCAGGGTACAATAGTCAAGCTGATATAAGGACGGTACTCGTGAACAGGGACATTATCAATGCAATGGTGAGGCCCAGTGGTTAACAGACCAGATCAGTATCCAGGCAGAGGTCAGGGCAGGTGGCTAACAGGCAAGGTCAATATCAAAACAGAGGTCAGGGCAGGAACCTAACAGCAAGATTGGCATCCAAGCAGAGGTCAAGGCTTCAGCAAAATACACAGTCAGTATCCTGCTAGGGTCACACCAGAAAATCAAACATAACAGGAAGAAAGGCTGAAGTACTCACAGTGAGACTGCAATTATCACCAGAATTAGAGACAGGCCTATCTGCACTATATGGCGCAGAGAGTCAATCAGAAGACCCCTGCTTAGCCAAACCCCCTTCACATTGATTAGCTGCAGTGTGATCATGTGATCACACTCTGCTGATTACACAGCTGCTTGTGGGGTGTCTAAGCAACCCAGCAGCAGAAGAAACATCTGTAGATTCCAGCAATGCTCGTCTGACTCTGACGCTCATGACACTACATATGTTCACATTAATGAATCTGACCTATGTCATTGTATAGATCACTTATAAACACTCACTGCAAAACTATATAAAACTAACCATTCATATAGCTTTGCCTGTCTAAAGCAATTTACCTTTACATATTAAGTCTCCCCATTATTATTGAGCCAGAAATATAAAATGACATATGTCAAATGTACATAACAAATTTTCACTTATTAAACTTCAACTTTCCATTGGACAATGAGCGATCATCTTTGCTAGTACTTGTATATAACCTAGATATTACATGTTTTATGCATGGTCCATTTCCTGCCAACATAAGAGATAAATGCTTGGATCTACATTCCTTGTAATTCAAAAATGCAGCTCATTTTGGTACAAATATTTCTATTATCCCATGTCTTTGCCTGAACATCTTATTTGTTTGAACAATTTTATTGCAAATTAGATTTTTCCTAAGGAGATAGTTTACGAGGAACGCATCTGTCTATATCTGAGCAATTTAGTTAAATATATTACTCATATTTTTCTCACCTATAAGCTTTTCCAGAGAAGAAAAAAAAAGGCCAGTCCATTGTCATATACAGTAATTGAGAGAGATCAAAGGAAGCAATTTATTCAAGCAAGCGCACATCATTTTAGGGAAATGTTTTTTTTTGATTGTGGTTAATGATGTAATCAGGCTATCATAGTAAACTGTCCACAGGTTGGAGGTGCTGAGAAATTACAGCTTCACTACTGGAGAGAGGATAATCTGTTAGAACAAGGAAAATGAAATTTGAAAATAAATCTAAATATAACATTTTGGATATTGGAAACAAAAAAGATATGGGACTAGATTGATTTGATAATGGTGATAATATTTCTATACGTACCTTCAAGGGAAACAATGTATCAAGAGAAAATTCAACATATTGAAATTTTTGACATGAACAAAAAGACAGGAATAAATGGGATATTTTAACATCTTTGATTTCATTCTTTAAAGACCAATTACTTTTCTGTCCCCTGTGGGAGAAAAACATACTTCTTCTCAATGGCTGAATGCCTATAAGACTTCAATGATTCATGTTATATTTAGCAGATTACAGTTTTAGAGTCATCAGTAGGAAAGGCCATTGCAAACTGACAGGCCTGAAATCATACTCTTTGATTGTAATTGACAGAAAAAGCATTTAAGGTAAAGGAAAAAAAATATTTTATTCATCCGTGATTACACTGTGATGTGATTTGGGGACATAGTACAACTGTGAACTGAGGCAGGAAAGAGCGATAATTCTACTTGAGGGCTTGACGTGATGTAGCCTTTTACTCTTCCTCGTACCAGTGCCTCTAGCAGTTATCGTTGCCTTGATGGTGTCAAGACAAATAGAGCCATGGACTGCCACAATTTCAAAGGCAAAGGACTTAAAATAACACTGCTTAGGAGCATTTGGTTTGATGTAAACTTGCTTATACCCAATAACAATAAACTGGAATGTGTGATAACTATGAATATTTTATTTTATACACAAGTAAAAAGGAAGGGGTTGAGCTGATGATTGTGGTTACAAAAGCCAGTAGCTTAAAACTATGAGCTACTATATTAGCAATGGCAAAAGTGAAATTATTGAGCTTTTCATGCAATGAGTTTTACAATTGGCTTACTGTTTCCTATAGATACTGTAAGTAAAGCAATGTTTATTTTGTCATTTCAGCTGTATATATAGAGAATGCATTTTTGCAGAATAGTTACCAATTACTTCTAAAGCACCAACAATTTACATAGAATGGTAAAATATGACAGAATCACCAATCATCATCATCATCATCATTTATTTATATAGCGCCAGCAAATTCCGTAGCGCTTTACAATTGGGAACAAACATTAATAAAACAATACTGGGTAATACATACAGACAGAGAGATACGAGTACCCTGCTCGCAAGCTTACAATCTATGGGATCATTATTTTGGATTGTCTACATTATATTTCCAGAGCTGTGTTGGTTTTTGCTCATTTTTTTCTTTGCAGTATGAATAACCTATAAGCAGTTATTAAGGTAGCATTTGGAAAACAAATCCTAAAGTAGTAATGTGATCAGTTAGTTGGAAGACAAGTATCTCACATGGTTACCTGATAACATCAATGATTATTGCAGCAATCATCTTGCTAAAACAGCTCACACTAATAAAATATTGTCCAGTAAAGGATAGTATGCCTACAACAGGTGCAATACTATACACATTAGGAGAGTTATTTATTAACAATAGCATTTACCTTTTATCTGCCTACTGCTGCTTAGAAAAAAAATGTCTGATTGGTTGGCACAGATTATTGCAAATTGGCACAAGTCAGGAATGTTAGCAAATAACCCTCCATGTGCTTAAAAATGCATATCTATATTATATTACTATACGCGTAATCTAAGGGTTTGGAACTTTTATTATTTATTACCTTACATGAGTTGGGGTTCTCCAAAATTCAAATGCAGCCCTTAGGTTACTTAGATGAATGGATCATTGCTTTCAGTAAATAGGAGCCAAACAAAAAGGGGTGACTGCCCTCTACTACTTATAACAAACCCAGGATAACAGGGCTGGAGTTTAACTCACTTTGGAGGGGCGTGTACATGTTTAAAAAACATTTTTATTTATTTTCTTATTGTTGTAAGACTGAAACGATCTTGCACCAGCCCTCTAGCAGCCATAAAAATATACACCCCCTGACAGACATATACGGGTCTGTGTCCTTGTCTACCTCACTCACAGAGCTGGATTCATGGGGAGGGGGAGAATGCAGGGATAATGTGCCCTGGCTCCCCTCTCACAGGGAGCCCCCTGAGCAGCAAGGTACATACTAGGGATTGGCACATATCTACAGGTAAGTAATAGGACAATGAGAGAGACATGGAGAGGTAAGCAATGAGACAGACATGGAGGGGGCTGCAATGAGAGAGCATGTAGAAGGCATCAATGAGAGAGACATGGAGGGATCAGCAATGAGAGAGACATGGATGGGGCAGCAATGAGAGAGTCATGGAGAGGGCAGCAATGAGAGAGTTATGAAGAGGGCACCAATGAGAGAGTCATGAAGAGGGCAGCAATGAGAGAGACATGGAGGGGTCAGCATTGAGAGAGACATGGAGGGGGCAGAAATAAGAGAGTCATGGAGAGGGCAGCAATGAGAGCGACATGGAGAGGGCAGCAATGAGAGAGACATAGAGGGGTCAGTGTAACGCTTGCAGGGGTACAGGACAGATGCTCACAGATGTCTTACCTTGCAAACGATGACCACCTACCATCCACTTTAGATTCACCCCAGCCGCTCTCCGTATCAGCACCGTGTTTATTGAAGGTCTGACTCCTGGACTGAAATCCTAAGGGACCACTATGGCATACTCCGCTCTTTCCTATTCCAGCAGACCAACAGCTGAACCTCTGTCAGATCTACTTTCCGCTAAGGAAGAAACAGAAGTTGAGACCCGTGCCTACCAGGAAGGACTGTCTGAGGCTACGGCAAGGAGCAGAGACACTTACTCAATCCCACCTGCTGCCACCTTGTTTTGTTCTGGGTTCTGGCCCAGGGCGCGGAACTATGAGTATTTGTGACTGGGAACAATCCCACCCCAAAAATACTCTACTCACCCCTTGGTGGGGGCCTAACCATAAGTAAGAATCAAGAGAGCTATACTCACCCGGATACTCCAACTTCCTGTCCCTGCTCTCCTGCTCCTTTCTGTTCTGTGGTAGGCAGCATACAACACGGCCTCCCTCTACTCTACACGCAGGGGCGGGCTGGGCTGGGGGGCAGGGGGACATCGTCCCCCTGGGCCACTCAGTACTAAGAGCCAATCAGGGCAAAGCCCTGCAAGTATCCCCAGGACTTGCCTAAATAAATAGTAGTGCTGGAGGCCAATGAGTATGCAGTGGACAGCTGCATAATTAGTCAGGGCTGCAATATTCTAAACCTAATCAGCCATAGATGGCTGAGTCTAAACAGACCTGCGTGCATGCGTCCAGCTATTTGACAGCTGGCCTGGCACGGCGGCAGGGAGCCTTAAGTGTCCTGGTTGTTGCCTAGGCAAACAGGACGAGGGAGCCGGAAGTGAAGTCCTAGTCGTCATGGAGACGCCAGCAACAGGAGGATGAGAGTTGCGGCGGTGCCCGCGGCTGCCATGGATGTTTACATGAAATAAAAATACTAGGGCTGACAGGCTTGGTCTTCTAAATCTGCAGTCATATTGTACTGTTACACAGGTAAAACACATAGAGGAGAGCACCATTGCTAATTGTCATTGCTGAAATAGAAAGAATAGGGCTGGCAGGCTTGGTCTTCTACATCTGCAGTCACATTGTACTGTATTATAAAGACAAAGAGGAGAGCTCCATTACTCCATTTATCCATTGCTAATAGTCATTGCTGAAATAGAAATAATAGGGCTTGCTCTAAATCTTCAGTTACATTTTACTGTACCATAGCTCACTCAGAAACAGGAGAGGTGGCAGGGTTCAGTGCTGAAATATAAATATAAATTGTAATAATAGGGCTGTCAGTGTTCTTCAAAGTCTCCAGTGACATTGTATTGGGCCATAGCTCATACAGAAACAGGAGGGTTGACACTATTGTTGTCACATTCCAGTCTCAGTCATGATGATATTAATCCATCTACCTCATGTGCTAAAGCCTATGTTCAAGTGCATAGTGGTTTTAAGTCAGGGAAACAAAAATGTAAATAAAAAGCTTGTACCTTTTTAAGCTTGTACCTTTTTAAAGGAAAAAACACCTCTCTAATAAAGGTGAAAGTTTACTGTAGAAAAACATAAAATTGCCAACATGCCATTCTACCCAAAATATTACCAAACATACCAGCAGCAGCTAGCTCCCTTCTCTCAGCTAGATCTCACCACCTAATTGTCATTGCCGAAATAGAAATAATAGGGCTGGCAGGCTTGTTCTTCTATATCTGCAGTCACATTATACTGTGTTATTTAGGTAACACACAAAGAGGAGAGCTCCATTGCTCCATTGCTAATTTTCATTGCTGAAATAGAAATAATACAGCTGGCAGTCTTGGTCCAAATCTGCAGTTACATTTTACTGTACCATAGTTCACACAGAAACAGGAGAGGTGGCAGGGTTCAGTGCTGTAATATAAATTGTAATAATAGGGCTGTCAGTGTTCTTAAAAGTCTCCAGTGACGTTCTACTGTACCATAACTCATGCAGAAAAGGGAGAGGTGTCATTGTTCTTGTCACTCTCCATTCTCAGTCATGATGGTACTAATCCCTCTACCTCATGTGCTAAAGCCTATGTTCAAGGGCATAGTGGTTTTTAGTCAGATAAACAAAAATGTAAATAAAAAGCTTGTACCTTTTTAAAGAAAAAAACACCTCTCTAAAAAAGGTGAAAGTTTACTGTAGAAAACATAAAATTCGCAATATGCTATTCTACCCAAAATATTACCAAGCATACCAGCAACAGCTAGCTACCTTCTCTGAGATAAATCTCAGCACCTGCAATCTACACTGTCATCATATTCACCCTCATCAGTGTGTACATCATACTGAAACAATACTAATTCATCCCTGCTGGAATCCACCATCACAGAAGTCTGTGTACTTTGATGTAATTGCCGTTAATGGCCTTCCTCATGGAATTTGTAGTTCATTTTACGGAACAGCTGTCATGATTTTTGGGCAATTCTTTTAGACCAGACCACATGTCAAAATGTTGTACAAACTCATCTGCATCACCACTTGGGGGTAAATGTATCAAAGTGCGATTTTGCAACTCCGATGTATGAAGCTGAGATTGCATGCAAAATCGCCAGAGTTCTGCTTGATAGCAGCGTGTTGTAGAAACACATCACTGTTACACTGCCCTGGCAGTGTTAAAATGTTAAAGAATAGATAAAAGTTGAAAAAAAAATAGATAAAAGTTGAAAAAAAAAAAAGCGTGAGGTCCCCCCCCACTATTCATGCTTAACCCTAGTGCTGCCTGACTAATGCTGGTCCCGTGAAAATCAGGAAAATTTTTTGCGTGGGGCCCCCCCGATTTTCACTAGGCAAACCAGCCAGGGTTGGCGGCACTATAGCAGGGGGACGCGCGGCAGGGGTCCCCCTGCCATAATGACTAACCAACCCTAGACTGTTCAGCGCTGGGCTGGATTCCCTAGGGAGTGGGGTCCGCCGAAAAAAACGACTGGGGCAAGCCTGGACGTTTGGAAGAAGAAAGAAGACATTTTTGGTGAGTATTTTTTTTTTTTTTTTTTTTAATAAATAGATGTGGTTTTAATGAGGGTGGTTAGTGTATTTATTGTGGAGTTTTTATTTTTAATAACTATGTGTGGTATTTACAAGGGTTTTGTTATTTATTTAACTTTTTTTGTGGTACTACAGGTCCCAGCAAGCCAGGGATGTCAGGGCATGTTGGCACTTGTTGTTCTCCAAGTGCCAACATGCCCTGGCTGCCGTGGGTATGCTGGTGCTTGTAGTTATACAAACACCAGCATGGTCACACTGTTTTGGGCAACCTGGCTGGCT
Organism: Mixophyes fleayi; assembly: GCF_038048845.1. Taxonomy (NCBI): domain Eukaryota; kingdom Metazoa; phylum Chordata; class Amphibia; order Anura; family Limnodynastidae; genus Mixophyes; species Mixophyes fleayi. Next base: position 83,326,154 of record NC_134404.1, read on the forward strand.
GGGACTTGTAGTTCCACACAAAAATGGCGTCCGTTTGTTTTTTTAATACTTTATCGCCGTATTACCCTACTACCCACAGCCCAGGGGTAGTAGGAAGAGCCCTAGTGCTATCAGCACTGGGCTGGTTCTTTCTAGGGGGGGGGGGGCGCTCATTTTTTTTGGCGGAACCCACTCCCTAGGGAATCCAGCCCAGCGCTGAACAGTCTAGGGTTGGTTAGTTATTATGGCAGGGGGACCCCTGCCGCGCGTCCCCCTGCTATAGTGCCGCCAACCCTGGCTGGTTTGCCTAGTGCTGGTAAAGTGAAAATCGGGGGGACCCCACGCAAAATTTTTCCCCGATTTTCACGGGACCAGCACTAGTCAGGCAGCACTAGGGTTAAGCATTAATAGTGGGGGGACCTCACGCTTTTTTTTTTTCCAACTTTTATCTGTTCTTTAACATTTTAACAGCTGCCGGAGCTCCGGCAGCTGTATGACAGGGCCAGTGTAGCAGTGATGTGTTGACAACTCACTGTTACAACACAGGAGAGTTTGCCAAACACAGGAGAGTTAGCTATACTCGGGAGTGTTTACATCGCTCAAAATCGCCAGAGATGAGCAGCGATTTTGAACATGAGTGTCAAATTTTCAGGTTTTTTTTTTAAAACTCGCGGGTAAACACCAGCGATTTGCCGCGATTTAAACACGCTGGCAAACTCGCACTTTGATACATTTACCCCCTGGTGTCTTGGGAAAGCAAATTTTTTCTTCACAGCGATTTCCAAAGAAACTGAAGGAGGAGACGTCATAGTGTCATGTACTCTTGAGTTGTCAGCTTGCTGACCAGGAACTCATTGCATCTCTTGAGATCAAGCACTGTTGCCAAAATGTGATGATTCGATTTCAAGATGTTGATAACTCTTGGATCCTGGCGAAGCAAATAAAGTGCTTAATCTACAAGTCCAACATAATTAGCGTAATTGCTCTGTTTAATTTCCTCCTTTAATTTCTCTTGCTGCTTTTCAAATAGTCTAATTAGGGGAATCACTTGACTCAAGCTAACAGTGGCTGCACTCTCTTCACAGGTGACTACCTCGAGTGGTTTCAGCACCTTGCACAACACGGAAAGTATTCTCCACTGCGCTGGACTAAAGTACATCCCCCCTAAATTCTATTCTTCTTGCTGCTGCAGAAACCCGAAAATGACCCTAAATATTTCGGGACACAGACAGCATTTCCTGCATGTCATTGTCATTTTTTAAAAAGTTCTGTACCACCAAGTTGATTGTGTGAGCAAAACAGGGAATGTGATGGAATTCCTCCCACTGTAATTCTCTAACAATATTGGTGGCGTTATCAGAAATTACATATCCTCTGGAGAGTCCAAGCAGGATAAGCCATGTTGCAATGACATCCCTTATTTTTTCAAACAGGTTATCTCTGACCTATGACTTGTGTCATCTCTGATAACCACCTCTCACTTCGGCATTCAAGACTTCTCCCGTGCTGCTCCCCACTTAGGGAATTCACTACCACGCTCAATCAGACTTTCCCACAGCCTTCAAATCATTAGATGCTCTTTGAAAACCCATCTGTTTTTTAGAGGTGACCTTATCCTCGATAACACTATTCACACTAATGCACCCTCACAACCATCCCAATCTCCACTTTGAGCCCCACTCACTCCTCTTATTTCAGTTGTGCCCTCTTCCCTTTAGAATGTAAGCTCTCTAATGAGCAGGGTCCTCCATACCCTTTGTTTTCATGTCTCCATTCATTTTGTCTGCCTTGTCTCTTCTTGTTTTACGTATGTCTTGTTTTATGTATTTCCTTGTCTTCCCTACTGTACGGTGCTGTGGAGCACTGTGGTGCCTTACAAATCTACGATAATAATAATAATAATAAGCCTCTTACTGAAGTAGATGATATACAGAGTAGCCTGCCTCTGAAAAATGCAACGTTCTTGGGTACATGCTGCTGCTGTCCCTGTGGCTGAAGGTGAATCACCAACCCAGTGGGCTGTCATAATCTCATAATCATATAATCTTTAGTTTGCCCAGTTCCGCTTGTCCACATATCTGTGATTAAGTGTACAGTGGGTAGAATGGCATTTTGTAGCCCAATAATTACATTTTTACGAACCTTCTGGTAGAGGTGAGTAATAGCTTTTCTAGTAAAATGGTGTCGAGATGGAATTTGGTAACGGGGGACAGAAGACCTCAAGCAACTGTCTAAAACCAACTGCATTAATAATGGATATTGGCTGCAGATCTAATACTAGCATAGTTGCCATGGCATCTGTGACCCGCTTTGCGACTTGGTGACAGCTTTCATACTTGCTTCCTCTTGCAAAGGATTGCTTAACATTGAATTTTTGTAAACTACTAGTAGTTGTCTTCTTGGTCTGCTTCTGGGTTGAAGCAGTGGGAGCAGCAGCAGTCGGCCTAACGCTCAAGGATTATTCTGAGGAATCCTGGATAGGGGAGGAGTCATCTCGTCTTAGAAACTTGTATGCAGAACTAACTCTGATAAATTGTGAGGATATTGATGATGAAGGTGTTGGGGGTGTAGATTGCAGGTGCTGGGATCTAGATGAGAGAAGGGGGGTAGCTGATGCTGGACTGCTTGTTGTTAGTTTTTAGCATAAGTTTCTGATTATCACAAAAGCTTTACATGAACTCGCTTCAAATGCTGTTACATGGATGAGATTCCTAGATGGTCAAGGTTCCTTCCTCTACTGACTGTGGCTTTACAATGCTACAAATGGCTAGATAACTGTTGCCAAGATTTGGGTAAAAATAATTCCACACACAAGAGGTGGATTTTTGGTCTTAGGCCCAGGCATGACAATGGCCTTCTTCTTATCACTGGCAAGAACTGCTGCAGTCTTTGTTTGAAAGTGTATGAAAATAATATTGTGACCTGTGAGGTGGTCAAAATTGACTGCAAATGACTTGAAATTAGTGTTACTTAGGATAATAATAATGTAGGGGGGAAAAAAGCAAAATGATGTGATTTTAGCAAATAAATAGGAATTTTAGAAAAAAATATGGATCCAAAGCCAAAACCAAAACTAAAACACACAAGGGCGGTTTTGCCAAAACCAAAAGCAAAACCAGAAAACAGGGGTCAGTGAACATCTCTAATTTCTACAAACCCTATAGGAACATACTGTACTATAACTGACACCATTCAGCATCGTTCGGATGCATAGTAAGTATAAGTACAATGCCAAACATAAATGTAAACTTCAGCAAATGTGGTAAAACTAACTTAACAATGTATTCTATAATTAACTCTAAGGGGTATATTTACTAAATGGCAGGTTTGAAAAAGTGGAGATGTTGCCTATGGCAACCAATCATATTCTAGCTGTCATTTATATAGAGCATTCTACAAAATGAAAACTAGAATCTTATTGGTTGCTATAGGCAACATCTCCACTTCTTCAAACCCGCAGTTTAGTAAATCAAGCCCTAAGAATGGTCATTGTATTTATGACAAATATTACATTTAAAGTGGAAATATCACAAAACAAAATAAATAAAAATAGTTTGCTTAAAACAAAATAATCATTTTTTTAATTTGGTCATCATTTATTGCTATAGGTCAGATTTTTCTATAAACTCCTATATTCAGCATGCAGAGGAAATATTTGGAATTCTCATGAGGTAGTTGCTTAAATTACCACTCATAATTTGTTTTTTAAATTGCATTTCTTAATAATTTTAATTGGATTTACCTACTCAAACTTCAGATCATTTCTTTTCTTAAATACACTCTGTCCCTGAAGTGCAGGAAGTGCAACAGAAGATAATTCTGTGCCTCATTTATACTTGTCCATTCTCACGGCCTTGTTTAGAATGAAGTATAAAATTGTGACTTTTGAGTGAAAGCAAATGTGTGTCCATATACTTACGTTTCTGCAGCTATATTTCGAGTTGCATATACCGAAAGATATGTGAAACTTTAAATCTACTATATACGGTGTACAAATGAAACCGTCATCATCATCAGATTGTGAATTTGCACCAGGCCTGTGGAACACACCAAGAGATGACTATTAAAACCTATATCTTAAAGATACTCTGAAATCAAAATCAGATGCATCTGTAATAGATGCAGATTACTTACGTCTTCATACCCCCACTATACTGTAATTATAACTGAACACCTCTGACCTGCCTAAAATATGCTCAATTTAAAATATTGGTGCAAGTTGTGCAAGTCACAAATGGATTAATGTCAAACCCTAAATCAGGCCCTTAGTGCCTAGTCCCTTAGTGCCTGTTCATAGTGTGTAAAAAACAATCAATCAATACATGTCTCCCTAAAGGCAAAGCCCAAAATACATGTTTAATCTATGTGATATATCCATTATGTCAATGGGTCAGACATTCATTAAGCTGACCCCACCTTGGGATTATCCTGTCACTGGACCAAAGTATCAGTGGGTGGCCAAATTGTGTAGATCCAGCCATTCTGCGCTTTGTCCGACTACATCATATGGACGTCTGATAGTGTTGTTAGCAGATGACCACATACATAGTCATCTAGTTCAACTAGCTGGCTGGAATTATGAGCATGCCTGAAAATGATTGACATTCATTGGAATTTATTTGGGCACGCCGACGTTTTGTGGCCACATGAGGCTTCAGCAATATCACTGCATGTGGCAAGCATAAGGGGCTTAATGCATTTTTTTTCTAATGAACGACATTGCAAAATGAAATTATATTTCTTCCTACACAACATATTAAAAACTGTAACCTGATGATTGATTTCTTTTAAAATGAATATTCTAAGGGAAGCGAAACTAAACGCAAATTGATACTGTAATTCCTTTGCCCTTCTTTGTATGCACAGAATATAAAAAGTGAAGAGTTTTCAAGTCTGAGGTCAGCGAGTTGGTCAAAAGCTTATGCCAAACATTTTATTCCCCACTTAACCAACAAAAAAACACAATATAATTTTTCATTGTGTAATCAAAGATAAATATTCACAGTTCTTAAATGAGATTTCCACCTAAATACTCCAATTCACTATTATATTAGCAATCCGATTCAGCTATCCTATTCTCCATGCTATTGAGGTGCCAAATACCACTAGCCCTTTGCTAGCGATTAGGCATATTGACCTTTAGGTGGAGTTTTCATTTAACCCTTCCATTTCCTTGCTGAATAAGTACCTTTGCCAATTGATGTACGTGGTTTAAAATTTTTGCATTACCATTTTACAGTGTATCAAACACACATGGCGCTACTGTAATTAATTAAGATATATGGGTCTGTAAAATTCTCAAACTTTAAGGTTCTATAGATTACTTTAGATTAGAAATGATCTTTAAATTGCACACAAACAACACCTACATAGCTATATAGGAAACGCTCCACACAGCAGGATATTCTTTTGAACGTACCCCATAATCTTTACAATTAGCATTCAAATAATGGGCGATTTGTTCTGTAATCACAGGGCACACACTGTATTCAATCTAATATATGGATAATTACCTCTTGCAATATGCTTTAGTTACATTTTATAATAACAGTTTGAACTTATTGCAAAATGAATCCCATGGCACAATATAACATTTAGTCAGAATGAATGGCTTTTATTTCAGGATACGATGACACAGACTTCTGTGCGTATGCACTAATTGGTAATTATGCTGTCGGTCAATTTGATATGTGGTTCACAAATAGTCACTATGTTCATTTTATGTCCATTTGACAATATTTTTTTTCCAAGTGACTTTATCTAAATGAAAAATGGTAAGGTAATGTAATCATCTTTGGTTAAAAGTGATGGATGCATTGAAACATTTTTGAATCAGGTCACTGGTACTCATGATTAGTGCATTGTTAATCAAGTTCCTGAGATTGCTATCAAACGCTTTATCTCTGTTATTCAATCTGGTGAGAGGATCATGAATATTTAAAAGATTGAAAGGGATCTCTGCACATAATATAGAGCACTAGAAATGAAAAGGCTAAATGAACGGAAACTGGGGCTTTCTGTACTCTAAATTAATGTCTTTACTTCTCAGCATGTTCTGTAAATGTATGGATGGATTTTTATACACCAGTCTGTAATAAGTTTTATATGTAACTGTCTCTGCATGAAAGAAAAAAAATCTGAAATATTATATAATAATGTTATAAGTTGATTTCAATAGGTCATGAGTTTTTAATAATAAATTGATAATAACATTTAAAAAATAAAAGTTTACCAAAGTCAAGTATTTTAATTTATGCTAATGGGACAAATAAGGAAGAGCAGGCTGGAATTTTTATTGCCAAACTATTTACAGGTAAAGGTCGCTCTAAGAGTTGCAGATATTCAGGTTACAGGGGTTGATAAAAAATCCAGCTTTGGAAATATTCTTGTTTTATTAGCGTGAGATGTTCTGCAAAATATAACAATATGTATTTGTCAATGGTGTAATTGGAACATATAGTATTTAGAGTTGGCCCTGCCCTAGGCATTGTGAGTTGATATTTGTAACTCACAATGCTCACAATCCTTCATACAACATCCCAATTCCATTATTTTTACTGATAAAAGAGACTGTTAATCAATACTAAGAAATGAAAGAAGAAAAATAGAAATAAAATGAACCAAGCTGGTTCAACCTAAGCTGATTTCATGATTCAAAAAAATAAACATGTTCTCCAGATTTAACAACATACCTTATCAGATTCCCACCTAATATTAGTTTAAAAAATTGTGACAGAAATAAGACATATGCAATCATAAACACAGATAGTCCCAACAAAATGTCCATATATTATAACTATACCAAAAGTCCATACCATAACCAGTATTGTCCCTAATGTAGATAGAAAATAATAAAATAATTGTACTGTCAATACGATGAACGCAATGGTTGGTTGGGCAAAACTTTCAGAGTGATCTCACAGGTAATTATGTTCCTCAAGTCAGCGAATTCCTCTAGGGGGGCCTTTTCTGCAACCCAGAAAAACTTGTGGTTAACACTATCAAAATATTTGAAATGGTCAATGGCTACAAGATACTTATCTAGCCTTTCAGACCCGCACCATTCCAGGGCTTCCCGGATACCTAGGACTACAGAAAATTAGTTTTACCCCTTTACTATGAAGTGCTGGGAGAAGGAATGGTAATAGGTTTGAAAAACAAATCAGATGATTGAAAATAATATGCCAGAAACTCCCTATCAAACTTGAGAAGAGTGATTGAGTACCAATGTTAAATTCAAGATCAGTTCTTGTCTTTGAATAAGAGAAGACTCTCATGTAGGGAGGGAGCAAACCCCTTTTGTACAGAACTTTCAAAGACCTACACAAGACAGAGGGACAGCATTTTGCAGCTGGTAAACTGTCAGGTTCTGGTGATGTCTTTTTGGATAAACTTTAAATCACCATCATGGGCTCATTTACTCCTATACAGTCACTCAAGCAATCTAAAGAAAATCCTAATCGACTGTTATTACGGTATCTTCAAAATACTGGTATCTTGGGAGAATCCAGCTTTTAAGATATCAGTGTTAATATTATTAACAATGTACACGATACCTTCTATGCATTTTACAAATAAAGTAGATTAATTTTCTAAGCCATGTATTGAATTACAGGCTAGAAACCTTTTACAATTCTGAATGAGAACTGGGAGTAGTAACTCTTATAACACCTCTCCAGAAACAAATAAATCTTCCGATATTCAGTCAACAGACTCTTTAACCACTTCAATTTCACCACAATTTCCTTCAACTGACAACAATTCATGCAGCTTTCTCGATAGGTACAACATTTATTCTGCTTCCTCCTTCTAACTAGGTCTCAGAAGAACTGGTTAATTCATAGATAAGCACCTTATCCCTTACGCAACTGAATGGTTCAATCCACTATCATAGACATTGATGACACAAAGACATCAGAACTTAACTGCTGTCAATACAAGAGGTGACATTACCAAGTTTTTCTTAACAAAATAAATTTTTTATCTTATTCTGTCTATAATATCATAGTGCAACTGAACTCCAGTAACTCTCTTGTCTTTGGGCCCGGTAATGTTATTAAAGTCACCACTGGAGTTTATGTCAGCTGCAGTAAAAAGCAAGGGCTTAACATTGGTGAAAAATATGTTCTCTATCTGACTTCATTTGAGAACGAGAAATGTTAATCTCATGAAATCTCCCATTACCACATCAGCAAGGATCATGCATCTGCCCATCTATGTCTGCATAACCAATTTTATTATTACCATTTCAATATTAAAAAGAGCAACCAGATTGTTACTAAGTGGAAGACCTCTGAACCCCTGGAGCTTTCCATACTAATCCGTGGAATTGGGTCAACTCATTTACAACCACATGGAATCCCTTGTTACTACATTTTAATTTGCATCTTCCATTTTATTAGCTTTCATCAAATTAAGGAGTAGTTGATGTCCCGTTTCACTTTTGGACAGGCACATGCATTCTTTGTATAAATTTCACCTGTGAACGCCTGTAGTCCCAGACCACTTGACCCCTCCTGCCATTCATGTCACACCTCCCTTCTAACTGCCCCTTCTTACAATGGAAATACTAGGCAATCTTGTTGTCTCATTTGTCTGCATCTTTATTCCTTACTTGGGTTGCAATGCTTATTGGTCCACAAATACTCCTTTGTGTCAAGTCCAGAGGCTATTCAGCTCTGCTGGCTTTTGGGAAATATTTTTTGTATTTTTTTTATTTTCAACCAGCTACTGCATTTCATCAGCAGCAACACTGACAATCTTGATATTATCAACAAGCTGCTATTTAGCTAGTTTCCTTATTAGGGCTTCTATGTCATAGCTGACGGTGCCACATGTGGATACAGCAGTTGAAATGTTGGTGCTGCTTGGCATAGCTCCTTAGTATAGTTCCCCAGTGATTGTTCCTTCTGCATATGTGTACAATTTGATCATCATCTATGTTAAGTGAAATAGTACTTTGATCTTTTTATCTCACTGAATCCAATCGTCTGGGAGTGGAATAGACCTACCCTCTTGTGTCTATTTCCACATACCTTACTTTGCTAATGATATTTTCTCTTTGAGTTTCCATGGCTGTTAGTTCCAGTTTGTCAGAATGGGGGATTGGCTGTGAACACATTGAGTTGAAAGCTTCTGACTTTCACTGTTGTTCTGGGCCCTTCTCGTGTTGGCATCAGATCATTTAGGACATTGCCCTGGCATATTAAAGTTACAGATGTTTTTATTATAGATGTTCTTATTAGCTGATTCTTACACTGTAGCAGACATCTTATTAGTCAGTTTATAGCATCCTGTCTTCTGATTTTTTCGTACACTTTATTAAAAGCTCCACATAACACATACAGTACAGTAGCTGTCACATTAAACATTTGCATCATTATTATGTAGGTAAAACATGTAAAGGCACTACTCAACATAATATCTTATGCACATGTCTATGTACTAAGTAACAATGAAATTAATGAAACCCTCACACACTCACCTTCACAAGCTGTACATTTTTACACCACTCTCGGGTTTTTTTTCCCAAATGATTTTTCTAAAGGAGTTAGAAAGAAATACATCTAAGTATTTGTACAGAAAGGTGCTCTGTACATTCTCTAAGTGGCAGCAACAAAAACCAGTTAAATCAGTGGTTCCTCAAACTCTTTCAGTTTGCGGCACTCTTAGGGTCTCCATAATTTTTTCAAGGCACCCCTCCAAAATAATTACCAAGCTGTCCCATTTAATAAGTAGTTGGGTCAAAATAATGTAATAAGTATTTAGGCCAGGACAGAAACACTTATTAAGTTGGAGGAATGAAATCAAACAAAATAAAACAACAATATGTACAAACATCATCATATTGTACCCCTTCACCATTACACTGTGCCCCTTCATGATAACACTATCCATTCCCGATTACACTGTGCCCCTTCACCATTACACTGTGCCCCCTCATGATAACACTATCCATTCCCGATTACACTGTGCCCCTTCACCATTGCACTGTGCCCCTTCATGATAACACTATCCATTCCCGATTACACTGTGCCCCTTCACCATTACACTGTGCCCCTTCATGATAACACTATCCATTCCCGATAACACTGTGCCCATTCACCATTACACTGTGCCCCTTTACCATTACACTGTGCCTCTTCATGCTCATACTGCCCCTTCACCATCACACTGTGCACCTTCCCCATTACACAGTGCCCCTTCATGCTCACATTGTACCCCTTCACCATTACACTGTGCCCCTTCATGCTCACACTGTGCCCCTTCATGCTCACACTGTGCCCCTTAATGCTCACACTGTTTCCCTTCATGCTCACACTGTGCTCCTTTACCATTACACTGTGCACCTTCATGCTCACACTGCCCCTTCACCAATACATTGTGCTCCTTCATGCTCACACTGACCCTTCATGCTCACACTGCCCCTTCACCACTACACCATTATATTGTGCCCCTTCATGCTCATGTTGCCCCTTCACCATTACATTGTGTCCCATCACCATTACACTGTGCCCCTTCATGCTTACACTGTTTCCCTTCATGCTCACACTGTGCTCCTGTACCATTACATTGTGCCCCTTCATGGTCACACTGTGCCCCTTAATGCTCACACTGTTTCCCTTCAGACTCACACTGCCCCTTCATGCTCACACTGCCCCTTCATGCTCACACTGCCCCGTTACCACTACACCATTACATTGTGCCCTTTCATGCTCATGCTGCCCCTTCACCATTACATTGTGCCCCTTCATGGTCACACTGCCCCTTCATGCTCACTCTGTTCCTTCATGCTCACACTGCCCCTTCACCAATACATTGTGCTCCTTCATGCTCACACTGACCCTTCATGCTAACACTGCCCCTTCACCACTACACCATTATATTGTGCCCCTTCATACTCATGTTGCCCCTTCACCATTACATTGTGTCCCATCACCATTACACTGTGCCCCTTCATGCTCACACTGTTTCACTTCATGCTCACACTGTGCTCCTGTAACATTACACTGTGCACCTTCATGTTCACACTGCCCCTTCACCATTACATTGTGCCCCTTCATGGTCACACTGCCCCTTCACCATTACATTGTGTCCCATCATGCCCACACTGCCTCTTCACCATTACATTGTGTCCCATCACCATTACACTGTGCCCCTTCATGCTCACACTGTTTCCCTTCATGCTCACACTGTTTCCCTTCATGCTCACACTGTGCTCCTGTACCATTACACTGTGCACCTTCATGCTCACACTGCCCCGTCACGACTACACCATTACATTGTACCCCTTCATGCTCATGCTGCCCCTTCACCATTACATTGTGTCCCATCATGCTCACACTGCCCCTTCACCATTACATTGTGTCCCATCATGCCCACACTGCCCCTTCACCATTACATTGTGTCCCATCACCATTACACTGTGCCCCTTCATGCTCACACTGTTTCCCTTCATGCTCACACTGTTTCCTTTCATGCTCACACTGTGCTCCTGTACCATTACACTGTGCACCTTCATGCTCACACTGCCCCTTCACCAATACATTGTGCTCCTTAATTCTCACACTGACCATTCATGCTCACACTGCCCCTTCACCACTACACCATTATATTGTGCCCCTTCATGCTCATGTTGCCCCTTCACATTACATTGTGTCCCATCACCATTACACTGTGCCCCTTCATGCTCACACTGTTTCCCTTCATGCTCACACTGTGCTCCTGTACCATTACATTGTGCCCCTTCATGGTCACACTGTGCCCCTTAATGCTCACACTGTTTCCCTTCATGCTCACTCTGCCCCTTCATGCTCACACTGCCCCTTCATGCTCACACTGCCCGTCACCACTACACCATTACATTGTGTCCCATCATGCCCACACTGCCTCTTCACCATTACATTGTGTCCCATCACCATTACACTGTGCCCCTTCATGCTCACACTGTTTCCCTTTATGCTCACACTGTTTCCCTTCATATTCACACTGTGCTCCTGTACCATTACACTGTGCACCTTCATGTTCACACTGCCCCTTCACCATTACATTGTGCCCCTTCATGGTCACACTGTTTACCTTCATGCTCACACTGCCCCTTCATGCTCACACTGCCCCGTCACCACTACACCATTACACTGTGCCCCTTCATGCTCATGCTGCCCCTTCACCATTACATTGTGCCCCTTCATGGTCACACTGCCCCTTCATGCTTACACTGTTCCTTCATGCTCACACTGCCTCTTCACCAATTCATTTTGCTCCTTCATGCTCACACTGAACCTTCATGCTCACACTGCCCCTTCACCACTACACCATTATATTGTGCCCCTTCATACTCATGTTGCCCCTTCACCATTACATTGTGTCCCATCACCATTACACTGTGCCCCTTCATGCTCACACTGTTTCCCTTCATGCTCACACTGTGCTCCTGTACCATTACACTGTGCACCTTCATGCTCACACTGCCCCTTCACCATTACATTGTGCCCCTTCATGGTCACACTGTGCCCCTTAATGCTCACACTGTTTCCCTTCATGCTCACACTGCCCCTTCATGCTCACACTGCCCCTTCATGCTCACACTGCCCCGTCACCACTACACCATTACATTGTGCCCCTTCATGCTCATGCTGCCCCTTCACCATTACATTGTGCCCCTTCATGGTCACACTGCCCCTTCATGCTCACACTGTTCCTTCATCCTTACACTGCCCCTTCACCAATACATTGTGCTCCTTCATGCTCACACTGACCCTTCATGCTCACACTGCCCCTTCACCACTACACCATTATATTGTGTCCCTTCATGCTCATGTTGCCCCTTCACCATTACATTGTGTCCCATCACCATTACACTGTGCCCCTTCATGGTCACACTGTTTCCCTTCATGCTCACACTGTGCTCCTGTACCATTACACTGTGCACCTTCATACTCACACTGCCCCTTCACCATTACATTGTGCCCCTTCATGGTCACACTGTGCCCCTTAATGCTCACACTGTTTCCCTTCATGCTCACCCTGCCCCTTCATGCTCACACTGCCCCTTCATGCTCACACTGCCCCTTCACCACTACACCATTACATTGTGCCCCTTAATGCTCACACTGTTTCCCTTCATGCTCACACTGCCCCTTCATGCTCACACTGCCCCCTCATGCTCACACTGCCCCTTCACCATTACATTGTGTCCCATCATACAAGCACTGCCCCTTCACCATTACATTGTGCCCTTTTATGGTCACACTGCCCCTTTACCACTACACTGTGCCCCTTCATGCTCACACGGTCCCTTCATGCTCACACTGTTCCTTCATGCTCACACTGCCCCTTCACCAATACATTGTGCCCCTTCATGCTCACACTGCCCCTTCATGCTCACACTGCCCCTTCACCACTACACCATTACATTGTGCCCCTTAATGCTCACACTGTTTCCCTTCATGCTCACACTGCCCCTTCATGCTCACACTGCCCCATCATGCTCACACTGCCCCTTCACCATTACATTGTGTCCCATCATACAAGCACTGCCCCTTCACCATTACATTGTGCCCTTTTATGGTCACACTGCCCCTTTACCACTACACTGTGCCCCTTCATGCTCACACGGTCCCTTCATGCTCACACTGTTCCTTCATGCTCACACTGCCCCTTCACCAATACATTGTGCCCCTTCATGCTCACACTGCCCCTTCATGCTCACACTGCCCCTTCACCACTACACCATTACATTGTGTCCCTTAATGCTCACACTGTTTCCCTTCATGCTCACACTGCCCCTTCATGCTCACACTGCCCCATCATGCTCACACTGCCCCTTCACCATTACATTGTGTCCCATCATACAAGCACTGCCCCTTCACCATTACATTGTGCCCTTTTATGGTCACACTGCCCCTTTACCACTACACTGTGCCCCTTCATGCTCACACGGTCCCTTCATGCTCACACTGTCCCTTTATGCTCACACTGTTTCCCTTCATGCTCACACTGTGCTCCTGTACCATTACACTGTGCACCTTCATGCTCACACTGCCCCTTCACCATTACATTGTGCCCCTTCATGGTCACACTGTGCCCCTTAATGCTCACACTGTTTCCCTTCATGCTCACACTGCCCCTTCATGCTCACACTGCCCCTTCATGCTCACACTGCCCTGTCACCACTACACCATTACATTGTGCCCCTTCATGCTCATGCTGCCCCTTCACCATTACATTGTGCCCCTTCATGGTCACACTGCCCCTTCATGCTCACACTGCCCCTTCACCACTACACCATTATATTGTGTCCCTTCATGCTCATGTTGCCCCTTCACCATTACATTGTGTCCCATCACCATTACACTGTGCCCCTTCATGGTCACACTGTTTCCCTTCATGCTCACACTGTGCTCCTGTACCATTACACTGTGCACCTTCATACTCACACTGCCCCTTCACCATTACATTGTGCCCCTTCATGGTCACACTGTGCCCCTTAATGCTCACACTGTTTCCCTTCATGCTCACCCTGCCCCTTCATGCTCACACTGCCCCTTCATGCTCACACTGCCCCTTCACCACTACACCATTACATTGTGCCCCTTAATGCTCACACTGTTTCCCTTCATGCTCACACTGCCCCTTCATGCTCACACTGCCCATCATGCTCACACTGCCCCTTCACCATTACATTGTGTCCCATCATACAAGCACTGCCCTTCACCATTACATTGTGCCCTTTTATGGTCACACTGCCCCTTTACCACTACACTGTGCACCTTCATGCTCACACGGTACCTTCATGCTCACACTGTTCCTTCATGCTCACACTGCCCCTTCACTAATACATTGTGCCCCTTCATGCTCACACTGCCCCTTCATGCTCACACTGCCCCTTCACCACTACACCATTACATTGTGCCCCTTAATGCTCACACTGTTTCCCTTCATGCTCACACTGCCCCTTCATGCTCACACTGCCCCATCATGCTCACACTGCCCCTTCACCATTACATTGTGTCCCATCATACAAGCACTGCCCCTTCACCATTACATTGTGCCCTTTTATGGTCACACTGCCCCTTTACCACTACACTGTGCCCCTTCATGCTCAGACGGTCCCTTCATGCTCACACTGTTCCTTCATGCTCACACTGCCCCTTCACCAATACATTGTGCCCCTTCATGCTCACACTGCCCCTTCATGCTCACACTGCCCCTTCACCACTACACCATTACATTGTGCCCCTTAATGCTCACACTGTTTCCCTTCATGCTCACACTGCCCCTTCATGCTCACACTGCCCCATCATGCTCACACTGCCCCTTCACCATTACATTGTGTCCCATCATACAAGCACTGCCCCTTCACCATTACATTGTGCCCTTTTATGGTCACACTGCCCCTTTACCACTACACTGTGCCCCTTCATGCTCACACGGTCCCTTCATGCTCACACTGTTCCTTCATGCTCACACTGCCCCTTCACCAATACATTGTGCCCCTTCATGCTCACACTGCCCCTTCATGCTCACACTGCCCCTTCACCACTACACCATTATATTGTGCCCCTTGCCGCATGCTTTGGGAACCGCTAGTATACAGTATAATTCTTGCATTCATAATTCCCCCACTATTTTTGCTTAATAGGATACCCTGAACTACAATTTGGTAAGCAGGTCCTTAGAGCTAGATAGGTGTTGAACCTAAGAGATCACTTTATTGAGTAAAAAATGGCAAGATGTTTAGAAATCCAGGACCACATACAACATTTTTAATATAATGTCAAATTATGAATCTTATAGAAGCTATTAATGCTAGTGATTTCATGCTAGATGGATAGATAACTCATTGGTTTAGGCTGGGTATATGCAGCAGATTGCAAACAATCCACTTCCGTTGAACACAAGAAACAGATAAAGGTAACATTACATACACTTTGTTAGAGAGTGCATGTAACCAACAGCAAAACATACATGTATTTACAAATGAGATCCTTGGCTTTGATCAGTTAAAACAAATACAAGTGTAATTCTGGTATTTCTCAGAAGGGCCTGTGTATTTGAAGGTCGTTGTGGTATTGGTGGATTGGACTGGGCTCCCGTGATTTTGTTAAAGTGGTCTGGTGAGCATAAATTTACAGAAACCACTTTGGTCCCTTCTACTGTACTGGGTCAAACACTGCGCCAAGTTGCCTCTGATTGATGATGTCCTCTTTAACTTCATTAGGCTGAAGAGATAATATGTTTTAGCATCTGGAACTTACAGAAATGTGGGTTGGTGTGATTTGTATGGCAGGACACTGAATATATCGCTTTGGGCTTTAGCAAAAGCAGTAAAATGAAGTAGGAGCTTCATTTTAAAGTGAGAAGTTCGGTGATAAATCCTTCTTAACCCATCCCTCTTTCATAAGCTTATCGTAAAAAATAAGGAACTGTATCTTAATTGTTGATTCCAATTTACTGTCTACATACATAGAATGAGAAAATGAACTTGTTTTTAAACAAAGACGCCTACCCTCAAAATAACATTCTGTCTATATTCACTTTCATTCTAGTGAACTCATGTGTATTAAATATCTGTCTTTTTTTTTTTTTTTTACCTGTGACAGCAGATCGCCCACCCAGCAAATTACAGCTTCCTTAAGAAGCAGAAATGAAATCAAACCAATTATTTCCTTAAGCCTTTTGTTAGTGATTTGCTGGACTGTAAAGGATTTCCTGTCAGCTTTGGCAGACCCATAAAAGCAAAAGCTTTCACATTCAAAAGAAAGAGACCTAATAAGTCCTAATGTGACAAAAAGAAAACAATAAAAGCGCTGTGCAAAGTATGATATTTATATCTAAAAAAATTGTGTGTATATATATATATATATATATATATATATATATATATATATATAATATTACATATAATATCAGATTTCAGTTTTTAAGCTTGCTTTATGTGGACCATAAAACAGGTGTGAAATAAAATACTTTTTTTAGTTATAAAATCAAGTCACACATCTTTATCCTAAATCTTCCATCTTTTCAGTGTCCTTGTCTTTCCTACTATTGCAATGGTTGAGTTTTCAGAAAAAACATTCTTCATGTGTACAATATAAAGTCAAACAGGGCAATCAGGGCAATCAGGGCAAACAGGCCATCCGACTTGAAATATCCTCCTCCACTCTCTCTTCTACCTATCCCACTCTTCCGTCCTCCCCCCCTAAACACCTTCCCCTCCACTCCTTCCGCCCCACCACGGGCGAGGAAGTCCACTCTCTCATTTCATCCTTCCCCCCTACTACCTGTCCCCTGGATTCCATCCCCTCCCACCTTCTTCGCTCCCTTTCCCCCACCACCTACTCCCACCTCGCTCACCTCTTTAATCTCTCCCTCTCCTCCGGCATCTTCCCCTCCTCCTTCAAACATGCTCTCGTATCCCCCATTCTTAAGAAGCCTAATCTCGACCCCACTTCTCTCTCGAACTATCGCCCCATATCTCTTCTCCCCTTTGCCTCCAAAATTTTCGAGAGGCTCGTCTGCAGCCGTCTCACCCCCTACCTTTCTGAACACTCCCTCCTTGATCCTCTCCAGTCTGGTTTCTGCCCCCTTCACTCCACTGAAACTGCCCTGGCTAAAGTCACCAATGACCTCCTCTCTGCTAACGCCAGGGGCCACTTCTCCCTTCTCATCCTCCTTGACCTCTCTGCAGCCTTCGACACCGTTGACCACCCTCTCCTCCTCCACACCCTCCAGTCTCTCGGCCTCTCTGGCCCTGTCCTGTCCTGGTTCACCTCTTACCTCGCTGACCGATCCTTCTCTGTCACCACCACTGAGTCTCTCTCCCCCCCGTCCACCCTTCCAGTCGGGGTCCCCCAGGGCTCTGTCCTGGGCCCCTTACTCTTCTCTCTATACACCTCCTCCCTGGGTGAACTCATCAGCTCCTTTGGCTTCAACTACCACCTTTACGCTGACGACACTCAACTATACCTCTCCTCTCCTGATCTCTCTCCCTCCCTCCTCTCTAGGGTGTCCGCCTGCCTCTCTGCCATCTCCTCCTGGATGTCCTCTCGATTCCTCAAACTCAACCTCGCCAAAACTGAGCTGATAGTTTTTCCACCCCCCCATACCTCATCCCCTGTTGACCTCTCCATCACTGTTGACAACTCCTCTATCTCCTCTGTCCCCCAACTTCGCTGCCTTGGTGTCACCCTCGACTCCTCTCTCTCCTTTGGCCCCCATATCCTCTCTCTTGCTAAATCCTGCCGCTTCCAGCTGCGTAACATCGCTCACATCCAGCCCTTCCTCTCCCAAGATGCCACCAAATGCCTTATTCACTGTCTGATCATCTCCCGCTTGGACTACTGCAACCTCCTCCTTACTAGCCTCCCCCTCTCTCATCTCGCTCCCCTTCGATCTGAACTTAATGCAGCCGCTAGGCTTATCTTCCTTTCTCGCCGCTCCTCTTCTGTCTCCCCCTTCTACCAATCCCTCCACTGGCTCCCCTTCCCCTACAGAATTCTGTTCAAGCTCCTCACTCTTACATACAAGGCCCTTGCCAACGCCACTGCACCCTACATCTCCACACTCCTATCTATTCACGCTCCATCCCGTCCTCTCCGATCTGCCAATGACCGTCGCCTATCTTCCCCCCTCATCACCTCCTCCCACGTGCGTATCCAAGACTTTGCCCGCGCTGCCCCCCTGCACTGGAACAAGCTCCCTCTCTCCATCAGGACTTCCCCTAACCTGTCCAGTTTCAAACGGGCTTTAAAAACCCACCTTTTTCTTAAAGCTTTCCAGTCTCCCACTTAACTACCTACCTTATCCTCTGCCTCTCCCCCTTCTTTCCCCTTCCCTGCCTCCATCCCTCTACTCTCCCTCTCTCCCCTGCGTTTCTCTGTCTGTCCACCCCTCCCCTTAGATTGTACGCTCCTCTGAGCAGGGCCATCTCTCCTCCTGTTTCCGCCACTTCTAACTCTGCTCTCCAGCTACTTTGCCCTCCTCCTTGAGGGCCCTCCTCCCCCCTCTGGGGGTCTCCCTGTCTTCCGCGCCCTCCTTTTGGGCCCCATCATTTGCGGATACTCCCCCCGCCCTCACTAGCTGTGCATTGAGCTTACTGAGTTACTGTGCTTTATGTTTACTGTACTGTGCTGTCTCACCTTGTATTGTAATTCATTTTTGTCCCTGTACGGCGCCACGGACACCTTGTGGCGCCCTATAAATAAAAAATAATAATAATAATAATAATAATAATAGTGAGGGTGATTTACTAACTTTTCTCACAACCATAGCAACCAATCATATGTTTCCTTCAGTGGGGCTCATTTACATAGATCACCTTTTGATGCAAAATGTTCACTAATCCATAGAACAGACAGACAAGAGCTAATAATAGCTGATTGGTTGCTATAATTTGAATGCAGATTTGCACCTTTGTGCAGCACCCGCTCAGTGAATCACCAGTACACTACTGTGCATGAGAACAAAATACGAGGCAAGGGCCTTATGCGTTACTTAACTATTCATGCCATTTGGGCTTTTTGCTTTCATGTCACCTAATCATCTGTTTGACCTATAGCTTTCACACTATGTACAGGTGTTCCCCTCAGTTCTCTGTGAATATGATGCACAGGAAGCAAACTAAAGGGAGCTGCTTCTATGCTGTGGGGTATTCATGTAAATTTTATTTTTTGCTTTTTTATGATGCTTTCCGTTCAAGGAGTTAGCTGGAGAAAGCTGAAGAGGGACACCCTTTTTGACATCTGCTAAGCATTAGCCGGATACAGCAGATCAGATAGCTGCAATATTACTTCCTTGCATGATTCTGCTAGCAAGCACTGCATCAGTACTAAACATAAAATAAGTCTATCATCACCTTGTGAAAATCAGATTGTCAAAAGCAGGGCATACAGTCAGAGCAAGCATTTAATTGTATTTTAACAGTGATACTGCTGCCATCTCATAGCCTATGCAGTATGTTTTCTCCTGGCATAATCTTAAGGTTAAACACCAGACCATTGATAAATTTTACTTGCAATATCATGGCTCACCGCATAGTGAGCTATTGAATCATATTTTTGTGTGTGGTTGTGGTGAGTTTATTTACTCTTACTTTTACTTTTACACTCACTTTTGGTATGATGGGCAGGTTTGTAGGGACTCATAACGATTATACTGACTCCACAGGAGCAGCTAAGCTGTCACTAAAATGATACCAATCATGTTAATTACCCCAGCACCCACAACCAGGAGGGTCAGAAAAGAAACTGTCTTTTAGTGAAAGGCTAGCAGCCTCTAGGACGTGGCATGCTGTTTTACAAAGGCTGCAGCCCTGCATTGGCTAGCCTGGGGTGCATTAAACTAAGGCAGTTGGGGCGGGACAGGGAACAGCTCATGGTCTCACTGTTACTGCGTAAGTATAGTTTATTTCAATTAAAATATGCCGCAATCTGTGGAAAGGTCAGAAGGTCAAAAGTCTTCATGGTGGGAGTAAAGAAAAATAAGGCTCGTGGTGAATGAACAACATTTTATAAGGTTTGTTTATTTTTTTATGGTTCAGGCAACATTAATTCTGTGACAATATACAAAGTGCATCAGTGTGACTCAGAGTGGATGACACCCATACAAAGTGCATTAGTGTGACTCAGAGTGGATGACACCCATTCAAGGTGCATCAGTGTGACTCAGAGTGGATGACACCCATAGAAAGTGCATCAGTGTGACTCAGAGTGGATGTCACCCATACAAAGTGCATCAGTGTGACTCAGAGTGGATGACACCCATACAAAGTGCATCAGTGTGACTCAGAGTGGATGACACCTATACAAAGTGCATCAGTGTGACTCACAGTGAATGTCACTCATACAAAATGCATCAGTGTGACTCACAGTGGATGACACCTATACAAAGTGCATCAGTGTGACTCACAGTGGATGTCACTCATACAAAATGCATCAGTGTGACTCACAGTGGATGACACCCATACAAAGTGCATCAGTGTGACTCAGAGTGGATGATACCTATACAAAGTGCATCAGTGTGACTCACAGTGGATGTCACTCATACAAAATGCATCAGTGTGACTCACAGTGGATGACACCCATACAAAGTGCATCAGTGTGACTCAGAGTGGATGTCACCCATACAAAGTGCATCAGTGTGACGCAGAGTGTATGACACCCATTCAAAGTGCATCAGTGTGACTCAGAGTGGATGACACCTATACAAAGTGCATCAGTGTAACTAAGAATGGATGACACAGTGTTATTGTGCTGGGAAATGAGTTGTGGGAGAGGTGGATTTTTTTAGTTGAATTTTGTCAGCATTGTCAGTTACCATTAAACTACTATTACAAGTGATCTGTTCCTGCTGGAGTGCAGAGAAAACCAAAATCCTTTGCAGGGGCAGGCTGGGCTGGTTGGCACGGGGGGCATCTGCCAACCCATAGTGGGCTACCTTGGGCTGGGTCACTGGGCCACCTGCATTTTTTTTTCATTAAAATAGGTTGCTGAGTTGAGCCTTGCACCCCGGGCTATAATTTGACAGCCCTTCCCTGCTCCTTTGGTAAACATGATTACACAATGATTCACATTTCTTCTACAAATTAGTGAAGTGCTTTCAAACTAGCCTTTGATAATGGCTCCCAATTCTACTTGTATTGTATAGTCTACATGGTAACTTTGAATCAAATGAAATAGAGTTATTTAGATTTGTGAAATAATGTCATTGCTATCACCAATGGTTCACCAATGGTTCATCTTCAGATGAATATTGTTACCTGTTTTCTGGCTGCATCTGTTATTATGAAGTTTCAACTCTTGACATATCTCTTTCAGAGCTTGCCCACTTCTCTTGTTCCTGCCATCTGCTCAACATTATTACTCGGCCACTAAATTAAATAAGCTCTTTTAAAAAAGTTGAGCTCCTCCACCCCCTGTAGCTTTCTGAAGCATAGACATTTTTGTGTGAAGGGGCATCACTCATATGAAGAGACGTTGTGTCAGCAGAGACTAAAGCCACCAGTGGTTTCTGCCTTCAAGCTGTGACTGAGCAACCCTTAAAATGACTTAATATATCACACTTAGATTTCCAAACTTCAGAAACAACATTTGCATCCTTCGATGTCAGGTTAAGTGCATTATTGACAGACAAAAACCATAATGTACATAATCTGATAGAAAACGCATATTATTTCATGTTGCTACATTTTCACCTCTCACACTGAGTTCTGTTTCAAATCCGTTTATGAAAGGTTCAAAAAGGCCAGCGGAAATGGGTGTTTTCAATGGTAGTAGGGCTTTGCTCTAGCTATTGCGGGGTTATGATTAAAGATGAGCGGGCTCGGATTTCGCTAATCCGAGCCCACCCGAACAGTGCGGATCCGACGGGATCCGAGCACTGTTCGGGTCTTTCCGGCCGCGAAATGAATCCAAAACGAGGCTATGACATCCAAGTCTCGCGTCGGATCTCGCGAGACTCGGATGTCATAAATTCCCTGCTCGCGGCCGCCATCTTCATTCTGCCTGCGATCACTGAACAGGGAGGTTGTAATTTGGGAGCCCCTGTCTTGCTTATTTTCAGTGGTTACTTGGGAGATCCTGTGCTCTGTCCTGCTGATCAGTTTAGTGGTGCTTTGTCCAGTGCTCTGTCCTGCTGAGTCCAGTGGTGCTGTGTCCTGTGCTCTGTCCTGCTGAGTCCAGTCCTGCTGTGTTCTGTGCTCTGTTCTGCTAAGGCCATTGTTATATAAAAATTCTTAAAAAGTAAAAAAAAAATAATAAAAAATTATAAAAAAATTATACAAAAATAATAAAAAAAATAAATAAAAAAACTATAAAAAAAGTCTATAAAAAATTCTACTGCAATATGTGAATAGGTTCACTGTTCCTGCAGTCAAAAAATATTAGTACTGCAATATATAAAAATACATTCACTGTTGTAGCTGTACCAAAAAATAGGTACTGCAATTTCAAACTACGTTCACTGTTGCTGCTGTACCAAAAAATAGGTACTGCAATTTCAAACTACGTTCACTGTTGCTGCTGTACCAAAAAATAGGTACTGCTATTTCAAACTATGTTCACTGTTGCTGCTGTACCAAAAAATAGGTACTGCAATTTCAAACTACGTTCACTGTTGCTGCTGTACCAAAAAATAGGTACTGCTATTTCAAACTACGTTCACTGTTGCTGCTGTACCAAAAAATAGGTACTGCAATTTCAAACTAAGATCACTGTTACTGCTGTACCAAAAAATAGGTACTGCTATTTAAAACTACATTCACTGTTGCTGCTGTACCAAAAAATAGGTACTGCAATTTCAAACTACGTTCACTGTTGCTGCTGTACGAAAAAATAGGTACTGCAATTTCAAACTACGTTCACTGTTGCTGCTGTAGCAAAAAATAGGTACTGCAATTTTAAACTAAGTTCACTGTTCCTGCTGTACCAAAAAATAGGTACTGCTATTTCAAAGTCAAACTACATTCACTGTTTCTGCTGTACCAAAAGATAGGTACTGCAATTTCAAACTACGTTCACTGTTGCTGCTGTAACAAAAAATAGGTACTGCTATTTCAAACTACGTTCACTGTTGCTGCTGTACCAAAAAATAGGCACTGCAATTTCAAACTAAGTTCACTATTGCTGCTGTACCAAAAAATAGGTACTGCTATTTAAAACTACGTTCACTGTTGCTGCTGTACCAAAAAATAGGTACTGCAATTTCAAACTACGTTCACTGTTGCTGCTGTACGAAAAAATAGGTACTGCAATTTCAAACTACGTTCACTGTTGCTGCTGTACCAAAAAATAGGTACTGCAATTTCAAACTAAGTTCACTGTTCCTGCTGTACCAAAAAATAGGTACTGCTATTTCAAACTACGTTCACTGTTGCTGCTGTACCAAAAAATAGGTACTGCAATTTCAAACTACGTTCACTGTTGCTGCTGTACCAAAAAATAGGTACTGCAATTTCAAACTACGTTCACTATTGCTGCTGTAACAAAAAATAGGTACTGCTATTTCAAACTATGTTCACTGTTGCTGCTGTACCAAAAAATAGGTACTGCAATTTCAAACTACGTTCACTGTTGCTGCTGTACCAAAAAATAGGTACTGCTATTTCAAACTACGTTCACTGTTGCTGCTGTACCAAAAATTAGGTACTGCAATTTCAAACTAAGATCACTGTTACTGCTGTACCAAAAAATAGGTACTGCTATTTAAAACTACATTCACTGTTGCTGCTGTACCAAAAAATAGGTACTGCAATTTCAAACTACGTTCACTGTTGCTGCTGTACGAAAAAATAGGTACTGCAATTTCAAACTACGTTCACTGTTGCTGCTGTAGCAAAAAATAGGTACTGCAATTTTAAACTAAGTTCACTGTTCCTGCTGTACCAAAAAATAGGTACTGCTATTTCAAAGTCAAACTACATTCACTGTTTCTGCTGTACCAAAAGATAGGTACTGCAATTTCAAACTACGTTCACTGTTGCTGCTGTACCAAAAAATAGGTACTGCTATTTCAAACTACGTTCACTGTTGCTGCTGTACCAAAAAATAGGTACTGCAATTTCAAACTAAGTTCACTATTGCTGCTGTACCAAAAAATAGGTACTGCTATTTAAAACTACGTTCACTGTTGCTGCTGTACCAAAAAATAGGTACTGCAATTTCAAACTACGTTCACTGTTGCTGCTGTACCAAAAAATAGGTACTGCAATTTCAAACTACGTTCACTGTTGCTGCTGTACCAAAAAATAGGTACTGCAATTTCAAACTACGTTCACTGTTGCTGCTGTACCAAAAAATAGGTACTGCAATTTCAAACTAAGTTCACTGTTCCTGCTGTACCAAAAAATAGGTACTGCTATTTCAGAGTCAAACTACGTTCACTGTTGCTGCTGTACCAAAAAATAGGTACTGCAATTTCAAACTAAGTTCACTATTGCTGCTGTACCACAAAATAGGTACTGCTATTTAAAACTACGTTCACTGTTGCTGCTGTACCAAAAAATAGGTACTGCAATTTCAAACTACGTTCACTGTTGCTGCTGTACCAAAAAATAGGTACTGCATTTTCAAACTACGTTCACTGTTGCTGCTGTACGAAAAAATAGGTACTGCAATTTCAAACTACGTTCACTGTTGCTGCTGTACCAAAAAATAGGTACTGCAATTTCAAACTAAGTTCACTGTTCCTGCTGTACCAAAAAATAGGTACTGCTATTTCAGAGTCAAACTACGTTCACTGTTGCTGCTGTACCAAAAAATAGGTACTGCAATTTCAAACTAAGTTCACTATTGCTGCTGTACCAAAAAATAGGTACTGCTATTTAAAACTACGTTCACTGTTGCTGCTGTACCAAAAAATAGGTACTGCAATTTCAAACTTCGTTCACTGTTGCTGCTGTACCAAAAAATAGGTACTGCAATTTCAAACTACGTTCACTGTTGCTGCTGTACCAAAAAATAGGTACTGCAATTTCAAACTAAGTTCACTGTTCCTGCTGTACCAAAAAATAGGTACTGCTATTTCAAACTACGTTCACTGTTGCTGCTGTACCAAAAAATAGGTACTGCAATTTCAAACTAAGTTCACTGTTCCTGCTATACCAAAAAATAGGTACTGCTATTTCAAACTACGTTCACTGTTGCTGCTGTACCAAAAAATAGGTACTGCAATTTCAAACTATGTTCACTGTTGCTGCTGTACCAAAAAATAGGTACTGCTATTTCAAACTACGTTCACTGTTGCTGCTGTACCAAAAAATAGGTACTGCAATTTCAAACTACGTTCACTGTTGCTGCTGTACCAAAAAATAGGTACTGCTGTATAACTCCAGTCCAGTGGTACTCTCCTGTGCGCAGATAATTTGTAAAGGCTTTGCCGAGTGTGTGTGGTTTAGGGGTACGCTCTCTTGTGCTGCATATAATGGAGTACCAAAATTTGGAGGATAAAGTAGGGAAAGATCAAGAACCACTTCCTCCTAAAGCTGAAGCTGCTGCCACTAGTCATGACATAGACGATGAAATGCCATCAGCGTCGTCTGCCAAGGCCGATGCCCAATCTCATAGTAGAGGGCATGTAAAATCCAAAAACCCAAAGTTCACAAAAATTAGCAAAAAAAGAAAATTAAAATCATCTGAGGAGAAACGTAAACTTGCCAATATGCCATTTACGACACGGAGTTGCAAGGAACGGCTTAGGCACTGGCCCGTGTTCATGACTAGTGGTTCAGCTTCACCCAAGGATCTAAGCCCTCTTCCTCCCCACCCCTCTAAAAAACTTAAGAGAGTTAAGCTGTCATCAACAACACAGCAAACAACTCTGCCTTCTAAAGAGATGGCATTACAAATCCCCAAGGCGAGTCCAAGGGTGTCGGTGGTTGCGAAGCCTGACCTTCCCATCACAGCACGTCCTCTGCATATGCTGGAAGGATCACTCACAGTCCAGTTACAGATTTGGCTAATGAAGGTGTCAATGTTGTACACAGGGAGGAGGATATTGATGTAGCTGACGCTGAGGAGGAACTTGACGAGGAGGATGCTGATGTAGTTATCTTAAATGAGGCACCAGGGGCGGGAAACAGTTGTTGTCCATGGGATGAAAAAGCCCATCGTCATGCCTGGGAAGAAGACCAAAAAATCCACCTCTTTGGTCTGGAGTTATTTCTATCCCAATGCGGACAATAAATGTATGGCCATATGTACCTTATGTAAAGCTCAAATAAGCAGGGGTAAGGGTCTTGGCCACCTAGGGACATCCTCCCTTATACGTCACCTAAAGAACCTTCATAATTCAGTGTTTAGTTCAGGACCTATGGCTAGGACCGTCAGCAGTCCAGGGACACCTAAATCCCTTGGTCCTGTTGTATACACACCAGCAACACCCTCCTCATCAACTTCTTCCACGATCTCCATCAGAGATAGTCCTGCAGGCCATGTCACCGGCATGACTGAATTCTCTTCAATCCGGGATTCTTCCGGAGGATCCTGCAGCGGTACGCCTACTACTGCCGCTGCTGCTGTTGCTGCTGGTAGTCGGTCATCTTCACAGAGGGGAAGTCGTAAGAACGCTACGTCTTTCACCAAACAGTTGACCATACAACAGTCGTTTGCCATGAGGACGAAGTACGACAGTAGTCATCCTATGGCAAAGCGGATAACTGCGGCCGTAACAGCTATGTTGGTGTTAGACGTGCGTCCGGTTGCCGCCATCAGTGGAGTGGGATTTAGACGGTTGATGGAGGTATTGTGTCACCGGTACCAAATTCAGTCGAGATTCCACTTAACTAGGCAGGCGATACCCGGGATGTACAGAGAAGTACGAAAAAGTGTCCTCAGTGCTCTGAAAAATGCGGTTGTACCCACTGTCCACTTAACCACAGACATGTGGACAAGTGGTTCAGGGCAAACTAAGGACTATATGACTGTGACAGCCCACTGGGTAGATGCATCGCCTTCCGCAGCAACAGCAGCAGCTGCATCAGTAGCAGCATCTCCACAACGGCTGCTCGTTTCAAGGCAGGCAACGTTGTGTATCACCAGTTTTAGTAAGAGGCACAACGCTGCCAACCTCTTAGAGAAACTGAGGGAAATAATCTCTGAGTGGCTTACCCCACTTACACTCTCCTGGGGATTTGTGGTGTCAGACAAAGCCAGTAACATTGTGCGGGCATTACATATGGGCAATTTCCAGCACATCCTATGTTTTGCCCACACCATAAATTTGGTGGTGCAGCATTACCTGAAGAGTGACAGGGGTGTGCAGGAGATGCTTGCGGTGGCACACAAAATTGCTGGACACTTTCGGCATTCTGCCAGTGCCTACCGCAGACTCGAGCAACATCAAAAAAGCCTGAACCTGCCCTGCCATCACCTCAAACAAGAGGTTGTGACGTGCTGGAACTCCACCCTCTATATGCTGCAGAGGATGGAGGAGCAGCAAAAGGCCATTCAAGCCTACACAGCCACCTACGACATAGGCAAAGGAGTGGGGATGCGCCTAAGTCAAGCGCAGTGGAGACTGACTTCCGTCTTGTGCAAGGTTCTCCAGCCGTTTGAACTTGCCACACGAGAAGTCAGTTCT
This sequence comes from Mixophyes fleayi, assembly GCF_038048845.1. Taxonomy (NCBI): domain Eukaryota; kingdom Metazoa; phylum Chordata; class Amphibia; order Anura; family Limnodynastidae; genus Mixophyes; species Mixophyes fleayi. Next base: position 83,354,210 of record NC_134404.1, read on the forward strand.
GACACTGCCAGCTTGAGTCAGGTGATTCCCCTGATCAGGCTGTTGCAGAAGCAGCTGGAGAAAGTGAGGGAGGAGCTGGTAAAGCATTGCTATTCAACAAAGCATGTAGCTATTGTGGATGAAGCCCTTCGTACGCTTTGCCAGGATCCGAGGGTGGTCACTCTTTTAAAGTCAGAGGAATACATTCTGGCCACCGTGCTGGATCCTCGGTTTAAAGCGTATGTTGTGTCTCTGTTTCCGGCGGACACAAGTCTACAGCGGTGCAAAGACCTGCTGGTCAGGAGATTGTCCTCTGAAGAGGACCGTGACATGCCAACAGCTCCTCCTTCATTTTCTTCAACACCTGTGGCTGCGAGGAAAAAGCTGAGTTTTCCTAAACGACCCGCTGGTGGGGATGCTGAGAACATCTGGTCCGGACTGAAGGACCTGCCAACCATTGCAGACATGTCTACTTTCGCTGCATTGGATGCTGTCACTATTGAAAAAATGGTGGAGGATTACTTTGCTGACACCATCCAAGTAGACATGTCAGACAGTCCTTATTTTTACTGGCAGGAAAAAAAGGCAGTTTGGAAGCCCCTGTACAAACTGACTCTATTTTACCTGAGTTGTCCCCCCTCCAGTGTGTACTCGGAAAGAGTTTTTAGTGCTGCGGGGAACCTGGTCAGTGAGCGGCGAAGGAGGTTGCTTCCGCAAAACATTGAAAAAATGATGTTCATAAAAATGAATTATCAATTCTTCAATCAAGACCAGCACTGGCCTCCAGAGACTACAGAGGGACCTGTGGTTGTGGAGTCCAGCGGGGACGAATTGATAATGTGTGAGGATGAGGAAGTACACACTGAAGGGGGCGAGGAATCAGAGGATGAGGATGAGGACGACATCTTGCCTCAGTAGAGCCAGTTTAGTTTGTACAGGGAGAGATAAATAGCTTTATTTGTGTGGGGGCCCAAGCAAACCAATCATTTCAGCCACAGTTTTGTAGGCCCTGTCGCTGAAATGATTGGTTTGGTAAAGTGCGCATGTCCTATTTCAACAACATAAGGGTGGGTGGGAGGGCCCAAGGACGCTTTCATCTTGCAACTCTTTTTTTGGCATTATGTGCTCTTTGGGGCCTAGTTTTTCAAACTGCCATCCTGTCTGCCACTGCAGTGCCACTCCTAGATGGGACACCTAAATCCCTTGGTCCTGTTGTATCCACACCAGCAACACCCTCCTCGTCAATTTCCTCCACGATCTCGATCAGAGATAGTCCTGCAGTCCAGAAATATTAGTACCAGAGATTAAACTACGTTCACTGTTCCTGCAGTCCATAAATATTAGTACCAGAGATTAAACTATGTTCACTGTTCCTGCAGTCTAGAAATATTAGTACCAGAGATTAAACTACGTTCACTGTTCCTGCAGTCCAGAAATATTAGTACCAGAGATTAAACTACGTTCACTGTTCCTGCAGTCCAGAAATATTAGTACCAGAGATTAAACTACGTTCACTGTTCCTGATTGGTTTGTTAAAGTGCGAATGTCCTATTTCAACAACATTAGGGTGGGTGGGAGGGCCCAAGGACAATTCCATCTTGCACCTCTAGCAAACTCTTGCAAACTGCCATCCTGTCTGCCACTGCAGTGCCACTCCTAGATGGGCCACGTGTTTCTGCCGCCCACTTGTGTCGCTTAGCTTAGACATCCAGCTACCTCGGTGCAACCTTTTGGACTAAAAACAATATTGTGAGGTGTGAGGTGTTCAGAATAGACTGGAAATTAGTGGAAATGAATGTTATTGAGGTTAATAATAGTGTAGGAGTGAAAAAAAAACTAAAATATGGATTTTAGCACTTTTTATGCTTTTTTAAAAAAAAATCAGAACCCAAAACCCAAAATCAGAACCAAAACCTTTCGTGGGGTGTTTTGGCAAAACAAATCAGAACTCAAAACCTCAAGCTAATCAGAACCCAAAACCCAAAACACCAAAAGTGGCCGGTGCACACCCCTAGTTATGATAAGCAGCGATATAAAATCATTGTCATTGTTGCTTCTCAATAATAGGCCCATATGTCTTTTTACAGCAAAGTATTTAAGGCATGATGTACTGTACCTATGGCATTACATTCAGTGCATGCTCATTTTCTCACTATCTATCTTTCCACAATCAATCAGAGGCATTTTCTGGTTCACTTCCATATTTATCTTATATGAATGTCTAATACATGGATTGTGCAAACTTTTGCATAACAGTTTTTTTTATGAATGCCAGCAGGGATTAAATAGACTAAAGAGTTGTTATCATTAGGTTACATGTATAAAACCCCATAAATTCTATCTCTGTTTTTTTGCCAGAGCACAGATGCAAAATTTACAAATTATGTTCAATTTCATAAATTTCAGTTTCTACAGGTACATTGGCTGACCTGAACCAGTAAGTAACAATTTGCATTGTCCAGTTTTCAAAATTCTATGACAGTGAGCCAAGGCAAACAGTATTTCTAAAAAATATGCATGTTTCTCCACTTGATCTCATTCTAGTGATAACACTTCACAAAACTAAATCTTTTTTTTTTCTGCATTATGCTTCCTGTCATAAATGATCAGAGATTGGAGAATTCATTTAGCCGTGTCTGAAATGTGATTAACTTGAAGAGATTTGTCTTTGGCAAATTTATCCCGAAATTTATCCCAATTTGCCATGAGTTTTCTGAATAACTAACAAGACACCCTGGGCCTAATTCATCTTTGGACATAAGTCCCTCTGCGCGCCGTATTTTGCATGAAACTGCTCTGCGCATGTTCAGAAATGGACTTTATGCCAGTGAATGCAAGCGCATGCAATTCAAGTTCAAATGCAAATGACACTTCCGACCTCCTACGATTTGATGGACAGAACAGGGGAGGGAAGTGGCCAATGCACATAGGCAATGTACCGTAAGGGCATGGTGCCGAAGGTGAGTGCATTCATCCTACTGAAGCTCAGGGCATCTGTGGTGGTCGAGTACTGATGGGAAATCCTTCCCTTACCTTGTCCTCCAGACACGAGTCAGGTTCTTTTCTGTTCGGATATCCGGTGGTCAGGAGATAAATACTTCAATGAAAGGGACAAGGATTGGTCAAACAACTTGGGTTTATTGAGAATGCGGTAAGGATAGTTTCGGTAAGCCACCGCACCACTGACCCCTTCAGCTCAATAGTAATGACAAAATAATGCGTCTGATCAGCATAGAGCACAATAGCATTTAACATATAACATACACCTGGTGAGTATAAGGCACAATAGCGATCACATCTTCAATGCACATTGTCTAATAAGGCACACTGGTAATCACAGTTACTACTTTCAAGTTAACAATTTCTGACTGGTGATGATGCAAGAACCATCAATAATAACCCATCAAGATTCTTACGGTCACTATTCCCTCTGGGTTAACTTGAATCGCAGTGGTACCGCTAACGCTGAATGTCACACCTTCAATATCAATAAATCAACTCTTAGGTAAATCACATAACATTAACAACATCTAAAACATTTGGTGCACCAATATTATCCCCGGTAACGTTACCATATTTTACACTCAGTCCTGGGCTGACCTGTGCACAGGAATTTGGTAGTGTTCCAATGTCCTGCAGAGGTTTCCAGAAGGGTTAAGTAATATAGTAGAAAGCAGGGCTGTTGCTCAGTTCAGGCACAAGATGGCGCTGTTCCCTCAACAGTCAATGAATCTATATTAGCACGTTTGCTCTGCAACAGGGGATAGTGTCCAGATATCAGAAACACATAGGATATAGCTTAATTGTTCCCTGCAGGCTGTGTAAAGGTATGATCTGGGGGAAAAACCTCTCACAATCCTTCCTTGTACAAGAATGCAATGGCAGTTTTGGGTAGATTCTCTCATCACTCTTCCCTCTGACACTGGGGTGTGTGCAATACACTGCAGGCTAGGGTTTTACCCTGAGAGGGTTCTGTAGTTAGTGGAGACTGTCTTTGGCGCCCCACTGCGTGTCCCCAGCTGTTCTCCGTCCGCTTTGCTGGCAATGTCACCAGTTCTGGCAGCAGCTTATCTTCTCTCTGCTCGGCTGCACCTCAGCCCTCTTGTTCTTTCTACCATGCTTCTCTCTCTTTCTCCTCCTTCCTGCACAACCTCTTCCTGTTACTCCCCCAGCCAATCAGGGCCTTCATCCTCCTCCTGTCAATCACTTCTGGGCACAAGTTTTTAGGACCACAATTAACCCCTTGTAGCCCTGCGTTTTAAAAGCGTTTATGCACTCCTCTGTGCTGTTCAACAGGGCTTTGGGGCACCACACATCTCAGAGGTACGTTTTTTTAGCTGCATCGATTGCACGAGCTACAGGGCAGGTGTAAATGTTGACTGATAGTGATGACTGACATGTATGCATGATAGAACATGTGTTTTCAACTAACACAAACTGTAAAAATTAAGCTTATGTACAGTAATTAATAATATCCTGATGTATGTATTTAATGTGAAAAAAAGATACAAAACAAAAAAAATATTTTTATTAATGATTATAGTATTAAGAGGTGTTTAGGTATGTAATATTGTTTTCCCCATGCATACTAATGTGACTTTATATTGGACATATGCCATACTTGCCAACTCCCGGAAACAAGTTTCCGGGAGAGGGGGCGTGACTGGAAACCGTAATTTGCAACACAGGGGGCGGGGCCAAAATGATGCAAAATTATGCGATTGGCCTCGCCCCGCCCCCTCCCGCCCTCCAAAATGGAGTGATTCACCGAGAATCGTGTCAAATGACGCGATTCTCTGTGATATCCGGGATCCGGGAGAAATGCCAGCTCGCCCGGGAGATTGACCCGAATTTCGGGAGTCTCCTGGACTTTCCGGGAGAGTTGGCAAGCATGACATATGCATTGCGCTTATCCTGCAGTGTTTTCTGCATATGGCAAGTACTGTACAGCCAGAGCATACTTAGATCCACATTCAAATGGAAATGTTTCTTGAGATCCGCTTCTACACTGGCAGACATGTGCAATGACTTCATTATTTTGCACATTAGGAAAATACTGGCTGTTTTTTTCATGTACGACACAAATACTTGATAGCTTTATTTTTACACTAATATTAAAAGTTTATCTAGGACATGCTCTACCCCAATTATAAATCTGTCCTCACACTTTAAATTTACCTCTCCCTCCAATACAACATGGTTTTGCCAAGGTCCAAAATAACTCATACTTTTTGCTTTACTTTCTTCAATGAATCAGACCATTCTTGTTTTGTTTCTGGATTTCTAAAAAAAAAAATGTAAATTTGATGGGAAATGCTAAAAAAAACCACATAAGATGTTTTTGCTTTTTTGAGCTGTTACATGTGTTCATGTGTCTACTATGGACTTTAAATGGTGTCCCTATCTCTAAATATTAAGGGCTAGATTTACTAAGCTGCGGGTTTGAAAAAGTGGGGATGTTGCCTATAGCAACCAATCAGAATCTAGTTATCATTTATTTAGTACCTTCTACAAAATGACAGCTAGAATCTGATTGGTTGCTATAGGCAACATCCCAACTTTTTCAAACCCGCAGCTTAGTAAATATAGCCCTAAATGTGGCCATGTCAGAAAAAGATAACTATTGCCTCACTGGTAATGAAATATATAATATATAATAAAAAAAAATACAAAAATCCCCTACATATAATCATTAATTAAATTTGGCCCACTAATTTAGTCATTAATGTGCCTACTGCTATACTAACATTGACCAGTGTGTAACAGTGATCTGTTTGCTAATATCGCCTATCCAAATCAGCATGTAAATTGGGCAATTTTCACATTAATCTCAAGTGAGTTTGCAAAATCTCACCTTCATACATATGGCGATTTGTATTGCTAAAGAGGCAAAATTACCCCCAGGAGTGTTTAACACAACTGATCTAAGACCAACCATATACACATAGCTTAACCATACAAACAAATGGACCATCAAACACATAATAATGAGAAATTATTGCAATAAAGACAAAGGGCCTGATGTAGAGGTAAATAGGTAAATTGGGTGTAATGTACGCTCAATAAAATTAGTTTAGATAAATAGCTTATTTACATCCAAATGTTAAGTTATATACATTTTAAGATCAAAACAGGTCGAGACAAGTAGAATTTGCCCTTGTTTATGCCAAGCACACGTCACAGGCGATCATATCCCACCTTGTGTCCATGTTTTTATACATTTATTTTATGTGCAACAAATGCATTCGCTAATAGGCATCAATACAACTTAAAAACCTCTCCAACACAGCAAAACCAACTTCCCATTTTGTGTATGGAGAAAAAATGTTTTACTTAACCACACACATAAAAAGCATAAAATATATCCGAGAGACAAAGAAAGCACCAATCAGCATCAGTGGTGCAATCTCAATAAGCCAATTACAAACAAGTCAATCCCTGGCACTGGAGAACATAATCATAATCAATATCTTCATCATCCTCTCTTTCACCTGTTCCTGCCCAGGCTTTCTCAGGCATATATATGTCTTTTTCCCATTCTGCATCTTTTCTCAATTACACAAACACATCCTTACTTCACTCGTCCTACATTAGATCCCCCATCGTGCTCCATCTCACTTCTACAGAATGACCCAAATCTGCAAGGCTGCATATGCACAGAGCAATTTCAAGCAAGACATGCTATACAAACTGGCACAGTGCTCACTCTGAATCAGACGCACAGAGAATAAAACTTACCTGCATAATTTAAACCTCCCTAAAGACTTGAACTGTATGCCTGGTATGGGGCATAGGGGAGGGGGCAAAGTGGCATCAATGTGTGTATGGAACTGTAAGGCTTCTGATATAACATTATGCACAGAGGCTTGACCAGGACTACAACTCCCAGACAATCAAAGCCTGGAGATCTCACTTTAAGACCTGAGGAGCGCTGGCAATTTTGAGTCAAATTGAGGATCGACTCGAATATGTAAAACTCAGATTGTCTGAATAGCATGACTCCAAACTATTTTTCTCTATAAATAATGGTCACTGAACCATCAGGCCAACCAGAGTGTATGGAACATAAACAAACCAATCAGCCTTCATATCTCTAATCCACAGTAGGGTTGAATGAAGCCCCAAAAATTTGGTTTGTCATCACCATCATCAACATGTTTGTCACGGGCACTAGGAGTTGCTTACCCGAGTTTCACCAGATGGAACTCTGCTAGAGAGGCGGGGTTATGGCACGCACCTCAAAGCAGGCAGGTGAATGATTGGAGCGACACAACAGCAGGAGAGTAGAGATAGTCTGAGGAAGTCAGCAACTTGCAGCTATGGTTAGAGGAAAGTCAGCGACTTAGAGCAGTAAACTGGAGGCTGAAGATAATGTAGACACGAGAAGTGGACGTGGATAGGTGATGGTAGGTAGAGGAGGAGTCAGGGGTCTGCGTACAGCAAGTTGTACCACTGTAGTGATGGGAAGAATAGTACTGGTGCAGGTAGGTAGCAGGATAGTCGGTGGTCTGCGTTCAGCAAGTTGTACCACCGCTATAGTGAGGAGTCTGGTCCAGGTGTAGGTAGGTAATAGGAGAGTCAGTGGTCTGCGTATAGCAAGTTGTACCACCGCTGTGATAGGAGGACTTGTCCAGGTGCGGGTAGGTAGCAGGGAAGTCAGTGGTCTGCCTGCAGCAAGTTGTACCACTGCTGTGAGAAAGAAAGAGGTCTTGTCCAGGTGCAGGAGAGTGAAGTTGAAAGGCAAACTGTGGCTGTATGGAAACAGTGCGAGTAGAGCAATGTCTTGTGAGGCAGAGATGGAAGACACAATGAATAGTCTGTATGGAGTAGATGCCTTGCAGAGAGGAGAAGCTGGTCACAGCAGATATGCACAATAACGCTAAGTAGTAGCGTGAGGAGATATCGTAGCTTGAGTGAAAGCTAGTCCTAAATGAAGCAATGCAGTAACACAGTCTATATGGGTACTTGTACCCTGTGCAGCAAACAACAATGGATACAACTGGTATGCAAGCAATAGGCAATAGTCAATAGTCAGTAGAGCATACCCAGTTGTGTAGATCCGGAATCAGCTGAGAAGTGAAGCGTTGTAGCGGTATGGGAACCGCCGCTGAGTTGAGCAGGGAGCAGCGTGGAAGCTGAAGCACCAGTAGAGCTGGAAGCAGTTTGGAAACTGTACACACGAGTAGAGCTGGAAGCAGTTTGGAAACTGCACACAGGAGTAGAGCTGGAAGCAGTTTGGAAACTGCACACAGGAGTAGAGCTGGAAGCAGTTTGGAAACTGCACACAGGAGTAGAGCTGGAAGCAGCTTGGAAACTGCACACAGGAGTAGAGCTGGAAGCAGTTTGGAAACTGCACACACCTATAGAAGATTACTGGGAGTGAGACTTCAAGATCAGGCAACTACCTAAGGCTGCAGGTGCCTTAAGTAGGGAGGGGGGATTGATCCATCAATCACATTAGTGGTCAGGTGTAGTTGTTAAAGGGACCTGCGCATGCCCAGTGCGACAGGATGGCGGACGGCCGCGGTTCCACACAGGTGTTAGCGGGAAAGATGAAGAACCACGTACCAGAGTGGAGGCACTCACACTCCGGTGAGTGACAATGTTTTTATATAGTGGAAGCAGATTCCGTAGTGCTTTACAATTGGGGACAAACACAGTAATAAACAATACTGGGTAAAACAGACAAAGAGGTAAGAGGGCCCTGCTTGCAAGCTTACACACTTTAAAGGTCAACGTACTACATATTGGTCCAGCCAGATTGCCAAGGTTGCACAGCAGCTCCAAATTTGTGAATCACGGTAAAAATTGCTTTTTTTTTTTTCTTTACAGTTCTTTGCTTCAATTCACAGGGTCCCAGCACCAGTTCTTCCCTCTCGGTTCCTATAAGCCATTGACAATCTCCGTGGGAGAAGCAGAGAGCAGACAGCACAACACAACAAGTGAAGGCTTGGAAGGGTGTCTAGAAGTTAAAATTTGCAATACAGCTTTATTTAAAAAATGACAGCAACTAGATATTTGCAATCTCGGTTCTGCACAAACCATCAATTATTGAACTCAACAAACTTTCAATTTCTAAAACTATCATTTGTGCTAAGTCAACATTTAGGGGGAGTGCTTAAGGATGCGTCTTGTTGCACATTTTCCCTCTGTGAGGATTGTCAGCCATATATGTGGCTGATGTTGATTTTTTATAGAAAAAACTACAGCAAAAATGAGTGTCTTTGACTGAGAACTTACAGTTTACATACCACAGTTGTCATCAGGTGAAGCCTTAGTCATACAATGATCATCTTGTACATCATCATCACCATCAGCAAAAGTCAGAAACATCAGTTGAGCAGTTAACTTGTTCATTTTTGTTTGTGTATCAGCCATCTGGTTTGTCATGTTTGCATATTTCTTCCAAAGGAGCCTTTCCATATGTTATATTAGGGCTGATGTTCCAAATTTTGTTCCATGGCAAAATAAGTTGGCTATAAATGCACTAGCGCTACTATTTTGCTTCATTACCAGTGGCACTCTTTATCTTTTGCAGTCTACTTAGTGATGAAGGAATTATCTGAACACTTGCTCTTTTTTTCTATGAAAGATTTAGACTTATAGCCCAGTGGAATTTTGTCCTCCTCATCTGACAAGCTTTGAGCATGGAATGACAGTAATTATTCATCCTCATCATTCCTTTGAGGATGACCATCACATCACAGTATTTCTGGCATATCATGTTCATCCTAAAACTGCTGCAAATAGCCATTGGTGTTTAAATGTAATTTCAGATATGCTTTGTTTTCACTACTGCTACCATACATATTGTCATCACAGTCTACAATGGCGTACAACACTCTGTGTGATTTGATAAAGGGGGTGATAGAGAGTCACAAGTTTCATCTGACCTGCGAAATGGGCTAGCCGATCCATAATTTCATGTGTTTCACTGATACCTACACAACTACCCCATTGGCTTAAGGGAACATTTTGAAGGGAGCTACTTTTCTTCATGCCAGTTGTCCTTCTGTAGAAAGTAACTAATAATTCCACTAGAAGAACATGTAAACTTTTGCAGCCAATTGTAGCATGAGAAGAATAATTTTAAACATTTCCCTAATCTCTTGGTGAAATTAATGAAAGAATTCACAAAACAAAAGAGTCTTTAGAACACTATTGCAGCAAATAAGTATCAGAGCTCAGTTAAGCCATTAAAGGTGAGTAGTAAAAAGTAATAGAGTTTCTGAATATAAGTGATATCAATTTGGAAACTAATGTATCACCTCCTGAAATGTGTTAGCTGCTACATCCCACAGGATGCAGCATCGTTGGAAGAGCTTGAGAAAATACTGTTAGGATACTGAATGACTAAAGCAGTTGCTTTTTCAACACTGTTTTCAGCCACTGACAGGTAAAGAATTTGAACATCAGTCACATCCACACTGATTAACACAGGAACCACTCCATGACACACTAATCCCTTGGACCTAAATCATGCCCCCAAGATATTATATTGTGAGAGGATTATCGCACCTCATTGAGATTGACAAAAGAGATCTCAGGGAGAATATAAAATGAATGAGATGAGAAACAATATCAACTGTACTGAATGGTGAGCGATTTCTATCACAAGAATATTTTTATACAGGCAGCCTTTAATTGAAATGAAACATGACTCCGCTCAGACTCACCTGCATTTTGTATAGGGCCAGTTGTATGGCAATATAAATGCACTCCCAAGCACTGAGGTGAGTGTAAGTGATTTAAACAGCATTTCAATGATATTTGAAGCATAGATGTTAATGAGGACTCTTGATGTTGGGTTGCGAGCTTAAATGTTTTGATCAAATTATGAACCAACACCTGACATTTCTATTATGCAGTTTTGCACTGACAAGGTTAAATGCTGACAACAATTGTCTTTTTTTTTCTAATCCTATAGTCCATACAGCTGGCCCCCTAAAAAATGCAGATGAGGCTATATGGAAGCATATTTAGTTTCTATTTTCTTACTAGCAATACCTAATTTTGTCCTGGCTGCTGTCTGGCCTATAAAAGGGTTATTTAGTTGTAGTTTTAAATATATCCTTTTTGTCACATTTAGCCTTTAAAGAGGAGTTTACAAGATTTAAACTGCATTTCAGTAATGTCTAAACCCTGAAGCATAGATGTAAGTAGTGAAGATCCTTGACGTTGGGTTGCAACCGTAAATGTTTTGACCAAAATATGAACCAGTGCCTCATATAGTATTTTTATTGTGCTAGATATATTCTGATTTGTACTGGCAAGGATAAGTTGTGGCAACTGTAAAATATCCAGATAACTAAAGCAACAAACACAAGCTCTGCACATTGGTCATAATTAAAACGACAAGACAGGCAAAATACAGAATAAGGCCACCATTAAAGAGGTTGCACATCAGTGGACTTGTTTTTTGCTGTTATCCTGAATCGTTTCCTAAATACATTTTACCTGTTTTCATCCTCAGTTTTCACCCAGACAGGGTACTTTATTTTCAGTCCTTGAATACAACACAGCTCTGCTCATTGGATACAATTGTACCCATAGAGCATTACATGCATAAAATGAGGCAAGAAAGAGAGAGTTATGTATTTGCAAATGTTTCAAAAGAGCATTTATGAAACTAATAAATGGAAAGAAAACCCTTTATATACCATCCACGTCAATCGATAACTCGTGTACTCCAGTTTAATGAGAAAATTAGGCTGCACAAATTAAGTATTCATGTTAATGAAATAAATTATTGCTAATAATGTAAAAATATTGTCCATAGGGCTCTGCACTTCTGCACATGATTGTTTTGGATCAAGTCCATTGTACATCTGGTGTTATCAGAGGCAAAACCGACTTGATCGGGATGGACAAGGATGCAAGTTAAGCATGTGATCAGAATCTTTGGGTATATTTTCCACATTTAATAGTGAGATGGGCCTACAGTTATTGCAGTAATTTGGGTCTTGACCAGGTTCAGGTATAATCGCTATGTTATCTCCAGTTGTAGCTCAGTCAAAGGAAGGATACCCCATCAACATTAAACAAGTTGTTTAGTTTCCATGTGGAAATATTGAATAATTTTCTGTAATATTGGGGAGCAATGTCATCAGTTCCAGGTGTTAAAGACAGCTTAAAGAAATTGATTTCTTGAAGCTTTTCCTCCATAGTAATTTCAGAGTTAAAAGCTGTCAGGCTCTGATGTGAAAGAGCAGCGGAGGAATTCTGGTTACATTGTAAGAGGAGAGATCTTATGGAGGTTTTAGAGGGGAGATCTCTCAAATTTCTTCCACATGACAAAGACAGCGCTAATCAGGGAGCTGCTAATGGTGGCCTAATGGTGGTCTTATGAGCCTCCCAACGTATTCTGGATGAAATTTCTTTAAAAACAATTATATTGAAGAAATCGGATATTGAGCCTCCTTTTTCCTGTGCAAGGGATAGATATAAGAGAAGGAAGCATCTAGGATTATGTTTTAGAAGATTGATAAAAAGGAAAACTGGTTTATGGCAAGTCCCTATAGCAGGTACAAAAGATAGGCCTCCTAATGGGCATATATGCATCTTTCTGCAGGTCTGCATGAGCCGCAACTGCGTAAAAGTGATTTTACTGTACTTGACTAGTAAATGATTCCCCAGAATTGCGCAACTCTGCATTGGTGTATATGCCTGCTCCCATTTTATGGGCCTACACAGAGCAATTTCATGCAAGATATGCAATGCAAACTGGTATATGTCCCATTGGTAGGAATGAGTATAGGAGAGAAAGGTGGACTGCGAAAGCCCTAGTTGGTAAGAACCCTAGAAAGGTGGACCCTAAAAGAGATTCAACACTATAGGCTAGATTTACTAAGCTGCGGGTTTGAAAAAGTGGGGATGTTGCCTATAGCAACCAATCAGAATCTAGTTATCATTTATTTAGTACCTTCTACAAAATGACAGGTAGAATCTGATTGGTTGCTATAGGCAACATCCCCACTTTTTCAAACCCGCAGTTTAGTAAATCTAGCCCTATATGTGCATACATATTTGGTTAACAGTAAACAGAGAATGGTGCATAGGGTATATGGAGGAAAAGGTCTCACAAGCTGAGGTGGTTTTTGGTTGACCTAGTAAAGTTGATAGAAGGTGAAATAGTGTATATTGGGAGTATTGCGTGCAACCAGCATCTGGATAGAAATGGGTGTTGGCTATAGATGGGTAGAAAGAAACATTAAAGGGAGAATGGGAAAAGAAGAGAGGGATAAAAGAGGAGAATGGAAAAGGGAAAGGGAGGCAGGAGGAAATAAAGGGCGAATCAAGAAAGGAGAGGGGAAGGAGAGGGCGAAGAAGGAAAGTGAAGAGTGGAAGGGAGGAAGGGAGAGAGGAGCTGGGGATAGAGGGGAGGAGAAGGAAGAATTGGTGAGAAGAAAAGGGGAATAAGAATATAGGGCAAGGATGGGGGAAGTATCATGAGGTGTACAAAAGAGGGACAGGTAGAACCTGGATATAATTTGAGTTCTAAGAACCAATTTATCTTATAATTAAACTGGAACACATCAATTTATAAGAGACAGATGTCTGAGACCATCATGTGTGGCGAACGTATGTTTCCAACTATGTCCATTCTACAGCCAGTGGGTCAAGAAAATCAAGTATCTTGAAGTCCCAAACAGAGAAAGCAGATGATCTATTAGAAAGCAGGAGGGTCGGTAGGCAAACTTTGGATGTCGACAGCAGCTGGCCGTGTGGCGGTCATTGAGCCATGTCGGTGCAAGAGAAACCAAACAATACAGTTAGACAATATAAACAGAACATTTATTTAGCAACCTAGAAGTATAGAACCAAGTAGCTACTTCTGTCATATAGGTGTATTGGAGTTCTAACACACTTATAGTATTTAAAATATGGAGTTCATATCCATGTGGAGTAGGTATATTTTTCCTGTGTTTGCACGTGTTTCCTCCTGGTGCTCTGGTTTCCTCCCACAGTTCAAAATGTACTGGGAGGTTAATTGGCTTCTGACAAAATGGACCCTAGTCTGGATGTTTGTGTGGTAGTGTATTTAGGCTGTAAGCTCCAATTAGGCAGGGACTGAGGGGAATGATTACATATTATCTGTAAAGCTCTGCCTAATATAATTGGAGCTCTATAAACAAACACTAATAAATAAATAGAAATTAATAGAAGGAAAGCTGTAATATGTATAAAGGATGGAAAGCGTATCTATGAGTGATGAACAATATAAATATAAACAGTAAAGTGATTTGTGCCACTGTACTATATACTTAACTGTGTGTCAAATGTCCATATACTATACAATGTATGAAGTAGGTTTATTAAATCCATAACATACTCCCTTGAAACATAAGGTATCTGCAGACCTTTTGGCAGCTCTTGTTCCATTAGTGGTAATGAATCTAGGAAAAAAACTAGAAAGGAACAGATGTGTATTAGTGCAGTTAATGTATTTAAGTGTGCAAAGTGCATGCGCATCAATAAATAATAAAAATGAAGATCTGGAGATTACACTCTCAAAGTTCTCTGTAAAAAAGAAAATAAAGGAAGAGCAGAGGGAACACGAGAGACTGATAATGCAGTAAATAAATTGGTCCACAGGATGTGTGATCTTAAAAATATAAGGTGAATGTCTACCAAAAAGAAAATAATGAACAGCTTATCTGGTAATTAATGATTGTTTTGATCCTCTCTGTGCATTAATCAAAATGAGACAAGGAACCGTAATATAGTGTAGAGTAAAAATGGAGTTCCTAAGGGGGGATATAATGACAAGTGAAGCCATAAGCTGTCTGACGGTGACACAGTCCTGGTTAAACCCACTGTTGATTCCAGCCAATGGTTTTGTTTGTGGGAGTTTCCTGCTTAGGATATAGTATCCCACTGCACGTGTGCAAGCTTCTTCCTGCCTGGAAATTCCCCTTACGCCCGCCCGCACCCCACACAGGTCCACAGGTTAATGCCTTATGGCCATACACTGTTTGGTTATGTATATTGGTTGTGCAGTCTCGCAACTTGCCTTTTCCACTACTAAATTATGTTTATTCATTATTCAATAAACGGTGTCTTATTATTCAGCCAAACCTCTTGTCTTGTGTAGTTGTTTTAAGGTTTAAATACTAGGTCTTAAGTGTTAAAGGGGTAACGGCAGTAAAGGACAGGTCTTCCATCTGCAGTTTCAGGCTTATAACTGTTATTAGTATTTATTAAGCTCCGTGCTTGGTCAGTTAAAATGTTCATGCGCCCACTGCAGTTATCTTTAAGGGCGCATATGTCACTGAAGCACCGTTGAGGTTGACCTGGAATAACAGTTTAATGAGTGTATATGTACAAGTGCTAGTGGTGTACATGTATACCAGCCTGCCAGAAGTAGATTTGTATTTCTCATTTGTGATGGGGTATTAGGAGTAAGGTCATTGTAGCAGATAAATCACACCATTTGTTTGACAGGTCATTTTTTCTTTAATGTACAATTTTTGGCCTGTGAGGTAGAGGTGAGAGCTTTTTTCTTTTTTTGGATTAATACTTTGATTACTTATTGTGCAATGATAACAAGACGTTTTGAGGTTTGGGTGTGTCTTCTTTGTCAAAAATAACTTATATTTTATTTTTTTATTTTTAATTTACCAAAATGTTTTTTTTTGGGGAGAGGTAGTGTTTTCTTTTGGTAGCATATAAGGATAAATATCTTTTGGGTCCGTTATAGGCAAATATTGGAAATAACACATTTTCAAGATTCTGTCTATTGCAATTTTTACACAGTTTATGCAAGATACAGGTCTCTTCTGCACTGTGCTGGAACTGCCCTCTGCTGGCTGAAGGCCTTGTGATGTCACCGGATTTCCTCTACAAATGAGGATGCAGCCAATAGCTAACCTTATACTGTGTTATTCAAAGATTTTCTGAAGCTACATCATGATACTTTCAGGTTAATAACAAGCCTTACATACAGGTGGTACCATCTGTTCACATCTACAGCTTAAACAATTTATCAAACAAAGTACCCACTGTTTCAGGCAATGGTATAGATTTATGGACCTGTTTCATTTCACACAAAAATTCAACAGAGAGAGATTAACTAATTATATTAAATTAGTTTTTAGCATAGTTTGTCCGTGAATCAAACTCCATGGACTGCACAGTATATTGTATTAAGACTCTCTTACCTGCTATCATTAGATCGATGTAAACAAGATTTATAGGATTTACAGGATTTATTTTGGTCAAGAATTTTTTAATGCAAATATATTAATTACTTTGTGATGGCAGGTTGATATAACTATATGCTAATTTTGTGACAGTTTGTCACTGTGATCTCAGTTTCCAGCAGGAAGTTCCTTTTAAGTGAGGTTTCTGCTCTCCAGAGTCATCTTGTTATCTCACCACGCACAGCTAGGAAGGAAGATAATACTAGTATAACTTTTCTTTTGGCTTTTTTTAATTATTACTCTTTTAACGTTCATATGTTTGGTTATTATTTACATTTGATGTTTGATTAGCTTATGTTTTCTTTTTCTTTACTTTTAGCAGAGAGAACAATATGTTGCAATAAGTATGATTAGACAGAAGAGAAGTTTTAAAAACTGTTCCAGGGAATATTCTCTCATTTAACTATACCACGCAGCAGAACAATTGTCATCCCAGCTGTTTTCACTACGCAAAATGTGAATTTACAATTACAGTGAAGAATGACATTTACTGAAATACTAAAAAAAAAATGAAACTTGAAGATTGTATTGCCAAAAATTTGCATCCCTACAAAACTGTTTTTTCGACTTGATTTGTGCAAAATTTTGCTGCAAACTCACTAACCCCTAAAGATAAAATATATTGCAAAAGGTTTAACTAATGATATTTCAAAAGGTGTAAATGATAACACTGTGGGCCTCATTTAGAGTCGGACGCAAAGTCCATTTTTGGCGCATCCAGCACATTTACACTGATGGGGCATGTGCAGTAAGCAACAGTTCCCTGCAGTTCTGTCTGCTTTTCAGATGCAGTGTACACTGTGACAGCTTGTGTCTCAGTATGAGGGAAAGGGTGGAACACGCAGTTATGTAGGTGTGACCGTGAATAATTTAGATACTATGGGTGTCTACCCGCAAAATCTACCCTAGTTGGATCAAGACGCAGGCGAAACACACATCAAACAAGACTGAAAAAGTGCGTCAGGAATTAGGTGGCACAAGTAGTTAGCTGGCTGCAGGAACTGGCTGCAGCTTGGTAGGGTACTACGAGTGGGACGGAACTGGGTTGCATGCCACTCATAATACCCTACCAAGCTGCCGCACACTCCCACTCCTACTCTTTCATGTAAGTCTTAGACGCACATTGCGTCCGACTCTAAATTAAGCCCTGTGTGAGCAGTCAAATCAGTCTGTTTCAAGAAGTTTAATAGCTATATATAATGCAGTGACTAGTGTACATAAGAAGAACTGTAAACTAGTGTACATAAGAAGAACTGTAAACAGACATTTGTGGGTCCCATCAGAGCTGTGACTTAAAATTTTAGTGCCTGGGGTGAGAGGGAAAACTGCGGTCCTCCAAGCCCTCAGTTTTAACCAACTCCCTTAAGCGTTGAGGCCTGGGTGGTCGACCCTCTCACACAGCTCTAGTTACGGCTCAGGGTCCCATATTATAATAATGTAAGGGTCCCCATGTAACTGCCCATGGATAAATAACATGTATATACATAGGGCTTTAACAGGAGAAGCGTAGCCCTCCCAGCTGCAGGCCCCTGGCTACCCCATCCCCTGCTACTTGGGTAGACTTTGTATAAGACACAATGAGATGCAAAATGGCTACATGCTACTTTTATAATGTAAAGTTTGTGAATTATCTATCTATAGCCATGGTTGTTGTATGATTGGCTATAGGCCAATCTATTTCAGTGAATTCAGGGTCCAAGATTGATGAGCTGTAATTAGTGCAATTTTGTTACGGAAGTTTTTATTTTTGCCAAATTTCATTTAAATCAGGGTTGATTTGTTAATTAATTCTGCAGTTCAGCTGAAAAATTTACATGAACTTAATATTCGACCAAATTAATTTGCTCATCTCAACAGCAACGTAAAGTCAGCACATATACTTTGCTACTTTATAATATAACCATTTTCACTATAAACATTTTCAGAAACAATAAACCAGCAGCAGATGGACTTTTATTTCAATTGGACAGTGTTTCAATAGACAGGAAACATGGCATGACATTGGATAACATAATTTGGAAAGCAGGAGTGGAATTACTGAAATTCAATGTCTCCTTCATTATGAACAGTAAAGAGTACCATTTGTCAGCTGGGCCCAAAAGAAACCTTTTTACCCCACCACAAAGAAAAGAGGGGATGACTTGGTTACAGTGACAAACACAGTAGTTGCAGGTAGAGATGAGCAAACATATTCAAAACTGTTCTACAAAATATTTTGCTTCATTCCACTTTCTCCAGCGATTCAACCTATAAAGGAATTCATCTTTATGATACAGCAAACACATCACAGATTACACGCTACACTAAATTTTCGCTGAAAACCCCATCAGACAAGCTTATAACATTCCTCTACTACCCTCTTAATCTCCCTAGGTTACCCTATTACCACCCTCTACACAGGGCTACACCCCCCCCGTTCCAACGCCCCACTCGCCACACTCCCGGCTCTCACTTCCAGGTGTCGGCAGGTCCCATGATCGCGCGGCGCGGCAGGGAATTCAAACCTGCTTTTCTATATAAACCTCGCTCTGACGCTTGGGCAGCGTCAGAGCAACTTCTACTATTCCTGACTCAGTACCTGTGCAGTGCCTATTCCTCTCGTGTACCAGTTCTGTCTGCTGACTTTCCTTGCTCTCCAATCCTTGTGTACCAGACCCGGCTTACCTGACCACGTTCCTGCTCTCCAATCCTTGTGTATCAGACCCGGCTTACCTGACCACGTTCCTGCTCTCCAATCCTTGTGTACCAGACCCGGCTTACCTGACCACGTTCCTGCTGTCTACCTGTGTACCAGACCCGGCTTACCTGACCACGTTCCTGCTCTCCAATCCTTGTGTACCAGACTCGGTTTACCTGACCACGTTCCTGCTCTCCAATCCTTGTGTATCAGACCTGGCTTACCTGACCACGTTCCTGCTCTCCAATCCTTGTGTATCAGACCCGGCTTACCTGACCACGTTCCTGCTGTCCACCTGTGTACCAAACCTGGCTTACCTGACCACGATATCTACTATTTTCTTGTATACCAGACACTGCCTACTTGACCTCGGTCATCTCCCTCAGCCCTATGTCTAGGGGCTGCTCTGTGGACCGCGACCTGCAAGCCTCTGCAGCTAAGCCCATCCCGCCTTGCTGCGGTTCTTGGTGAACACCAGGTGGTTTGTTAGACTCCGCACCACCGGCCAGCCAGCACAAATCTAGAGAGGAGCAATTATCCCATCATTTCTGTTTACACACAGCTAACACAATACAACAGCTGTCTGACCAACATAGTTGTATGACTGAGCATACAGCCCACTAAATACTTTGTAGCCTTTGCATTCTAGCTGTATAAATATTCAATATGATGTAGCACCTACCCTTGTGTATCAAACCATTGTCCCATAGAATGTAAACTTGCGAACAGGGCCGTCTTACCTCTCTCTTTCTATGTATTACCCAGTATTGTTTTACTACTGTTTGTTCCCAATTGTAAAGTGCTATGGAATCTGCTGGCGCTATATAAATAAATGTTGTTGTTGATGGTGATGATGATTATGCATATATATTATCCATTAATAGTTCAATGATCCCAGTGAAGAATCTTCAAACAGCAGCAGAGTGTTGGTCAAATTATACTCACTGAAAGATGTGAAACATTATAGACAGACATGTTGGGGTGTTGAAATTTTATTTCCAGTGGCTCACATTCATTGCCAAGAGAATCTTCTATGCTTTCACTATATTAGTGTGTGTATGGCTCTCCACTTCTATATCTGCAACATGTACAATAAGCAAAACAAGTGACAAATCAAGAAAAAACTGTTTCCCAGGTGGTACATAATGTGGTATAACCTGACGGAACATGATACAATACAGCCCCCAATTGTCCAGATTTTTATACAGCAATCTTACTGTTCAGCATATAATGCAGCTTCTTTAAACTTCATGTAATACTTCCCAAATGCACAGCATGCAGTATCATCCCACTGAATAGCACATAAAGCACCACTCCTTGGGACAAGGTTATTCACTTTAAGGCACCCTTTGTCCCATCATAGAATGTAAGGAAATGGTTCATTTTTGCAGGTCCTGTCCCCGTGTGTCTTCTGCTCTTTGCTGGCTTTGTGTGTTATATTTGAATCCAGATTCCTTACTAGTAATTACCATCTCTGTTTTCTGATTTTTGGCCTGTTGAAATACCTCCTGAACATCCTGATTATAGTTTATGGTTCACTTCACACTAGCCTGCTGCCTTACGGACTGCTTAATGATCACTGCTCCCCTCATGTGTTACATCTGAATGCTGATTCCTGGCTTTCAGCTTCTGTCTCTTGTTTCTGACTTCTGGCCTGTTGGAACAGGAAAGTTTATGGGCTTCGTTTTTGCATGGCTCAAAAGGGATTCCAGTGTTATCTAAGGCACAAAATTATGAATAGACATTCTTGATGTCTCTTCTCTGGTTAAGTCCATGGCCGCTCAGGCTCTTTGGACACTTTTTGGGTTTGTCACATACCAACTTCAATGTCAGTAATTTGTTTATGCAGCAACCACACAAATTATACCTTGCTTTTATTTCAGGACCTTAGCACTGAGACTGTGACGCAATAGATCTCTGATGGTTGCGTATCCATTAACGTAGAAATTAAGCAATCACAGTTTAATCTCATCGTGACCCCTCATTTCCCTGTGATCTTGAAATGATGTGCCATAATGCTGACATCAGCTGTCAGTCAGGACAGGTTCCCTTTAAGTCAACATTGTGAATTCAACAATGCTTACTAGTCAAAATGAATGTTTAAATTATTTTCTATTGACTGTAGAGTATCTTTGCATCTGAAATATATATCATATCAATATGCCCTCAGCATGAAGCAGGCAGTAATCCAACACATTCAAGTCCATGTGCAAAGTGTCCTAGAATACGTGTGCAGGCATCGTTATATGTCAAGTTCAGAAAATGCATACTTACCCCTGTCCTGGGTACAGGACTGCACCACATTTCTCAGTCACTCACCTTATTACCTCTGGTGTTTCTTTAATTTCTCTCAAGCTACCTTTCTGACCACTGTGCATGGGTCTTAGGGTTCTTTTGCTTAATGTGAAAGGGTTTAACAGCCCACTGAAAAGGTAAACTTCTTATTACACTCAAACTTCTTAAGGGGGTTTAGTTTACCTCCATAAGACCCACTTTCTTCACGGCTTTCTCCCTGAATTGTAAACGAAAACATTTCCTGAATCATAGCATGCTTGTGACAGGACACAAAACAGAGAGTAGAGGCAGTTCAGCTTGCATGCCAGCTAACATTTGAACTTATAGGAGTAGATTTACTAAACTGCAGATTTGAAAAAGTGGAGATGTTGCCTATAGCAACCAATCAGATTCTAGTTATCATTTATTTAGTACATTTGACAAAATGACAACTAGAATCTGATTGGTTGCTATAGGCAACATCTCCACTTTTTCAAACCCACAGTTTACCTGCAAGTCTACAATTTCTTAGTCAACAGAGCAGGTACCTCACTTTGTGAAAGCTCTGTACTTAGGGATGGAACTACATACATTTACTCTCAGCAGTACGAACACAAAACTAAGGAAGAAACTTGCCAACAATAGCTAGGACTGGCAGAGACCACTTCCAACCTATAGAGCCTAGTACTGAGTTTCTTAACTCCAGTCCTCATGAACTCCAACAGTTCATGTATTGAAGATTTCTGTCAGTGAAAACAGGTAGGATAATTATGACCCTGCCAAGTAGACTAAATCACCTGTGCTTAATTAAAGAAAGCCTGAAAATAGGAGTTGCTGGGGGTTCTTGAGAACAGGAACTGCAAGCTAGTTAAAATTAGTGCTCCATTAGGTCACTGTCTACGGCATTTCAAAAACAGATTTTAAAACATAGAAGATAGATAAGTTATTTGAACTAAAATGCTATTTCAGCAGAATGCTGATCTGTCAATCAAATAAATTATAAAATGTTATCACTGTCATGATTTTTTTTTAAAAATGATCTTCTTAATATGCCTGTAGATAGCCTCACAGTCATGCAGGCAATGCAATCCTTCCTCTCAGTTAGACATATAGCTGTCTGCATTTGTACAAATCTCACATCACCAAATGAAACATTTGCATCCTGCAAAAGCAAGAAAATATAATGTACCAGATACAAACGTAGCAATGCAGATGGTTGTTGAAGTCTAACACTATTCAAATCATTTATAAATATAATATATACAAATCATGTTAGATATTCCTTATTAAAGCCCCTTTGCCATTTAATTAAATAGTATCATTCATGCATTGCTGTATATTATCACGCAAAACAGTGCTAAGGACAGGGAAGATGTTGACTGTGCCTATATTGAAAAATACAATTGGAGCAATTTTCTGTTAATCTTGTGGCACAACTGGGATCTTGTCAGCTTTCTCTTTATTAGCTTCTCCCACTCACATAAACGTGAGAGGAGGATATGGGGGAAGCTCTTGTTGCTGAGGACTGGGATAGAATCAGAATTAATCTCTCTAAAATCTCCATTTGGGTTAAGATCAGAGAGAGCGCCCATAAGATTTGTTCTTCTAAATTTCCACTTCCACCACTGCTTATAAGGCATAGTAATAGATTTGAGAGCTAGTGATGTACTCTGTACTTTTCACCTCTCCACTTATCCCTATGGATGTGTATTTTCAATGAGGGCCTGAGACCAACCAGCACACAGGCCCATGGCGCACACTGACACATATTCATGTACATTCCTGATGCCAAATACCTTTTTTTCTTTGCTTATCACATATTTTTGAAAGGCAGAATTGAATAACTCTTCATGGAGTGGGCAAATCTGGCATTTAAAATTATACGGCTAAGTTACTCTACAAAAATTGCTAATATAACTTATGTAACAGTGAGGGGTCTGTAACAACCCATCTTTCTGAACTCTGGGCACAAACACTTGCGTAGATATTTTACAACAGGTTAACACAATGTGGTATGTACAAAGAGCCTAGTAAATGAGGAGAGTATGCAAAGTAACAATATATGGAAGTATGGCAATGTTTAGCAGCAACAGAGTGTGGGGTATTAATACTAAGCTTTATGTAATTCTTCTCAGGTTTATAAACTGCACTGCTAGACAAGAAAACATGAGGACAGAGGATCTTACAATCAGAACTTTTATAATAATGGATATGGGTGCAGAGATACCCATACTCTTTTTAAATTTTATAATACAGTAGTTATATTTATAATAACTGCTATTATAGTATTATTACCAGTTACCATTCCAAAGATTTGACTGTTGAATGCTGGGGAATAGGCAGCACAGTGATTGGCAGAGTTGACAGCAGCAGCTAAGGGGCATTTGATGTGACAATAAAGTTAATTGAGGGCTGAGGCCGTGAATTAATTTACTGACGTAAAAGGGGATTTTTATTTAAACATCAGTTAACAAATTAAGCACATGTAACTGCAGTAATAGATTGTAAGTTGGAAATTCAGAATCAGAACTATTTGTATCAGGTAAAAGATGCCGAAGGGTCTGAGATATCAGCAAATGTCCTAGGTACTGCTCAATAGTTAGACATGGTGGGCCTGATTCATTAAGGATCTTAACTTATTTAAGTCTCCTGGACAAAACCATGTTACAATGCAAGGGGTGCAAATTAGTTTTCTGTTTTGCACATAAGTTAAATACTGACTGTTTTTTCATGTAGCACACAAATACTTGATAGCTTATTTGTACTCTGAAATTTAAAGTTGATATTTGTGTGTTACATGAAAAAACAGTCAGTATTTAACTTATGTGCAAAACAGAAAACTAATTTGCACCCCTTGCATTGTAACATGGTTTTGTCTAGGAGATTGAAATAAGAAGTTTCTTAAGTTAAGAATCAGGCCCACACATCAATGTTTGTTTCTATAGATGAAACGTCCACCACACTGCTTTACAGTAGTGATGTCAGTTCAGTTTTACAAGTCTTTGTTTTCATCTTCTTTACCAGCAGAAAACAGGGAATGGCAAAGCACTAATGTGATAAATGAAGCATTAGCTGCTTGTTAGAGACAGGTTTAACTCAAGTGCTGAAATGACACCTAAAGCAATTAAATCTCATCATCACACTAAAAGTTGCACATGTGCACTAACAGCAATGACATGCTCGTTTAAAACCTGGCACCAATTTAAATAAGCCCCACCTAAACTAACTGTCTTTTCACACCAAACTTCAGAGGTGAATTCAGTCTTTGAATTTCACAGTTTAGCAGTTCAATAATGTGGTTAATGTCACTTAGGATTGTAAAAGGATTCTCTGGCTGCAATCTACTGTATACAACATGGCTTTTCCACTTATCATTTCTTTCACTACAGATAAGGCCAGATGGGCATTTATTTTACAGCGTATTTGAAGCATTTCCACACTTCAGGTACAGACACTCCTAAAACAATCACTTGAATGGAATTCTAAGAAAATGATCATAAATAGCAAAAGGCTTTGTTTTTTTTCCTCTAGAAAACAGCCATCAAAATGACAAATAGCTTCATATTCCATGATCTGAGGCAAGGTGACAGCATAACAACCCTAAAGTGTTTTAAATATAGAAAAAACCCATCAACAACAACAACGCATCTGGACTCATTGTGAAGTATACATTGCTGTCCATTGTACTCAACAAAATGTATTCCGTTAGTTTCAGTCTACATCCGAATTGACTTATGGCATATATTTATGTTTGAGTGGCATACTATTTTAAAACAAAGCTCCCTTACTGTCCAATGCCACTAACTACACTGTACTACAACACCTGTTGTTATACTTTAATGTCATTGCTAAAAATCTTATTTGACAAAATTACACATAACTTGAAAAATAAAAAACTTTTCCGTGAAATCATATTTATTATCTAGAATAAAATGTATTTGATAGTTAACGAGTGGATTTATTGAAACGTACATATGTCATTTAGACAGATGAGTATCATCACTCAATCAAAGCAGCAGCCTTCTGATGAAAATCCTATGTCAGCAGCACAGTCAGCCTAACAGATCCTTCTAAACAAAAGTTTAATGACACAAACACATTTGTATCATAATAGCCATAAAATAGACTCGCACCCATGTACAAATACGTCATTTGTGAATCTCAGGGGACTTTGTGACACTGCAGAAAGCTCTAAGTCATTGTTAGTAATGTTTTCTAGGTAAATATTCAGGAAAACATAAGGGAATCTCCAGATACAATGTGAAAACTCTCTGGCCTACCCCACTCCTGCCTCTTTCCACTACAATCTGTCCTCAGTGTTGCGGCCCTGACTTATTTTCCTCCTTCACCATTCTACCTCAGCTGCTCCTTTCTGTTTGTCCCTACGGCTCCCTGTCTTATTCCAAATCCAGTTCAAACACCTTACCCTCACCTACCAAGCTTTCAGCTACTCCTCTCCCCCAGACATCTCCACCTTCATTTCTACCCAGACTTCAATAAGCCTCCATCATTCTGCCAATGGCCACCAATGCAGTTCCACACTGATTAACACACTCTCACGCCCTATTAGACTATCCTCTAGTCTCCAAGGCTCCAAGAGCACCCTCAAGCTCATCTCTTCATTCAGCCCTCCTCCTAACTCTTCTGCCTCAGCAACCACCTCCGTTTCCCCACTCAGTCTCACCCTGTCCATCTAGGATGTAAGCTCTCACAAGCAGAGCACGCTTATCTTGTATTTTCCTTTCTGCCAGCACGCATTCTGCCTGGTCCGCAGCCCTCTTTTATCACCACATACTACTGGGCATAGGTCTAGTCTGTGCAGACACTACTTGTCACTTGATGCTCTATGGTCGGTTGTTTTGCATCACCTTGTATTCTGTTAGTTCGTAGCAGTTTTTCCATTTTCTGACTATGTACTGTGCTATTATGTATTATTCTTAGCAGTTTGTGCAAGGTGTACATTTATTATTGTGTACTCTGTTCATGCCCCTTTTTAGAAATAAGTGGTAATAATGATTATGATAATATATTTTGTACTGTGTACTTACTCATGTGCAAGCTTTCAATGTTCATAAATGTGATCTGAATTTGCAATTATCTAGAATGCCATTGCAACCCTTTTGCTGTATCTGTATGACTAAGCTCTACCTCCATGACAGGGTCAAACATATAGCCTATGCAATATAAGCCTGATTTAAGTGCAGATGTCTGTCCGTTTGTGTAGCATATGTTGCATGATATCACACTGCGTATGCTCAGAAACGAACATTATGCCATTGAGTGCAATTACACATAATTCATATACACGCATATTGACACTTAGGTGGGGGAGGGAAGATGCAGACTAACATAGCCCATATACAGTAAGGGCATGTTAACGCAATGTGACTAACTCAAATCCTGGGTTTATGGTAAGCACAATTGTTTTCAGACATATCTTTTACACCTGCTACTGGGCAGATTTAAATGCCGGATGATAGTGATAACCAACAAGATTGCCTTTGATAGCAAAATGCCATGTATGGGTCTTAGTACCTATTACAGAACAACTGTATGCATTAAAGAGTTACCTAGTTGATTATTTTAAATTACTTTATGCAATTAACAAAACCATCTCAAATATATGTATTATATTGAAACAAATTATAGTTCATTTTTTTCCACTTGTCATATTGTTAGCAGTTGTTATTTTAATTTATGATCATACAAAAGTTATGTGCTTTCTAATGTGAATTCATTTCAAATACGTATATGTGTCTACACTGATGAAAAATATGTACTGCTTATACAGAACGCCTTTCTATCTCTATTCAAATCCTATCTTAAGGAACACTTTGATTTGAATACGGGCGGAACTATGCAAAAGTTGCATACAGTTATATTATGCCCAATTTGTTGTATCAGGCCTTGTGTATGGATGCCTATTTATAGCTGGGGCCCAGAGGAGCTGGCACTACGTGTCCCTAGCTCTGTGTACTCTCCTTTTATCTCTACACAAAGGAATTTGCTTGTTTAGATCACATATCATCCAGTCGTTATATGCACTGGTTTGTTCTGATTAGAGATGAGCAAAATTTTCAAAACAATTTCCACAAAATATATATCGTTTTCCACATTTGCCCACAAAACACTGCATGTATTCATGATGCAATTTGGCCTTTAGCATTCCTGATTGTACTCAAACCTGCATATAGCAAAATTAATTTACCATCATCATCCCAGCTTTAATCATACTGTAAAATGCTAATTTAGGTATATAGAGTAATGGCATTCTACAAAATGACAAAGTAAAAGTGGAACTCAAATATTGTGTCACCAGAATTTTGAACATCTTCAAAATGTCATGTTCCACAGCACAATTTTATTAACATGTGGCCGCAATTTCACTAAGCTCTAGTTCTGTTGTCCATAAGAAAAGGAAGAAGAAAGTAAGATTTTATTTTATATATTTTTTTTGGTGGCATTTTTGGTGTTATTATCTGATTTGGACTGTCATGGCTCAATCTAGGAGAAAAAATAAAATTGTATATTGCATGTGGACCATGACAGATGACCTATAGTAATAGTCCTGCAGTTTTGTCTGGGAATCTTAGTAAGTTTTGTCTATCTGTGGGTTAGTGTAAATTAACATTCTGGAGATGCTCTTACCACCCAGGTCTAGCTCAACCCTCTTGATCCCAGGCATAGTGGGTAGGCCAGTGGAAATGTGCCCCAGCGTATGCAGATTTAATGTCAACTGCAGTTTAAATAAGTAGAGCTGACATAGGCATAGTAGCTCTGTTCAGTTTACACATAAGCTGGTGACATATGACTTTCATCACGAGGATGCCAGTCCATTTCTCTAATGAACTAATGCATCCCCTTCATTACATAGATTCCTCCTCCACAGCACTTACTGTTGATAGTGCTCCATGGTATTACTTTATACTCAGGTCCCAGGGCTGACATTCTGTCATCCTGGGGCTGTCACCCTGCATCACACTATATCAGGGTCTCTCCTCTTCCCTTGGTCCCATATCACAACTGGGTATCTCTACCTTATAGCTGTACTGCTCTTTGCCCCACATGGTACTCACAGTCAGACAGTCTCTCACACATGCTCCTCTAGTGATATCTCTCAGAAAGGATACCTACAACTCACTAGCAGGTCAGGCTGACAGCACTTGGCTTGCCAGGTCCTCTGTACCTGCACTGCCTCCCTTAGTGGTTACACTATCTCTTCTGTCTGCACCAGAACTCCATTCACCTGTCACACCCACCCGCTCCTTGTCCCTACTAGGTGTGATAGATATTTTAATAAGGTATAATGTTGGTAAGGTTCTAGCAGCAAATTAAGAGTTCAAACCAGAATACAATGTATGTTGCTTAAAGATGAGATCTGTTACTTAAAGATGAGGTAGTGATCATTCTCAAGTTGTAACCTGACATCTAAGCTAGGTAGTAGCAAAAGTTTTTCCCCAAGCATGAGAGAGACCGCTGAAATGCTTCGGTCCCGTTCACAACACACTATGACGCCCCAGAAGTGGTTTCATTCATGCTCATAATTATGAGGGCACTACACATGCATTACATAGGTTGTTTTGTTTTCTGTTAATAAAAATGGTATGTAATGAAGGACTGTAATGGGAAGAAAACAGTGGTATTATTCCAATATGTGCTATATAATCTGCTAATCTTTGGGGCCTTATAATATGCTACACAGATATGCTTTACAGTGTATACATGCTGGTGTAAGACAAATACAAAGTGCCTCCAATAAATTGTCACACACACCGCTATACTGTGCATAACAGTTCACTGTGGACAGCATTTTTATTCAGAAAGTCTTGCAGCCTTATGTGGGACATTAATATTGGATGCTTAAGGTGGGCTCCAAACACTATTCCTGCATAGGAATGTCTGCTATGTATGTCATCTACTGCACTAAGAGATGCAATGCACCAGAGTAGGCACAATCACATCATTGTACTGTGCTTGATTATTGTAAATGTGTGTTGGCATATTTTAAAAGACAGTAAGTCCTGTTTAAATGCAATGAATACCTTACTTCACTGTCAGATATCTATATAGTAAATTAAAATAAAATCCTAGCTGTGACATGCCTTGATAGAGTGCTTTGACAGAAATACCCACATCTCACATAACCATCAATTCCCTCAATCTCACATCCCTGGTTTGAAGTGGGCGTTTTTTTGGTTTCTCTAATAATTACTATGTTTCAAATAGAACAGATGAGGTTGGGTGATCTGCAGTGAGTCATACCCAGTGTATGTTCTCGTAGCGAAGGTCATGCATTATTCCAGTTATCATACATAGCTGTGCAGAACAATAAGCATCATCAGTTACTTCTGTGTTTACAGAACATTTCTTCTAATCTGCCATCATTCCGCCAATGCCCTCTACAGAAAATTAATCCGTGATTGTTTCCAAACAAGAAATCAACTGAAAGGATTGCTTAGTTTTATGACTCCAATGTAATTAGACGGCAAGTAACTGTATGCCATATGCATTTATTGCTCTTCATAGCATGTGTTACTTTGATGTTCTAGGTTAGAAACCTAACTCTTTTCTTGTGTAGCCTTCCTCCTGGGTCTTTATACTGCTTAGCAGCTGAGTCCAGACTTTGAAACACAGCCTAATTTGGAGGCAGATGCTGCAGCTGCTACTGTCATTTCAGCTGAATTTTTCACTTTGATGTCGCCTTGAAATCCTGCAAGCTGCAGTAGAGAAGCAACGTGTACTATTGGCTAACACAAAGCTCATCATTTTAGACATTTAAAGATAAGTCCCATCCTGTTTAGTGTAATCATGAAACGAGCTATAATAATGTGATTTACATCTTTTAATACATATAACGGCAATAAAAAAATAAATGCTTTGACTTCAATTGTTACTTTTATTGACAGACTAATTAGCAGATAAGATTAGGCAAATAAATAATGCACAATATTTTTTTCAGTTTAGATGATTGCTTGTTTTTATAGCACTATTTCAGGCATTGCTTTTTAACGTACTGAGTCTTGTTTGGAAATCCCTACAGTATCTATCTATCTATCTATCTATCTATCTATCTATCTATCTATCTATTTATATTCTATCTATCTAACTATCTATCTATCTATCTATCTATCTATCTATCTATCTATCTATTTATATTCTATCTATCTATCTCTATCTATCTATCTATCTATCTATATATCTATTTATATTCTATCTATCTATATATCTATTTATATTCTATCTATCTATCTATCTATCTATCTATCTATCTATCTATTTATATTCTATCTATCTATCTATCTATCTATCTATCTATCTATCTATCTATCTATCTATTTATATTCTATCTATCTATCTCTATCTATCTATCTATCTATCTATCTATCTATCTATATATCTATTTATATTCTATCTATCTATCTATCTATCTATCTATTTATATTCTATCTATCTAACTATCTATCGATCTATCTATCTATCTATCTATCTATCTATCTATCTATCTATCTATCTATCTATCTATTCAATCCCTCCTGTCTTCTTGTCCATTCCCATCTTATCAAGATGTGCATCTTTGTATTGCTATCCATTCTCTTTTTTTTTGTTTTATGCATAATGCAGAATTCTTA
Organism: Mixophyes fleayi; assembly: GCF_038048845.1. Lineage (NCBI taxonomy): Eukaryota > Metazoa > Chordata > Amphibia > Anura > Limnodynastidae > Mixophyes > Mixophyes fleayi. The sequence continues at coordinate 83,384,971 of NC_134404.1, forward strand.
ACTGTACAGTGCTGCCCTATAAATAAACAATAATAATAATGTAAATAAATGATATGTTACACTTCGCCGCCAGCCTGTCACAAGTGCTTTCCCATGCTGGCCACTTGTAATTGACTACAGGGAAATCCTGGGGACTCCTGGCTCTGATCATTTTTGCTCATATTTTTATTGAGATTTTTGTTCATTTGGACTACATAACAAATTAAGCATAAAGGAAGATAGATTTTATTTTCGATAATATTTTTGGTGCCATTTTTTGGGTTATTATTTTCTGATTTGGACTATCATGGCTCAAGCAAGGAGAACAAATAAAATGTTATATTTCATGTGGACCATGACAGATCAAGAAATCATGTATTTTATATTGATATAATATAGTGGGGAACAAGGGTTTAGGAATTATTATTTCATTTTTAAAATTGGATATATATTTTATTTTATAAATTGAGTAGAGGTCTACTATACTGGGACCAGTGGGGTTGGCAATCTAGGTGTAGCAATCTTGTTAATAACCATTGATCTCAAAGCATAAGCTGCCATAATATCTAGGTGACATTAGATTCCATTGTTTTGGTATTTAGGGGAAAATCTTACGACTCTCCAATCACTGTAAAGGATCTCCAAGATGTAACAAAGAAACTGAAACTTAAAATATAAAAGTATTAGAAATAATTAAAAAAATATGCTAATGTTGTTAAAAAAATAATCATCCAAACTATTTTATACCCTAAAGGGTATATTTACTAAACTGCGGGTTTGAAAAAGTGGAGATGTTGCCTATAGCAACCAATCAGATTCTAATTATCATTTATTTAGTGCATTCTGCAAAATAACAGCTAGAATCTGATTGCTTGCTAGAGGCAACATCTCCACTATTTCAAACCCGCAGTTTAGTAAATATACCCCTAAGACTCTCCCCAGCTCTAGTAAACCATTTCAATCATTTGCATGTGATGCCTACTTATTTTATGGAATGGCTTAAAGTAGCAGGTATACTCTACAGTATACCTGCTACACCTAGAAAAATGTGATACTTTGCCACTCACAGATGTGGAGCACTCTATGGATTAACAGGTTGTCCTAGACATGGATGTAGGGAATGGTGTGACACAGGTTCCAGAAGTCTGTAGGGTAGTTGGTAAAGAAGGCTAGGATTCTTTGCAGATAGATGGCTTTCACTGCTAAGGTGTGGGAAAAGATATAAAATGAGAAACACATGTTAGAAGAAGTGTAGGAAAAAACTGTATATAGTATTATAAGGGAAAGGGTTGTTACTGGGAGAAAATAAAGTGGTGCAGGACTTTAGTGGCTGTAAGAATGTAGCGGGTGTCTAATGGGGGTGACAAAGAGATGTACAAGTATGGTTCAGGTTAAATTAATGTAAAGAAGACAAACTGTAGACATGAGAGTAGAAATTAAAAAATAAATAAAAAGACAAAATAAATTCAACAGTTTTATCAATAATGATCACATTACTAACAATAGTCGTCAAAAAATGAAAAATAAAAATAAGGAGAATAGGTATAACAAATCAGGAGTGGGAATAAAAAGAAGAAAACTACTAGTAGCATTAGTATGGATAGTATTAGTATTACTGCAATGTACAGACGAAGAATCGGAGGAGAGCGTAATAATGAAAATATTTTAAGTGGAGAAAAAAATTCAAACACTCTCACTAAATTTACTGAGGAAGACACTACTGGGGGTTAAAAGCGTTTGGACTGACTCCCACACAGTGGAATACCACAGAAAACATTTACATTTACGTCTGTATCCCTATTCTCTCTATATCTATTCTTTTATATCTCACCACCATCTTATTATTGCTCATCTGCATACACTTTGTTATAGTATTCTACATTATTAACCTCCCTTAAACACTATCCCTCCATTCGATCACATCAATTTACCTGTATCTGTGCACACTGAAACAGTATATATACAGCAAATGTTATGCATTTTGAGCATTTTCTAATCCCCTATCCTTCATTAATTCATCGCTCTACTCCAGTCACACTATTACTACACATATTACTACCAGCAGCAGCTTTTGTCTTTCCATTCCCACTAAAATGTTTGTTTAACAGAAGACAAACACTATTATAATAACACAGCCATATAGAAACATCTGAACTATCCTTATAGAATGAGTGAGGCAACAAGGTCTATGGATTGGCCACGGGTCTTATCAGGCGCCAGTAACTGCCTATATATCTGTGCGTGTCTGTGTGTGGAGGGAGGAGTGTAAAATGAGGGCTAAATGGTGATGATGGGGGATAGGGAGGCCAACTGGGACCGACTTTTCTTATTTTATTTCCACTCCTGTATTATTATACATATTAAGCTTATATTGATTTTCAAATATATTACCATCATTAGTACTATTATTATTTTTATTTCATTTGTATTTTTTTTATTTCCACTTTCATGTCCATGTTTCTTCTTCTTCTTGCTCATCCCCCCCTACACACACACACTCACACACACACACACACACACACACACTCACGCACACACACGTTTTTCCCCACTTGTCTACAAAAAATTTTGACCGATTTGTTTTCTATAAAGATTTTACCAACGACTGAAGTTCCAACCAGCATGCCTGTTCATGCATACTCACTATATATATCTTAAACTATTTTTGCACAATTTAGTGTCCGGCCTGGGATTTTTGTCTGTTGTAACATCATCTCAAAAGATTGTGACTCCGTACACACTGTGCAAATATATGACCTCCCATCAGCAATATGCTAAACAAATTTGAATAAAAGGCTGAACCTCCGCACAAACATCACCCACAAACAAAGGGAAAAGGAAATACATCATAACCATTCATTCTGTTGTACAGCTTTGTGTATACTCCGTTCATAACTGCATAATCACTGCAATTTATTTTAATACAACAATCATAATAAATAAACAGAAAGCTTGTGGTTTTTTTCTTTTCGCTATGGCAAGAACACTGCAAACACAGACCTGGAAGGAATGAAGAAGAAAGATTGTTGCTTCTCCATTAAAAGAACACTATTCCCATTTGCTTGATGTTTTGAGACCGCACCACGTGGGAGATCATAAATTTAAATATACAACTCATTGGTCATGAGTATGTACACATTGCAGGATTGGAACGCCGTTGTTCCAGTGGGAACGAGGGTTTTAGTTCGGTTTAAAAATCAAATGAAACGATATGATGTGCTATGGACCAATAATTGTTCATTATTGCAGCATACAGTCAACCGGTCATTTATCGTCTGATTGATCCGATAATCATCTGAAAACACTATAGTATATACCCAGCCTTACGCCTCTTCCTTACCACCAAGACAATTTCATACTTCAGGTGCAAACTTTTTTTCATTTTGTTTACCAAACCGGTTTTGGTAAACAAATTTATATTGTTTATTTTGTCTGGAAAGTGATAGCTGTCTTTTAATAACATTTTGAAAGAAAGATCTATGTTTTTCCTTTATGTAAGAAAATATGGGTAACATTAGAGAAATACAAAACACAGTCGCAGTATTGAGAAAAAATACTGTCACATCAAAGTTATACCCAATGTTTATGCAAATCAGAAGGCAACTATCAGTGTTTCATTGAGTAATGCTTCCATGTGAAGTCAAGTCAATCAATTCATGTTATCTGTAATGCACAGCCAGAAACCTGGAGAAGGATTAACAAGTGAGCCAACCGAGCTGCTGCTCCAGGCCCTGGCTGTAAAATTAACCCAACACATGCTTGCCAAAAAAGTATGATTATTTCAAACAGGTCTACTGATGAGTCCTGGGAACATATACAACATTGGAGCATTGGAGCAATAGGTTACATACAAAGCAACGGCAAGCATGCACAAGTACAGGTATTGTAAAACAGTGTGACTGACAATGAATGGAAGTATTTTACTACCTGATTGGACCTTGTATTGACGCACACAGAGCTAGCGTGAATGATGTCACACTGAAGGGCAACATGCCTGAAGAAGTTAACAATTTATATAAGTATAACAATTTTTTTGCACATGGATGTAACATGCCGTGCCCGAGTGCGCCACCCCACATTTAGTGTTTAATGGCCTAATAAGCCCAATTGCTCCCATCAGACCATGCTAAATTCTGCACCCATTAAGAAGCTGTAATTTTCATGTGCAGTCTTTATGCACAGGATCAAGGTCATTCGTTTACAATGGGCACAGCACATGACAACACAAAACATCCCCTGAACTGAATGCCTGCAATGTTACGCTTTAAGAAATGATCCTTACTACTCCTGTTAGCAACAAACTGATATATATATATATATATATATATATATATATATATATATATATATATATAAATGATATAAGGATGTGTTCTTTCCTTGGCATATCTGAGTCCAAGTCTATGACTAGGTGGATGATATAAGTTGTTTCATGGAGGGGGGGGGAATAATTGCATGCCACTAGTAAAGCTGAGCAGGCTGCTTTCACCACTAAATAACCACTGTTAGGTGCATTAGGGGGGTAGGGAGGGGTGGAAAGGAAATGTGAAGAGGTGAGACGGAATGAGATGGTTGAGGGTGGAATGAATCATGGTGCTGATTCATGGCTCAGCACTTGCAGTAAGGTGGCTGGTGCCACGGAAGAACCAGCTACCAGTAAGAGAAGCCATGCCCAGACTACCCTTGTATGATAGAAAAAAAAATAGAGGATGAAAGACCCACATTCATTTCAATGCCCAGGCTTAGGGCCTCGCTACGGCTCATCTAGGCAGTCCAATATAGTGCCAGAATGGGAGAATATGGCACCCTGCCCTTCCGACTAAGCCTGCCCCATGTCACTGTGGAGGGGCTTTCACAACTATGTGCAAGGGCCACTAGAGGGGGAAGGAGGATCTCCTGCCCAGACTATTATACACATAGGGGGACCCGCTGTATTGCTGTATTAACTGAGAATGGAAAAGTAAAACTTTTATTTTATATCAGGTGACCTAATTACACTCAAAACTAAATATCTAGTTTTGGATGGAATTGGCATATAGTAACTCATTGTGTGCATGAAAAAGTCACGGCTTTATAACTCCATTAACCTGATCCTTAGTTTCCTCACATAACTATCTTAATATACAATATGTGCAACTTAAAATACATGCTTCAGGACAAAATTTAGTGTCAGTAAGTTTAAACTTACATTCTGGCCACAAGATTGCAGCATACTCAGTCTTTACATGGATAGGGAAACAGTCTTTATCTTTAATGGAAACAGAGGGATCTCGCTTTGGTCTCCTGAAACAGGGTCCACCCTTCTAAATGTAACATAAAAGAAGTTGATTCAGCGCTAATGTTGATCACTAGATGTATCCACGTAGCAGCATCACAGTTTTGATGTTGGTGCAGCATTCAGATCAGACATAATTGACACACCTATATCTGTATTTATGCAGCAAATCATACCATGTGTACTGGAATTAATGCATTTATCTCTACTGTTACAGAAGAGTGTTATGATATATTTTAGAACCCATTACTGTGGGGTTTTATGTGAAAAAACTCTTTTGCATTTAGATTTATGCATAACATTTTTTACCAGCATTGTATTCAATAAGCATTTTTTGTCATATTTAAGAACATTCTGTCTTTGTGTTCTTAATGAGTTCACTGGTCAGATACATTTGGTTTTTATAATACTACATTTATGCAGGGAACTGTTTTACGGTAACTGATTACATTACGTTGTTATTGCATTTTTAGATAAGTCAGGGAGTAACAGAAGGGTTCCTAAGAGTGTCAGTTCATGAAATAAATCTTAGTAGTGGCAGTACTTGATGGTTAATACTGAGCATGAGATATATTTGTATATTCACTCCTAGACTTACCACTTGGTTTTGTGTTGTTTAACTCTTTCACACCCACTTGTCACATACGCCCAGGTGAGTCTTGTAGTGACAAAGGCTTGTCCCCTTCTTACACAGACCAATAAGAATTTGTATTAAATAATCATATAGTTTTTTTTTTAACTTAGTACATTGTCCAGAAGAATGACAGGGAAGGAAATGAGCTCCCATGTGTAACATTGTGTAATACATTAATGTGTGAATTGTAAACATTTCACAGCTCATGTGAGCTGCGGCACTTGATTTGGTGATATTTCTTATAAGTTCCGGCCACACTGATGCTACGAACTGAAGCTAAACTATATAGATTAAAGTCACTGCAAACTGTTCAAAACAACAAAACACTACAAAATAAGACCTTTTTTATACATTGATCTTCCAACATATATATATATATATATATATATATATATATATATATATATATATATATATATATGTTGATACACAACACTGTCATGTAAACTGATTTGCCTACAGGATTAAATGAAAAACTAAATGTATTATAACATTGTGGGCTTCAATCACTGTTGCAGGGACGAACTGCATATTTTTCCTTAGAACTGTATATCTGTCAGCTTGCTAATGTATTAATACTGAATACGCATGGACCGTCAAAATCAAACAGTAAATAAAATTACCCACGAGTTCAAACACAGCTCCTGCATTACATGTTGTTTTTCTGTTAACTAGAAGCCCTATTAGCCAAACCAGCTATTATGAGAGACTGGCAATTTTGTGTGTTGGACTTCTTCCCAGTTGTACACAAAATGAGTACTTGTGGGGTAAAGCTTAAAAGGGATATTTCATTTCTTTGTAGTATATGTAAATCACTTTATTAAAAAAATACATTACAAAAATAAAAAATACTTTGAGCCTATAATGTAAAATCAGCATTTTATTGTCAAAACTGGGTCATCATTTGTAGTTGTATAAATCAGCTAAAGAAATAAGCATTGGACACAATGAATACCATTTATCAATGCATAATTTTTTATATATAAGCACATTTTCTTGCATGAATTTGGCTGTAGCATCCTCGACAATATATGCTTAGTGTTGTCAATACCTATCTGGTTCTCAATAGAGTTGTACGAAGACCCAGAATTCAATTTACAATGATTCCGGCAAATTTTGGCTCCAAATTTGCAAACCACAGCAAAAAAGTGTTTAATCTGCTTGCAAATTGCTAGATGTATGATTAATAAATACTAATTTTGGAACTGGCATCTGGACTGGAAGGTATTGGGCCTTTTTCCAAATAGGACAATTATGCTTTTGCGCATGTTGGGGCTGACGTTCTAAATGTTATTTCCTAGCCTTCTCAACTGACCCTATGGGGGGAATTCAATTGGCCACGTTACTGTAAAAAGTAATACGGTCTGCGCACTATTACCGTTATTACAGTAATAGTGGGCTTAAATATTGTTATTACGGTAATTTCAATGCCGGCTTTTTGCTCGCAGCTCCTTGAGCCGCGAGCAGAAAGCCGGGTTGAATTTACCGTAATAGCAGTATTAGAGTTATAGCGGCGCTAATCTGGAGGGAATTGAATTCCCCCCTATGTATACATATTACTCACTTGACCACTGCTATGTTATCCTTCTTACTGTGAAAAAAATTCCAAACCATTGGTTTGCAATGTCATCTTACTTTTACATAATGCATGGGTTTTATTTCTTAAATTGGGAAATTTCTTGCAGATTGTTTGTAAGGTTGAAGGTGATGCAGGACTAACAACCATGACACTGTCTGCCAGTCTGTTGTCACTGTCACTTAGTGATAAATTACCCTTTCTTTCACAGTATAATTTCTTCTTTTTTTGGGGGGGGGCTGAATGTAAGGAGTAATGCTTCTTAAATGTGGTTTACGTGACAGGCAATATTTGCAATGCTTTAATTGCTGCATCTCTTCACCACCACTACTTAATATCATTACTATTATTATTATTATCCTTTATTTAGTGCTGACATACTGCACAGCGATGTGCGTTAAGGGATTAATGACACACATACACAATTACATACAATGACATGAAACAGGAGGTAAAGATGACCCTGTCTAAATGATCTTACAATCTAGAGGTGTCGGGAACACCTGTTACATAAGGTAGCAGAAACAGAATTGTTGCTGCTGGTGTGGAGAGTGTGTGGTTTTATAAGGTATAACCAGTAACATCAACCAATAATAACGCAGCCATTGGCAACTGGCTTTATGTATACCCACTGGTGTGTGGTGTTTCACATGAAATATGAACTAGTTGTTGAACGAATCTGAAAACATAAAAGAAAAAAATCAGTGTATAGTGTATAGCGGCCACATGAAAAATAATAATTACATGATTTGCTCAGTTAAACTCACCTTTAGATGAAAATGTCCAAATCAGTAAAGTTATGATTATGATGTTAATGTGTAGATCACTACCGCCCCTATATACCAAATGCTGCCTAAATGCACTCCAAGAGACCATACACTAGCCTCACAAAATATATGTGAAAAGTGATTAAAAGAAAGAATTCTATAAGGCGCTTATGATTTCTTTGCCATCTAAAGTGTCTATGTTATATGAAATGTGAACATAATAAACTATTCAAATTATACTTAAATTTGAATCCTGGGGGTAAATGTATCAATGTCCGGATTCTTCAACTCCGGCGAGATCGGCGTATTCGGCGCTTAAATTTAAAGCGGCGCTGCCTTGTAAAGGGAAACTTCCCTTTACAAGGCAGCGCCGCTTTAAATTTAAGCGCTGAAGATGCTGATCTCGCCGGAGTTGAAGAATCCGGACATTGATACATTTACCCCCTGGTGTCTTTGTTCTTCTTTTTTCATTTAACACCTCAAACAAAACATACATGTAAAAAAGAAAGTATCAAAGTGCAATACAGTTGCAAAATTGAATAAATACATCACTGTATATTTGATTTAATAGAGTGAAGTGGAAAATTCAAAACAATATCCAATTATTTGATGAACTTTCCACTTTGTGCTTCAAATCCAAAGAATTTGGGGTAAACCCCCAGTGGTAATACACTCACCAGAAGTGTGCACAAAGAAGGATATTTCAGATGAAATGCACTTCCCAGTAGAATTATTCCTTTCACTTTAAGGCATCACCAATGTTATTTCCTATGTGCTTGCCAGAAATAGCCTGCAAATATTAGTAAAATCACCCTCCATTCAATAGCAGCGAGAAAACAAGAAGGAATCTACTGTAGTGTGATACAGAAAACCTCACCATCAGATGAAAATGCCCAAATCAGTAATGTTATGATTGACAGTCCTCTGTGTGAATCTTTTACTGTGATTAAGGGGTCTATATAACAAGTGGTGAAGAGGCAAAATGTTGTCTTAAGCAACGGCAAAAGACTCTTCCAAACCTTTTGTCATTTAACAAAGAATTAACACCAGAGAAATCAGAGCTTTCTCCATAACCTAATTACCAGAGCTCAACACTACAGACCTCTATGCGGACAGTAGCATTAAACAATTTATTAAGCTGTGAAAAGCAAGTATCTCAGGATGGCGTTATTTGTCTTTTCCAATGAGATCTAGCTGAAGCCACTCTTAGCACCGGATGCCTCAAGGGTGCGGGTGAGAAGGAAGAAACCTTCATGAAGGAGGCGAGTCTTCACCATGGTCCCACAGCAGTCCCTTCATGATAAAAAGGGAAGGACTTAATTATATGTCACTGCAATTAGTAGAGATACAAAATAAAATCAATCTTGCAAATAATTTGTATAGCTTCTTCTTTAATATCTTTAAATCTTCCAGTATATCTCAGTTAAAAAGAAACATAATGTGATATGCAGACTCACCTATAATTGGTCATATATGTGCTATGGAACTTTTTAGTAAGGTGATCCAGATAAAGATGTTATTATACACTATCTCCAAAGGTTCAGCAGCCACTCAATATCTATAATATACATGTCTAGTGGCGTGTGTTAGTCTGTCTGTGTGTGTGTGTGTGTAAAAAATAAAACCAAGCTGCAGCGCCACCTGCTGGGTGGAGTTATACACTGACCTACTAAATTCTTAGTGTGTGTGGAAAAAAAAATTCAGAAAGGGCTGAAATTTGGTATACTAAGATGTTTTTAATTTGTTAATTTAATTTGTTAATTGTTAAAAGTGTTTATAAAGATTTAAAAAAAATATATATATATTTCTTGAAGGAGAAGTGACAGTTGGGAGTGGTTGGTGGCTGCCGGGGGTGACAGTGGGGAGTGGTTGGTGGTTGCCGGGGGTGACAGAGTGAGAGGAGTGTAATACTCAGGACCGCTGAGAGAGATCCCTGTGTCTGGATAGACATCTGGATAGATGTGGCGATGAAAATGAAGGATGAGGTGATGGAGAAGAATGATGAGGTGGTGACATGTGGACAAAACCATGTTAAAAAAGGGCGCTTACGTCGGGAAGTAACGCTCTTCCCCTGAGGAGGCCTGGGCTATGGCCCAAATGTATGACAAGAACCTTTTTAACACCTTAAGTAGCTTGATTTGACTAGAATGCATGAGTATCATGCACGGGTTAACTTGTATATATATATATATATATATATATATATACCGAAATTCAAATTATAGTGTTATCTGAGTGAAAATGATGGTGTATTTCTAGTGCTAAAAATATACTCATTTTGATGTAAGTAAAATTATATGTGAATAGTTTTCCTTAGGAGATGCAGTAATCTGTATAATTTAGTTACTTCTTTAAATTTAAAAATAAATCTTAAAACATAGTGCAATACTATTTTTCATTCCAGTCTAGTAATACAAATCTAGTAATACAAATTGCACTCATGTGGGACTGAGTAAAACATGGCCTCAATAGTCAAGAAAGCAGTTTGTAACCAGAGCTCTCTTCTGTTCCTATGGAGAAAGTCTTTCTCATTATGTCCAAAGTGAAATAGAAAAAAACTATTTTTCTACGCATTTCACGAGAGTCACATGACTTGTAAAATTAGTTTGATGGTTAATTTTTTGTGTAGTTTGCCAAGTCCTAGTAATCTGTGTAAGATTTGTCATGAATGTCTGTTACGTGATACAAGCCTGGGAATTTCACAAGGGCTTCTATACACCGGTCTTTATTCTGTTTAAGTTTGGGCATGATGTTATTACCCTCATATACTATACTGATTGCTTTGAAATAACTGTGTATAAATAATGGTGAATATTGCATTATGTCTGATGATGGTGATGCCATTTGAAAGGTGAAACATTTGTGTTTATGCAATGATGATTATTGAAATATTTCTGATTATGAGACTAGACAATAAGAAAAGATAGGAACAGATTACACATATACAGAAACAAGGCCACAAATGTATAGATTGGTGAGCATACTACACTGAGTGACTATTATCATCGACAAAGCAATAAGAGAATGTATAATGGTAGAAACAGGAAAGCATTGAACTGATAGCAATTTATCTGGAAATTGGTGTCAATACATGTAAATGATATAAATGTAGGAAGAAAAATTACATGACTTTATGTGATTTTTATCATTCGTGAAAATGTACATATTTTGGTGAAATCCAAAGCAAAACATGAGCCTGGTTTGGCCAAAAACAAAACACGAGGATGGTTTTGGTAAGAAAACAAAACTACTGTATGGTTTGCTCATATCTTCTTTTGTTTGTTAGGTAATTCAATGCTAGTTACAGGCAGGAGAGAAGTTCAAACAACTGAGAGTTCATTTTGATATATTGAAAACATCCAGAGTAACCTATCATCATATAGAGTATTAACACAGCTTGCTACTGATTAATGAGCACAGATAAAAGACTATAGTTATGGCAGTCTCTGAAAGCTGTATTGAATGAAATATATTCTGAGACACTGACAGTCTGTAGTACTTCACACATAATAATAAAGGTTCATATCTGTAGAAGCAGAGTACTTACAAGATGCAATATTGGTAATGGAGAATATCAAATATGTCAGATCACCTGAAGACAGCAAAACTCGAAGTACAACTGAGATGAGCCCAGAGCCCCTTAGTGCAATATCAGTTAGGCAAAGTGAAATAGAATGATGACCTTCCTAGCCTGCAGACAATATATATATATATATATATATATATATATATATATATATATGATCAAACTGCTGTACTTTTAGAGATGCCAGACTTGGAGTGGTAGTGCTGTTTGCCAGGATGCAGTCTAAAGTCTTTGTATGCTCTTTGCCAAGGATATAGAGGCGGATTCTTCAGATAGTGAAGAATAAAAGAGGGGAGACTGTGCAGGAGTCCAGCTTTCATAATAAGTTCTATAATGACTAAGAAGCATAGAACAGGAGGGGTTTTAAGCTCCAGAGGTGCAATCATGTCAGGAGAAAGCACACCCTAATTTAATGAGATAAGTGTGCAATGACACATGCTCACCACAGCTGAAGAGGCAATGTCAACATACACAGCTAATGACTCATGCTGAGTTAAAGAGACAATCCTAATAGCCTAACACTTTTCTTGTACAATATACTTAGGAATGCTGTATTGTCTGTGCAAATTTTCACATTAATGTCCATACCAAATTTAGGATTATCATGTGTTGGTTGATTTTCATACTCATCTGACAACCATTGAACATGGAACAAGACTAAATGTTTGTCCTCATAAACAATCTAAGGACGATTGTCTTAAAGTATTTTGAACTCATGCAGAATTAGACCTTCATTTTCAATAGTCCTTTCATAATATAGGACAAGACTGCATCTAGGCATGAAGTATAGTTGAATCCCAATGCATATAAAACTTGACTCTTCACAAGATATGTATATGTACAGTACATATAGATATACAGCAGATAATTACAAAAACATTTGTATTTGGTTTTCATGCAAGTGCTGAAACAGTTTGTGACAATGACTATCACATTGTCATACTGCTGTCTAAGCATGCTGATTCTCAAATTGCAGCAAATAGTCAGTAGCATTTAGATGAAAATTCAGATGTAGTTTGCTTTCAATACTACTGGCACCTGATATATTGTTCCCAAATTCCGTAAGGGTGAGAAAATAGAAAAAGCTCTGCATCACAATTTAATGAATTGGATTATAAAGACTTACAAATTTAATTATTATCTGAACTGCCAATCCACCACTTTGGCTCAAGCATAGCAATCTTTGTGCAGTACTTTTCCTTTCTTTCATTTCCTATACAAAAAAAACACAGACAATAGTCAATATGTTAAACATGATATCAGGCTTATCAGTACAATAAAAATAAAAAAGTTGAAATCATAGAAATTTAAGAAAAAGCACGGTTGAATAGATTGAATAGGCTAGAACAGTGGTTCCCAAACTGTGTGCCCAGTTCCCTGGGATGCCACAGTTATCGCACAGGGGTGCAGAGGACAGGGCAGGTGGTAAGCAAGACAGGGGACTACTTGGTAATTATTTTGGTTTAGGGGTGCTTTGAAAAAATTATGGAGACCCTAATGGTGCCTTGAACTGATAAAGTTTGGTATCCACAGCCTACAATATGTTTGACCCAAATAGAACAAGGTGAAGCCCCTTCGTCTATCTTGAGTTTAGCTTAATTTTTTTAATTCTAGAATTACAGCTAATTTTTAATTTTTGTATCAATTTCTTGAACCAGTTTGAATACCTATGCAGCCTGTTGGTGTGTCTCTATCACCAACCAAATGTTTATCCTTATTCTAAAACACCTGATCCTGCCAGATTTTCAAGCAACAACGAGTGTCACTCCAGGCTGGCGAACAATGGATTTCTGGATTGAGAAGATTGTAAATTTGTACTAGATATGGAGGATTAAACATTTGCAAATAAAAAAGACTTGTATCTTGTTGTGGTTAATCCATTTAACTTCTGTAGCATAACATTTTCTTACTATATATTACGATCTTAACTCCCCATCTACAACTGTTTAATGCTGCCTCAATCAATCATCCTATTATCTTTAATCTTTACTGCAATATCAGATAAGATGTACACGACTCACACTGTTCCAATAATCCAGAATTCTTTACATTTAGCCATTGCTTTTTTTCTGTCGGAAACATTTCACTGATATATTATAAAACTCAAGATCGTCTTTCCCAATATTTGACCTGTTTTTTTACATGTCCTTGGTCAGCGTACAGTAGCCTTTCATTAGGTCATTTTTTGTACTAATGAGAGACACCCTATACTGGAATGTCCATTTATATGCACACAAATATTAATGGAATAAAATGATGCCCAAACATAAATGAATACATAAATGAGACTAATTAAGCAGTATGTTAGGATGAACATCAAAAAGCTTAAATTAACTATGACCAAATGTCTAAGAGGCTACTGGTTGGCAAATTAAATCCTAATAGCACATGGCTTATCATGATTTTCTGTGATTCTTGTGCACAATCTTCATTTTTTTAAATTTCATCAAGTAAATCTTTTTAACAACTCAATTGTAATGGATTCTCATATCCAATAACTTTTACTTCACTTGGATTATCTTTCCATTTTCCTATCAATTTCCATTCACATGGAACCTAAAATAATGATCAGCAATGAACCTTCCAGCATTCAATCTGTTTCTATGTTAAATCTAAAATCTTAAAAATTACAGAGTAAAGAACATTTAATCAGTTTGATGAAATACCCTATTTGGAAACTCAACTTCAGCCTATTTTGTGTTTGACGTTTATTGTATGTGCCTATCTACAGTATATTAACTTACAATATGTCTTTTGTATTAGGTTTTAGTTAGAAGATAATTAAGTTATTACTCTTAATTTAGAGATTTCAACAGACTTCAGTAGACAAAAAGAAGTACTATTATTGTATATTTAGTAAAGTGAGTGCCATATAAATGTAAAATTATGTTGAGCAGACTGATTTGGGCTATTTGGTTGAATCTGACTTATCTCACTTCTTAGCTGATGCTTATTTGTTGTGGAATTAGTCATTGTGGAACAAAGTGGGTGTCTTTGCAAAGTCCTTCATTACAACATGGACATACTTACAATAATATATAGAAGAAAGTGGGCATCACAAAAGAGGACCCAGTGCAATTACTGGGCACATGTCAATCTTTGCAAACATTACTTATGTCTGCACTTAAGCAGTGTCGGCACTACGGCCACTGCAAGGGGTTCAGCTGTTATGGGGCTCGAACTTGACAGGGGGCCAGCAATGCTTCAACAATAGGGACTTTATTGAAGATGTCCCAGATTTGCTGTTTTAAGAGCAGAGTGGGACCTGGGAGGATAGAGTGACATCACCAGGCCCTTATCCAAAATTTGCAATGGATCACTGCAATGAGCTGCTCATCTCCTACACAAGAATTAGTGCCCTAAACAATAAATTGTGACTTACATTGACTTAAATTTAGCAGAGTATTACATTATATTTAGTTCATTTGTATTTAGTTGTTTAGGTTATTCGCATTAAAAGTGGAATTTTGGGTGTCTATTTTTTGCAATGCATATTGTGAATGATTAAGGGTATATTATAAAATATTTCTAGCAGATTTAGGCAATGTCATGTGCATTTGCTGGTTTCCCCTTAGTTCTGTACATGAATGTTGTCGACTTTTTGTTAGAAAAGGTCAATTTTTGAGTAATTTGTTAATAGCATAATTAAGCCTAATTACAAACTAGTTCATGTAAAGTGCACCATTACGAAAATTATCTTGTTTAATACAGAGCAGAAATTGGGAATATATTTTTTTCAAGTGTAGTAATTTATTATAATTTGATCGCAGGAGAAAAATAAAATATTAATCTTAGTTTAACTGTATGACCTTTCATGGTCAAAGACACAAAGTATAGTACAACCACAACAAGATAATCACCTTCAGATGTTTTCTATTCAGAGTTTCATGCAATTATTGTATGGTTGTTTATTAAAATTACAGTATTTAAAATAGTGTTTTCCAGTACTGTATGTTAATGATAGTCAACAGTAGCTATCCAGCAAATGGCAGTAAAAGTATGAGACCCCTCTCCCAACCTTCAGGACATATCTACCATACCTGTGGGTGCATCTTTCTCATAATTAGGTAAGAAATAGCTGAGAGATGCTTATGTTAGAAGGAGATGCTTAAAATTGTATTTATAGTATAGGTGTGGATTTTGGGACACAGAGTATAGATATGCAAATCTGCTGCAATTACATTCTTGGATTGTCCATTAATGCTAATGTTTCTCTTATTGGGAAACAATCAAACAAGAGTTGTGCCATGATACATAAAAAACTACACAATTTACCAGCATTTAAACGGGTTTAATTAGTTATAAACTCGCATGAGAATAATCATCACGCTACAAATACAGTCAGATATAAAGTGCATTGTAGGGTGAACTCATGTAGACCCCAATCCAATAACTGGTGTATAACTGGTCCTGGGATGGTGTGTACAATTAACACCTTGTGTACAGTTATGCTTATCAATCAGTCGCTTGTACAGTTGTACAGTAATAGTGTAAAGCTGGGTACACACTACAGGGTTTTTGTCCAATAATTGGCTCAACCAGTCGACATACGACCGCTCGTTCGAAAGTCGGGTCAGTGTGTGTAGTGACACTATGGTCGAAAGTCTGCCCAAATGGATGATTGTTGCCTCATTTGATTGGTCGCGACGTTCAATATTTTTGTT
Source organism: Mixophyes fleayi (assembly GCF_038048845.1). NCBI lineage: Eukaryota > Metazoa > Chordata > Amphibia > Anura > Limnodynastidae > Mixophyes > Mixophyes fleayi. Next base: position 83,401,452 of record NC_134404.1, read on the forward strand.
TCAATGTCCTTTCCGTTGTGTAGTGTGTATACATTTCCTACCGATCCTCGACAATCCTCCGATACTTCCTCGCCCTGGGGGGCGTGTGTATGTAAATTTGTGATGCCTGTACCAGTCCCACGTGGTGCGGAATCCGCACATCACTGACTTGTGTTTTGTATAGATGTGTATTGCACCTGTCTGGCTGCAGACCATTACACTTGTGTAAAGCACGTTTGTTATTACCCTTTGCATCTATGTTGGTAACCTATTCATATTTACCCTTTATAAACTTATATCTTATATCTTTATAAACTATTAAACTTATAAAGTCATATTAACTTTTATTAACTAATATTTGTAAAATACCCAGAATAAACCACACAGTGTTCATGCAACAGTTTCATTGCAGGAAAAATGTAGAACATTTTTATTGCAGAATATGACAAGTGAAAAAAATAGTATTACACTTTAAAGGTGCTAGTGGTTTGTGGCAGAACAGTTCCAAACAGCATACACATTTCAACAAAAATTTTCTCAAGGTTTTTAATTTTTTTCTTGATGTCGCTTGGGTTTCTATTCCCTTTGATTTCTTTACCTACGAAACAAGGAAATAAAAATTGTTAACCATTAAACTTCTATATCCGTAATTTATATCAAGCACCAGAAATACTCTCATTTCCTCACCTTGCACACTGCTCGAGATCAGTTTATGGTGTAGTCCCTGTGGCGCAATCTCAATAATAGCAGGCTTAACCTCCATTTATTCTGGAAAACAGGCGCCATTTTGGTTAATTATAACGGTACAGATATGTGCCCAAAGCATTTAGTTGTCTATACACTGAAATACCCTAGTGTATAACTTCTTTCATATCTTGTTATTCAACATTAATTTTTTCTTGTTTGATAACAGGTGTTACATTAGTGGTATCAGTGGTATCTAAACTGGCCTTCCCACCATTAACTCTTTGTTCTGACAAAAAAAATTGTTGCAAATTAGGCATTTACATTGCTTCTGTGAAACTAGAATGAAATAAAGTTCTTCAAAAAGGTACACTACACGTGCTACGCACCTTTTTAATGTCGTAGTCGTACTGGTCCAGTACTTTTACCATCATCTCCACCTCTCTTGGGCTCATTGGCTTTGCTCTTTGCAATTCTTGAGCATCTCTATCCCTCTCCTTAACTTTTTCAACATTTTTTGGACCTCTCAGCACCTCTCTGGACCTCTCTGACTCTGTCTCCATAGCTGCAACCCCCACTGACACCTTCTCCTCACCCGCAACCCCCACTGATACCTTCTCCTCACTCGCCATCTTCTCGCGCTCCTCGGCGCCAGACAGGTTACTGTCATTTTATACACTCAGACATGGGCATTCATTTCTGCTGTGGACCAATCAGCGATGATGCCCGCAGAGAATGGAGCATTCCATTACATACAAAGGGATTTTATTATTAGGGAATAATTATTGCATTGCACTTTACAAGTTAAATGTTTGTTCTAAATTTTATGTATTGTAATAAACTTCTATTTTATAGGAATGAATGAAGAGACAGTGTTGCCTTCTCATTTTATGTGGCTTTGGGTGTTAACTATAGTGAAAGCTCTGCCTCTTTATGTCTTTGGGTATATCATTACATGCCCCACAAATGATGCTTCAGTGTGTACGAAATTAAAATCATTGCTCATGACAACATGGCTGTAAAAAGTCACTAACGGGGCGGCCGCTCTTCCCTTTATCATCTAAAACAAGGCTAGTGTGTATGCAGTCCATGGACCGAGCGATCGGACCATTGATCGGATGTAAAATCGATTGGCTTAAAGAGTTGGTGGAAAATTCTGTAGTGTGTACCCAGCTTAAGTAGTTTGTGTGGTTGATGCAAATTAAAACAGTATATAAACTTGCCTCGTGTAGGCAGCTTTATGTATGAGGGTTAACGATACTCCTTCAGCAAACAATTGTCTAAGAGTTACATTCAGTGGTCTAATATGGTCAGGGATATTGCGTGTGTTAATGCATGTTGATAAGTAGATATGATCCAGGTATCAGTGTGATTGTGGATACTCTTGTCAAACATAAGCAATGTGTCACAGTATATGACCAGTGCAGAGCTGACAGTCCTGACCAACATGCAATATTAACAGTAATGATTCTAGCATTATTGACAGTATATAGGTACAATTAATCAGATTACAATGCATGGATGATTCACAATAAACATAGAATTTGAATGCAGATAAGAACTAAAAACAACAAAACTCGAATCAGGCACCATCATATAGCAAAAAATAAAAATTCCACTCCCATCAATCCTTACTGCAGCTGTAAAAGGGCAGTGTTAGTCCCACACAAAAGAATCACAGATAAGAAAAATAAATACAGTGCAAAACAGGAGCTGGGTCATTCCACCCATCTCAGGATTCTACGAAAAATTTTTAGTTAAGAGAGGATGTCAAAACAACTATTTCTGCCAAATATCTTGACTGTCTGACAATTAGTTGATTATATATTGATTTTTCAATTTATTAAATAATTTACTAATCGCAGCTTCTTTATCCAATTTATTTGAAGTATTAGGGGTGTTTATTAAGGAATCAACACAAAATTTGGACCCCTAAGGTAACTATTCCTCCCGCATCCAAAAATCCAAACCAAATTACTTTATCTGCCTCATGTTTTGCGTTACGGCACGTTTTTTGAATATCATTAAAAACTCTAGATTCAATTGACATTAGGGATTCCATTTTTTGGGGGGTGTTTAAAAAAAGGTATAAATTACTACCACAAAAAAATCAGCTCGGTACTCTCTTTCATAGTGGAGAAAAAAAATAATGAAGTTGATGCTTGATTACTGCTGTACAGCATACATAATATACACATTGTTAAAAACCATACCAAAAAAGTGAACTGAGGCAATGGGATTAACCTCACATACAGGAAATGAAACAAACAAACTGATGGGAAGGGGATTCCCTTTAGAGAGACCAAAACTGAAACTTTCCAGAGAAAGAGAGAGGGAGACACAGAAAGAGTCAATCATGGCAGCTGCTCATTTGGTAGTCTTTTACATACAGACTGCCATATTACTATTTACTCAAAAACCATTGGATTACATAGCTGGGACCACTCTACAGATGAAGAAAAACAACTTTTGATTCTGAGAACTGAAGTTTCAAATGCAGTAACCAGGGCCGGAATGGGACTAAAAATCAGCCCTGGCATTTAAAGCACACAGGCCCACCTCTGTTGATTAGCAGGAAAAAAAATGTGTGCCGCAGTGCAGTGGCGGTGCCGCCAAAGGCGTAGCTACAATATATTGGGGGCGTGGTCAAAATGGTGCGTTGATACATACATTATAATAAAACATTACATTTATCAGACCCTCCCCATCCATATTACGCCACCCCTCCAGATACATTATGACACTCCCAGCCCACTGTACTTATCTATGCTTCTGATGCTGCTGATATTCCTGTAGAGTGAGTAGGGAAGCTCTTAGTCTCATGAGATTAATAAATCTCATGAGACTTAGAGCTCCTCAGCTTGCTCTGCAGGCTGTGCCCTGTCCGGGACGGAGCACATATTCTCCTGCTGACTAACTGGATTAAGGCTCGGGGGGCCCGGGCACTTAAGTCAGGGGGGCTCCTATGATGTAATTTGGCTATTAGACAAAATTTTGACAAATACAAAGGCAATACTGTGTGCACTACTGTTAGGTGCACGCAGTTCTGCCTTAACAAGCAGTACAATGTGAAGCAGGACATATCTCCCAACTGTCCTTGTAGTCAGACCAAATCCTGACTAAGTGGGACAGTCACCTACCAAATTCAGAACAGTTGGGAGACTGTCCTGGTCTCTCCTACCTGTCTTGTCATGGTCACTACTTGTGGCTGCTGGTGTCTTTAGATCAGTTGCTGCTTGTCTGGATCCTGGAATGTTGGATGCCCTATTTGGAGAAAAAAATGAGCAGATGAAATTTAGCCCTGGTGTTAAATCAATATAGCATCCATGTTTTAAAATTAGGCCTCACTGCAGCCAAAATATTAAAATACTAGTATTGTCACACAAATAAATAGATACCCTGTTACACAAATAAATAGATACCATGTCACACAAATAAATAGATACCCTGTCACACAAATAAATAGATACCCTGTCACACAAATAAATAGATACCCTGTCACATAAACTACCCCCTCCCTTTTACCTTGTGCGCTCCACGGCGCTGTGTACAGTCTCTCCTATCACATGGGACGGCACCTATCACATGGTGCACTTCCCATGTGACACATCTCCAGAGCCATTCATAGGAGCAGAGGGGAGAAGGAGGGGAAACACGGCCAGCAGGAAGTAAGTGTAGTGCCGACCCCACCTCTCAGAGCACAGACTGTCATGCCGAATTCTGGCATGACAGTCTGTGTGCTGAGCGATGGGGCCGGCCAGCTAGCAACTGGCCCATCTATCCATCGGCCCTCCTGGCAGTAACCAATGATCCTGAAACCTCAGTCTGCTAACATCATGAAAAGCTTCTGCTGCTAAGATATGAAGAATTTTAGAAAACATGCTGTAATCCTTTTTTGTCTCACAAAAAAAGAGCCAGAAAAAGCTTAAAAGTTATGTCACTGAAGTGGACCAAAGAACAGGGTAACTGTCAGCTTGTTGTATATTTTAGGCAAGATGATTGTGACACTTCAAACTGTATGAGCCTGTGCGTTATTAGCGATACCCATGACCATGTAGCTATAACTGTGCATGCCTTCATTACGGTAGCTATGAAACACTTAGCGATATTATTGTCAAAATTGTAGTATGTGAATTTAGTGATGGGGCTAGTGCACAATATAAGAACTGCAAAAACATTTTTAATTTATGCTTCAATAAGGATGACTTCAACATTCAAGCAGAATGAATTTTTTTGCCACATCTCATGGTAAGAGTCCATGTGATGGCATTGGAGGGACAGTTAAACATCTAGCCACACGCACCAGTCTGCAAGCCGTGGAAACCCATCACATCTTGATGCCTTTGGACCTGGACAAATCAAAATGTACATGGCATAAAGTTTTTTTACGTGTCACAAAACGAAATACAAGACTGCGAAACCAAGCTGCATAGCCGTCTAGAGACAGCAAACACTGTGGCAGGAACACTTACTCATCCCAGATTTCGGCCTATTAGTAATGATGAGCTAGACATATATCGATTGTCATCAGACGACATAAAGACAGGAGGAACCAAAGTTAGTGTCACTATGACCACAGTCACAAAAAATGTGGACAAACGTGATCTGCAACCTGGAACATACATAGCAACAGTGTATTATAACATCTGGTACATTGGGTATATCATTCAATGTAATGAGAAACTTCTTATTTCAGTCTCCTGGACAAAACCATGTTACAATGCAAGGGGAGCAAATTAGTATTCTGTTTTGCACATAAGTTAAATACTGACTGTTTTTTCATGTTGCACACAAATATCAACTTTAAATTTCAGTGTACAAATAAGCTATCAAGTATTTGTGTGCTACATGAAAAAACAGTCAGTATTTAACTTATGTGCAAAACAGAATACTAATTTGCTCCCCTTGCATTGTAACATGGTTTTGTCCAGGAGACTGAAATAAGAAGTTTCTCAAGTTAAGATCCTTAATGAATCAGGCCCAAGATGTGCTGATACACTTAATGAAACCAATCAACAAATGTGCTTTCCTGGCCTTCAAGAGATAAGTGTTTTGTTCCTTTTATTCACGTCCTATGTGTAACGGAAGTGCCTACTATCCAAGGAAGTACTGGAAGGCAGTATACACTGTCTGCTGACACTTTAAGGAAAATTACAGACCGTTACAAGTTCCAAACAAGGGAAAAATAATGAGATTGTTGACTCAACTTCAGTTAAGGGCTTAAGTTATGTTAAAGTTTTTAAATTTCATGATTTCTTGTGTTAATTATGTATGCGGTGCAACAGTAATCGAACATCAGCATCCACTTCATTATTTTTTTTTCTCCGCTATGAAACAGAGCACCCTGCTGATTTTTTGTGTGGTAGTAATATATACCTTTTTTAAACACCCCCCCCCCAAAAAATGGGATCCCTAATGTGAAATGTATAGTGGTCCCAGCTATGTAATCCAATGGTTTTTGAGTAAATAGTAATATGGCAGTCTGTATGTAAAAGAATACCAAATGAGCAGCTGCCATGATTGAGTCTTTCTGTGTCTCCCTCTCTCTCTCTGGAAAGTTTCAGTTTTGGTCTCTGTAAAGGGAATCCCCTTCCCATCAGTTTCTGTTTGTTTCATTTCCTGTATGTAAGGTTTATCCCATTCCCTCAGTTCACTTTTTTGGTATGGTTTTTAACAATGTGTATATTATGTATACTGTACAGCAGTAATCAAGCATCAACTTCATTATTTTTTTTCTCCACTATAAAGAGAGTACCGAGCTGATTTTTTTGTGGTAGTAATTTATACCATTTTTTAACACCCCCAAAAAAATGGGATCCCTAATGTCAATTGAATCTAGAGTTTTTAAGATATTTGAAAAACGTGCGTTTTTGCCGTAACACAAAACATGAGGCAGATAAAGTAATTTGGTTTGGATTTTTGGATGCGGGAGGAATAGTTACCTTAGGGGTCCAAATTTTGTGTTGATTCCTTAATAAACACCCGTAATACTTCAAATAAACTGGATAAAGAAGCTGCGATTAGTAAATTATTTAATAAATTGAAAAATAAATATATAATCAACTAATTGTCAGACAGTCGAGATATTTGGCAGAAATAGTTGTTTTGACATCCTCTCTTAACTAAAACATTTTCAAAAAAATCTAAGACGGGTGGTGGATAAATCGTGTTTTTTTGGGTGATCTGATGTGGAATGACCCAGCTGTGAGTATGGTTACAATTAATAACTTAAACTATATTAATAATAATAATGAAGGAACAGATGAAAACTGATCAATACTTAATTAATACAATTATAAAAATAAATACAACAGAAATTAACTCTAAATAATGCATACATTAAAAATATCCAACTATAGACACATTTGGATTCATTTGAATAAACACTTTATGGTCAATTATTGGTCATACAGTCACAACTTGACAATATGGTGTACAAAATTACAACTCCACTAAAATGCGAAAATCTAATGTTATTAAACTGTATCAGAAGTTCCACCACTGGTACCATAAAATAATTGCATACAATCATTCATTTAATTGTTTGAAATCCACTCAGATAGGATTCAGACCTCCGTGTAGGTGCCTCAACACAAGCTGCCTCTAATAGAAAATTTTCTTCAGTCTAAACTGGAAATGAGGTATCAGCACAACGAAATTTCCAATTGACCAGCCGCACATTGAGGACTAAATGAGTAGATGGTAAAAATGAGATGCAGTCATAACCACCACAGTTTAAACAAGTCCTGTGGCTTCACAATGAAAGTTGAGTGCTCTAATCCCGCTGACGTGTGGTACGCACCAAGAATTAATTTAGTCCTCAATGTGCGACTTGTCAATTGGAAATTTCGTTGTCAATTTTTTTATTAACCTATGGTAACCTCAAACACTATTTGCTCCTTTAATAAATTGCTCTACTGTATTAGAATCTACCACCTCTGATGGGAGGCCATCAAATTCTATGTTTCTATGTTTCTATGTAATAAGGGCAACACAGCCTCTTGGTGATCCCACAATAATAGGGCTTAGGTGACCAATCAAAATCCATGTACAGGACCACGAGACACTATATGAACATGTAAGATATTGTTAAGAACTAAGAAAATTAAGTTAGTAGCAGCATCATCATTAATAGGAAAACACCTCACCATCCCACTTAGGGTGGGCACTTTCAAGGTGAATGAGGGCCAGCCATACCCCACCACCGAGGCGAGCTAGAACTATACACAAATTTAGAGGTAACCCTTATCAATAGGGTGTACCGATGTAGTCTCTATACATTTCTTTTTATTTCATTCTTTTCATTTCATCTCAACTTAATATATTTGTAACGTGAAAACATAGTGTAAAGGATTTATCGATATGTATCACAGCGCAATTGTTATGTATGTCACAAATAGTTATACTACTGTCAGCTCAACAAATTGCCTCTGTTAAGTCATTAATCAATTACCAGGCAGAGAGACTCATCACTAACTGGAATGAATGAGGAGCAACGTCAGGCAACCCCATTATCCAATTAAACACAGGTGCAAGCAAATTCAATTAGTTAATTTCTTGAAAAAGTCTGGACAAAGACAAAATGCGTCGGAGGCCATCAACTAATTGCATTATTAAAAGACTGATATTTTGCGATTGTACAGCCCAACCACAACTAGATAACCAAAACCAGTATATATCTACCTAAGTGCAATGTTGAATGTTTAAAGATAACAGTTGTTGTATGTATTTTACTATGTAGTATTATGTTTCATTTGAGCAAGTAACACGCACATGTGCGGGAGATCACTAATACGTTCCACCACGAGCGGCGGAATCCGGGACCGGAGATACAGACCTCTCCTGAGTCTGTCCTCAGAGTGTTGGAATCATCCATCCTTCACCGTTAGCCGTGCAACCAAACCCTCGTGGTAATTTCAAACCCCTCACACCAAACGGGGATTTATACTTTCTGCACATTGCTAGAATTGGATAAAGACAAAAACTCAAACTGCATAGCACAGTCTGTTGTGAACATTTATGTACAGAATAGGTCAGTTGAGTATTAAAGCCAGTTTGTCACAAACACATTGCTGTTTCAGAGTGATGCAAGCTACAAACGCACCTCATTTACACGTCAACATGCAACAAAGAAGAACGGTAGAGAGCATAAAGCACATTAATTTAAGTGGAACACATCAGACATTGAACTCAGTAATTAATGACTTTTTATACATTAATGTTAAGTAGTATATTAATTCTGTCTGTGGTGAGCCAAGATGCATCTAGCTATTGAAAACAACAATCATATACACATATATATATATATATATATATATATATATATATATATATATATATATACATCAGTCACAGACAGCTTCTTTCTGAAAACAGGACTTTTATTGTTCCTTCACATTAAACAGCATACTTTCATCAGTACACAACATCAAGTTGCACGTACCTCCTTGAGGCCCTAATGTTATCCAGCTCTCTAGCCACTGGCCAACTTGTTCAGCATCAGTCACCCCACCCACAGCACAAAGGAGATTTTCATGCTTCCTCCCAAGCACTAGCTAGCTAAACCCTTAATTGATCACACCCAGGTGCTCCACCTGTGTTCATGTGCTCTGTCTGTGGAAGAATGTGAAAACTTAACCATGTCTACAGCCTGAGCCTGCAGATTCCCAGAGAAACACGGCCTCTCCATTAACCGTCTGTGGCAAAGTGCCCTTTTTGTATATATATATATATATATATATATATATATATATATATATATATATATATATATAAAAATATATCTCGGAGGTGCAGAGACTGATTCTCGCTGTTGTGTCTGGCACACCTGTTGCACTGGAATTGTTATCTGGTAAACGCACAGCTAATTGTCTTTTTCTATACACCATTAACGCTATTTCACAGCTTGGTCCAGAACTTTGATGTCAGAAGACTTATGGCTGTTTACAACAGCAAAGCTGGGAACTTGCATTAGACAGTAATGTAGAAGTATGTCTACTCTACCGCTCTAAAAATGCCACATATCTGTCTCATGACAATTACCTTCCTTAAAACATGATTCTTGGAAGGGGTAACTGCATAATAGCTCTGGCAATGTGTCATTGTATCAATTTTGCTATGACCATGTTTTTCAGGCTACTGAAAAGTAAACATTCCCATTGACTTTTACGGACCTTCATATGGTTTTGCTAGACTTCTTATTTGTGGATAACTAACCGTAGTTTTGAACAATATTCATTTATCACTCCTTTGTAGTTTAGTAGCAAAGAACTTATACAGCCCAAACAAGCGGCAGCTGGATCAAATCAACAGCCATCTCTGAAGACTTGAATGATTGTACTTTCATGTATTACTTCCATTGTGACTAGATGTTTGCCTTTGACATTTTTAACACATATTGCTAGCGCTTATGTAATCCAGTATTTAACATGCAAAATAACTACATTCCCTTTGAAATCTGCGTGCAGAGTTTTACAAAATCAGTTACCTGCTATATTAGAGAGAACAGAAAAGAATTTGACCAACATAAGTAATGAACTGTCACACACTTTCAGCACTCACAAATATATTATATTCTAGATGTAAATGTGGACATTTGAAAGTGTTTACCTTCTTTACAAACACTTTTTGGAGGGACTAGCTCTGTTTTTTTAATTAAATCAGAGGTGCACAACTTGTTGGTCGCAACCACAACTTCAAGAATTGCCTTTTTTAGGTTCCTAGAAACAGGTAACTGACACTTGGGGCTAAAAAAACAATGCACTTCACTAGTCTAAATTTTAATAATAAGCCAAAGATTTCTGTTCCCATCATTTTAGTAAACATGCTTAATAATGGGCTTTTGATTACTCTGTTTGTCATGTACGTACGTACGTACGTATTTTGTAGACTGGACATGACCATCAACAATCAACAAAATAGACTGTATGGGCAATTTATCCCACAACCACATAGAGGAGGTCTGATTACACTAGAGGTAGCGCGATTGGCAGAGTTCAGAATATAGGAATGGTGGGTGAATATCTGTTTCTTTAATTACACTGAGCACATTATAATTTTATATTTTTTTTTTATCATTTTATGTGTTTAAGTTTTGTGATAGTTTGAAAATAGTTTGTACTTAAAAAATATAGCATGTGCACAGTGCAAAGGTTAGAAACCTATTTGTATCAGTTAATCTATTCTGCTGTATAAAACTCAAATAATCCATTATTAGCGTGGTCTGAGCACTTAATAATGAATAAGAGTTAGACTTATTCTCTGTTTGAAAACATAAAGGTTCTCAATAGGAAGTGCATGTTACTATCAAATTAAATACTATGGGACTGACTTAAATAGCTATAAGGTACTAGAAAAATATCAGGCATTGTGTTTCTGTGAAATGTTCAGGTAATGATCATCTCTCACTTTTTCCCCTCACCTTCTAGAAAAAATTGAGCAAAGTTTTCATTACCGTAATTGCCGGTTTTGTGCACATAAACACAGTGTGCGAGACTACTACAGAATCTACCTATTCTATATCTATTCAACTGTTTGAATTATACAATTATACACTGTGGTCATTAAGGAGAGCAAAGCAAAAAAAATGGCGTAACTTTGCACCTTGAAGGGGGAGGTAGATTTAAAATGCGGGGTCAGATTAATAGTTGGGTAGGGCAGGGTAGGGTATGTCCTAGATTAACTTTACATGTCAATGTAAAAATAAAACAATCAAGTATTAGTGTGCTACATGAAAAAGTAGCCAGTATTTTCCTTACATGCAAATTATAAACTAATTTGCACCCGTTGAATTGTAACATGGTTTGTCCAAGATCATATTTACTCCTTTTTTGCCTTGCTCTCCTCAATGACTCAGGCCCTACAAGTTCACTTGTATATGTTTAAATGAATGAATTCATTAATTAATATAGTGGACATGTAATATCCAAATTTGGGAAGATACTGGCTGCTATTATAATTGAAACAATGTGAGGAGCATGTATATCATTATACACTATTATAGTTAAGGCTAGTATCCCGATCTGTGCAATTAACATTAAATAAGGTTGCAGAGTAGAATTGCATTCAAATAGTGGAGTGTGTTGTTCTAAACAATTGGTACTCATGGAAACATTAGAAGTCAAAAGTGTTACTCTGTTAATAGTGGAACAATTAATAATCGCATACACTTTCTGTTCCTAAGAGGACCAGGTATACGTGACTAATAAACTTTGAAAGTAAAAGTTATAATCTGGATTAGAGCTATGTTGCAACTATATATTTTTTAGACTGCGTATAATGCAATATTTAAACAATTATTACATGCTTAAGTATACACAGTAAGTTTACTTTATAATAAATAAAGCATATTGAATCTGATTAATTCAACAATCAGCACAGATTCACAAATATCACAGTTGCTAGAGACATCTAGGTTTAATGCATGAAATGTTCTGAGGGGCCTTGAGGACTTACCCTCTCATTCAAATCATCATTAGTTCTATTTAAATTTTAGAGGGACAGACTTGCCTGAATACTGGCTGTTTTATTGAAATCCTAAACATACAACTAATTTATGATATAGACTTGTGTCTGGCATATTCTGGTTCATTAATAGACTAGAAACAGGGGTTAATAAATATATAATCTCACTAAAATTGCATATGATCAGTAAGGATAAGGAAATATTAATAAGTAATTGTCATTATAACTTTTCTGCAATAGATTGAGAATCATATGGAAACTCCAGAATAAGTTAATTGAATTTAATAAACATAATTTAATTTAGTACAGATTATTTCTAATTTCTAATAAATAAAATCTACATTTCTGGTCACAGAACAATTGGAACTGTAGATTTATTGCTATAGAATCATATTATCATACTTTGACATACTAAAATAGACACCTGTCTTGTTGAATAGGGTAGATTATTATATGGAAAAATAATTATAATTTGACTGATGGTAAGGATACTTAAGAAATTACATTTATAAAACACTATGGGGGTAATTCTCTTAGTTGTGAGATGCCACCGGACTTTGCCTCTATGTCAGGCTTTGTATATTGCCGGCCAATATGGTACAGAATTTATGCTCCTTATTTCCTTGAGTCCTTAAAAAATGCAAGGAGATAAGGAGTGGAGATTCTGTACCATATTGGCCAGCATTATGAGCAGCTGGACATCAAGTCAAAAATGAGTCGAGATTTGACAAAAAACATTCAGGCAATGTGTCTCCTCGGAGTACTCCGGAGACATGTCTTGGCTAATTGACTTCCCAGCCATATGCAGCATATGGTATATTCAAGGTAAGATATACGTCTCTGAGTGGATGAAGGCAAGCCCAGAGGTTACTACTCTGGGTTGGGTACTAAACTGCGACATTGGAAATGTCCGCAGTTAACCTATCAATATCAAAATGTCAGCAGGTTAAATGCAGACACTTCCAATCTGGGGACAGATTGAAAATATAGACAGTGTGATTGTCGACATTCACAATGGCAACAATCACAATGCCAACAATCACAATGTCGACAATCACAATGCTGACATTAAAAGACCAATATCGGCGGGTCTGGCGGCTATCTTCATATTTTGCTGAGACTGTTAGAACTCCTAATTTTAAAGTAGAAATTAATTTATATTTTCATTGTGGACTTCATGAGTGCCTCCACATCAGAATACATTTCTTTTTCTTCTCAAAGATACAGTCATGGCTAAAAGTTTTGAGAATGATACAAGTATTGGTTTTCACAAATTTTGCTGCTTCTGTGTTTTTAGACATTTTTGCCTGATGTTGCTATTGTATACTGAAGTAAAATTACAAGCATTTCATAAGTGTCAAAGGCTTTTATTGACAATTACATTAAGTTTATGCAAAAAGTCAGTATTTGCAGTGTTGACCCATCTTTTTGAAGACCTTTGCAATTCTCCCTCACATGCTGTCAATCAACTTCTGGGACACATACTGACTGATGGCCACCCATTCTTGCCTAATCAATGCTTGGAGTTTGTCAGAATTTGTGGGTTTTTGTTTGTCCACCCGCCTCTTGAGAATTGGCCACAAGTTCTCAATGGGATTAAGATCTGGGGAGTTTCCTGGCCATGGACCCAAAATTATGATGTTTTGATCCCCAAGCCATTTAGTTATCACTTTTGCCTTATGGCAAGGTGCTCCATCATGCTGAAAAAGGCATTGTTTGTCACCAAACTGTTCTTGGTTAGTTGGGAGAAGCTGCACTTGGAGGATGTTTTGGTACCATTCTTTATTCATTGCTGTGTTCTTAAGCACAATTGTGAGTGAGCCCACTCCCTTGGCTGAGAAGCAACCCCACACATGAATGGTCTCAGGATGCTTTATTGTTGGCATGAAACAAAACGACTGATGGTAAAGCTAACCTTTTCTTCTCCGGACAAGCGTTTTTCCAGATGCCCCAAACAATCTTAAAGGGAATTCATCAGAGAAAATGACTTTACCCCAGTCCTCAGCAGTCCAATCCCTGTACCTTTTGCAGAATATCAGTCTGTCCCTGATGATTTTCCTGGAGAGAAGTGACTTCTTTGCTGGTCTTCTTGACACCAGGCCATCCTCCAAAAGTCTTTGCCTCACTGTGCATGCATATGCACTCACACCTGTCTGCTGCCATTCCTGAGCAAGCTCTGCAGTGGTTTTGCCTGATCCCGCTGCTGATTAAACTTTAGAAGATGGTCCTGACACTTGCTGAAAGTTCTTGGGAGCCCTGAAGCCTTCTTCACAACTATTGAACCTCTATCCTTGAAGTTCTTGATGAATGGATAAATGGTTGATTTAGGTGCAATCTTACTAGCAGCAATATCCTTGCCTGTGAAGCATTTTTGTGCAAAGCAATGATGACTGCACATGTTTCCTTGCACATAGCCATGGTTAACAGTGGAATAACAATGTTTCAAGCACCACCATCCATTTAAAGCTTCCAGTCTGTTATTCTAACTCAATCAGCATGACAGAGACATATCCAACCTTGTCCTCGTCCACACTCTCAACTGTGGTAATGAGAGAATCACTGACCTGATGTCAGCTAGTCCTTTTGTGGCAGGGCTGAAATGCAGTGGAAATGTTGTTTTTGGGATAAAGTTCATTGTCATGGCAAAGAGGGACTTTGACATGAATTGCAATTCATCTGATCACTCCTCATGACATTCTGGAGTATATGCAAATTACCATCATAAAAACTGAGGCAGCAGATTTTGTGAAAAATAATATTTGTGTCTTTATCAAAACTTTTGGCCATGACTGTAAAGCAAAACTTACTTATACTTTCTTTGAATGATACCATTTTCTGTGCAGATAATTTACTCTTTTTACTGCATTATAATAGGGCTTGCTTAGTTGTGATCCTATAATCTCCTGAGTGTACTGGAATATTCTGCAATTGAGTCATTTTTGCATGCCTCAAAGTCCACCTGTCTCTGCCTAATCCAAAGCATCTGTGATCTCATTTGTTAATGGTCTGTATAGTACATTACAGAAATATGTCCAATTCTATTCCTCTAGACAATTCATAGCTAGTGTAAAACCTAAGGATGATTGTCAATAACCTTCAGTCCAACTGGGTTTCACAATCACCTTAGACAAATTTTTCACACAACCTTGAGGGATTTTTTTCCTGATCCATTTGAGGCACCAAAAGCCAATTCAACTCTGATCTATTTCTACCATCTGGCAGCAGTTTCAACTTCTTGGACTAATGTTCAGGTTCAGCTAAAGACTACATCATTCAGAGGCACCCATTTGAGAAGTGTAACAGAAAATGGGGTTAGCCAAAATGACCTTCTTCTCAAGTGTCCAAACAATCTTCAGTACATGATTCTTTACACCATCTCAAAAATGATTAGTCTTTGATAGAGAAAGGTAAAATGAATATTACTGCATAATGTTTTTCTTGATGAATAATGAAAGACAATAAGAGATGAGACATTTTGCCTTTGCAATTTGAAAAAGAAAGATGTAGCTGTAAACAACACAGAACATTCACTGATCACTTTAGATAAGATGATCTGTGTCTGAAATATTTTTGAATTGACCTTCAGTATTCCTAGGACTAACAAGATGATGTTATAGCCAAAAGTGCAGATTGTCTGTTCTTTATGGTATGTGCATCATTACCATTTTGTATCTTGCTACTAATCACTATGACTCACTTTTTCTATAGAATTTCTATTATATAAATAGTATCTAGAATCCTCCATAGAATGTAGGAACACTAGTCTGCTCACTATAACTTGTATGCTGTGTTTGACTCCACCATCAGGAGCTACTCTGTGGCGTTTGCCTTGCAGTGCTTTGCCTCAGGCCATTATAGAGTGCTTCACAGACACTAGGTGCCTCCAATATTTTTACTGATCGATTTTCAAACAGTCCTGTGGCTGTTCATCCAGATCTTACCAGCAATGTTGTTGCCAACTTCCTTCTATACATGACTTGAGAACAAATGTTTTCCTTTCAGTTGGAACTCTGGATATTCTTCATATTTCTCATGGATGCACATTTTATACCAGTAATGACTTCCATGTCCTGTGATAAGTCGCAGTATTTCATTCACTGATAAGCTGGAAGGGTCAAATTCTTAGGAAAAAAACATGGGAAGGTGTAGTCAGCGCCCGCTGGGGCCCATTGGAACATGTTGGTAATCATCACCAGCATGCATCTTTACAGCAGGCAAGGCTAATGCCTCCTAAGAGGCTTATCTGAATATGCAACCTACACTATATAGACTGCATCTCCAGGGTTGTGCCGCACTTACACGTACACACCATTACTGTAAACATCATTCATAGAGGCGTATTTAATTAGGTTCCATAATCGCAGTACCGCGCGGAATGTGCATTGCCGAAGGTAATACGGTACCTCAATAATATGGATAGGTGTGAGAAGGAAAATCAGAGTTCTTGCGATCCCGCGGATTATCTTCACGCCACATTTTAGTGCGTTATAGCAATCCCGGGACCTAATTGAATATATCTATCAGAGAGCTGCATGTGCAAGGTGTGCTTCACTCTATATATTATTTTACTGCACATTTTTAGGGCCATGAGTTGGACTTTAAATTAGGCCCTAAATGTGAAGAACACATTGTGATACATCATTTAACGTCAGTTCACAGACTTTCAGACAGAGAGAACAATTTACTATTTCTACCCTGCTAAAAAAAAGTAAGCTCATCAGTTCAAGGTAATAAAGGAGATATGCCTTTACTATAAAAAATTCAATCATTCTCATGATTTGGGTAATGATTGATTTCTACCTGCTGAGGAATAGTTCAGATTATGTTAGCAATCCTAGATAGGATCCATTTGAACTAATCATACAGCCATCACAAAAATGACTGAGTTTTATATAGTGATGTGAGATTTTCTAGTTTAATCATGTGCAAATCAATAATAAGTAGGTATGTCACAGTTTGCAGTGTTTTGAAAAAAAGAAATTAAGCATTTAAAGATGGCTGATAAATTACGGGAATAAAATATATATCTCTAAGAATGAATACAAGTGGTAGTTCTTTTACTTTTTAGCAAAAGTTACATTATATTAAAATAAATAACTAATAATGTGAAATATTACATGTATAATATGCTACACTTTCAGACGCAAAACATGATGTACATGTGTCTAATTAAAGATGACTAAAGCTTTGGAAGTTTTATTAACACTTTTATAATGTGCTGCATCTGAAATTCTAATAATACTGGGATGCTACCAGCACCTAAGACATGCAGGGAAAATGTGATCCAGGGGAAATAGTATTCTATCACTAAAATAAAAAGCTGAGGCTTATGCGTGTTTTAATGTCTTAGAGGTAGCACAGCAGAGGGTGTATGATATCACACCCAGATGTAACACATCAGATAGAAGATATGAGAAATTTCCAAGGTTGGCTAACAGGAAGCTGCCAGTACCACTGTATCCTTAAACACACTGTTAAGCAAACAAAGTTTTCTATTCCTGCATTTTATAACTACATCAAATGCGCACTGCATACTATAATGAACAACTATTGTGCACTGCATAGATCATTAGCTGAGCACTGTATATTATAAAGGATATCAGCATACTGTAATGGGCATCAAGTTGGTATATTTATATATATCAGGTAGGCACTGCATACTGTATCAGACATCAGAACACACTGCATTGCGTAATGGAAACCAGATGGGCATTGTTCACTAGTCATCAAAGGGGGCGCTATATTGTTTACTATTCATTAAAAGGGGCTTAGCACTATAAAAGTTTCCATGTACTCAGTTATAGCTTTTGAAAATAAGCTGTGCAAAAGTTTAGCTTACATCAATGATTTGAGGTAATCATCAACAGAGGGACACGGGTGAAGATTGCCATCAAGGGTGAATGGGGAACTTTAACTGTCCCTGGAAAAAATTCTTGAAGTGGTCTCAAGTGGGCGGGACCAAAACAACTGTAGGTTGTTAAAAAGAAGGCGGATTTTGAACTCCTGGAATTTGGTTGTAGTAATATATGCATCTTATGTCATCACTATATGTGATGACATAAGACACAGTAGGTCATTTCTAAAGCAATACAGGGAAATGGCTGTGCTACATAAATACATAAATCCTTTTGCCTGATCTATGAATGGTGTATACCTCTGTGCTCCAACTTGTTTAGTTGCCTACTAACACATCCTTCCAATATTCCCTTCATAGTGTTAGGAACCCCTCCAGCCGGCACAACACAGCCCGGAATCTACTCTGCCAGTCAGGTGTTCACTGGAGCCCCTGATGGTGGGGACAGACTGGGCCGCAGACTGACAGAGGGTCGTGAAGTGTGTACCGGCTGGGGAGAACCCAGGCAAGCAGAGTGAGGTCCACGCAGAGGTCAAGGGCCGGCAGCAGACAACAGTATCGGTAAACAAGCTGAGGTCAGGGGTCACAGGCAGATAGCAGAAACGGTAAACAAGCCGTAGATCAGGGTCACAGGAAACACAAGCGAAGTCCAATTCAAAGCCAGGGGTCATACACTGGAAATCAGTAGCAGTATCAGGATACAGGAACAGGAACAAGCAAGTCAGCAGACTGGAGCCCAGAAGCTATAACCGGCAATGATGTAGCAGACCTCACTGCCTTAAATAGTGAGGACAGCCAATCAGAGCCTGGCTCTGATAATACCCAGTCCCCTGCATCTAAATTCATTAGCCCGCAGGCTAGTAATATAATGATGGGTGCATGCGCCCGGCTTCTCATTGCCGGGACGCAGCACTAAAGCGTCCCTCCGTTGCCCCGGCAACGGCCGGGTCATAGGCGGAAGTGATGTCCCGGTCGCCATAGCGATGGCCGGGACGCAGGTAGGAGAGTCGCGGCGGCTGGGCACCGCCGCGGCTCGTAACACATAGAAACATATCTGACTTTGTTTAATAGGTTTAACTATTATGAAATATGTTGGCACAATCGGATCTGTTCAGTCTGCTAGACCAGCATATGGGCACCTCACTGCACTTTTGCATATTCTCCTTACCTCATGAGATACAAACTACCAGTCAAAGCTCTCTCTTTAATATATAAACATGTGGCCTGTGTGTTTCAAAAAATACATTAAAAATAATCCTTATAATAAATAACTAGCAAGTGAAAGGTGAAATGCTTCAAGCATCTGCAAGAAAATACTTATTTTGTAACAATTGTGTATGAGGCCTTAAAGTCCCAGTGATTGGTGATGGTTTGAATTGATAACAGTGCAGGGAGGGTTGGCAGACAATGGCATAAGTGAAGGGGAAAGCTATTCTAAGGGTTTGCTGTTCATATACTAAGTGCAAAGGAGGCAGGATTAATAATATTGTCAGTGTAATGGGGGCTGTCCATATGTTCAACAAAGTGATCTGAGAATGGGACCAGTGCAAGGTAGAAGGCAGGCAATGGAATTAATACAAGAATCATTTAAGTATCACCAGAGCTGGAATAAGTCTTTGGGTGCCTGGGGCACTTATGAGAGGGGGGTTATCATTTTAGTTAAATTTTACACAAATACACAGTCAAAATTGTGTGCACTACTGCTTGGTGCACGCAGTTCTGCTTTCACAAGCAGTACAGTGTGAAGTGGGACATACCTCCCAACTGTCCTTGCAGTTGGACCAAATCCTGACTAAATTTTGCACTGCCCCTACAGATCCTGGACAGTTGGTAGAATGTCGTGCTCTCTCCTATCTATTCTTGTCACTTTCACCACCTGTGGCTGCTGGTATCTTTAGCTCAGGTGCTGCTTGTCTGGATCCTGGAATGTTGGAGGCCCTGTTCGGGAAAAAAATGGGTACATGAAATTTAGAAAAATCCAACCATCCCCGTCATTAAATCAATAGCACCCACATTTAATAATTAGGCCTCCCTCCAGCCCCAACATTAAAATAATAGTATGCACATTTGATAAATATTTTTTTCCCTCCAGCGAGCCATGACATTAATTTAATAGTATTTCTGTTTAGTAAATAAACCTATTTCCCTCCCTCCAAACAGTCCCAGCAATAAATTAATAGCATTTACATTTAATATAACCATTTCCCACAACCTACCCCGGCATGAGTACATAATATTCACATTTAGCCACAAGTTCAATTAATAGCCTCAAACCATCAAAGCATTAAATTAAAGGTCCTATGAACCCATCTTAATTTAATATGCCCCAGCATTACATTAAATAGCCCCACCATTAAATTAATAGCCTACCTCCTACCTATATACTATTAAGACAGCCCCCTTCCCATCCCTCATATTACACAATATTTTAAGACTCCCATTCCCTCACACATTATAGCAATATGCACCCCCCTTTCCTTACACATTATAGCAGCCCCCTATTTTTTCTTTCCTTCACACATTGTGAGGATACCACCCTTAGCTGGGATGGAAGTTACCCTCTGTGGGATTCAACTCACTCGGGTAGACCAGGATATATCCAAAATAAGACTTTATTATGACAGCACAACACCACAAGACGTTCACAAGTTACAGGGTAAATGGTAGCACGTATCCTCCAGCAGCCTCCTGCAGTCAGCACTCCAAAGTCATAATCTCTGTCCCTTTCAGGGTCTTATCCTCCCGCAATATTACCACTACCGTTTAGCAAAACAGTTATGGTGTCTCCTAGCCTGGGTTACTAGCTCACACCAACCCTGTACTGGTAGGGTTCCCTCCAGCGGCACCACAGTGCCTGGCCCAGAGTCCTTTTCACTGATGTCTTCTACACCAGGATCCTCCAAAACTAGCATAGCTCTCCTGGCATTCTCCTCGCCCTATATTATTTTCTCTGTACCCAGGAAGTAGGGTCAAATGTCTCAAACCTCCCCTTTACAGAAGGGACCTCCCAGTCAACAATTTAGCTGCTAGACATACTGTCCCTGTTACCTTGATTAGACAATAGAATGGCTTGACTCAATTAGCTGTTTTGGCTGGATACACTACACATGGGGTTACAATAGTACATCAAGGAATGACACTGCACGCTTACATGGAACAATAAGACTTTTGACACATTATATCAGCAGGGTTACACAATATAAGTCTGTGATACCTTTTGATACAATTACATTTATATTAATACATAGTGATACATTTCCCCATGCTATTTCAACCAATATATTACTGTGGAGGCACATTGTATATGAGTAGAAGTTCTAACCTCATTACCTCTCAGGTTATCTGTTGACCTAGCTAATTAACATGGGCTGCCAGCTAGTTAACTCAGACATTGTTCTGATAACAAACCTCATCTCAGCTGCACCCCATACAATAGACATTTGAGACAAATGATAATTACATTAGCTAGCACAAGCAAAATGACTGCTGTTGTTCTGATATTTTCACACAGTATGGCAATATTGTTTATATTTATATTACATACAATATCACAGGTAATAGTATGGGCAAAATGTATCCAATAACATGAAATAATAATACACATAATACACCAATGCTCTGGTGTATATACTTAGACTGGGCCAAGGATTAAAAAGTACAATAAACCGTGAGAAACGGGTGATGATTACATAGTTCTCAGTCCAGTAGCAACCTGTTTTCTCACACACATTATAACAGCCCTCCTCCTTTCCACACTTTATAGCAAACCACCTCTCCTCCTTTCCTTCACACATTATAGCAGCATCCCCTCCCCTCCACACATTATAGCAGCCCCTCCCCCCTCCAATCCACACATTATAGCAGCCACTTCCTCTCCTATCCTTCACACACTTTAGCAGCCCCTCTCCCATCCTTCACACATATTTAGCAGCCGATCCTCTATCCTTCACACCTATTTTTCCGCCCCCTTCACTTATATTTAGCAGGCCCCCCTTCATCCTTTACACATATTATGCAGCCCCCTCCATCCTTCACACATATTTAGCAGCCCCCCTCCTTCTTTCAAACACATTTAGCAGGCCCCCTCCTATCCTTCCCACACATATGTAGCAGCTCCCCTGCCATCCTTCACACACATATTTAGCAGCCCCCATTCACACATATTTAGCAGCCCCTCATCACACATATGTAGCACCCCCCTCTTCCATCCTTCACATATATTTAGCAGCTCCCCTTCAAATATATTTAACAGCCCCCCTCCTTCACACATATTTAGCAGCCCCATCATTCACACATATTTAGCAGCCCCTATCATTCACACATATTTAGGAGCCTCCCCTCCACCATCCTTCACAGATACTTAGCAGCGCCCCTCCATCCTTCACGCATATTTAGCAGACCCCACTCCATCCTTCACATATATTTGGGAAACCCACCCTCTATACTTCACACATATTTAGCAGTCCCCTTTCACACATATTTAGCAGCCCCCCCTTCACACATATTTAGCAAACCCCCCTCCATCTCTCACACATATTTAGCAGCCCCCCTCCCATCCTTCATACATATTTAGCAGACACTCCCTCCATACTTCAAAAGTATTTAGCAGCCCCCTTCACATATATTTAGCAGCCCCCTCCATCATTCACACATATTTAGCAGCTCCCCCTCCCTCCATTACACATATTTAGCAGCCCCCCTCTCTCATTCACTCATATTTAACAGCCCCTCCTCCCTCCATCCTTCACACATATTTAGCAGCCCCCCTCCCTCCTTCACACATTTTAAGTAGGCCCCCTATCACACTTACCTTGCTCCTGCTGCAGACTCCTCTCTCTGCACACATGGGACGGCACCTGTCATGTGGTGCACGTCCCATGTGACCTCTGTGTGCAGAGACTACAGCCAGCCACGGATGTAGGGGAAGGACGGAGGAAAGAATCATTAGATCCACAGCCACATTAAGGAAGGTGGCTGGTCCCAGAGGAGGGGCAAGCCACCAACTACCATGCTACTCCCCCCCTGCTGCCACCTAGTATCAGAGGGGGAGCACTTTAAATTGGTGTTTTTTTTTATTTATTTTTAAAAGAAAAGCTCAAAAAGAACATTCAGCGGTCTCCTGAGGCCACCGGGGTAAAAGTCCCGGTAGGTTCAGTGGCCAGATCAACCCTGTTTGCCATCTTGTCTGAAAATTGATATTACAAAAGTTATATGATATGACTACTCAAAGCATGTTCTTATAAGTGTGCAAGCGCCTCTTTATGCACATTCAGCCTGTATTTAAATATACAAGCATCAAAAAATTATTTTTGCTTCTCATTTGAAGCTCTTGATTTGACATTCAGTCAGCTCCTGCTTATTATATATGTGCCAGTATCTATAACATTACCCCTTCTACCTAATCCAAAATGCTCTTACTCTAAAGGTTATTTTCATTGTCCTAATGCAGTAATCTGGACTGAACTAATTAATAGATGTTAGAATTCAACCCAGGAAACTAGAATAGAAAAAAAAATTAGAAGGTTGGTAGCAGAGTATTTTGTACTAAATATATATAGGCATTCCCCCATGACTTCCAGTACTGTATTTACGTGCTTAGGTGCTCCAAGGGTGGCAGCAGTAGTCTCTTTTACAGTAGGGCTTCATGTAGTGTTGGGTATCTGTAGGTAGCACACATCCTGGAAATGTGACCTAATGAGACTTGAATACATTTTCAGATACGTTTCTTACAAGCTATAACTTTATCAGGTTCTGGAGGAGTGGTGTAAAGTTACTTGATGATGATGACACAAGCAACACTAACTAGCAGCTTTTGATTGTCTTCTTGCGTATTGGGCCCATTAGCTGATATTACTTCTAGGGGTGAGCGGGTTCGGATTTTTGAAATCCGAACACCCCCGAACAGTGCCTATCCGAGCCCGGATCCGAGCACTGTTTGGGGATTTCCGCCCGACGCAAAACTCAGAACGAGGCAAAACATCATCATCCCGCCGTCGGATCTCGCGAGATCCGGATTCATATTATTCCCTGCTTCCCGCCGCCATCTTCACTCGGGCATTGGAGAGGGAAGAGGGAGGGTGTGTGGTGGTGTCCTCAGTCCTGCTCAGTCCAGTGGTGCTGTCCGGTGCTCTGTCCTGCTCAGTCCAGTGGTGCTGTCCTGTGCTCTGTCCTGCTCAGTCCAGTGGTTCTGTCCTGCTCAGTCCAGTGGTGCTGTCCTGTGCTCTGTCCTGCTCAGTCCAGTGGTGGTGCTGCCATAATTCCAGTGGTGCTGTCCTGTGTTGTCCTGTGCTGCTTAAGTCCAGTCCAGTGGCACTGCCATATAAGTCCAGTTCAGTGGTGCTGTCCTGTGTCCAGTCCAGTGGCACAGCCATTTAAATCCAGTGGTGCTGTCCTGTGCTGCTTAAGTCCAGTCTAGTGGTACTGCCGTATAAGTCCAGTGGTACTGCCGTTTAAGTCCACTGATCCTGCCGTATAAGTCCAGTGGTACTGCTGTATAAGTCCACTGATCCTGCCGTATAAGTCCAGTGGTACAGCCGTATAACTCCAGTCCAGTGGTACTCTCCTGTGCCACATATAATTTTTAAAGGCTTTGCCGAGTGTTTGTGGTTTAGGGGTACGCTCTCTTGTGCTGCATATAATGGAGAACAAAAATTTGGAGGATAAAGTAGGGAAAGATCAAGATCCACTTCCTCCTAATGCTGCTGCCACTAGTCATGACATAGACGATGAAATGCCATTAACGTCGTCTGCCAAGGCCGATGCCCAATGTCATAGTAGAGGGCATGTAAATTCCAAAAAGCCAAAGTTCACTAAAATTATCAAAAAAATGAAATTAAAATCATCGGAGGAGAAACGTAAACTTGCCAATATGCCATTTACGACACAGAGTGTCAAGGAACGGCTTAGGCCCTGGCCCGTGTTCATGACTAGTGGTTTAGCTTCACACAACGATCTAAGCCCTCCTCCTCCCCCTCTAGAAAATTTAAGAGAATTAAGCTGTCATCAAAAACACAGCAAACAACTCTGCCTTCTAAAGACATGGCATCACAAATCCCCAAGGAGAGTCCGAGGGTGTTGGTGGTTACGATGCCTAACCTTCCCATCACTGTACGGGAAGAGGTGGCTCCTTCCACCATTTGCAGCACGCACTCTGCATATGCTGGAAGGATCACCCACAGTGCAGTTCCAGATTTGGATAATGAAGGTGTCAATGTTGTACACCCGGAGGAGGATATTGATGTAGCTGGTGCTGAGGAGGAAGTTGACGAGGAGGATGCTGATGTGGTTTGCTTAAATGAGGCACCAGGGGGGGAAACAGTTGTTGTCCATGGGATGAAAAAGCCCATCGTCATGCCTGGGCAGAAGACCAATAAATCCACCTCTTCGGTCTGGAATTATTTCTATCAATGTATTGCCATATGTAGCTTATGTAAAGCTGCAATAAGCAGGGGTAAGGATCTTGGCCACCTAGGGACATCCTCCCTTATACGTCACCTGAAGACCCTTTATAATTCTGTGTTTAGTTCAGGAACTGTTCAGGAACTGTGGCTAGGACCGTCAGCAGTCCAGGTACACCTAAATCCCTTGGTCCAGTTGTATCCACACCAGCAACACCCTCCTCGTCAATTTCCTCATCAATCTGGATCGGAGGTAGTCCTACAGGCCATGTGACCGGCATGACTGAGTCCTCTTCAATCTGGGATTCTTCCGGAGGATCCTGCAGCGCTACGCCTACTACTGCCGCTGCTGCTGCTGTTGCTGCTGGGAGTTGGTCATCTTCCCAGAGGGGAAGTCGTAAGACCGCTACGTCTTTCACTAAGCAATTGACCGTACAACAGTCATTTGCCATGAGGACGAAGTACGACAGCAGTCATCCTATGGCAAAGCGGATAACTGCGGCCTTGACAGCTATGTTGGTGTTAGACGTGCGTCCGGTGTCCGCCATCAGTGGAGTGGGATTTAGACGGTTGATGGAAGTATTGTGTCCCCGGTACCAAATCCTGTCTAGATTCCACTTCACTAGGTAGGCAATACCTGGGATGTGTGAGGATGAGGAAGTACACACTGAAGGGGGCGAGGAATCAGAGAATGAGGATGAGGACGACATCTTGCCTCAGTAGAGCCAGTTTACTTTGTACAGGGAGAGATGAATTGCTTTTTTTGTGTGGGGGCCCAAACAAACCAATCATTTCAGCCACAGTAGTTTGGTAGGCCCTGTCGCTGAAATGATTGGTTTGTTAAAGTGTGCATGTCCTTTTTCCGCAACATAAGTCTGGGTGGGAGGGCCCAAGGACAATTCCATCTTGCACCTCTTTTTTTGGCATTATGTGCTCTTTGGGGCCTAGTTTTTCAAACTGCTATCCTGTCTGCCACTGCAGTGCCACTCCTAGATGGGCCACGTGTTTGTGCCGCCCACTTGTGTCGCTTAGCTTAGTCATCCAGCTACCTCTGTGCAACCTTTTGGCCTAAAAACAATATTGTGAGGTGTGAGGTGTTCAGAATAGACTGGAAATGAGTGGAAATGAATGTTATTGAGGTTAATAATAGCATAGGAGTGAAAAAAAAAAAATCTGGATTTTAGCAGTTTTTATGCTTTTTAAAAAAAAAAATCAGAACCCAAAACCTTGAGGGGGTGTTTTGGCAAAACCAATTAGAACCCAAAAGCTGAAGGTAATCAGAACCCAAAACCCAAAACGCAAAAAGTGTCCGGTGCACATCTCTAATTACTTCACTCATTAGCTGTGAGGCTATTTTATATCAAGTTGCTACCATCTATTTGGATATATTATTTGTTATTTCCATTCAGACGGCTACAGGATAGAAGATTCCCCTTGGATTTTTAAAACTGTAATAGATGGATTTGGAGGTGTTTTTATTTCATTACATTTTATATAGAAACATGACTTTTGCATTTATTACTAGCACAGTAGGGCACTATTCTCTCTTGTGTACACAACACTTCATTTCATTACATTGAGTACAAGTAGGGTAATGTAACTGTTGTATTTAGTACTAACACTGTGAAGCCGCATTTTTATGCTAGTGTGAGGCATAAGTAAATGCATTTTACGCCTGATGTAGAAATATTGCTGTTTTTTTTTTAGAAGCATCTTGAAATCGTTTTTTGGGGACAGAATGTTTACATGCACGTTTAAGGCACAAAATGGGGGCTACACTAAATGAGGCCCTGAGTGTTTAACATATGCAAATTCATGAAAATGCAAGGCAGACTGTGCAATTTTGTGAGCATGCATTGCTTTTCCAAAGTGGCACGATCCATGGTAATCCTACATTATCATTCATATTTATGGACCATTGCCTGCTTGCTTATGCATATTAATTTTTTAACTCAATGGGAGGTTACATTGTAAACATTATAAATATAGTGGTTTCTAAGGTGTAACTTTTACACAGTGTCAAAGACATAGATGTAAAAAATGAAAAGACTAGACTCAATACATAAATGTACTCATTTGATAGAACATATGTTGACATGTACACTCAATGCAGACCTTGTACATCATAAGACAATGAATTTCCAGATGCAATTCTGAAAGCCCTAGAAAACCATACCACAGAGGACCACCAATATTACTAGGTAAGATTACTCTGACTAGCTTCAGTATACCATAGCTCAGTGGTTCCCAAACTGTGTGCCTAGGCTCCCTGGGGTGCCTCGGTGATCTCACAGGGGTGCCTTGGCCAGGGCCAGTGGCAAGCAAGGCGGGGGACTACTTGGTAATTATTTTGACAATGTGAAATGTTCTGGGTCTATGAATTAGGCACTTTAGCACCATTCGGTCTTAATGAGAGCTGTGAAATTGCTACTTTTTAATAATTGTAATTTTAACTTTCTCTTTTTGTATGCTAGTGTTATTAGCTTTATTTATATATCATTTTTGTGTTTTTTAATACTTATATTTATAGTTGGGATTATTTGAGTTGCTGGCATTTGTTTATTTTTCCAACACTGCAAATGGCCAACATGAGATCATTGCTATACTGTGTACTATCTCTCCGATATTGTATTGGACAGAACTAATTTCTGAATTATGGCTTTGCACATGCGCACTGTGCTTATATCGCCAGTGATAATGCGTTGTAATGGCGCGGCGCACTACAAAAGGCAGCACCACACATAGGTATTTATGTTCTCCTGATGAAGTCTCTATACTTAAAAAGACGAAAGGTGTTGAGACGAGATACTATTCTGTATATCTGCATTATCGCTGTCTGTGTGGAATCTATTGGAATTACGTGTGGAAAGTGATTCTTCCTGCATCGGTGGGGGACCACAACTGCAATCCATGTGAATGGTTAACAGATAAGTGCTTTTATTTTTCTATCTTTGTGAGTGCATATATTGTGATTTATATATAATAAATACTTTTTATTACACACTACACTATATTCTATTTCATTGCCCATGATTCAATAATGGAGAGAATCACCTAAGACTAGCGATGAAGTGGAATCCATGTCCAGAGGGCAGTCATCAGGATTGGTGATAGATAAGCGATGTCTAATCTGATTATTGGTACGCTTAATACCATTGGGTGATAAGGAGCACTGATTATTGGTATCACGGTAGTTACCTGTATTGGTTACAAATTTACACATTATTGGTCAATACAGACCTCTTCTTTTAAAGTTTTATGATCAAATGTATATGCAACACTGGGTACAAGATAAGGTTTACTAAGTTATTATACTGTCACTGGTTCTTCTATTTTTTCTGTCCTTGGTACACATTTTTGAGATCCTTGAGTACATCCTGAAGACAGGTGTGAGGACCAAAAATCTGATACAATTAATGGCAAATTATATTTTGGTACGCATATATTATTATCACCTCGGTTATAGGTTTCTGGTGCCTATAATACTACACTATGAGGCGTCCCGCCATCTCTTTCTTTTAGACTATATATGTATATATATATATATATATATATATATATATATATATATATATGTATATAAAGACTCACAAGAGCTTTGCATAAACAATGTTTGGTCATGACTCGGTTTCCTTTGGATCCCCAACATCGTATTTCGTAGGATTTCACATAATACAAATTGCTCATCTCTATACTATAATGATAATTATTTATTGTTTTATCAACAAAACACTTTTTTAGAGGCAGGGGCAGGGGATCCAATTGCTTCAGAAGTAGTACTACTACTCCTTAAATGATAGAATCACATCTGGAATTGCAAACAGTTGTGTGAGTATGCAGAATTCTTTTAATGTTATATAACAGATGCCATTGTTAAATCTCCATTTGCGTCTCTGCTTGAAGCTTCAGGTAAGTTACACACTATTAGCACTGATCAATGCATTACTCATTGTTGCTTTATTAAATTTGCAAATCACAATATTGACCAATTTATTTTAGTTTATTTGCAAAGTAAGTGGTTCACATGTAGTATAGTATATACATGTTGTTTGTCCACTCCTTATTTACTTCACTAGTGCAAATGCTTATAACAAAATAAAAGAAAAGAAAAGGAAAGAAAATTAAGAATATTGTCCTAAAGTTTGATAGATGACACAATCTTTGGCTTTATATATTGTTTTAAGAATGTTTAGAGATATAATGTTATATAACATTAATTTGGTAAATATTTATCTCTGTTTTTTCTTGTATGTTCCCATCCATTATCAAGCACTAGTCTATAATCAACATCATCAATCACAAATTCATATCATTTGAGTGATATTGTTTTGATCTTAATTTGCTGCTGCGTATTTGTTCCTCTATCTCCCTTTCTCACATGCCCTCAAGTAATAATCACATGAGTTGTTCAATATAATTTTTTGATCCATTAAAGTTAAGTAGTAGGATATTATTGGTGCATTTATTTGTTTTATTTGGCTGCCTCTTTTCTCCTCTCTCATTTTTCTCTTATATTCTGTCTTATCTATTAAACTAATCACTTCAATAGTGATTAGTTAATAAGAATTTTTGATTAATTGACTTTAATTTAATAATTTTTTGCTTTGCTTTCATATTCTAGGAGAATAGGCAATTCTGAGTAAATCCGAGGCTCTACTTAGATATGTAAAACACAAATGTGTCAGCTCATCCACTCACCTCTAATTCCTTTTACATCTCAGAATTCAGGAATAATATCCCATTTCATTTGCACATAGCATAGTTATCACCTTGCCTAGTTGAATAACCCTACAAATTTCTACATTAAATTCCATCTGCCGGGTGTAGTACCTACTAAGTACTCTTTGGGGCATATTCAATTAGGGTTCTGGTCCACGGTAACGAGCGTTACCGTGGAAAGTGCGCACTATTGCCGGTAATGCGGTACCGCAATAATGCAGAAATCCACATTATTGCGGTACCGTGGATTAAGTTTGCGGCCCGTTCCGGCGCGATCCCACAGACCCCAATCGTAATTAAATATGCCCCTTTTAGTCAGTATCGTGAAACTGACTACAACCGTATCTGCCATGGCCTGGTCCAGATTAACATTTTGTCTAAATCTTTCTATAGTAGATTGCTATTCTGCTCTTTGTTAATAGCCCTAAATAGCGTCGGGTCATCAGCAATTATGGACACAGTGCTTTCTAGTTCATCATCATCATTATTTATTTGTAAGACGCCACAATACTTTGCTGCGCCTGACATTCAGAAATTTTATAGATACAAATCGTACATAAAAGCAGAAGATATACAGACAAGGTTGACAAAGGTTGTGCAGATAGGAGACATATGGTAGAGAGGGAGCTGTTCATGAGAGCTTACTGTCTAGGGAGAATGAGCAATGTTGAGACAGTAGGAGCTAGTGTAACTCACAATGGAATGGGAAAGATGGGTGAGGGGAAGGTCAGATAGTAGGCGCTGGAAAGTTAGGTGTTTCAAAATCGGCAAAACAAAACAAAAACAGGTAATACCTTCCCCCTAAAACCTTCCCACACGCCATGGATAACCTATATGGCAAGTTTTAGACAATTAAAATTAAAAAAATTAAAGACCCCATCTCTTTATTATTTAAAATACACTTGTTTCTAATGCGAACATGTGAAAAGGTACTTTTCCATTTATTGCCTATTCCAAACATGGTAAGTCCCAAAGGCAATTATCTCAAGACATTGAAACTGGTAGTCTGTGCATTGGGGGTAATATAAAAGAGTTGTGCAACAATTCTGCCATAATGCTAATTACCGGGATTTTTAGCCAACCAGTGGTTCAAATAATCTTTCATGAAAACATTTTCATATTAATAAATCAAAATAATTTTGCCAATAAATCCTTTTTTTACTTGATAAATGGAAGTAACCAATAATCATATTCTTTATTGTAAAATATCAAAGCATTTATTCTCCTGACACAGGATAGCCAAACCCTGATGGTGCCAGTATTAGTTGTGATCAAAATTAGCGTTTACATAATTTATTGAGGCAAGTGGCATGGCAATACATTTTGTAAGTCAGTAAAATGTATCTAACTATTCACATGTAATGTATTTTAAATACTGGAAACTGTTTTCCACTCCACAGTGTGCTGTGTGTACATGGTTTTAATACAGACCTTGCATTGGAATTGCTGTAAATTAATCTGCCAATCTGACCACTTAAGATACATGCATGCTAAGCCCTGATGTGAATTGAAAATAAAATAACCACGCTTGACAGATATAATAGTTTAAGTGATTTCAAATTAACAACATCCCACTGACCGCAAGTGAAGAATGGGTTCATTCTCCTGCAATGAAATATGCTCTAGGGGCTTATTATACAGAGTGGAGTAGTGAGACCAGAGTAAAATAATTGATGCTGAGCAAGAAAAATGACAGCGATTTAATGATTTAAAAACTATTCCCTAAAGATCTCTGTAGAAGTTAAATTATTTTTTGCTTTTCAATCAAGAATGTTCCTAACATTAGAATGAGGAAAACACCTGATTTTCACTGCCACATTTTTGTAATGTCACTTGAAAAGGGATTGGAAACTATAAATGTTGCTCCCATTTAGAACAGCAAGGACAGGAGACCAACAGGCTTGGACCAACATAAGTGCAATATCATTTTAGATTGTTATTTTTATTTACTATGCTTTTCAATATCTAGGGACAGGATACACATATTGAAGATCAGCTTATAAGACATGTGATTAGCAAATGACACCCTCTTTTAAATATGTGTTTTTTCATATCAGGACATAACTAACATTTATCTAGTGCTTACCAATCGCTACAATTATAAAATTTCATTTTGAGTCTAATCTCATAATGCAATCTAATCTCATGTGACAATTAATACATAGTATATTTTATGTTGTCATTATTTACTTTATAAAAGCCACATGAATGAGATATGTGAAAAAGTAGACAGCATGATTCAGTAGTTTGTATGATCAAATTTATTATTATTATTATAATTTATCTATATAGTGCCACTAATTCTGCAGCGCTGTACAGAGAACTCACTCACATCAGTCCCTGCCCCATTGGGGCTTAGAGTCTAAATTCCCTAACACACACACAGATTAGGGTCAATTTGTTAGCAGCCAATTAACCTACCAGTATGTTTTTGGAGTGTGGGAGGATACCGTAGCACCCGGAGGAAACCCACGCAAACACGGGGAGAACATATAAACTCCTCACAGATAAGGCCATGGTCGGGAATTGAACTCATGACCCCAGAAGTGCTATAAACTTATCCACCGTGCTGTCCCAATATTTAGCGGCAATAATTTAGCAGTAGTTTCTGTATGAGTATCCCAGTTTCTTACATTAATAATTGAGGAAGTGTGTCCCAACGCATCCTTACAACACCGCTTCAGTTTATTCATGATTACTGGCATATGTTTATCTTAAGGATCTGCTGTCACAGCACCTCAATGGGGTTGAGGTCTGGACTTTGACTCCACCAAGAAATACATTTATACCAGAGTATTCTATATTAAAATCTGTCTGACAACTAAAGTTTGGTTCAAATTGGTTCAAATTGGGTCATACAACAGGGCAATGATTCTAAGCACTTCAATAAATATACAACTGAATGGCTGAAGAAGGAAATAATCAAAAATTTGGAAACACAAATTTCACTCCGACGCCTCCTCTGGACAGTCCCCTTGGTAGATCACCATGCAAAGAGACAGAGATTAAGTAAAAATACAGAGAAAACAGTGGAAATGTGGAGTATTGTAGACCTCACAGATTTCAAATAGGGTGTACCTTTTCAGATAAGTATAATAGCTTAGGAGTTGAATTTGACTAATTGTATAATATCAGTATGAAAAGGCATAACTAAATGTTTCACAGTGCTGTGATGATGGATTTTATTCCAACCAGGGTTTCCTCTAGGTTTCTCCCACACTCCAAAGACATACTGGTAGGCTGGTCAGCTTCTATTTCAGACATTCCTGAGTAAAATATCTCTTAAAGCTAGCAATCCTTTATATCTCTTTACAATACTTCTCACACTTTTGTGACCCCAGATTTGGATCCCCAACCTTTTTATGGAGGATATTCATCCATATGGATCACTCTCAGACTATAAGGTCAACTCTCATCAAACCAATATTTTAGTTCCAGCTAAGAAACCTCCTTGAGATGAATTTTAACATTCAAAAGCAGCCTACTAAAATAAAAATATTTAAGTTACCAAATGCTATTAGGACTTATATTACTTCAATTACCACCTGCTGACTGAGGTAGACTGGGGTTCCTGATTTACAGAATTATTACTATGCATCCCACCTGGCTCAGTGAATTGGGGTCAGCTGGGCTTCAAGCTTTGGGTTAACATCGAAGCAGCCTCTCGACATGCTACTGTGGATCTCTTGTTGTTCACGTCTCTAAAATTATAGAGAGCTACTACTGCTCTCTTTCTCCTGAAGCATATGGGACAAAATCACTAAAGTGATATCTCTTCTATCTTCGACTCAATGGGTTTTTCCTCTGTGGAAGAACCAATTTTTTTTCATCAAGTATGCATCCTGAGAGCTTTGAACCCTATTGCTCTGCTTGGTATCTTTCTGGATTTCTCAGAATTTGGTTTTTGATTCCAGCTCTCAAACCATCATTTCTTTCAGTGTCTTCAACTTGTTAAGAAATAGGAGCTCTCCTGTTTGTGATCTATCATCTGTGCAATTACTGCTACTAGTATGTGTAGGATCATTCCTGCAGTTCATGGATTCAGCTGGTTGCTATGCAAATAGTTACAAGCTTCATTCTTCTCTCAGTCTAGCAGTATCAGGTGTGCAATCACTTACCACACTCATGCAGCTAATCATCCTGCAGAGCTGGTGGATCAGGCTGCATTACAGCCGTCTGACCCGCTGGCTCTAACACAGTGTAAAAAAATTGATTTTAAAAAATGCATGAGGTCACCCCATCCTAATACTATTAACCCTAGTGGTACTAGCCTACTGCTGGTTGCCGTGAAATCAGGGGAAGAATATGTGTGGGGTCCTCCAATTTAAAATAAAAACAAAACAGCACTTGGCAAACAAGCAGGTGTGGTGACACTATAGAAGGGAGACAAGCAGCAGGGGTCTCCCTGCCATAATGACAAACCAACCTCAAGCTGTTCAGCACAGAACTGAATTCCCAAGGGAGTGGGGTTCGCAAAAAATATGTGGCTAGCCCTATAACTGGAGCAAAATATACAGTAGAAGTGGAAGGCTACTTCCACTGCCATAGAGCTTGCTATGGTCGTGGATGCAGGTTTGGCATGCCCTTACTGTACATTGACTAGGGGATGGTATACTGCATGTGTGAACAACCAGTTCCGTGTGATGTTTATAATTGTCTATTTCTGGGCTGTGTTCTCTACTAATCTCTGTATGCAATATATTACAACATAAGTGTCATCACAATTTTTGGAGACAAAATAACAATCTTTATTGGAACAATTTGTCATCTCCTATGGATCAATTAATATTACATCTTCAATAACAGTTGACATTTTTCATTAGGTCACTGCATCAGTTTTGTTCAGAGATAAGAACATTTCTAGGTCAATCACTGAGCAGTTATTAATAACACCTGCTTATATTGCTGTTTTTTATGCTGACAACCAGCTCACATTGTTGTGTTTATTGTGCAGTTAATTACTGTGTTTTTATTGAGTTTTATAAGTGTCAGATGTGTAATATAAATTTATAATAAATAGCAATTTGTTTTAGCATCCATCGTGTTTGGTTTATATTTTGGTCAGTTTCATGGTTGTAATTTATCTTACCTTTCCTTTTCCTTTTGCACAAGTGGGGTAACACACACCCCTTTTACAGCTGCGCTAATGATTCAAAGTTTTTGGTTTACATATAACAGTATGTCATTTTGTGTCTAAATATATGCACCATTACACACAAATAGTACGGTGTGCCAATTAGATCTACCTGTTTGTGTACTGACACTTCAGCTATACTGCCTCTTGCAAAATGTTCACGTCTCTCTATTGAGGTTTTCTTTAGTGATATGGGGTGCTTCCTCGCTCTAGGATTGGGGACTCCTCCCCTCTGTATATGCGGCCACACTGCTGGTTTTATCATAGTCCATACCAGGTTCTCCTGGTCACAGTAGTTCCACAGCTACTCACAGTTCAGCCTCTGTCTGTTTCCAGTATTCACATGCAGGAATCACAATGTAGCTTATCTCCAGCACATATGCAGCTCTTACACCCCTTAGTGTATGAATGCTGTCACTTGCAGCAATTCCCCCCCTTCTCTCCAGGGGTCTCTGCTCTGGGGACTCGCCCCACATTCAGACCCACATTACTTGACCTGGCACAGTCATTACCAGGGGAGCTTGGGGAAATCCTCCCCAATCTCCTAGATACCCAGCTATATCGCATGACCTCTCTTCTCTCACTGTCTCCTCTGTATGTGACTCCTCCTTATATTTTTACCCCATTTTTACAGCCCTTATTTCTTGTCAGTTACTAGCAGGCTAGGCTGGGTTGTCACCATAGCAGCCAGCTTGAGTCCCTTCTCTTTCCATAAACACCTAACTTGCCCACCAGGTGACCCATTCTGTATTCACTGGGGTGCATGGTTTACTAACATGCCACTAGGGGCGTTACACTCTCCCACGATTAGCTGGGCACCTTAAACTGCACCTTAGTGGGGCTGCCTAGCTAGCTCACTCACACCCTGCTCACATATGCACACACACACGTAAAGTAAATACAGCGTACCAATACAATGGTAATATGAATATAAAACACATTTTACATTACATAATCCACAATACCCCCAATGGATGTAAACATGTGAGTCAGAGGCATCCTTTTTTACAAGGAACATGCAAATGTGGCTTTATGCCAAAGCAATGTAGCACCTGATAGTGCCTGCCCTTGTCTCCCCCCTTCTCAAAAAGAGACAGGTGGCTCTTGTGGGCCCCTCCTAGCAAATACATTTCCCCCAACTCTCATATCAGCAACATAACCAGTGGGTGGCATTTGACCAGCAGGGTTGTCTTCCCCCTTTCTCTACTCAGCACTAAGCTCCAATGGAAGCATTATCTCTCAAATATGGACAATTCCCATTTTTTGGCTCCCCCAATCCTTAGGAAGAGCAATATATAGAAATCACTTTGCACAGCCTGCCCATTCCTTCAGGAAAAGCAATATACAGACTTCATTGTAATTACACGTTGAACCTTTTTCCTTGCTTCCCACTCAGCTGGGTTAAGCACTACAAGTCACAGCAACAGGCACACTGCTGCTCCATATACTGTCATGGACATAATTACTCTGCAACAACTTGCATCACTTCCCCCTGATCACCTTTTGTCTCTATTGGGCTGCACTCAGTCCCTGTGTCCTACAAGCACTAGCTCCATTGAGCCCCATGTTGCGCGCCAGTATGTAATCCCCTGTCACTGTGTGTAGTGTGGGGCACAAAGGTTACACAGTGTACCTCCTTCTGAAGCCCTGGCTAGCTGATGGGTATGGGTGTAAATGACCAGTGGGTCCCTGCACATGTGGAGGAATGCAGAGTCATGGTGCAGGGGCAAACGCAGAATTTGTAGAGGGGGTTTCCACACCACGTCACCAGTGGCCGTGACCAGCATGCATGGGGGTGTGGCTATAATATTAGACAGTGCTTGGCTGCTCTCCAACTCTTCCTATCCCCATAATATACATGGGCAATGCTGCGTGCACTACTGTTAGGTGCACACAGCTCTCCCTTTTCAATCAGAGCAGTGTGAAGCTGGGGCAGGATTCAGCCACCTCAATTATACAGTGCCCCCTCGGTTTGCCTATGCGGTGGTCAGACTAGGGGGCCTGGACAGACCAGGGGTTGCTGAAAGACGATGGCCCTGCGAATATATATCAATATATATTTCCAATACAAATAGTTTACAACCAACAACCACTCCTGTACTTGGTTAAACACAGCTTAGTTATGAAGGTGTGCTGACTCTTACTGAGGTCAGTTGAACGTACTTTAAGAAAAATAAATGTTGCTTTTAGTATACTTGATGTATTTATTATACTAATTACATTTTCGTGCAAAGAAGTCAGAAATAACATGAAATATCTAAAGCAGAGAGCTCAGAAAAGAAAGAAAAAAACAACCAAAAAAACACCCCCACAAATCACAATTTTGTTATAAAACTATGGTTGTGTTTATAACGTAATTAGCATTCAGTAAGAAATAATGTAAGTAAATATACTCAAAGCACAAAATAAACCACACAATACTATTGATTGTAAGCTCTTAGGGGCTTATGAGTCATATTTATGACAGGGAAGTTTTCCCAACA
The DNA here is from genome assembly GCF_038048845.1 of Mixophyes fleayi. Taxonomy (NCBI): domain Eukaryota; kingdom Metazoa; phylum Chordata; class Amphibia; order Anura; family Limnodynastidae; genus Mixophyes; species Mixophyes fleayi. Next base: position 83,439,165 of record NC_134404.1, read on the forward strand.
GCTAAAATGCAAGACATAAGTGCAATATATAGAGGTCAGTATGTGCTGAAAAGACGACAAACCTTTCACATCTAAGTGCTTTTCTGGCATATTTTATTGTCAAATTCCTGAGATAACCATTTTTAATGTCAGAATAACTAAAGGAAAAAAATGGCAAAAAAAATCACAGCTATTAACCTTAAAAAGAGCATATCTGAACTATACTACACTGTTTAGAAATGTAGAAGCAACACTGATTCCAAGAGTAGCATTATTCCTAACAAGGGCCCCCAAAACCTTTTGGTTGCAATAGCAGTGTAGAATATTGGCTCAGATAATTAGTCTTTATGCCTCACACTTCACAAGTTAGGTCTCACATAATATTTTTGACCTGATCTGGAACACATAGCATTTCCATTTCACCTGGTGTGTGTGTGAGTGTGTGTGTATGATCCTAGCAATTAAATGATCCTAACATTGTGAATCAGTTAGAGAATCAGGTGACAGCAGGTATACCCAGTGTTGCCACTACACATAGATGGGGAATTGTGCATGGAACAGCACGGTGGCTCAGTGGTTAGCACTTCTGCCTCATAGCACTGGGGTCATGAGTTTGATTCCCAACCATGGCCTCATCTTTGTGGAGTTTGTATATTCTCCCTGTATTTGGGTGGTTTTTCTCTGTGTGCTCCGGTTTCCTCCAACACTCCAAAAACATACTCGTAGGTTAGTTGGCTGCTATCAAATTGACCCTAGCCTGTGTGTGTGTGTATATACTGTATGTTAGAGAATTTAGACTGTAAGCTGCAGTGACTGATGTGAGTGAGTTCTCTGTACAGTGCTGTGGAATTAGTGGTGCTATATAAATAGCTGATGATGATGGAGGCCAGGAGAATTCATCGTGGCCAGGGGCACACACCTTTCATAGGCTCTCTGCCTCCCAGAGACCTCTTGGGGAACAGATGAACTTGTTGCCAAAGAAATAAGGTCAGCTATGGATAAAAGTTTTCTTCTAACTGCTCTTTGGCTGGCTTTATATTGCCACACACCACTAGAATACATCATTAAAATGTACAATGCTGGAAAAGCAGTTTTTCAAGTTTTATTTGTCGGTTCCTCTTGTAATCCTGGATTGAGTGATGACCATTTGTCAGGATGAGAGAATAAATCTGATATGCTGAAATAGAATATTGAATGTCAGGACGCAAATAAATCTTTGCATGAATACCTAAATTAACCTGATGTTCAACTCAGATAAATGTGTGACCAAATGAGCCCAGGAGCAGGTAATTGAGTTAGGCAAACCCTTTGTGCAGAGACAAGCTTAAGATATGCAGATCACAGACATCCATTGTATTTGATCATGTATTTCCCTAACTAATTGACTCCCTTTCAATAGGTAGTGTAAACACACACTAACTCCTGTGTGTAAATTGGAGAGCCATATGCCTAGGTGCAAATCTTGGAGACTCTGGTATAAAAATCTGCATGGTCTTTATACAGGTATATAGAAATATGACCTTCAAAGGAAAATGTTGTCATAGTTCATATTTTGGGGAAATCTGGATTGTGTTCCGTACTGAGGGGCAAAAACCACACAAGGGTCTTAAAACATAGATACCAACTACACCGGGAACAACCATAGTCACATGTATTCCAGGATGAGATTGGATATTGTTGTAATCTCATAATATTTGGTATTTAAACGTGCGGGAGATTATGACCGGTTTATTGAGAGGGGTGTTATTTCTCTGAGATATATCTGTGAAGAATTACAAACAGGTCAAAACTTAGGAATAGTTTGATCAAACTTGAGGTAACACCCAGGGGACATTTCTGCCCCCACATTAGCATTCACACTGCCGCTGTGAATGCCGTCCCATTTGAGTTTGCTTAAAAATCTGTGTTCTGAGGGGAAAAACTGTCAGACTTGTGGGGAAATCAAGTTACATTGATAAGCTGTCCATCTTTTTAGCCAAATCCCCTTGGCCAGAATGCAATTCATGTAAGTGCAAATCTGAATGTAATCCTTTTTATTTTAAACTGTTTTTGCTTGTTATGTCATATTTATTAATTGTTAATCATTATTTTTGTTATCTAAATGCCCTGTACTTTTTGTATATTAAATCTCTAATTTAATAAGCTGCGTCCTTGATACTCTAACGGATTCATTAGCCTGTTTAGAAGAGATTGCTCGTCCAGGTTACCCTGTGTGTGATTTGTTGATACATTTGATTAACAAGCTGTGTGTGCTTGTATTTACATTTGTGTAACAGTCTGGAGGTGTGAAGAGTTAACCCTGTGTGTGCTGGTGTAAGTCTTGCTAGTTTGTGGAACTAGAAGCCTGTGTGCCAGTATGGGACAGTATATTGGTTCCTATTGCCAGTACCCAATAGGTGGAGGCTGAACCTTGAAGTCTCTGGGGGGGTGTGAGAGCGCCGTGTTTGGGGGCGATTCCGTAGAACCTGTGTGAGAGGTGAGAGAGACTGCGGGCTGAAATCGTGTGTGACCTCATACAGCAAACACCCCAACATCACGGCAGCTGGGAGCGCGTTCGTGACAACTTGGTGGCATAGCGGTGGGATGATTCAGTTTCTTAGAGTATTAGGTGCATGGTTTAAGCAATTAACCCTTGCACTTATAAACTGATTGTAACCTTGCAAGGAATACAATAGTTTTACAAGGACAAAGCTCAGGGCCTATTATTTTTTAAGACATACGTGCGAAGCAGTTCCCTCCCCTTCTCTCTTGCTTTTCTTTTCTATCTTTTATTTTGCAATTTTGAGGAGATGGCTGCGGCATATAAACGTTTGACAAAGGTGGCGCTGATTTCAGATTGTGAGGATGCAGGAATTCCCACTAGTGGCAAAAGTAAGGAGCAATTGATTGACGCTCTTGTGCAGAGGGATCAGCATCAAGTCACAGGTGTGTCCCAGGAAGTGCATAGCCCAGATTCAGAAGCGGATCTAACTGTGGATATTGTTCAAAACGTTGGACTGGTAATTTCGGATGATTCTACTAGATCATGGGGGGACACTGCTATGGACAATTATATGCAAAGTGGCCTAAAATATTTGGGCCCAGCGGACATTACAACTAAAATGCAACTCATACAGCAGTTCCAGGAGAAGGAAGCTAGCCGTCAGGAGAGAGAGAGGCGTGCTGCTATGGAGGCAGCAGAGAGGCTTGCTGCTATGGAGGCAGCAGAGCACCAGGCAGAAAGAGAATCTGCTGAGCGAGAGGCAGAGAGGAGATATGAGCTGGAGCTTGCCAAGCTCAAACGCCAGCCAGAGGCCAAAGAGGCTGGTATTAGCAGACCCCATCCAGAGAATTTCTCTGTATTGGAAAAAGACGGGGATTTGGATGCTTTTTTGTAAGGATTAAAAAAGACATGCCAACAGTATGGACTGGCCAAAGATCAGTGGGCACAATATTTTACCCCTGGTTTGCGAGGTGAAGCATTGGAGGCCTTTGCAGATCTTCCACCTGAGATGGACGGAAATTATGAGGCAATCAAAAGTGCCCTGTTGCAACATTTTAACATCACTCCAGAGGCGCATAGGCAAAAATTCTGAGATTTAAAACACAGTGCCTCGGACACTTATTCAGGACTTGTGGCCCAACTGTGTGCTTCCTTTAAACAGTGGATTGGAGGGTTACAGATCACCACCTTTGAGGCTCTGCAAGATTTGATGATCCAGGAGCAGTATCTGACTTTGTGCCCAGCTGATGTGAAGGAATGGGTAGTGGATTGGGACCCTGAATCATCTGCAGAAGCAGCTAGACTGGCTGACAAGTACATTGTCTCCCGGGCACCTGCAGCTAAAAGAGGGACTTTTGTGCCAGGGCAGTCGGCCTGGAAAGGGGGACGGCCAGGAGGATCAACGCCACCCCCCTCAACACCATCACCCACTGTTTCTTCCTCTTTTGGGAGGATGGGGGCAAAGCCTGTTTTGGGAGACACCCACAGGTGTTTTGTGTGCAACCAGGTTGGGCACATTAGTACCGTCTGTCCAGAGAAGAAGACCGGTTCACCTTCCGCTGGGGGGGTAACCTTCCCTGCAATCTTCACCAGCTGTCCTGTGTGTTGCTGGACCAGAAGGGGGCCGGACGGACAACCTACAAACAGTCACTGTGGGTGACAAGGTAACTATGGGGTTAAGAGACACTGGTGTGGATGTTACGTTAGTGCGATCAGAACTGGTGGGGTTAGAGGACTTCATTCCAGGAAAGTGTATTTCTGTGCAAGGGGTGGGTGGAATTCACCTTACTGTACCTGTAGCCAAAGTTTACCTTGATTGGGGTGCTGGAAGAGGTATAAGAGATGTCGGGGTCTCGGATAATATGCCTATAAATGTGTTACTGGGGACAGATTTAGGAAGAATGCTGTCTCAGTATGTTTGTAATGATGATGTTAATGCCACCCCTGTTACTGTGTCAGAATCAACTGAAAGTACCAAAGTTTGTTCCCAGGTAGCAGGAGGTGACAAGGAAAAGGTCTGTTCAGTGGCACCTGAAATGTGTAAACCAGGACGTGACAGGGACAGGGAATGTCTTATTATATCTGATGTAGGTAATGATGCTAATGCCACTGTGTTAGAATCAGTTGAGAATACCAACATTTGTTCCCAGGCAGCAGGACGTGACAGGAAACGGAAATGCCATATTATACCTGAAGTGTGTAATGATTTTAATGCCACCCATGTTACAGTACCAGAACCTGCTGACAGTAACCATGTTTTATTCCCAGGCACCAGGATGAGAAAATGAAAGAGAATGTCTTATTGTACCTAATGCCTATAATGAGGATAATGTCAATAACAGTATTGCGCTAGAATACAAACCTGTTTTTACACTGACATCTTGTCATGGGATAGGGACAGCGGAAATTGTTATTGCAGATATTGCCATTAATACTGATGTAGATATTATGCTTAGTCGAAAGGGGACAGATGACCATGTGGTTAATTCTGTTGTGCTAGAGAAAGACAATGTTTCTACCCAGGTAATATGCTCAGAAGATGCTGTACAAGGAAACTGGGAGGGCGGGGAGAGTGAAGATGTGTATTCTGTGCCTGAACCAGCTGCACACAGAGCGGGTGAGCATGTGGGGGAGACACATAGTCCTGACCAACGGGAAGTAGCGAGTGACAGCAATCCTTACATTGCTGCTGGGACCTGTATGGGATTCAGGTCGAATGTTCACCACTCAGATCTACATCTGAGTTCTGACCATTCATCTGAGTTTTCTATAGAGACAGGGGGGTCAGTTGCTAGCCCACACTAACTTAGCCAGCCGTCTAATGGCTTAGAGGAGATAGATGAGGGGCCCAAACTCCCTGTTACTCTACACCCCCAGATAGATGAGTCCAAGGGGGAGGGGAGCGTCCTGTTCCGTAGCCCCCAAGATAAGAATTGCATAGTGTGTTCCACTGACAGGGAATGTTGTAACTGGGGAGCAGGGCAGAGTGGAAGTAGGTATTCTGCTGTGCCAGACTTAAGGGGTTCCCACTTAGATGTGTTTCTAGGGGAGGGAGGCATTCTTTCAGGCAGCCCCCACAAAGAGACTCAGGCAGTGAGCAACACAGAGAGGGTAGCTGAGGGGCCTAGCAACCCTGCTACTGTATGTCCCCACCTAGAAGTGCAGGGTCAGGAATCCCAGGCCATTTTTCCCTCAGGCTTTAACTTAGAGGACATGAGGATTAGAGACAAAGTGCACACTGTAACAGGGTTGGTACATGAAAACATGACGCAGGCCCAGACAAGCCAGAAGCAGTGGTATGATCCCCCAGCCAGGATGATAGGGAGAAATTTTCATGTTAATCTGTTGAAGGCTCATAATGACAGTGATGCGTGTGCCCTGACAGTCTGTAGATTGCCAGATGAGGGGAAGAAGGACTTGCCAGTGGATCTAGTAGCTGCAGCGCAAGGGATAGGACCACTTAAGAATACAGTGGTTATCCCACAGCAATGTAAGTATCAGGAGGCCCAGCCACCTGAGGTAATTAAACCCTTCTTAACCCATCCCACCAGACACCCTAGTGAGAGCCAGCTAGCAGCTATTACAGTGGAACCAGGGGGAAATTAGATGAGATGATCTTGGGCACTGACCTGTCAGTCAATGCCCATGCCATCTCTTGAAGGGGGGATATGTCAGGATGAGAGCATAAATCTGGTATGCTGAAATAGAATATTGAATGTCAGGACCCAAATAAATCTTTGCATGAATACCTAAATTAACCTGATGTTCAACTCAGATAAATGTGTGACCAAATGAGCCCAGTAGGAGGTAATTGAGTTAGGTAAACCCTTTGTGCAGAGACCAGCTTAAGATATGCAGATCACAGACATCCATTGTATTTGATCATGTATTTCCCTAGCTAATTGACTCCCTTTCAATAGGTAGTGTAAACACACACTAACTCCTGGGTGTAAATTGGAGAGCCATATGCCTAGGTGCAAATCTTGGAGACTCTGGTATAAAAATCTGCATGGTCTTTATGCAGGTATATAGAAATATGACCTTCAAAGGAAAATGTTGTCTTAGTTCATATTTTGGGGAAATCTGGATGCCACTCCGTATTGAGGGGCAAAAACCACACAAGGGTCTTAAAACATAGATACCAACTACACCGGGAACAACCATAGTCACATGTATTCCAGGATGAGATTGGATATTGTTGTAATCTCATCATATTTGGTATTTAAACGTGCGGGAGATTATGACCGGTTTATTGAGGGGGGTGTTATTTCTCTGAGATATATCTGTGAAGAATTACCAACAGGTCAAAACTTAGGAATAGTTTGACCAAACCTGAGGTAACACCCAGGGGACATTTCCGCCCCCACATTAGCATTCACGCTTCCGCTGTGAATGCCGTCCCATTTGAGTTTGCTTAAAAATCTGTGTTCTGAGGGGAAAAACTGTCAGACTTGTGGGGAAATCAAGTTACATTGATAAGCTGTCCATCTTCTTAGCCAAATCCCCTTGGCCAGAATGCAATTCATGTAAGTACAAATCTGAATGTAATCCTTTTTATTTTAAACTGTTTTTGCTTGTTATGTCAAATTTATTAATTGTTAATTATTATTTTTGTTATCTGAATGCCCTGTACTTTTTGTATATTAAATCTATAATTTAATAAGCTGCGTCCTTGATACCATAATGGATTCATTAGCCTGTTTAGAAGAGATTGCTCGACCAGGTTAACCCTTGGAATGCCAGTGTGTGATCTGTTGATACATTTGATTAACAAGCTGTGTGTGCTTGTATTTACATTTGTGTAACAGTCTGGAGGTGTGAAGAGTTAACCCTGTGTGTGCTGGTGTGAATCTTGCTAGTTTGTGGAACTAGAAGCCTGTGTGCCAGTATGGGACAGTATATTGGGTTCCTATTGCCAGTACCCAATAGGTGGAGGCTGAACCTTGAAGTTTCTGGGGGGTGTGAGAGCGCTGTGTTTGGGGGCGATTCCGTAGGTCTAGAACCTGTGTGATAGGTGAGAGAGACTGCGGGCTGAAATCGTGTGTGACCTCATACAGCAAACACCCCACAGTCATGGCAGCTGGGAGCGTGTTCGTGACACCATTAAATACTGTAATCAAACCTATATAACTGATGTAAAGCATACATTTAACAGTTATACAACCAGAAATCTCTTTTTTTGTGTAGACCATTAATGCAACATACTAGTTGTAATAAAAAAAATACTCAAAACTCCTAATGTACATAGGTTAGAGTTCATCTCTAAAATAGGTCCCATGAGGGTAGTACTGCTTGTAATACTCGTTCTTTCACCTTCATATCAGTCTTGACAATGTGGATTGAATCAGAAGTCATTAATCAGAGAAAATATCTAACTGCAAGATGATTGTAAAATTAACCCTATCAAGTAAATAAAGATGAGAATACACTAGAGTAATGTTCATTGTTTTACTGAAACTCACTTTCTTTGACAAATCCTTGTTTCACCAGATTTAAAAATGATGGGGAAGAGAATGTCGGTTTTAATTATATTTTACATTGTCTTATTTTCACTGGAGTACAAGAAACAGCAGGAAGAGATGAACAGGAATGCATGAAAAAAAGTACATCAGTGGTCACTCATATCATTAAACAACGTGTAATAATTATGTATGCAGAGCATAGGCATTTTTTGCATAATGTGTATTATTTCTGCTTTAGCAAAAAGTAATGTTTTTCTTGATTGAATTAAAAATGATAAACATACGGGGCCTGAGTCATTAAGGAGAGCAAGGCAAAAAAAGGAGTACATTTGATCCTAGACAAACCATGTTGCAATGCAAGGGGTGCAAATTAGTTTATTTTTTTGCACATGAAGAAAATACTGGCTTTTTGTCATGTAGCACACAAATACTTGATGACTTTATTATTACACTAAAACTTAAAGTTGATCTAGGACATGCCCTACCCCAACTATAAACCTGTCCCCACATTTTAAATTTACCTCCCTCTCCAATGCAACATTATTTTGCCAAAGTGCAAAGTTAATCCTTTTGTTTGCTTTGCTCTCCTTAGTGACTCAGGCCTATGATTATTTTTTGTAAACTTTCTTCTGCAGTAATTCACATAACTTGGGGCTGTACTTAATTATAGATTGCAGTTTTCAAAGGGTTTTGGTGCATTTTATAGAAACCACCAAACTTTTGGACATTTATTATAAAGAGCCATTTCCATTGATCAATGTAAAAGATCGATGAATATCAAAATTCAGGTTATGTTTCAGCAAGATCCTCTTGGGCCCAGCTTATATGAGACATATATTGTATTCAACTATTTTATCTCAGCTGCTTATTGTGAAATTATATTATTTGATAATTGTTGTTGATAGGTTATTTTTATGCCACGAGTTGGCCTAAATAGTCCAAATGAGCTAAAACTATTCAGAGTTTGAGATAAAATTGTTCCATCTAAACCATACTCTTGAATCTGATTGGAGCTATGGGTTTGATGTCCACACATCTCTACTAGAAGTGAGATCAAGAAAAGAAAGTATACAACAGATTTACTTGCGTCTGTATTTAACTAGAACCGGATCTCAAGAAAAGTCTCTTTGCAAAAAGCACATAAAAAAAGTATAAAATTATTGTCACTTGTTAATAATACAGTCAGTAATAAAAAAGCATTATAAAAAAAGTTTTTTTTCTTCTTCATGAAATACATTTATTAGGATGTTATTAATGGCTACTGTCCAAAAAGTGCATTTTTACAGTTGCTCCTGATTGCAAACACATCTTCTAGCATGTATACACAAATGTCAACATCATTATCACTCAGCACTTACACCAGACCTGTAGCTGGTGCAAGGGATAAACCAGAAAAGCAGAGATGCCTAAAGCGTGAATTGGGCATAGTTATGTATGCTCAAGCTTGGCACGTCCTTACTGTATATTGACTACGTGCATATGCCCCTTCCGCCAATGAAATCACAGAGAAGCACATTTCTAGTCTTACTCCAAGCAATGCAACAAAAAGCTTCACACTAGACATGATACATTTCCAAAAACCGTTAAAGTGAAATACTCATCTTGCTTCGCATTTGGCCACCACATTATGCATGTTTGGCAGCAGTGTATGGCCTTACCTGTTTTCAGCACTATCCCCAATCACAACACACACCAGAATGTATAGACCAGTGATGGCTAACCTGTGACACTGCAGGTGTTGTGAAACTACAAGTCCCAGCATGCTCTACCAGCTAACAGCTAGTTATCTACTGGCAAAACCTGCTGGGGCTTGTAGTTTCACAACACCTGGAGTGTCACAGGTTAGCCATCACTGGTATAGACCATTCTCCTCTCATCTGGTTTTCTACAGCATAAATTCTGCAAAATGTGAATTTACAAACACTGTACTATTAATACACACATAAATATTGACACATGTAATAAGTGTACTGATTTCCCCTTACTTTCATGATTAATTTAAGCCAACAATAAGGCTAAATCAAGCAGTATTTTAGGAGAAAACTGGAAATGTCATATAAAGAGGGGGGTGTTTCTAAAGCAGTAGACGTGTAAACCTTAATGTGATGGATACACTTTTTAACAATGCACCGCCTCTGATTTTTCAACCTCTCCGCATACTTACTGTAGATGCACTTCTAGTTTGCAGAGGTGTCCCTCGAAAATAGAGAGTAAGCATGCACCTTGAGCCATCCAGATGCATTGATGTTTTTTAAAATTTGTTTATACAAATAAATGTACCGATTTAAATTTAATCTGGAGACCAGGGACAGGAGCGTAACGAATTTATAGTAAGGAGTGTATTAAACACCTAAAGAGGGTTAGCCCCTGGAGAACCATGGGCAGCAGCTACACAGTGCTAGGCAGTCGAGGTGCTTTGCTGGATCCCCGCAGTAGCTACCAATGTTACCTATTCTAGTTAGGCCACTGAGTTGGGATAATTGTGCCCCTCATTCCTTCTGTTTTTTATACAGTTTACATTAGATTTATAGAAATAGTTTTTACTACATTATGATTAATATTCACATAGTATTAAGTGACTAATAATTTCTGAAAAGACTGTGACTGTATATGCTACAGATAGATATCTGCCTACACTGCTGGCCGTGAGTATGTACACAATTCCACATTTGCCCGTCATTGTTCCAGCATTGATCGTGATTTTAGGAAGCTTAAAAAACCAAATCAATAGATGCGATGTGCTTTTGTATGATTAAAAATGATCATGGGACCGTATACACTATAGCAATATGTGACCAGAAGGTCGTTTACTGTTTGATCTGCACAATATTTGCATCAGTGTGCACCCAGCTTCATATAGTTCAAGCAGGTCGAAATAGAAAACACAAAAACCTTTCCAGGAACAAATTTTGCAAAACCATGTCTGTATCTGGAGATTAGAGACAGCTAAAACCTATGTCCTTGCTTGATAAATCAAATAGAAATAGTGTAATTTGTTGTCATAATCATACTCACAAGATATAAATTGACTTTTATGAGACAAAAGGTAAAGACTTTTCTTTGTGTGAATAGCAAATGTATTATAATTATAAATATAAATATACTGTATAGTATTTCTAACGTTAGTAATGTTGTTCATGCATGTGCATTGTTTTTACGTCTAGATAAAATTTGTGTTTTTATTTACTTTCTTTATTTCATAATTAAAACTGGAATTCAAAATGTGTTTTCTAATGAGCTCCTAAAAGTAATACCTGAGAAAGGCAAAGTTTAGGAAAATGCAGCAAAGTACAAGAATATTTAAGTTCTTTCATTGCCATTACCATGGCTTACAGATGGGCTTTTTTAAATGAATCAAGCACAGGAAGCAAAGTCCTATGGAATTAACATAGGTTTATGATATATCTGACCCTGTACAGGCTCATGTTACTGTAGAAAATGATGTGACAATGTGTTGCATGACAAGATGTGCCATTCACACATGCACATTATTTATGGTGGGATTTGCAGCAAATTAACATGCCAAGGGGCTCAAAATGTGTAATGGCTTCAGTTCCACAGTTCCAGCCGTAGCATAAAACTTCTAGCTCTAGGGATAATTAACTGAAGGGAAAAAGCACACAATCATGACCACCAAATAAATAAAATAAATTCAGCCTATAGGTACAACTAGTACCTCTAATCCCTGTTAACCATATGGGAACTGCCAAGCCCCAAATACTCTGATATAGACAAAATAAAAGGAAACAGGAGTGCTGAAAAAAAACAGGAATTCTAAACATTTCATTGAAGTAACACAATCATACATACCCTTATATGCTACTGAGAATAATACATACATTAATAACTGGAATTTTTCTGGTGTCTTCGAGATTGCACCTGAAATAATGGCATTGTTCAACTCTGATATGTTGTTCCTTGTCACATATAAAAAGTGATATTCTCAACTGAACATATAATGGTATGAAAATGACTGCAAGTAATAAAATGTAATGCTGCCTTATTGTGGAAAAGTAAGCATATATGACATTTGTTTCTTACCTATTCACTGGTGTGCTGGATATTTCAGCTAATGTCTACCGAATGTGAAAAAAAAGTGGTCTGGTCATTCATATCCTCATCTTCGTTATTCATTACAATATAACTTGGCAGGCAGCCACAACTGCTAAGTTGTTTACCTTGTTGAAACAATCTGCTCAGTGTTAGAGATAAGCTGATATGTTTAAATTATGTTCTTCAACCTTAGGACAGCGGTAAGACTTACTGCTGCATTTTTTAAAAACTTTCTAGCTTGGGCATATTTCCAATGTTTTTCATTTAGCATTCATATCCGTGTTTGTATCTAAAGCTCATGTGGACCTAGGTATAGCAATGACTCTATACCCTGCCCAGTATACTCACCACCCTGTTCCTTTCCCCAGACCCTAAGCGACATATATATATATATATATATATATATATATATATATATATATATATATATATATCACTGGGTAATGTTTGCTGCTGCTTGATAGACAGGCATAAATCTCTGGCTTTACCTTAAATATTTGTCCTTATTTTTCCATAAGTAGGAAGGGTTCATTCCTCCCCCTGTCACACTCAACTCATGTGGCATGGTGTCACTCCACCATGCGGACAAATTAGAGGAGACTATGTGTTCTCTGATTGAACAGCATTGAGTGAGGTGCGCACCCAATATTATTCAATCAGAGAAGACTCAAAGAACACACAGCGTCTCCTCTGATTGGTGCTGTCAGTTGCCCCTTTAAGAGTCCCTGTCTGTGACATGCATGCTATCTGGTTATGAAAGGGGAGCTTGGAGGCAAGATTTCTACAGGGGGGTTCCTGTTCTGTTATATTCAGTGGAGGGCTGGCAGACTTTAGCCCCGGGCGCAAGCACACCGCACTGACCCATAAGTAGCGGCCCATCCTTAAAGGGTGATTTTTGGTACAATATATATTTATCTATATAAAAAGAGGCTATTTTAGTGTTCCTTAATCCACATATATATGTTTATGCCCAGGCCCAGAGCTGCACTAAGGCTCTGAGGGGTCTGGGTACTTTAGACAGGGTAAACCCCTATGATGTAGCATGGTTATCATTTTAGATAAATACACAGGCAATACTGTGTGCACTACTGTTAGGTGCACACAGTCCTTCCTTCACAAGCAGAACACGGTGAAGCGGGACATTTCCCCCCAACTGTCCTAAGCGAAACAGTCAACCAAATTTGTGACTGTCCCACCAGATTCAGGACAGTTGGCAGAGTGTCCTGCTCTCTCCTACCTGTTCTTGTCACTGTCACCACTTGTGGCTGCTGGTTACTTTAGCTCATTTGCTGGTTGTCTGGATCCTGGAATATTGGAGGCCCTATTTGGAAAACAAATGGGTACATAAAATTTAGAAAACTCCAACCTGTCCCAGTGTTAAATCAATAGCACACACATTTTATAATTAATCCTCCCTCCAGCCACAACATTAAAATAATAATATTCACATTTGCTAAATAGATCTCTTTCCCTCCAACCAACCCTGACATTAGATAGCAAACACATTTAATATATAAACCTATTTTCCTCCCTCCAAACAGCCCCAGCAATAATTTAAATAGCATTTCCGTTTAACGAATAAAAACCATTTTCCACAACAATCCCAGGCATTAAATAATTCATAATCACATTTAATAAATAGACCTCATTCTCCCCAAACAGGCCCACAATCAATTAATAGCTCACCATACCAGCATTAAATTAAAGGTCAAATGACTCCATCTTAAATTCATAGGACCCACTATTAAACTAAATTGCCTCACCTTCATCGCACAAATAAAATAGCACCCAATAATAAGCCCCAACCTGCACTCCTCGATTAAATTAATAGCCTACCTCCCACATTATATTAAGACCCCCCTTCCTCACACATACTACACTCCTATACTGGGGCCCTCCCACACACACTACACCCCTATACTGGCCCCTCTCTCACACACACACACACACACACACACAATACATTCATATACTGGCCCCCTCACACACAGACATTAATTTAGCATACTGACGCTCACATTAATTTAGCATACTGACACTCACACAGACCTTAATTTAGCATACTGACACTCACATTAGTTTAGCATACTGGCACACACGCACACTCATTATATTAGTATACTACCCCCCCCCCCCCCTCTCTGGCACTTACCTGGCTCAATCCGTGCACGCTGTCTGTTTCTTCACAAATGGGACCGCACCTGTCACATGGTGCATATCCCATGTGACACAAATAGAGGTGCGTCGCGCGTACATATATAGTTGTTTTTTTGTCCAGACTGGGGGGGCATATGCCCCCTTGCCCCCCGGCCCAGCCCGCCTCTGGTTATATTAGTATTATTAAAAATGCTTTAGACATTGAAAAACATATATCTTAATTAATGGAGGTTTTTAAATATATTTGTTCCACACACAAACTCAATGGGGACAGAGAGAAACATACATGGGAGGCAGATGGAGTAAGAGAGAGAGAGAGAAAGGTACATAAACAAAAGTGGAGAAAGAAACACAAAGGGAAAACAGAGTTGATAGAAATAGGCTGCACCACTTTTCTGGTTACTCCATGATGTCACTGTCCCATTTTCCAACAAAAGAAGCGTATCTATAGTTGATCCAAGTCTCAGATCACATCTCCAGGAGGCATTCTACAGTTATATATACAAGCCCTTACTGTACTTAATTTATGCCTCTCCATGCAAAAGGGGCCGCAAGTCTAAAATAGGCTCAAATTTAAATATAGATTGGTGCGCAACGTGGAAATGTACTTTTATGCCACAAAAATTGATGTGTACCCAGCTCTGAACAAAGTCCTCATATCTGTGTGTATGACATTATCACTGAGCAGGAGAAGTCATTTACTATTTTTCTTTTCTGGTTCTTTGAAGCTTTCTAGCCTCTAGATTCTTAATATTCCACCATCAGGTAAATATTACATTAAAACCCTGTAGGACAGAAAGAAAAGACAATGCAGTATCTAATTTTTAATATTGCATTTGAAAAAATGACTTGCTCCAAGTATTCAAACACTGTTTTGTTACAACATCAGCTGAAAGCTGGAGAACCATTTCATGCTTACCTCTGACAAGAAAGTAATATGGCACTACTCTGTATTGAGGCTAATTGATGAGTCTAAAGAAATGGAACGGAGAGTTATATGAATTTTGAATAATTTTACAAAGCAACCTAATAGTCAAAAGAGGACTGACCCGCGACCGTAATATTCTTATATTCTTATACTAAAATGATCATCCAGCTAGAACAACATACACGATCACATGAGGTTGAGGATGGTGAGGATCTTGTAGTAGAAAAACACCCACACCCACACTAATATTTTTTTTAATGTTTACACTACCTAGAATACTACAAATACTGGACCTGATTCACCAAGGCATTGTATCTGCCAATTATGAGCATATCACTGCCAGAATGGGCAGATACTGCCGTGAATGCAGGCCTGTACCATGCGACAGCGCACGCAAAGGACACTTACTACAGTGTCCGTGTTTGAGGAGCGACCTGGGTGAGCAAGGGGCCTTTTGCCAGGGACATTTACAATAGGGTCGTGCCAAACTTGAGCACAGGCAGCTGAATCCATCTCTATGCCTGTCAAAGAAACCTGTTTTTCAACTGTATCTATTGCACCAATTCTGAGGCTAGTGTAACTTCAGTAAGCTCTATACTGTGTTAAAAGAAAGAATTAAAAAAAAAAGGGTGCTGTCACCTCCTCCTAACGATATTAACCCTTGTACTGCCAGCCTATTGCTGGTAGTCAAAAAATCGGGGAGGGGGGAAAGCGTGGGTTCATCCGATTTTACAATAACACGCACAAGGCAAGCCAGCCAGAGCTGGTGGCTCTATAGCAGGTAAACCTGGGGTCCCACTGCCATTATGACACACAGTCCCAGGCTGTTCAGAACAGGGCTGTATTCTCTAGGGAGCGGGGTGCGCAAAAAAATCTGTGCATGGACCCCCTGAAAGCACCAGGGCACTTCCCACACTCCTGTGATGGGTCTTTGTGTGGATGACAAGGGAAAAGACCAACCACCATAAGGCATGGCTGTTGTGCTGACCAATCAGAGTATATGAGATGTTAATTGGCATTTGCAGTTCTGTCCTGTCACCTGTGGTCACTGGTGAGTGAGTGTGAGTTACTATTATGTACAGGGAACTGTCTACATGCTATTGTGAAGCCCCTATGAGAACGGAACAGATGCACACAGCCATCCTACCTTTCCCACAGAAACCACCTCCACATGCACATATCCGCTCCAACCGCTCTCCACCTCAGCACAATCGTCGATGTGAGCCTGATTCCTAGATTATACAGCGGAGAAGACTACAGGAGAGAGACAGAAGGCACAGAAAATAGCAACAGCATATAGTCCGGTCTGGTACCTGCCGTGGCCACCTCACAATGGTCAACAGCTCACCTCAGCTGACAATTCGGAATATGCACACATCAATTGGCTCCATCTTCAGGGTAAAAACCCCAGTATGCACTAGGCACCTAACTACACCACAGGCCTCTGCCTGCAGCCTGGAATCCAGGCCTCTAGGCCTTTTACTAAGTAATGCAGGACTTGGTGCCCTTTTATACCTAATTAAAGACCTCCGCACTCACCCAAGGTCTTTACTGGGATCCTACTACAACAGAGGGTCTAATGACCTCCTAACAACAGGGGCCTACAGCCCCTCTGACGACAAGAGCCTAATGCTTTCTTAACAACAGGAGCCTAATGCTCTCCTAACAACAAGAGCCTAATGGCTTCCTAACAACATGAGCCTAATGCTCTCCTAACAACAAGTGCCTAATACTCTCCTAACCATAAGAACTTAATGCTCGTCTAACAACAAGGCCCTGTGCCCTTCGAACAAGGGTCTGTGATCTTATAACAACAGAGACCTGATGTCCATCTAACTGCAAAGGCCTGATGCCCTTCTACCCTATATGGGCCTAGAGCCCTCTCTCACAAGAGGGCCTTGTGTCCTACCAAATAGAGGCCTTGTTCCCTGATATCAAACTAGAGGCCTTGTGCACGGTACACTTATGGACCTAGTTCCCAGGTACTCAATTTTGCCTAGTCCCAGCCATTCAATTGGGCCTAGTGTCCAGCTACTCTATTGGGATCAGTGCCCAGCCACTCAATTTGGGGATAGTGCCAAGGCAAGCAAATGGGCTTAGTGTCCGCTAATTAATGGTTTGGGGCTCAGTGAACCTTACCTACATCCTATCTGAGCCGGGCCTTGTGCCCCCTACTTGTTTAACAGGCCTAGCACCTGAATTTCGCCAGGGCCTTATGCCCTATGAAGGAATGAGGTGAGGAAAGATAAAGGAGTGCGGGCATGGACCCGGGAGAAGTAGCACTCACAAGGGCCCTACCTGCTCCCAAGATATTCAAGGTCTTCTTCTAGCACTCCCCACTCTGTCTGCACCGATTTTTCACGGGTGTCTTTTGGTCTTGATCCCCATGTGTCTTCACAGGTCAAAGTAGCCTCCAGCCCTAATAAGGGTTCTCTGCCTCTGGCTTCTACTCCAGTCTTCCCAATCGCTTCTGTCTTGTTATCTTGATCGCGTAGTCTTCTTCTTCTTCTTCCACGTAGCCTGTCCCCTGACATCCGTTTTCCATGCTCTCCACCAACAGACTTCTAAAATGGCCGCGCACGTGCTGACATCACACGGTATTGTGGCGCCAAACGTCTAAGCACTGGGAGGTGAGCTCTGATTGGCTCACTGACCCAACCAATAGTGGTGCGGCTGTGGTGACGTGAAGGGGTTCACCGGACGTCAGACTGCTCGGTGAGCCTCTCACACTATCACAAAACACAAATTTTCATAAATCAAAGAAGGTGGTAAACTGTTAGACAACAGAAAATAGTAACAGTGCTAAATAGGAACTTTTAATGCAGTGGAAATTTAATAGTGGCGGTATGAAAAATGTAAGTTAATCGAATTTGATCTTTTTTCAATCAAAGTAGTAGGAGAAGAGATTTCAGAAGTATGAAATGCCGCCATATACCAACCCACTTCCGCCACTGTTTTAATAAAAGCAAATATATACACTATAATCCGCAGATATGCTTAAAAAAATAGCATTTATTAAAAAATATATATTAAAAAAACACTTGTGTATGAAGCTCATTAGAAAATGCTAGCTAAGTCAACATGAAAAACACTATCTAAATTAATAATATTCAATGTACTTTACAGCAGAGGTGGAAAAACTGGTATTATCACAAACACAGGACAACACCTAAAAGCCCGGATAATTTAATTAGGAGAGGAAAATGTTTTATATAAATGTATACATAAATTCAACCCAGTGACTAGGAGCAGAAGTTCACCATAGGCAAATATCAATCGCAAATTCTTTGTAGCTTCATATGTTCATATGTCCACTTGTCCATCCTGGCGAAAAGGTTAGAGGGTGGCTAGAGTTGTATTATAAGATGGTCAACTTGATATTTTCAAGTGCTTTTACCAGTAAGTCTCCAATAGAATAAGCAGAATGGATGGTAATGGTCAAGGATAGTGATTAGTGCTCTTTCTAAAATCAGATGTTCCTAGCACTGCTGAGATCAAAGTTGACAGTAGTCAGCCAAAGCTCAATTCAAATGTAAAGTGTCATAGAATTTTTTTGACTAATTACTGCTTCAATAAATCACTCTGATGAGCATATAAAGGGGCATGTGAGGAGGTCTGTGTGGCATTTGGGGGAGTTTTGATGTACATGTTGGATCTGATGGCTTATGGAGTTTGAGGACATGTGGGTACATTTTGTGGCAAGTGGGAGTCTAAGGGCATGTGGGACTATTTTGGAGCATGCAGGAGGTCTGATATAGCTGTGTTGGATTTTTGGAGCAAGTGAGGGACATGTGGGGGAATTTTGGCATGAGTTATGTGCCAATGTTAAGGTCACTTGTGGGCTGTTTTTTCATTCTTGAAATTAAGGGTAATGTGTGGCCCTTTTAAAGGCTGGATGAATGTATTATATATTGTGTGGTCTGTGTTATGTACTGTCAGCTTTCCACATTTTATGTACATATACATTTTCCAAACAGGCCCCAAAATTCCAGGATCCATTCAAGAAACCAGCAATAGGTTATGAAAGCTGCAAAAAGGAGAGAACACAGTTCACCAACAGCCACATCATTTAGCCCTTCTAATTTTATGTAAATACAAAGTATTCCGCGCTTACACCTAAATAGTGAATTGATCGGGAGCTTGAAACAAAAAAGTTTTATCAAAAATTATAACAATACGTCATGTATAAAATGCGCAAGCATAGGCAATAAAATACATAAATCAATATGCTGATTACGGCATGTACATAATGATGGTCATTGACCGCAGTACAATGGGTGAAATACTAATAAGTGCAAAGATCAATGTCTAGATTAGAAATGCATGAAACGATAAATTATGACTTGGTTACAGTCCTGGAAGATGCCACAGTCCAGTGTAACTTAGCTAGATGTCCAAGTTAAAGAGTGTGTTACAATACTTGTGCTTAGAAGCAGTCCATAGATCCAGTGGTTGTCCTGTTAATCCAATGTGTAAAATTGATGGTGAGCGGGCGATCCGAACGTTGGTTAGTGTATAATGTCCAAAGTCCAGTGTAGCGATGTATAGAATAGCGGAGTCTCGGTTGATCAAATATTAGAGGCGGCGTGTATCCTAGCATGGAACACACGCCTATCCGGATGTGACGTATCGGGTGTGTAAAATCCGGAAGTGGTTGCTTATTGGCCGACGCGTTTCATCACCTAGGTGACTTTCTCAAGCCCTTCTAATTTTGTTTACTAACCTATCTTGCACTCTCTCTTTTAAATTTTTTCTTCCCCTCTCTCTTGCGGTCATCTATCTCTCATCTCAATGTCCTGTACATACCCCTGCTGTGTTTCTACCTTTCTCCCTTATGCCTGCCTGCTTCATTCCTCCTCATCTTCTCCAATCATGCCCTCTTTCAACTAACATTTAGAACAGTGAAAATCAGATCAAGGCACTAAGAGAAGAGCCCATGCACACTTAGCATGCTTCAGTGGTGAGGGGTGGCAGGGTTGCCGTAGCATGCGCTTGCTCCAGACGCCATTGCTCCACGTTACATTTCTGCTTGTACAGATCATCATTGCACCAATAGTTCACCATATGCTGCCATAATGAGATTGTGGCTTTTTAGCACTGTATGAGCCTCTGCCATCAGATTATTTTTTTAGGCATTCTTTTTGTACTAAAAGTGAATTAATGTGTATGTAATAAATACTTTGCAGCAGCACATATATGGTGATAAAATTATACTTTGTATCTTATTTTATTCTGATTTACATAATAACACAAGAAGCAATTTATACTTAGGATCTGTAAACTATCCATAATGTAAACATGGTAAAAACTATTCATTTCCACATTTAGATGGGGTCTATTTTGATCTTGGTTTTAAAAACCTTAAGCGATTATTTCATAACAAAAAAAACATTTTAGAATTTTTAATGTATGAAAAATAGATGTCCCATCTCAGGTAATCCTAGCAATAATTTTTTAAGCAGCAGGATACAGGACTATCAGACTGAGTAGATAATGATATCAGCTGTTTTCTTCCAAAACAACAGGTGTTTTGGCATGAAAAAGTATATCATCATACTGAGATGATGACATCAGTTCATACTTCAGTTTAATTATAAACTACCTCTATTAATCCTCAGTTAATTAAACCTTTGTGTATTATACAAGGTGAAATACAAACATAAAAAATGAAATTATGTACAAAGAATAACAGAACTTACAATAGATATCTAGATTTGATGTAGCCTTGCATTGATTTTGGCTGTTATCTTACACAATATATTTAACTTTTACTATCATTTAGATTATTTTATTAAAATACTTTATTTATGCTCAAACAGTTGTTTAAAATGTACTCAGCAATACAAAGTCCTCCTTGTTCAGCTGTAAGACATGGGAATGGCAAGTGAGGCTTTGTCAGATAACCGTATCTTTTATCATCAAGCACAACCTTCTGGAGAGATGATTCTCCAACAACAGGGGATGGTATCACATTCTGATGACCTAGAGAAGCATTTTGTAGCTTGATCAATGGCATCGTCTTATCTTTTCATGAAACTGGTATTAATCATTATGTTATGATCTGTGGCAGCTTATTATATATACATATATATATATATACATATATACATATATATACATTATATAAATAATGTAAAAGAATGAAGACTGGTTCATCAAATGAAAATGTTTTCAGAGATTTATATTTATTATTATTATTATTATTATTATTATTATTATTAATATTATTCACTGTCTAACATTTGGACACTGTATATTATCGAGATTTTTTGTGATCACCCAATTTCATTATAGGCTTATTTGCCTTTTCATAATTTCTAATTATGTTAAACAAATAGCAAGACTTTTTTTTATTGTGCTTATTCAGACATAGACCCCAGGTGGTTCTTGTATTTGGTGTAACACAAAAGAAAAGCGTAGTAATGAATTTCAGAAGAAACACCTAGTTTTGGTGTGCAATAGTACTGTTTAGTATGGCGCTAAAGCAGTTTGGTTGGATAGCTTTTCTTGCTTGCTATGAAAACTGAACTATAGCTTATCCTGTGAGCTCACCAGGCAGATCTCTTAGAAAAAAATTAATTCAGTAGGTATATTTGGCTTTTATATGCAGTATTTTGGTATACCACCAGCAAACTATACTAAACACAAATACACCTGCCACAGTATACTTACTATTAAAAGCCCAAACAAGCATAATTGTACTTCGTTTATATGTGAATAACTTACATACCTCCATACATAATTAACTTTTACAAGGGAATATAATTATAAATATGGTTTAATGCTAGGGCCTGATTGATTAAGGAATGTAAAGCAAAAAAAATGAGTAACTTTGAACCTTGGCAAAACCATGTTGCAATGCAAGGGATGCAAATGAGTTTATTTATTTTGCACATAAGGAAAATGCTGGCTGTTTATCTATGTAGCACACAAATTCTTGATAGCTTTATATTTACACTGACATTTAAAGTTAATCTAGGACATGCTCTACCCCAATTATAAATCTGTCCTCACATTTTAAATGTTCCTCCCCTTCAATATAACATAGTTTTGTCAGGGTTCAAAATGACTCATTTTTTTTGCTTTCCTTTCCTTAATGAATCAGGCCCTTAGTGTTTTTTTAAATAAATTATCTGCTGATTGATACTTATTTCCTATACACCTTATTTATCTATATTTACATTTAATAAGTGCATGAGCTGCCATATTGAATGCTTTTCTATGATAAAATCAAATATGGTACAAAACTACAATGGAGCAGAACCATTGAATGGTCAAATTGTTAGGAACAGTTTAGAATTCAGAATTAACTTTTAATTTTGCTTCTCTAATCGAGATCTAAAATATTTCATTTATTTATTTGTAATTGCTGCAATATTATTCCCATTAGAAATGCATATGGAAGTACTACAAACACAATCAAATAGTAAAAAAAAAAGGACCGGGTGTTTTTCCCAATGTCAGGGGCAAGTGCAAACTGTTTATTATTACATTTATATTATTTACAGATTATTAGTAGGAGAAACAGTGAATGACCTAACTTACCGTTTCTAGATGCTGCAGCTAAAACGGCACATGTTTAGCAGGGGAAGGAAGGAGCTAAAAGCATAACGTTGACAGTCAGATGCAATGCTTTCCATTTAAAAATGTTCCAAGTCACTTTTCCATTAATAATGTTCGGACAACCACCCCCTCCCTCATTTAAATGTCCATGTGCCTGAGTTTCATATAAATACATATTTGGAAAACTGTTATTGCACAGCTGTTCTTTGCCACCTACTAATACATCTTTTAAAATTAAATGTTAATTTTATTGAGTACAATTATGAAATTGTGTAAATTGGAAGTTCTTTCTTAAATAACAATTGTATACTTAATTTGCACTCAACAGTAACTAGATAAACATGCCATTTACTTAAACTTGAACCCCATATGATGCAGCTGACCCAAAATTATAGTATAATTTACTGAGGTAACAGCCAGTTGTGTGTGAATCTTCAGTTGCTGCTCCTTTAAACCCACAAACAGTTTAATTTGTATTCTATGTCTTGCTTTTAGCCTAATTATGTTCACCTACCATATATATGAAAGAACGCATATGGTACATAAAAGGAACATATGAAAGGGCTTGCTTAACATCTTGGGTCTTCGGGGAAAAAAGTTTATGGAGCAGGGTATAGGTAAATAAATGGAAGTTAAATAACAACATTACAAAGGAGAAATCGTGAAAACTGAAAAGGACCACGATGACACAAAAAAGTATAATGAATAAATAAAAATGTAGAATTAAATATAATAATCTATAAAATAAATGAGGAACAATGAATATTATACAAAGAAAAAAATACATAAATATTTGCCAAAAAGATGAATTACTAAAAATCTTACATCTCAAATCTATTTTAAAGGCTCAGTAACCATTGAATAATATATATATATATATATATATATATATATATATATATATATATATATATATATATATATATATGTGTGTATATATATCTACTATATAAATGCCTAGTGGCGTGTGTGAAAACAACAAAACAAGCTGCAGCGCCACCTGCTGGGCAGAGTTATACACTGACCTATATATTTTTTGAAGGAGAAGTGACAGTTGGGAGTGGTTGGTGGTTGCCGGGGGTGACAGTGGGGAGTTTTTAACACCTTAAGTAGCTTGATGAAGGATGTGGCGATAAAGATGAAGGATGAGGTGATGGAGAAAAATGATGAGGTGGTGACATGTGGACAAATACACGTTAAAAAAGGGTGCTTGCATTGGGAAGTAATGCTCTTCACCTGAGGAGGCCTGGGCTAAGCCCAAATGCATGACAAGAACCTTTTTAACACCTTAAGTAGCTTGATTTGACTAGAATGCATGAGTATCATGCACGGGTTAACTTGTATGTATGTATAAATATATATATATATATATATAATCTAAAAAATAAAATATAAAGAAAATGTAGGAGGATAATGAAATGAAGTTATTCAATAATAAAAAGATCATAAGGCTTTTCAACTGCCTAATGTGCATTACCAAGATGGGTATTGTGGAAACCTACATCATATTTCATCACCTGGCTCAGTGTAGGATGTCACCTTTCAATATTCGGAACCTATGGTGAGTTCCACTCTTGCTTCTAATTTTTTCTTGGCACTGGGGAGGATGTTTACAGAAATATGGCATTATATAACAACTTTTGAATAAATTAGTACACAGTATACAGGGTTCTGTAACATAACAGTATATCAAAGTATTGTATATATTTTTCAATGTAATTTTATATTTAGGAAAACATCAAAAATAACTTCTATCTATAACTAGACTAAAGTTTGCCCTTTTTATTAAAAATCATGTCATACCTAACATGTTTATCAATCCATCTTGCGTAATGAAACTTTGCAGCAAATTACCCTTATTTTTCTATGTCTTGTAGAACGAATGACTAGATTTTAAGGCAGATGTTATTGGAGTTGTTCTCTGTTTTGGGAGGCAGATGTATGCTTGACAGTTACATATGACAAATACTTTCATCGACACATACATTTATAAATTAATAAATTATGCAGTGGTCATTTAGGGTGCATGGCTCATGCAGGCATCACTTATGTCAATGAAAGTGTTTTGTCCAAAGTTGTGGTATTAATAATTCAGGGTAGATAGCATTTAGTAAAAGACTAAACAAAAGCACTTTACGGTTTTACAAAATAACCTTGCATACAGACATTTTAAATATTTATTTAAGTATATAACAAAATAATTCACTCTTTGTAATTGTTGAGTAAATAATGTTATTGTTTTCTTTTTCATATATATATATATATATATATATATATATATATATATTTACATATCTATCTATATCTATCTATATATAAATAGCTATATATATCTATATGTATCTATATCTATCTATCTATATATATATATATATATATATATACACACACACCTTTTAGAATTTAAACATTAAGATTAGGTTCTATAAATGTATAAGCTGTAGATATTAATGTTTCACTCTCAAAGCAACCAATTCTGCAACAGCCTCTTAATTATATGAAAACAGTAAGTTGTCAGCCTTTTTGTTACTACAAATCTATGTTTTCATTTGACAAGGAAGAGTTTTATTTTCTGCTTGTAAAATTTTATATCATACGTTTTAGGTGGATTTAGTTGAAACATTTGGATGACCATATGGAACTCTCAAATGCACCATGGGGTCCTTGGTTATAAGAAATCTGATCACTATGTCCCAAGTGACAGCTGGGATCTTTACACCATCCGAAAATATTTTGGCTTCTAATTTGTCATAACTACCTCCCGTGGAAAGAAAATATGTTATGCAGTTTCTCTGCATTGCTATTTACAAAAAATAAAAATAAAACTGGAATCACCGATTAGACAGTTGGCAATACATTTAATTTCCCTATTGCATAAAATAAATATTTGCAAATTTAAGTTTCTGTGCATCAAATTGTGGTGGTGGCAAAACTCAACCTAAATATATTAACTGAAATTCTAGTTTACTATTTTGATTTCCTTTAGCACCACAAAAAAATGACCGCATGTTCTATACCATAAAAATACCCAGAAGTGAGAGTCAAAATGGACATTACGCTGAAATACTGTTTGATTTGTTATGATACATTCTATTGTATGCTGCATAACAAACAGGTATTGCAATATATGAGAGGTGCTTTATTCATATTATTATTATTACAAGGCTATGCCAAGGGAGGATTTTATCATTTTTCATAGCGATTTGATTACTGTGCAGTGAAAGTTGCATGGCAGCTTCCACTCATTAGCTGCCACGGTTAATGCATGTAAGTACAGTGTGCAGATAAATATGGTACTCTGTGAAGAACCAATATCACTTGGCGCCCATATGCTTAATGAACATTTCTAAAGTGAAAATACACAGTAGTTATAAATAAGATATGTTTACAGAAGGAGATAGTAAGGTAATGTATTAAATGGAGAAAAATGGAGCCATAATGCGCAGATGCTGTTTTATTGCTATCAAAAGCCTAATCTTACAAAACCAGCCATGTTAACAGCATCAAGCGGATGGTGGCTGTGGGGGAAAACATTTTGATCCATAGATCGGGGCATTCTTTATCAGATGTGGCGTAACCAAGTTAAAGCAACTGAAGAAATGCCCCAATGCGGAAAAAGATTTTGAGATCCTGCAGACTGTGCATTAGACGAATATTCCTGGTTTAGTAGGTGTCTGAAGAGTCCCTCTAACTTTTGTAAAATTACCTTTTAATGAACTCTGAGGTAGAAATATCTCGACATTTATAAAAGAACTTTGGAGGATTCAAGTGTATTTTATATGCAAGCAAAAAATGGAATTCAAACATTAAAGTATACTATGTGCACGTATGAAATAAAATCTGTCCAAGTCCATATGAACACTTGACTCATGACTCACAATTTTGTCTAAGAACACAGTCATTAATAAAGAATGGTACCAAAACATTCTCCAAGAGCAATTTCTCCCAACCATCATAAGGTTGCCATAAGGCAAAAGTGATAACTAAGTGGCTCAGGGATCAAAACATTGTAATTTTGGGTCCATGTCTTGGAAAATCCCCAGACCTTAATCCCATTGAGAACTTGAGGTCAGTCCTCAAGAGGCAGGTGGACAATCAAAAACCCACAAATTCTGACAAACTCCAAGCATTGATTAGGCAAGAATGGGTGGCCATCAGTCAATATGTGGCCCAGAAGTTGATTGACAGAATGCCAATTGGCGAATTGCAGAGGTCTTCAAAAAGAAGGTTCAACACAGCAAATATTGACTCTTTGCATAAACTTCATGTAATTATCAATAAAAGGCTTTGACACTTTTGAAATGCCTATAATTTTATTTCAATACACCATAGCGACTGTCACGGCTCTGAAAGATTTTAGTAGATCCCTTTCCCTAAGTTACTATAGGGAACTTTGCCCAGGAGTGCGGAGTCTAACGGATAGGAGGTTTTCACCAGGGATCCCCGCAAGGGAATATGGTCTCTGCTGCTCCTATTCTGCAGGTCACAGTCTCCCAGACTAGTATTAGTAGAGGATGGTGGAGGTAGAACACAATGATTTTCACAGGTTTAAAAGTTCACAACTCACAAGCATCACTGATAATAATAACACAGGAGATGATAGTAGTGCTGCAAAGTAGTGTATTGACTGATGGTACAACAGGAATGAGAGAGAATATATATATATATATATATATATATATATATATATATATCGGCAGATATGAACACACGACAGTTGGTCAGATTGCAGAGACAAATCACATATGCTACTTCATAGTTAGTAACCCTTGGCAACAGCATGAGATGAATAATACAACAGTTCAATGCAGAAGTGATGAATAAGAACACTTGGATCCACTAGAGAAACACACCGCAGATGAATGTGACTCACTGGTACAGCTAAAGTCCAAACAGAGTAGTATATAGAACTTGGCTGATCCGAGAATAGGGATGATTCAACATAGCAGGTGGTTACTGGTATCGTGGTGATTCTTATCTAGCAGAGTAGTAAGCGTTAAACAACATCCAAGGACTTGGATGAACACATATGCATGCAGCAGAATGTTGCCTAGAAGTAGCAACGAAGTGAGGAGTATCTGAACCGTGCGTTGAACTACAGGTAACAGGTATTCCAGTCTTAGATGCAAAGGTAAGTTCACTGTAGTATGAGGCAGCTGAACAGAGGCACACAACTTGAGTAATAGCCACAGACACAGCAAGCAGTTCACAATAACAGTCCAGCAAACGGGTTAACAGCAGAGTGAGGATAAACCGTGCCAGACGTGGAACTACAGGTGATAGGTAATTTGATAGTAGCTCTATCAGCGAGATGTAGCGATATAGCCAGCCAGATAGAGGTAAACTTGAGCAAACATATTAGGCACAGGTGTAGCAAACAACTCACGATAGTAGTCAGCGTGCAGATGAGCAGTGGAGAGTAGTTTCAGCTTGCAGAAAAACAGTGGAGAGGAGTTTCAGCTGAGCCGACCAGGAATCAAAGATGACAGGTAACTTCGGCAGCAAGTATAGCCCAGCGAGCAGGTAACGGACAAACGGAAGGTCAAGGTACACAGCCAGATCCCAATGCAGCGTAAGTAACACGAAGAACAGTCAATGAGTCCATGATCATGGGAGGTTAAAATAGTGCTCCATGAGCAATGAGATTCGGGAGGAGGTCCAGATCAAGGTAGCAAGGAACATCTGTGTGAAAGTAATGTCTCTGAAGCAGAAGCAAGCACAATCATGGTTCTTAAAGGGAAAGTCACAGCGCTGGCACCTAGCTATGGGACCGGCGTGTGACAGCGAAATCTGACCAAAAAAGTCTAGAAATACTGAAGCAGCAAACTTTGTATAAAGCAAAAGCTTTACCGTAAAGCAGAATGGCACTGGCATAAATCTCGCACCTCTAATGACTTCTTCACATAAACTTCTATCTGCCGCTCCTATCGAAATGCTCTGGACACTGCAAAACAAACATACTTCCAATCTCTTATATATGATTAGGCTTCTAACCCAAAATGCCTTTTTAACACATTTAAATCTCTTCTCAATCCTCCCAACCCCACCCCGAACCCTCTGTCTACTATCAGTGCCCAGGATCTTGCTTCCTATTTCAAGTACAAGGTTGATAAGATCTGACTAGAAATGTTATCCTCTTCCTCGAAAAGCAATCAGCTCAATTCCTTCACACTACCCTCTGACACCCTCTCTTCATTTGATCCCACAAATGAAGAAGTTTCTACTCTCTTCTCATCTTCCTACTCTACCTCCTGTCCTCTTGATCCTATTCCCTCGCAAATTGGTAGATCCCTGTTTCCTGTGCTCATTACACCTCTAACTAAAATCAGTAACCTCTCGCTCTCTACTGGCATCTTTCCATCACTATACAAGCACGCAGTGATTACTCCTATTCTAAAAAAACAAGATTCCCACCCAAACTCTCTCTCAAATTACCGTCCCATCTCTCAGCTCCCGTTCCCCTCCAAGCTCCTAGAGAGACTTGCCTACACTCGCCTCACACGCTTCTTTTCTGCAAACAACCTGTTGAATCCTCTTCTGTCAGGCTTTCATTCTCAACATTCCACAGAGACTACATTGATTAAGGTTGTCAATGATCTGATCACTACTAAAACTAAACGCCATTACTCTCTCCTAATTCTCCTGGATCTCTCGGCTGCATTTGACACCGTTGACCACTCTCTTCTCATACAAATGCTGCAATCCCTAGGCTTTCAAGACACTGTTCTATCCTGATTCTCATCCTACCTTTCTATTCGCTCTTTCACCGTTTATTTCTCTGGGGCCACCTCTGCTCTGCTTCCTTAATCAGTTGGAGTACCGCAAGGCTCAGTACTAGGTCCTCTGCTGTTCTCTATCTATACTGCTTCTCTTGGAAATCTAATAAGTTCCTTGGGATTTCAGTATCATCTCTATGCGGATGATACCCAAATTTATCTATCCTCTCCTGATCTCTCAACATCTGTGTTGTCCCATGTAACTGATTGTCCTCCTGTCATTTCACCTTGGATGTCCTCTTGCCAACTCAAACTAAATCTTTCTAAAATGGAGTTAATAATATTTTCACCCACCAACAAGAGCATACCTGACATTTCTATTTCTGTTGATAGCATGAGCATAATTCCCACCTCACAAGCTCGCTGCCTTTGTGTAATCCTCGACTCACACCTATCCTTTGTTCCCCACATTGACTCTATATCTAAATCATGTTATATACCTCTAAAAAACATTTCCAGAATTCGCACATATCTCACACAAGACACTGCAAAAACCTTAATTCATGCACTTATCTTCTCCCGCATTGACAATTGCAATTCCCTCCTTACTGGTCTTCCCCAAAACAGACTCAAACCCCTACAATCTATTTTGCACTCTATAAAGACATAAGAAGAAAAGCGCCAAACATAGTGTGATACCACAAATAATTAATGAATATTGTATATGTGCTCCAATATCCGTGTACCAAAAATCAAATAAATATAGGCTTATCTGGTCAGAAAATTCAAGCAAAATCCAGAGTTCCTCCCAGAGATATACATCTGATCCAGATTCCCACTAGAACTCAAGGAAATGGAGTAACATAGTGTAATACATTCAAAGATATTGGCTCCTTAAAAAGTTTTATTAAAATACAATCCAAAACAAGCAAAATAATGCCTGCACATAAAAGCGAATAATATAGGCTTATCTGTAGTTAAATTCTCTCATGCAGCTGACTCCAGGAGAATGCTCACTGGCCAGGGAAACACTCTCCAAAGCAGGCTAAGAGATCACAGATACCTCCTTATCTCTTAACGCATTTCGTCGATTTGACTTTATCAAAAGGGTGCTGTTAAACAAAAGAGAAATCCTTCCTTAAATAGTCTGAGCATCCAGAAACAATTCACGGTAAAAGTACCAACTCGACGGATACATTCACTTCCGCCCATAAGTCCATGACATCACTTTCGCCCGCTCTATAATACGGCACTTCCGTCCTTCTCTTATAGCTAAACCGTAATAACATGTGAAAAAATTGCACAAATCAATTCATTTGTGCAATTTTTTTGAAAATGTATTTGATGTGAATATGTATGTTATTGTTACATATGTCTTTATACTATCGCTCTCTAATAGAAGGGCGGATGTTATTTATTTCACATGTCATTTACATATATATATATATATATATATATATATATATGTAAATATATATATATATATATATATATATATACACAAACGTTCATGTAATGCTGAATACAGTAGTAGCCAGAGGAATTCATTTTGGAAGCACAAGCAGATATTGGGTAGCAGGTGGGATGGGTTGCTTGGCAGCAAACACTTATATGGTCCATATGGACGGACGTCACCTGTGGAATGGCACACGTTCCCTAGGCATAGGGAAAGACACATTTAGGAAATAAATGGTTTCTGAGGACTACACTTTTATGATGCATAACAAAATAATTCTTATTAGGCTAGATTATAAAATCCAGATACTTTCATTCTTCTGTACAGGCCTGGAATGACCCTGCCTCCTCCATCAGGGCCTCCTCCATCAACTCTTCTTCCAGGGTTCCCTCCCAGGATTCCTCTCTGTACTCTTCAGCCAGAGGACTTTACTGATAACACTGTCATTTACATGTACATGTATATGGCAGTACCATGTACACTGGTGTAAATTCTGAACATACTGTAAGCCGACAGTTAACTTTCACGTCAGAAAAGAAAGCAACAATCAGATGTCTTTATTTAAAATGACAATCAGAGGATCTGAAAACTCCCAATATTTTATATAAGGGTTAGAGTTAGGCTCTGGGTCCTCTGATTGCAAGTTTAAATACAGGCATCTGAATGTCGCTTTCTTATCTGACATGAAAGTTAACTGCCGGCATGCAGTGTATTCGGAATTTACACCAGTATACATGACAGTGTTTTCGGTAAAGTCCTCTGTCTGGTTCATTGCATTTGTACATTTTATTTATGTCGCTGTCATAGCCTTCAGATTATTTTTTGGCCGTAAAGTCTGTGTCAGTGTAAAAAGCTTTGCAATAGTGTACCCTACCCATGCTCTGCATACCCAGTACAGTTCTTCTAAAATTTGACAAAACATGAAAACATTGTCCAAGGCATGGCAGACCAACATCTTTAATAACTTTAAAAACATGAACTTTTCAATCCTACTTTGCAACGTTTTTGTAATTCTTAAAAAAAGTTTTAGCACTGGTTAGATTTCTGTTATTAACATGTGACCAATAGGCACAATACATTTCTATCTATATGTATGTCTTCACAAGACTTTTAAAACCATTTTGGAGAGTATAACATACAATACAGTAAACAAATAACACTACAAATCTAATCACAGCATTTTGTGTTCCCATTAGCGTGGGTGCAACTAACAGGTTTAGAGCCACTGAAAAAGGTGCAAAGACAATGGAAGTGTGGACTCAATTGGCAAAAAGTCCATGTAGGGGATGCATAGTGTAGCTGATGAGAGAAAGTTATAGGAAATGAAAACAGGATTGTTAGAGTTTACAGTCTCAAGGGAAAGGGAAGAACAAACGATTGACACATGGAGAGGAGCTAATGTAAGAAGATCTGAGGGCAAGAGTGGGAGACATGGAGGATGAAAGTGGTTGATGTATACTACATGGTGAAATCGTTAAGCGGAGAACTGGAAAGCGTGGGATTTCAATCACTGTTTAAAGCTATATAGACTAGGGGATTGTCTGACAGAACAAGGGAAATTGTTCCAGTGGTGGGGCACAGTACAGGAGAAGTCTTGAACAAGGGAGTGAGATGTAATTAACAGAGGGGAGGAAAGGCAGTGGTTATTGGCTGATCAGAGAGAACAGGATGGAGTATGTATGGAGATGAGGTTGGAGATGTAGGCAATGGTAACAAACAACTGGGCACAAGGGACTTGTGACACATGAATGAAGTGTCAGATGCATGACAGGAAAGCCCTTAACACAACTTCAACACATGACTGAAGGTGGCTTGGGACATTCCTGCCACAACACCTACTGTGGTCTGGAAAGAAGTGCAATACTGTCAACAGGGTGTCTATTATGACATGAGGTGGTAGCCTATATCGATGGAGCACCTCAGCATCAGACATTCCAAAGAGGCTGATATGTAGCCTGAAGATATGATCACTTGGCAGGCAATGGTGTACCACTCACTGGTTTTGGAGGATACGATGCCCACAACTGCAATGCAAATGTATGCAAATATGTAGGAACTATACAATACACACATAGCATTTTAAAAACAACAAGCAATGGTAATGTCCACACATTACTACATTAACAATGTATGAAAATAATTGGAAAAACAGAGAGAATTGCAAACATTTGCACAAGTATGAAATGATTGTAAAATATAAAAAAATGTGCCTAACTCTTTGGTAGAAGTCTACTCTAATATAACCATATTGAAATGCCAGTACACGTGAATAAACAATCAGTTTGATGAAATGGCAACATGTAGTGTTATAGAGTATAAAGAGATGAGTTTGTGCAGGTGTGCAGGTGAATAGTCAATGTGAATGTGGTCATCGCTATAATCCTTGAGTTAAACTTGACCTTGAGCAGGTGCAGACCTTACATCTGAAAAACAGCATTGGAGCTTGAATCGCTTGTATCTCCCGAGAACACATAAACTGTACATTGGCTACGTGCATACACCACTTCCACTCCCCATTCCGCAACTGAAATAGCATAAGGGTCCTTTGCACTCGAAGATGAATTGGAAGATGCTGCGTTCACTGGCGTATGTTCTGATTCTGGGCATGAGCAATATGATTTTCTGCAAAATACAACATTTGCGTCAGTTAATGAATCAGGCCCTAAGTGATTTATGGTATAAATATATTTAAAGGAAATAGCACAGGGCGTTTATATATATATATATATATATATATATATATATATAATTGTAAATGCACTTATTTTTGATATTGTGTATATTTTGGTAAGGTTAGAAAATTGTTTGTTTTAACTTTGCTAGAGGAAATGCACTCATGTCTGAGGTATAGGTTTGATTTCTGATAAGCATTTATTAGAGGCATTAAGGCATCTGTGTGTAGTTTCTAGAGGATGTCCTCATTAAGGCTAATTAAGTATATTCAATGTGAGTGACCAACACTTGAACACACCACAGGAGGTTGTTACTGTGAGTTCCTGAGTGGCTTTTGTTAAGGGTGTTAGAACCTGTTTGAATATTGTAAACATCACGTGATGTAGGGTATCACAGAAGTGTAAGTTTTGTTAAGTATAAATTGCATTTAAAATCTAAGAACATCCTGAGATCTGATGGAAATCTGAGGAAATCAGTTTGATGTGGAAGTTGAATTGTGTTAGATGCATGATTAGAGTACATCCTGATGTTAATGTTTGAATGAAATATTGCAGTCTGTGCGGAGTCTTCTATGATCAAGGGGCTGGCTTAACCCTGCCAAGACTAGTCTCTAATACTGTATAAAAAGTGAGCCCGTGTACACTGAAATGCATCATTCTGATGACCTGACCACTGATACCTTTAATCAGTGGAACTGTTCTTGTCAGGACACTTGAGCTAAATAAACATCACTGTTCTTCAAGACCCAGTTTGATAACTCCTTCAATATTGCTGTATTCCTGTGACCTCCAGATTAGACCCTAAATCTAATCCGTCCGCCAGATGTTCTGAAGTTTAGACCCAGCTCCTAGTACCAACGCTCTGCCCGCTACCCAGCACCTCTGGCCAGTGTGATAAGCCAGGGGGCATCTTCCACAGCACCTTGATCCATAGTAAGCAGTCAGGGGAACTAACCCAGGTGTACCAGCACGGAAGTACACTAGCAGCGAAAGTTACCCAGAAGGAACGTGGTTCTGCATGCCATAAAGGAGTCCAGTGGTGGCAGCAGGCTCCTGCTACACCGACAGGAGGGACATATTCAGAATAACGAAATGGGACTGTGTGAAAGTAAGCCCAGCCGATTCCCAGCAGCAATAGAAAGGGTGGCATAGGCGGTCCATCCTGTCACAGGCCCCCAGTCTTTTCTTTGCTGATATCATATCATGGGACACTGGACAGTGCAATGCTATGTCACCTTTCATGCAGAGCTACATATTTCTTAACCATGAACTAAGCTTCACCTAAAATGCTGGCAGCTAGATCAAGCAGTCTCCTTACTTTAGAGGGTCAGTATTCCTGTCCAATAAGTGTCAGTCTAGCATGGCCAAATCTCTCCATCGGGAAGCCAGGACACTTACGTCCCTTCATGACTATAGATGGGAATGAAGGAGTGAAGGGGAGGCAAGTGAAGGCCATATACAGTGTCATGTTCGCATAATTGAAACACAGTTAGAGGTGGATGCATTCACAGATATGCCTGTCAGGAGGCATATCTTTTACTGGTGCTCGACCAATGGAATGAATAAATATTTGTGCTTAAAATAATTTTTTTGCATCGCTAAATAAAAAAGAAAATAAATAAGTATTAACAAATATTGGGAGACTCACAACGGAGTGTGTTCTCTGTACAGCGCTGCACAATTAGTGGCACTATATAAATAAATGATGATGATGATGTTGATTGTGATGATTATGTGTTATTGTTATTTTCCTTTAATATTCAGGTATGACAATGTATATTGCATATAACCTTGTAATGTAATCTCAATGTGTGCTTTAGTAGATGACATAAGTCTGAACCTATGCAAGTGTCAATAATCTTTTGAAACTAGCCAGGTCCGGGATAGATAAGGATCGGAGGAGTTTGAAGCCCCAAATTTGTAAACCATCTAGCCACTCTAGCAGAGGTGAGAAAATCTCTGAGGTGCCCAAACATATATCTCAGTGAAAATTTACTTCGGAAAGCTCTGTGTCATTTTGGGAATCAATCTGACTTAACTGAAAATGTAATTCCTAAGATGGCATGAAGAGTCTGTAAGAAGGGTTTAAAATCTTCTGCTTTAGACATTACATTGTGCATTTTCATGAGAGGGTCTATAAAAACTGAACTGTACTATATTTCTCAAATGTGTTCCCTCACAACTAGTAGGTAATGACTCTGGTTTTATTTCCTATTTTATTTCTAAAACTTATTTGTGCAACTTATTGTATATTTTGTAATTAGATTTTTTGTATCTAAGCCTTGAAAACATTTTTCGGATTAAAATACATTTAATCTAGAATAGTCTCCGTGATTCTTTGTGAATTTACGAAGCCCAGGGAGGCTCATGCTACGTGTGTACGTGATTTAAGTAAGAAACCTTAATAAGTGGTTTTGGTGAATATAAGAACACCATAGTAAATCCTTCATGGTAGCAGAAAAGGGGCATTCATCGCTAAGTGACAAAGGTGATGCCAGTCATGGCCAGATATTCAGATTGTTGTGTCTGGGACAGAGTGGGCGTTCATGACAAACATGATGATGATTATATCAATCCTGTCATTGGTAAATTGTTATTTCTCCTTTTACCAGTATACAAAACACAGCAGACTCTAATCTTGTCTCTGCCATTAATAATTAGGCTTGTTGTATATATATTAAAACAATATTGGGTCAGTGGAGCTAGAAGAGTTAATGGTCCATGCCTCTGTATTACTTTCTCTGTCTTCCGCTGCATTCACATCATCAGTACCTCTTCCTAATACACCATGTGTATCATCACCTTTGCCCATATCCATAATGTTGATGCCATTATGGGACTGTTGACATTGCATAGAACTGATTATATCATCATCAGCTATTTATATAGCGCTACAAATTCCACAGCGCTGTACAGAGAACTCACTCACATCAGTCCCTGCCCCATTGGAGCTAACAGTCTAAATTCCCTAACATACACACACAGAGAGAGACTAGGGTCAATTTGATAGCAGCCAATTACCCTACTCGTATGTTTTTGGAATGGGGAGGAAACAGGAGCACCCGAAAGAAACCCACGCAAACATGGGGAGAACATACAAACTCCACACAGATAAGGCCATGGTCGGGAATCGACCTCATGAACCCAGTGCTGTGATTATATGTAACAATTATCTACTGCCTACGAAGGTAATCTTTATACATTACTCTGCCTAATAAGTATGTGAGCACTGCAGCTTGGACATAGAAATGATTATATGAAACAAATATCTGCTGGCTAAGAAATTTATCTTTCTATAGCACTCTTCCTGATGATACTGATTGGAGGGGCTCTGAGCTTGTCTCAGTTGCGCTTAGACTTTTGCTGTTTTCATTTGATTAAGAATATTGGAAATTCTGTATTACCAAAATTGCATCTGTGAGTACTATTATCTACTCCCAAAACTGTTACTATTACACTGTTTGATATACTGCTTATTACCGGTGTGTCTGAAGATCATTAATTACTATAGCTGTCTGAGACTACCATTAGTAGAAACTTTGTTCTGTGCTCATTAATCAGTTGCCAGCTGTGTTTCCTCAGTTATCATCTTGATCATCGGTTACTCTGGATGTTTTCAACATTGTCAAAATAAATTCACAGTTGTTTAAACTTCTCTCCGGCCTCTATCTTGCCTTGAATTAACTAGCACCTTGCAACACTTTCATTAAATTCTATAGACTCTAGTTCCTTTTGAGCAGGTGTACTCATAATAATAATATGATACAGGTGAGTGACAAAGTAACAAGGAATTTTTCATTTATTTTCATAACTTAAGATTAGGTTATGAAAATAAATTGCACATTTATAATTACTTTGTCACACTACTGTATCATGTTAGTATTATTTTTTATATGTAAGGAACACTAAAACGCTCAAATCATACATGAAAACAGAACAAGTACATTTAAGGTTGATGAGGAAGGTTCAGACCTGTGAAAAATGGTAGAGGTCCCTGCTCAAGAAAGCTTACAGTCTTTTAACTCTGTGTTTTTAAACTGAAAAAAAACGTTTGCTCTAAAGCTTCCAGAAGCATCCATTCAGAAACACAGCATTCAATAGAAAGTTTTTTCTTAGCCACACAATTGTCTCCTCAGTAACTCCAAACAGAGCATGTTTTCCAGGTCTCGCCGTGAAATATTTAGTAGCACCTGTGGATCTTTTACAATGTGTCAGTCAATAACTACTATACCTGTGCTCCAACAAGGAGATATGGAAACCATGCACTGTTAGGGCTCCCTGGGGACCAGATAAGGGAAACACTGTCCGAATGGGAGAGGGCAATGCTGAGACAGTAAGAGCTAGTTGGTCAAGGAGTGTATAAGCACGGTGGCTTAATGGTTATCACTTCTGCCTCACAGCACTGGGGTCATGGGTTCAATTCCCGACCATGGGCCTGATTCATTAAGGTACATAAATTAAGAAGTTTCTTATTTCAGTCTCCTGGACAAAACCATGTTACAATGCAAGGGGTGCAAATTAGTATTCTGTTTTGCACATAAGTTAAATACTGACTGTTTTTTCATGTAGCACACAAATACTGGATAGCTTATTTGTACACTGAAATTTAAAGTTGATATTTGTGTGCTACATGAAAAAACAGTCAGTATTTAACTTATGTGCAAAACAGAAAACTAATTTTCACCCCTTGCATTGTAACATGGTTTTGTCCAGGAGGCTGACATAAGAAACTTCTTAATTTAAGTACCTTAATGAATCAGGCCCCATGTCCTTATCTGTGAGGAGTTTGTATGTTCTCCCTGTGTTTGCGTGGATTTCCTCTGGGTGATCCGGTTTCCTCCAACACTCCAAAAAACATACTGGTAAGTTAATTGGCTGCTAACAAATTGACACTAGTCTGTGTGTGTCTCTCTGCCTGTCTCTCTGTCTGTGTGCGTGTGTTAAGGAGTTTAGACTGTAAGCCCCAATGGGGCAGGGACTGTGAGTGTGAGTGTGTTCTCTGTATAGCGCTGCAGAATTAGTGGCGCTATATAAATAAATGGTGATGATGATCATGATGATGATGATAATGGGATTGTTCAGAGAGAATAGTAACAGGTGGGGGAAGGATAGTTCATAATGAAGAGGTACATTTTAAGAGAGAGCTTGAAAGATGGAAGGTTGGGGAAGAGTCTGGTCAAGTGTGGTAATGAGTTACATAAATGGTGAGCATCAAGGAAGTATTGATATATTACTTCTTTAACAAGACATATATTCAATGCAATATATGCCCAATAGGCATTGTGTCTGCTGTGTATGCATTCCTTTGCTCTCTTCCTTCTCTGAATGTAAGTGTCTGACATAACGTTGGTCAGAATATGGTGAGAGGTTGTTTTGTGTTTTTGCTGCCCAAATGATAATAATAATTATTTGTATTATCATTATTATTCTTTCCATAATTTTATATATTTATGTAATTGGACTAATTATTGATTTTGAAGTGAGAAAAAAAACACTTTGCATATGTATAAGGAACTAAAATAGCAGACACTCCAGTGTATTGAAATGAAAAATATAGGAATTGAGATATACGTTTTTATTTCATGATTTGTAATGCTCAGTTGGCTGATCCTTTTGGAGAGAAGTGAAGAGGAAAAACTTGTAAAACATGTCAAATAACTCAGTGATTAAAATTTAAGTGAGCAATGTGACATGTAGTAGCTAAGTTGTAATTTACTTTGAAAAATATGACATGAAAGTATTTTAATAAGTGCCCCTATAATAGCTACCAGGCTAAAGAAAGAAATTAATATCTCAACTTTAAATGCAAGGTATACTTTACTTATTCAAGAGCAAAGTTCTTCCACCCAAGTTTAATTTTTTTCTATTTCTACTGTTCATAAGAAATAAGTTTTAGTGCTGGCATGTGCCATGCTTTGATTAAACAGTGGGCAGCATTGACTAAAAGCCTACCTTAAAAATGACTCTGCCAAGAATTCAGTTCTCCTGAACTGAACTTGATTATTTGCTAACATTTCTGTAGAATAAAAGCTTTTTTGCTTCTTGTATCTACAAACATTTAGGCTACTGTTGCCTGTCAACTCTGCATTTTTAAACCCAAAACAGTGTTGTTCCGAAGCTGTCCGAAGTACCCTTTCAAACACACAACATTCAATAGAATTTGTTTCTTAACCACACAAATGTTGTAAATGATAAGGAATCAGTGTTTCCCATTGAGTGCTGTGTATAAAAGTGGAAAACAGGTTTAAAAAACCCTTTTTATGATGGAAAAGACAGTGTACAGGTGTGTATGCTGGTCACTTGTTGCAAAGATATAAAATCTTAAACAAACTGTATGAATTTCAGGAAAACTGCTCACTAAAGGCTGGATGCAGATTTGGCTGCAATTATGTACCAATTTGCAGGCACAAATTGAGTAAAGTAAAACAACTATTGTTAGAAACATGCAAGTCTGCTCTAGTAACATATGTGCCTGGTTTACACTATACATACATAACATACAATTTTCCCCATGTTTATGTTTTGTTTGCACAATATATATTTCTTATTAGGCATCAATAAAACCTCAAAAACCTCTAATTCATAAGAACTCCCAGTTTTGCATATATGAAAATTAATAAATACATTTTCTTATGCACACTCAAATGCATAAGAAATGCTCACGCAACAGAAAAAACCCACCTATCTGCATCAGCAAAGCGTTCACAAAAAGTGAATCACAAGAGGTTTCGCTATTGCTGGTAACCGTCAACATCATCATTCACTATTTGCACTTGTCCTAGCCCATCTACTAATAAAACAGTTTGATAGGTGTATTTGCATCTGTGTCTCAATCTTCATATGTTTGTAATATCGCAAATACACCCTTACTGTACTTGTCCTACAATAAAACAAACAAAATATTACCCATTCATATCGGGTTTTCGTAGCCCAAGTACTGTACTGGTGTAACACATAATCAAAACACATACAACTAATTATATGTATAAAACCATGGAAGTAAAGAGAATACTCTAATATAAATATCTTATGATGCATTCAGTACAGCTTTGTAAGTAGGACATGAAAATTCCCACAATGCTGACCTAAGTTGTGAGTCCCAAAATGATATTCATAAATATACACACTTCACAGTCCACTTCAAGTTACGAAAGGCTGCTGTCTTAGCAGAATATTAATAATAATAATAATAATATTATTAGAACAGTCTGAGTCGACACCCTGTACCTTTAAAATGTACACTATGAAGCTTTCCATGTATAATCATAGCCTTTAAACAAACATTCTGTTTCTGGTTGGCTTCAGGCATAAGCAAATATGGGTGGCCACCTGCAGATCTTAAACACCAACATTAAACAATGTTAGTGTACTCATACTCATGGCTTGAGGGGGCTATCTGTTTCTGTAGTTGTTTTGTCTCTGTGTGCATCCAAATCATTAGGTAATACCTCACTCTTGCTCTCCTGTGTTACACCTGCTAACATGTTATGTCTATAGATTATTATGATTAATCTTTATTTATAGGTCACCTCAAGGTATCCGCAGCACCGTACAAAATACAGACAGTGGACCATACAGAACAATAAAGATAAATACCAGGACTTCAAAGTTCCAAAGATAGCTTACACATTAAATATGGAGCAGAAGAATAGGTAGAGAGACAGGGGCCCTACTCATGGGAGCTTACTTCCAAAAGGGACAGCAAAGATAGATCATTCTACTACTACTACTGCAAAATGGTTAATTGTAGAAATTATTTTTTACTATAAGTAAAAGTATAAATTGTCTACAGGTAATAGAGAAAAAATGAAAACCAAATTTAAAGTCCCTTAATAGGGTATTTGGCATATCCATGTAGCCAGTATGGGCGGTTTGAGGCATAGCATTGAGTCTTCCAATGTCTGGAATTGTGTAGAATGGATGTCGCACCATTCTTCTATAAGTGTCATATTTATCAACCATTGGGCAACCACACATGATCTATGGATCGGAGGCCTTGTCATCCTGGAAGACACATCTCCATTCAGAAAATAAATGCTGCAAGATGAAGTGAAAGTGATCACTCAGTACTAGCATTTACTGAGTTAAGTCAAGTTATCAAATTAACACTACACTGACACTATGCAAAGAAACTTACAGAAACCAGCAGAACCCTTCAATGGTTTTAAAAAAAAGGACTCAGTGCTGTAGGGTTCTTTAAAGTGGCACCACACGCAATCATCCATTTGTTGAGAACATGGGGAAGAACGACTCCTCTGATCATATCACATTCATCCACTACTTGGTAGTGCAAGTGGTTGTGCGCTACCAATGAACTCATGAACATGCATTGCCAGGTTTGTTTCATGGTTTATATATTGCAACCCAACTATGATATCCTGCTCTGTGGAGTTCTTGCCTAACCATTTATTATGGAACTGGGTGTTTGAGGCACAGGTTCA
This sequence comes from Mixophyes fleayi, assembly GCF_038048845.1. Lineage (NCBI taxonomy): Eukaryota > Metazoa > Chordata > Amphibia > Anura > Limnodynastidae > Mixophyes > Mixophyes fleayi. The sequence continues at coordinate 83,481,074 of NC_134404.1, forward strand.
AACTTACAATCAATTGTGCTTCAGTTTCTTACCTTTTATTCTTTGCACTTTGAATTAATGCTTGGATATCACAATTTTGGAGTAAGAACACCCACCCACTGTTGTCCTTTGCATATGATGATTTTTCCTCTGAAATTTATGTAGATATCACATTAGACACCAATGCATATGAAACATTAGCAAGCAGAGCTATATTGGTCACTAAACCTCCCCTCTCACCCCTGTGTCATTGTAAGTGAAGTCTGTTCTTGCAGCAATACTAACTATAACTATAGGCAACCAGGCTAGTTCAACATTTTGATGCATGTTTGCGCTGGGATACTATGTCCTTTACTAATGCATGAGATACATATAAGCAGAAGCTGTTGCTTACTATATGCTTGGTATACCTCTGGTACTCAGGTATTTATAGTTGTATCCACTACCTGTGGATTGCAAGCAAGATAACAAAATTAAGAATTATAGAGAGTTTAGTTTTGCTTTGCATTAAAAAAATGTTTCCCATGGAACATTTCTTATTAATATATATATATATATATATATATATATATATATATATATATATATATATATATATATATATATATACTACCTTATTAAAAAAGTAAGCCTATGGGAAGTGACTCCCTGGTACATAAATTATTGTGTTGATAAATGCATTATTGATTAATGCATGGTTAATACATGGTGGAATGTTTGCAGACATGGAGAATGTACGTTGGATTACTATAAAATAATCAACATTCATGCAAGAAAAATATTGTCAACTTTGAATGTAAACTCAAAGGTGAATACTTTGCAATTAAAGGACAGATGTACATATTTATTTTGGCGGAAGTTGCAAGCAGTATCCGACTTGTTTATTTATTTTTATTCAAAGTGTCCCCAAGCAGCAGGAGCTGCAATTGCAGGAAGTAAAAATGGCAACGTGTGGGAATGTTAACATCTTTAAATTTTAAAGAAATAAACAGAGGATGAGAGAGATCAGTCTGAGGGATGGATTAACAGAGTTAAAAGACATGGTGCAACATTTAATATTCAGGGAATCAAACAAATTCCTAGTAGATGATACAAAGATGAACAAAAAAGGAATCCCAATTCATTTTGTTGATTTAACTTAGGGAGGAGGTTATTATTCAAACTGTACATCGTTGGGTGCCAAAGATATTCTTCACTTTATGTCACTATTCTAGAACTGCCAGTTACAGACTATACTTACTTCTAAAGCAACACAGGCTAGTAACTTATAAAGCTCTGAAAGTAAGAATTGCATTTAATTTTATTGTGCAGTTGGAAAATCAGGGGCTACAAATTCCAGGGGCAAATTATTAACATCTGGGACTGTCTGTGAAAATTAGTGACAGTTGGCGACTATGACAGTGACATCACTGAGGCACTGCCTGACTATTTCGTCAGTGATTTTTCTTCTTACTTTTGTGTTAAAGAGCTATGTGATCATAAATATTAGTTCATCTCATAAAATACCTGATCCTATTGCTTACAGGTGACAGGTCCAATTTTATTGATTACAATGGGAATAATGCAATATTTTCATACAATTGGAATCATTTCACAGCAAATAATCTGTGTATCTTTCTATCGCAACGATTTATCTCAGTGAAAAAATAACCAGAGTGTTAATGCTCAGTTTTGTGTTCCACAATGCTTTACCCATGTTGAAAGATTTGTTGTTAGTAAATGCATTAAATTAAGTTTAGTTTGCTATGAACGCTGCCACGTAAAATATTAACTTGGTTTGTCTACTTTTATTAGATGTTCATAAGAACTTTATTTCCTACTTGTCAATCCTAATGGTTTGTGTGCTAAAATTAAGGGGTTATATTTACTAAACTGTGGATTTGAAAAAGTGAAGATGTTGCCTATAGCATCCAATCAGATTCTAGAAGTCATTTATTTAATTCTACAAAATGACAGCTAGAATCTGATTGGTTGCTATAGGCAACATCTTCACTTTTTCAAACCCGCAGATTAGTAAATTTACCCCTAAACATGAATTGGACTTTGCTGTATTCTCTGGCATATGGTATGTTTCTAAGCATGCGCAGAGTGTCTTTTTAAGCAAAATATGTCACATATCGCCTTTTACGCTAAATAATGAATCAGGCCCTCTGTCTCAATAACAGAGAATTAACATGTTTTCAAGGTTTAATACCATAGTTGGCAACTTTTTATTGTTGCCCTCTGAGAGATCCCGGAAGGGGTGTGTGCTGAGAGGGTGGAAGGGGGTGTGGCATGGTGAATCGCATCAGAAAATGGAAATTTGTGACATGGGGGACAGGGCCAAAATCATGCAATTCACCGCAAATCGCTTCATTTAGGTTCCCTACAGGCAAGTAGAAGGAGAGATGCCTTCTCTCCCAGAAGTCCATGAGACCTACTCGGATTTTGGGAGTCTCTCCGACATTCCTGGAGAGTGGGCAAGTATATTTAATACCACAAGAGAAACATGCAAAATTCCACAGCCAAATGCACGATTAGGTCAAATTTCTACAGATTTTTTTTAAAAAACTTTTAATCAACTCTAATTGGACTCTGTATGAATGATATTTCTTTTTTCACATGACTAATATATGAACACAGCAGTTTTACTCATGTTAATTAAAAAAAATCCACATCCAACAGTTTATACTAAACATTTATTTAAAACAAAAAAGTAAAGGGAAAGTGAAATCCAGTTACCTCTCACTGACTATCCTTACATATTACATAGGCAGAAAAGATTCATGAAATTGTACCTTGTACACTTGCAAGTCTCCCCACCTCATTTTTATTCCCTCCATCTCTTTTTACCTCCTTGTTATATATCTCTTATAAATGAAATATAGGAATAAATATAAAAATACATAATTAAATAAATAAGTACATAATTTGAAAAGCACAAACAATGGTGGGGTGACATTAAGTTCTTTGTTGTACAAAGTGATTTATCTGCCCTTTTTTCTTTCTTTAAGTGTTTTTTTCCAACATTATTAATGTGTTTACACTGTTTGTTCTAAATAAATAAACTCCCATTTGCCCTAATTTTGTTACATTGGCATAGAAATTGGCAGGATATGTTGTGGTGTAATAAATATATGGCTGCACTTGAGAGATGAATGTGGCAGAATAAAATTAACAATGTTTTGCTGATACAAATAAATTAGTTGCACCTCCAATTTGGAGGTGCAACTAATGTTTTTTTTTATTAAAAAGCTCAATCCAGCCATGGTTGATCCCAATGTGGTTTATTTGAGTTACAGCAAGATTTTCACTAAATATACTGAACATAATGGGACTGATTATAAATACTGATATGTGCTGTATTTTGCATTAGATTGCACTGCGTATGCCCAGAAATGGACTCTGCGCCAGTGAACACAAGTGAACAAAAGCACATTCAATTCATCAAACACAAAGGACACTTATGAGAGGATACGATGTCATGGGCTGAACATGGGAGGGATCGGGCTTCTACATGTAGTCAGTGTACAGTAAAGCCAGTTGAGCAGAAGCAGCAGCATCCGATTCAAACTTTGGGCATCTCTAAGGTACATCTTTTTAAGTTGTATCATTTGCACCAGTCATAGGGCAGGTGTAAGTGCCGAGTGATAATGACGACAGTCGCGTATCCATGCTAGAACATGTGTTTGCAATCAAGAGCAACTGTACATAAAATAGATTTTATGTACAGTAGACATTATTAACATCCTGATAAATGTATTTCGTTGGAAAAAAATAATTTTTTAAAGTGTTTCTTAACTATTGACTATATTGCTTTATATGCAGAGCGTACCTAGACCCGATTCAACAAAAGACGTTTCTTGAGATCCACTTGTAGTTGAATACGGACGCATGTATGCCCAAACTACATTGATTTTTTTTAAAAAAAAATGCATATTACATATGTTTTGTGTGCTTTAAGGAATCAGGCCCCATGTGAAAACAGTAATAATAATTTTCAAACCACCTCTTTTTGGGTCTGCACGCTACAGCTGCTGCTGTTAGGGTGATACTTATATACAGAGGGGGAGGGGGAGCAATAAGAGTAAGCATAGTTTTACACAATTGTCTGAGAAGCAGGGCCGGACTGGCCATCTGGCACTTCTGGCAAATGCCAGAAGGGCCGATGGCCAGATGGGCCGGTTACTAGCTGGCCGACCCCATTGCTCAGCGCACAGACTGTCATGCCGGAATTCGGCATGACAGTCTGTGCGCTGAGCGATGGGGTCGGCACTACACTTACTGATTGCAGCGCGTCCCCTCCTCCCCTCCGATGAATGGATGATGTCACATGGGACGTGCACCATGTGATAGGTGCCGTCCCATGTGATAGAAGACACTACAGAGCGCGCCGCGGAGCGCACAAGGTAAGAAAGGGGGGGGGGGGGTAACACCTCCTTTTGTGGAATCAAGTTTTCTTATGTTACAAATGCTTGACTAGACATAGTGCTTACCGTCACATCATCTGAAACTATATTTTAAGCTTCTGATTTAATATATTGTACCAAATGCCCTGTTAAAGTCTAAATAAGCTATATCTACCGATCCACCCTGATTTATCACTTTACTTACCTAGTCAAAAAACATGATTTGTTTGATATGATATCTCAGCAGCAAATTCATGCTGCCATGGGTCTTGCAACTTGTTTGACTCTAGTTTGTCTGCCTTTGTCATTCTCCACTCACATGGAATTACACCAGTCAGCAACAATTGTTTAAAATGTTTCATTAATGGTTCTGCAAGCACTAATGCTAATTCTGTATTACTCTTGGATGTATACCATCTGGTACTAAAGACTTATCTACTTAGAATTTAGTAAGTTCAAGTAGTGCCTCTTGTATTATTTATGATATGTTTGTGTTGTAAGTTTTTGGTGGAATGATGACTTCTGTGCAGAGTTAAGGCAAACTGGAATAAATCACCCGACGCCCCAATATGCACAGACAAAATCAATCTATCCCAGCTTTTTTGTTCCTTAATTCCTTAAGTGTGTTTAGCACAGATGGATGTATTTGCTAGACATAGTTTCATGTTATCTTTCTGTCTAGTCTCTGAACATACCTAGGGAGTTGTGCCAGCACCCACTCTTCTGTCCCCTGCCTCCGGAAGGGGGGACCTCAGAGGGTTCAATGGGGTGGGAACCACAGGGCCACACCATTCACCCTAAGTCATGGAGAGGAGCCCATAAGTGGAGGTGACAAACAAAGAAATGAATTAAAAGATAAGTGATGAGTGTGTACGGGGAAGGGGGGGGGTAGTTTGTGTACAGGGGATCTATGATAGGTTTTGTGAGTGTGACAGGGGATCTATGATAGGTTTTGTGAGTGTGACAGGGGATCTATGGTAGGTTTTGTGTGTGTGACAGGGGATCTATGGTAGGTTTTGTGTGTGTGTGACAGGGGATCTATGGTAGGTTTTGTGTGTGTGACAGGGGATCTATGGTAAGTTTTGTGCGTGTGACAGGGGATCTATGGTAAGTTTTGTGCGTGTGACAGGGGATCTATGGTAAGTTTTGTGCGTGTGACAGGGGATCTATGGTAAGTTTTGTGCGTGTGACAGGGGATCTATGGTAGGTTTTGTGTGTGTGACAGGGGATCTATGGTAGGTTTTGTGTGCGACAGGGGATCTATAGTATGTGTGCGACAGGGTATGATTATAGTGTGTATGTGTGTGACAGGGTATCTATAGTATGTGTGTGTGTGGGCCAGTGTATGACTATAGTGGGTGTGTGGGCCAGTGTATGACTATAGTGTGTGTGTGTGTGTTACAGTGTAACTATAGTATGTTTTGTGTGTGACAGGGTATGACTATAGAGAGTGTATGCGTGTGACAGGGTATGACTACTGTATGTGTGTGGGGGCCGGTGTATGACTATAATGTGTGAGGGGGGATGGTCTTAATATAATGTGGGAGGTAGGCTATTAATCTAATGGTGAATTGCAGGTAGGGGCTAATTATTGGGTGCTATTTTATTTGTGGGGTGATGGTGGGGCAATTAAATAATGGGGCCTAACAATTTAAGATGGAGTGATTGGATTTTTAATTTAATGCTGGGGTGGTTTGGGAGCTAATAATTGAATGTGGGGCTGTTTGGGGAAAATGAGGTCTATTTATTAAATGTGATTATGAGTTAATGCCTGGGGTGGTTGTGGGAAATGGATATATTTATTAAACGTATATGCTATTTAATTTCTTGCTGGACTTGTTTGGAGAGAGGTAAATAGTTGTATTTATTAAATGGGAATACTATTTAATGTCAGAACTAGTTGGAGGGAAATTGATGTATTTATCAAATGTGAATACTTGTATTTTAATGTTGGGGCAGGAGTGAGGCCTAATTTTAAAACGTGGATGCTATATTGATTTAACACCGGGGCTAAATTTCATGTACTCATTTTTTTTTCCAAATAGGGCATCCAACATTCCAGGATCCAGACAAGCAGCAACTGATCTAAAGACACCAGCAGCCACAAGTGGTGACAATGACAAGACAGGTAGGAGAGACCAGGACAGTCTGCCAACTGTTCTGAATTTGGTGGGTGACTGTCCCGCTTAGTCAGGATTTTGTCTGACTACAAGAACAGTTGGGAGATATGTCCTGCTTCACACTGTACTGCTTGTTAAGGCAGAACTGCGTGCACCTAACAGTAGTGCACACAGTATTGCCTGTGTATTTGTCAAAAATGTGTCTAATAGCCAAATTACATCATAGGAGCCCCCCTGACTTAAGTGCCTGGGTCCCCCGAGCCTTAATCCAGTTCTGGTCAGCAGGAGGAATCTGTGCTCCCAGTCCAGGGCAGGACACAGCCTGCAGAGCAAGCCGAGGAGATCTAAGTTGCATGAGATTTATTAATCTCGTGAGACTAAGAGCTTCCCTGCTCACTCAACAGGAATGTCAGCAGCGTTGGAAGCATTGATAAGTACAGTGGGCTAGGGGTGTCATAATGTGTCTGGTGGGGTGACGTAATATGGATGGGGAGGGCCTGATAAATGTAATGTTTTATTATAATGTATGTATCAACGCACCATTTTGACCACGCCCCCAACATAATATAGCCACGCCCTTGGCGGCACACCAAATGCGCTGTGGCACGTGTTTTTTTTTCCTGCTCATCAACAGAGGTGGGCCCGTGTGCTTTAAATGCCAGGGCTGATTTTTAGTCCCAGTCCGGCCCTGCTGAGAAGCAAGCGTTTGCTAGAGGGAACAAGTATGATAGCCAGCATGCTGTTTAACAGCATATCATTAAAGCCATGAAAACTATGTTAGCATTGGATGTGCGTCTAATTTCGGCTAATGCATCAGGTTTTAGCCAGTTGAGGTCATGTGTCCACACTAGCAAATTCCATTTTGATTTAAACAAAAAGTAATTTAGATCCCAGAAAATGCCACAGTACTGACTGGCAACTTAAGTGTGGATATGTGAACAAGTGGTATTTGTCAACCGATAGAATACATGAATGTGACAGCCCACTGGGTAGGTGTATTGCGTCAGGAGCAGCAACACCAGTAGCTTCTTCATCATCCTCCTCATCCTGTCAGCATAGTAGAGCTAGCACAGGCAAGCTGTACTTTGTATCACTGGTTTCACAAAGAAACATATTCAATTAAGACGGCAGATCGCGGTTACGCGTGGCTGCATATTTCCCATTACTGCAACATCACGGATTTCCCTTTGTACCTGATAGGGTTGCAAAGGGAAATCCGTTATGTTACGGTGCCGTATTGGCAGTTTATGTGCGCAACCGTGCGTAGCAACGTTCTGCCATCATAACTGCTCACTCCTCAAAATAGCTTACTGCCGATAACAGAGCGAACATTGTGTGTGCATTACAACTGGATGAATTTCAACACGTACCATGCTTTGCACACACAAGAAACTTTGTAGTGTAGAATATTCTGAAAAAATGAGAGGTGTATGAGATGCTGTTTGTGGTCTGTAAAATTTATGGGCATTTTTGACTTTCAGCGACCGCATGTAGAATGTTGCAGCGACTGCAAAAAAAATGTCATCTGCCATGCCACCAACTGAAGCAAGAGGGGCTAACAAGGTGGAATGCCACACTTTATATACTTCAGCAACTAGAGGAACAGCAACAAGCCATTAAGACCTACACATCCAATCATGAGATAGAAGTGGGGTACATGTTACCTTACTCCAGCACATTGAGAATTCTTAATGTTTTATGCAAGTTACTGATGCCATTTGAAATTGTAACAAATGAAGTAAGTTCAAACACTGCCATCCTGAGTCAAGAAATACCCCTAATCAATCTTCTTGAAAAGTAGATGGAGAAGCTTTAGGAGGAGATAATTCTTCACGATTCTGCTGAGCATGTCTGCCTTGTAGATCAAGTTCTTTATTCACTTAGCCAGGGTTTGCACTGTCTTCAAATTGGATCATTACATTTTGGCAATCCTGCGTGATTCTAGGTTTAAGAAGTCATGTGTAATGTCTTTCCTTCCAAGTGACACAAATTTTCACACATGCAAACACTCACTTATGACCAAGCTGTCAGATCAATTCAGACATGACACATCCTCTGCTTCATTTTCTCTTAAAAATAGTAATACCAGAAAAAACTTTGTTTTCTAAGAGTCACAATGATGATGAGTTAACAACACAGCAGCACACCAATGTGAAAGGTTATGACATCTGATTGGCTTAAAAGAAATGCAAAAATGTATTGACACCTCTACCGTGTCTCACTCAGATACACCTTGTCTTAGTAGAATAGTGGAGGATTACTTTAATGGTAAAGTAGAACTTAGCATCTCAGACAGTTCTTTTGAATTCTGGGAGGGAAAAAGTCAATTTGGAGCCCCTTGTACAAACTAGCTATTGTGTACTTACAACTGCCCACCCTCCAGTGTGTAATCAGAAAAAGTGCTTAGCGCAGCTGGGAACATTGTGAGTGATTGTCAGAGGAGAATACTCACCAAAAATATAGAAAAACTGGTGCTCATCAAAATAAACTACAAATTATATGAGGAATACTGCTCTTGTTGCCAATTACAAACAAAATCTGTAGATTCCAGGGGGAATGAATTAATATTCTGTGATGATGATCATGACATCAGTGATGAGGATGATGATGAGGGTGATGACATTGTCAACAACATAGGGGAAGATGCCCACTGTTAGCTAAATGCCATTTAGTAATTTTTTAAAATCCTATCTATTCTGTCCTGTTCATCAACCAAAATGTTCTCATTTACTTATACTTCACAATTTTTAATTAAATCCAGATCTAAAACAAAGTCCTTTTAGGATTTTTGGGTATAACCAAATCCAAAACCAAAACACAAAGACATTTTAGAATCAAAACAACATCCGAAACCAAAACACAAGGTCAGCACTCAACTCTACTATTTATGTAATGTCATCCCACAAAAATTATTATATTTTTACTTGTGCAAATGTAGGGACACTTGTGTCTAATCTGCAATCAGTAAGAAAAGCCCATTCCAACCCGTCAAACGTAGTAAACTTTTCCACATCCGCGGACAGGAGCACCTTGGACAGCAAATTGTGTTCTTACATGCATATACATTTACATAACGTGAGTGCACCTGGTTACATCAGCCAGTGTTTGTAGGTAACACAACAATCAGTTTGAAATGGAAAAGGTGGGCCTGACAGTCCCAAGGGAGCATAACAGTATTTGTTAGCCAGAGTAACGATACTAAATAATATTACTGCACTGGAGGACAGGATTCTTCTTCTAAACTGAAGCTCATATGTCTCATATTGTATTAACAAATATGCACAGTTGGAAGCCACTTCTTTGAAGTGGACATATTCTTATATTGACTTCTAGGTCAGGTGTATATGACATAACTTGTTTGCCACTCCATGCACAGGAAGGGGTTGCACCCAGACTAAAATATCTGAAATTTTGGTTTTGTGCTTTTCTACTGTATCAGTAGCACAACCGTCAGTTGTACAGCATATTTATTCATAGGGGGATTTCAATTGACCACGTTGTCCGTGAGAATAAAACAGCCCACACACTATGACTGTTAGTATCCTAAGTTTAAATTATAGTACTAAATGTAATAATGCACAGTATTATCGCAGTAATGGTAATAGTGTGTGGGCCGCAATATTCTCACAAGCAAAGCAGTCAATTGATTTCCCACATATAGTTAAATAACTCTGCAATATTATGCAATCTCTAATGCACATGCAGCAGCAATGGGCAATATTGGCTTGTGAGATACATCTGTACTGTCTGTCATGAACGACGCTCAATATTTTTCTGCATGATATCATGCCCCCATGGGTACAGGGTGGGTATTTCCACTGTGACCAGAACTTTTTTGAAAACATTTATATTTTTTCATTGTGGCTATTTCAGATAAAGATCAGTAGATTTAGAATGAGGATGCAATTCTTTTGCGGATTATTGTAGAGCTAGATCAGGAAAAAAGGTATTATTTTGTATTTGAATAAAATCTTTTTAACAAATATTTCAAAATGAAGACACAAAGTTAAACTATATTTTATACAGATGTCCTTTAAATGCCTTATTCATCATGTAAATACATACCTCCCAACTGTCAAGATTTAGTAGGGACAGTTCTGATTTGAGGGCTTTGTCCCTATTGATAGGAAAGTCGGGAGGTATTCTGTTCACTGATGCTCTGCCCTCTGTTTGGAGGGTAAAAGCAAGAAAGAATGAGCAGCCTAGCGCTTTAATAACCCAAGGAAGTGCCCATATCCCCTTCGAGCCTTGGCCATTTCTCCGGCCCCGATGCTGCCTCCTCAAATGTTGGGAGGTATGATAAATATAGTGGAGTCATGCAATATAGTATTTTGCCTCCTCTACATAAATCATAAAGTCCCACACACACCAGTCCAGGGAGTTGTTATCCTCTATCCAAAGGGAATTCTATTAATGCTAATCAGTCTCTGACATATGTTTGAATTTCTGAGACCTGGGTATGCCCTAAATGACCCTACATTTAATTATGTTATACCCACCTATTGCCACTAGGCAGCTCCCCCAGCATACTGTAATTGCGAGAGGATACATGTATAAGTATTAGAGACAGGTTCTGTTAAGAGGTTAGGGTATGTGAGACAAAACAAAAATGAAAGCCTTAAAATAGCTTTAGCTTAATAGCTTACCTTGAGATAATTTGTAATTTGCCTATTAAAAACATAATATATATCATATTCTTTGTGAATTAATAGATATTAATAGGGTTATTTGAGGCTTTAGAAAACTTTTGGTCAAGCATTAAAATGTCATTCCAACATGAGTCAAATTGCCTATTGCCTTTAGTGCATTAATGAAAGTGATATATACAATAATTGCAGAAAAATACATTTCTTGTCTTAAGCAAAATAATATTTGAGTGACCCTAACATTGTTCTGATTTAATACAGTTTGACACGTCTCTGTCTCAGACACACTAAAAGACATCTGCATTTTTCTATCCGTACAGCACAGTCATAAATGTCTTCAATGTTTCATTCTATTTTTATTTTTTCCTTGAAAATTTGCCTCAGCATAAACATAAAACTTTTTAGTGCATGCTGTAATTCCTCACTATGCCTAAAGAATGAAATTATGTTTTTACCTCAGGGATCTGCCTAAAACATAGAAACCTAGTAAACACTTATAAAACTTCCATAGCAAGTTCATTTAGCACAGCTTGCTGTCTGAAGACACCATTTAGTTTGTAGACATTTAACCATAGAGGGTCTTATTTAGAGTTATGAGCAAATCCAGCTAAAGGGTGCAAATATGCACCTGGACAAACCATGTAGTGATAGAAGGGGAGCAGGAAAAATGCTGCCTGCTTTTGCATGGAGCACAAATACTGGACAGCTTTATTTTGATTCTGGAATGTTGAGTTTAGCTAAAATGCACACCCCTCCATACATTTTAAATTTGCCCCCCGCAGCATAACATGACTTTGCCAAGGTGCCAAATTGCACCGGTCTACTTATAACTCTAAATAATGCCCAAGTGCAACTTTAAAATGTATCCCTGCTTTAATATCAAGAATTAATTATATTTACAACTATCCTCTATCTGTCAGGATCCGCGGCTGCCGCGGGCACCGCCGCGACTCACTTCCTTCTCGTTCTGGCGTCCCAGTCCTCTCCATGACGACCGGAATGTCACTTCTTATTTCTGGGCCCCGACCATTGCCAGGGCAATGGCCGACGCTGAGTGTCCTGTTAGCACGCCCCGGCAACACAGGGCAGCCGGGCGCGTGTACTGAAGTGTATATGTGGTGCCCCAAAATCTGAGTACCCTGGGGTGTATCTATATGTTTTTAATTTGTTAATTTAATTTGTTAATTGTTAAAAGTGTTTATAAAGATTTAAAAAAAAAAAAAAAAAATTTGTTTAGGGAGAAGTGACAGTTGGGAGTGGTTGGTGGTTGCCGGGATTAACAGGAAGGAGGAGTGTGTAGCATGGCAACAAGTCCACTAACTTTGGTAATAACTGTGAAGTCCCAGAAGGCAGTGGGAAAAGGAAAGTTCTAGACTTCTGAGGGAGAGAGATCACTGTGTCTGCATAGACTGAGAGAGAAAAATAGGGACAGAATGAAAATCGGACAAAGTGATATATAAGCAGATTAAAAGTGAAGTAAGTGTAAGAAGAGAAGAAGATAAGAAGTGAGCCAAAAAGAGGTGTGAGTAAAAAGGAAAGTACTGAAAACAAATAAGCAGTATAGAGATCTGTGACATCACACTAAACAGACTGAGCTATGTACTGAGAACAGTGTGAGAGGAGAGAAAATAGAGAGGTCTGTGAATACACACAAAAGAGACTGTGCAATACAAAAGATCATCAGCTTAGGGGTGTCTTGCTCCCACAATATTTGTTGTCAGACTGTAAGTCATATGTGTACCAGGTTTGGTGTAAATTGTTCCAGACATTCCAGAGTTATGGTCGTTTTCGATGATTTTTAGGTGTTACCCCCCTCGCCACCCCCACCCTTAAGAGTGCTAGGGGTGTGTTGCCCCCACAATATTTGTTGTCAGACTGTAAGTCATATGTGTACCAGGTTTGGTGTAAATTGTTCCAGACATTCCAGAGTTATGGTCGTTTTCGATGATTTTTAGGTTTTAGCCCCCTCGCCACCCCCACCCCATAATGAATTTCATTTTTAAATTTTTTTAGTTGCCTCCATCATGTTTTAATACACTCGTATGCAAAATTTCATGATCTTCATGTGGATTTGTATAGAAAGACAGACAGAAGGACAAATTTTCTCTTTTATATATTAGATAAGTTTCTCCCAAAGTCTGATATTGTTTTAAGCTATCACCTTCACATAACTGGTTAGCCTAGATGTGACTCAAGGGGTGGAAACGGCAGCGAGAGCTCAGGCTTTGTTGTACTTTCTGTGGAGCACTGCGGTGTTACAATGGGGTGTAAAAATGTCACAGCTCTTCACAATTCACTTCAATGGAAAAGGTGGTATAATGGTTTAAATGGAGCAAGTAGGTAAGCCTATTAATCTACATGCTCTAACGTAGTCTCATCTGCGTCTGACAAAATAGAAAGCCATAATATTCAGCATTTTTCTAGTCTATAAACATTTTTGCATCTTAATGCAAAGGCTTTCTAGATGGTGCTATGTAAAAATAACAGCATCACAGCTCCTAAAAACTGGATTTTTGCGTGACAGTAAACGGTGTGAGCTCTAAAAATCATATTCATAAACACTGTGCCATATATTTCAGGTGGTTTAAAATGAATCTTTTTCTTTTGGCAATACCACATTATCATTTATTTGTATTAAGCTTATTTGTGTCATACTCAGATTAATATTTCACTTTTTCTGTTACATTTTATATTTTAAAAACAACTCTTACATTATTTGTATTATTGTTTTCTTTATTTTCTATTGGACAGGATTTAGAAGCAACTATGTTAAAGCATAACTCCTATCTCAATAAAGAAAATTAATCATTATGTATATATTATTTTCAAAAGGAAACCACTTATGCTATGTCAGATGCTGTCAGCAGTCATCAGTCAACACTGATGAGGCATAACCTCTCTACCTTTGGCTAACACATTTTGATGACAAAATCATAGGCACAGCAGGAGTCCTCCAAGTAAACATATCTGCTTGTCACTGTTTACACTGATGACACCTGAAGTCAGTGATTGGTCGCTGTCATTTGTAGCAATTGTGGAAGATATTGAAAAGCAAATATAATTCAACATGAGTTCAAAACATTAGACTTAATGCATGCATGCATCAAAGTAAATCTCATATTGAGAAGGTACATTGAGTGACCAGGTCAGCATGCATTGACTACTAAAATGTTTCCTTTGCAACAAAAGGAAAACTAACAATTCACAACTACTGCATGCTCTACAGGACCCTCAGGCTCTCTGTTTCATACTTCAACCATTTATTTTAACAATAGAACATTTTGACATGTATGGACTTTGTACGATGCAATAGACCAATAACCTAATGGTTAGTACATATGTAACAAAGATAGTGTGTATGTAAATATATACCACATTATTTGACATAGTAAGAATGTACAAGGAGTGCTGTATCTGTTTTCCATTTCTACATTGATGGGTACTACTTGATGAGCAAGCAGTATTTCTGGTAAGAGAGTTCCTTGTGTAATAATATATACACTGTGTACTGACTAATTTGTGACTTTGAATGATAGCTTACCTTCATATCAGACCTGGCGATTCAGTACATTGCTATTTAGCTGTTGTTGACATTGGTCTGTTTGACTAAGATATAAAAAAGGATAGATAGATAGATAGATAGATAGATAGATAGATAGATAGATAGATAGATAGATAGAATACAATAATCATCCTTTTACTCCCTCTTAATTACCATTAGTAATCAGGTTTTATTTTCTTAAAATGTAAACTTTTCTTGGGTCTTGCTCTGCCTAGGATCTCGCCTCTCACTGCTTTGGGGTCAGTAGCACTCTCAGTAATTGGTCACCTCCAGAAAGGGCCTGTGAGCGTATAGTCAGCATCCTACCACCAGTATGATAAACACATACTAAGCAGAAAGTTGCAACTATAAATGTTTTCAAAACTATTTTAATAAATGTTTAAAAGTGGTTGCAAGGAATTTTAAAATTAAATACTAACTTTGTTGTACAGGAAATATCCTCCAGACCATATAAATCTATTGGTGAAAAAGACAAAAGGGAGGAAATATTAAATTATAAATTGCTCCTCTTGGAATTGCTCTAAATCTAGAAAAGTACATGAACATGCCCTAAGGTAGTAAGGTAAGAACAATTAGAGTGTAGAAACAGTTGTACCTTATATGTTTCATATGTAACAACAAATAGCTTTTATCATGTTTTCCACCTGATTTGCTGTTTTGTTTTGTGGCTTTTCAACAACCAACTATGTGTTTGGGGAAATCAAAAGCATTGTAAGAGTCAGGCTAGTGAAAAATATTTTATTTTTCAATTCTAAGTGGTCTGATGTTCGATTTTAAACTCTTGTATTCTTGCTTTTTTAACATGGTGAGTTTAAACATTTTATGGCATTAGAGATCAAGCATAAAATAGCTTAAAACACACCTAACTATATTGTAAGTGCCTGAAATCAATCGTGTAGACAAGCTGGGCCTTGTAAATTTAATGGGTTACATGTCACATAAATGTATCACCTTTAAAATCAATATTGGGAAGTTAAAACAAAATCTCACTGCATTCAGTTTTAGTGTCTTTATGTAATTAAAACTTGTTCTTGCTGTGCGATTAAGTAGTGTACATTTTGATTTGATGCTGAACACTAAAGAGTTTTACTATTTCTCATAAACATTTGTGGAAGTCAAATGATTGGATGAAGTAAACCAAATTGATTGATATTGTTTTACCGTGTGACTGAGATTAATATGCTATGTGTTTTGACGCAATCGCACAAATTAATAACGCACATTTACATTCGTAGATAACACACATTTATTAAGGTTCCAATCCACATTTATTTTAGAGATGAGCGAGCTCGGATTCCGCTAATACGAGCCCACCCGAACAGTGCGGATCCGAACGGGATCCGAGCACTGTTCGGATATTTCCGGCGGGCAAAAAAATGAAAACGATGCTCTGTCGTCCAAGTCTCGCGTCGAATCTCGCGAGGGGTGGGAGGGAGGGCCCAGAACAATTCCATCTTGTACCTCTTTTTTTGGCATTATGTGCTCAACCTACCTCGGTGCAACCTTTTGGCCTAAAAACAATATTGTGAGGTGTTCAGAATAGACTGGAAATTAGTGGAAATGATTGTTATTGAATGTTATTGAGGTTAATAATAGCGTAGGAGTGGAAAAAAAAAAGCCACAAAACTGGTTTTTAGCACTTTTTATGTTTTTTTCAAAATAAATCCGAATCCAAAACCTTAAATCCGAACTAAAACCTTTCGTCAGGTGTTTTGCGAAACAAATCCGAACCCAAAACCTCAAGCAAATCCAAATGCAAAACACAAAACACGAGACACCAAAAGTGGCCTGTGCATATTCCTAATTTATTTATGAGTAAAATGTTTGTCACGGTTTGTTATTCTGGACTCTGGATCCGTTCAATAGATGTTATTGGAACGGGTCCTCGGGGAGTGATAGTATTGTAAACACATTGGCAAGTGGCAGTAGTACCCGTAGGGTAAATAGATAACAGATGCAGGATAAAAGTACAATCAGCAATTTAATGATGACTGGATGAATAACAGGAAAAGTCTCAATATATATATATATATATATATATATATATATATATATATATATAGACACTAGGAGCGTAGTACAAGGTGAGCAGTGCCACCGGCAATATCGTATGCAATGAGTACAATCAGAATGTAATTAAATATGGCATAGAATGAACAGTCCAGCAATAAGGTGGAGAAGATAAGGCAGCAGGTATATGGTAACACAATAGGGCAGTGCACATCAGAGGAGAGAGTACAAGTCCAGGCAGCAATATAGTCACAACAGATGCGGCAGGGATAAGGTACCATACAATGCCTTAATATGTTTTAGTTGACACAGGAACAGTTCAGGCAGAGAAGATAACAACAAGCAGCTTGATGATACGACCTGTAATGCCACTGAGCCACAGAGGCAAATGCGGAGTAGATGAAGCTTGAACAGGACAACTCTTATGGACAGTGTCGGACTGTGGCATGAAGAGCCCACCGGGGGACTGCAACACTAGGGGCCCACCAGAGGGGGTGTGGTCAGCCATAATAGAGGCGGAACCTGACACTAGAGGGGGAGTGGTCAGTCCACAAAGGACAGCTAGCACCTTAGTGTGGTATATAAAGCATACAGTGTATGTATAAAGAATACACAGTCTTGACCTGCCCCTTAGATTGGGCAGAACAGTCACCAAAAATCAGGATTGTCCCGCTAGACCAGGCTTGGCTAACCTGTGGTACTCCACGGGGTAAATGTATCAAAGTGCGAGTTTGCCAGCGTGTTTAAATCACAGCAAATCACGAGTTTTGAAAAAAAAACCTGAAATGTATCAAGCTGCGATTTTGACACTGATGTTCAAAATCGCTGGTCATGCACTATGCTACTTGAGTAAGCTGTATTTACAGTATTACAGCTTATGCAAGTAGCGTAGCGCATGCGCAATGAGCTACGTTACTGGCGTAAGCTCTATTTACAGTATCATCATCATCATCATCACCATTTATTTATATAGTGCCACTAATTCCGCAGCACTGTACAGAGAACTCATTCACATCAGTACCTACCCCATTGGAGCTTACAGTCTAAATTCCCTAATATACACACACATACAGAGACGGACAGAGACAGAGAGACTAGGGTAAATTTTTGAAAGCAGCCAATTAACCTACCAGTATGTTTTTGGAGTGTGGGAGGAAACCGGAGCACCTGGAGGAAACCCACGCAAACACAGGGAGAACATACAAACTCCACACAGATAAGGCCATGGTTGGGAATTGAACTCATGACTTCAGCGCTGTGAGGCAGAAGTGCTACCACTTCGCCACCGTGCTGCCCCACTAGTGTGGGAAAATCACATAATAGAGTAGTTATAGCTTGCGCAATGAACGTAAGTGTATTATTATTATTATTATTATCATTTATTTGTTGGGCGCCACAAGGTTTCCGCAGCGCCGTACATAGTACAAACAGTAGACCATACAGGGTTAAACAGTACAGAACGATAAACACAAAGTACCAATACTTCAGTAACTCCAGCCATAAGGACAACCGTATGGAGTAAGGACAGAGCAGAAGAATAGGTATGGAGACACGAGGGAAGAGGGGCCCTGCTCATAAGAGCTTACATCCTAAGGGAGGGTGGACAAATCAGACACAAGAGGGAGCAAGTGTATTGCGTACCGGCCCTCCTACTAGGTAGGAGGTGTTAGCGGCGGGTCCACAGTTTTTTTATTTTTCTACAATCAAGATTAAAGACTCGTGGATATTACAAATATGGGGCCCTCCTGGCCGAAGCAACGAAGACTTCAATCAACAAGGGGCCCATTCTGGGCGAAGTACAGAAGAGATTGGCCAAGCATTAACTTTTAGAAGTATAAATATTCTGGGACTGGGGCAAGCACGGACTATTGGAAGGTATAATTAATATGGGACTGGGGCAAGCAAGGAGACTTTGGACAAGAAAGAAGGCATCTTTGGTGAGTATCTGGGGGTGTTTTTATTTTTATTAAATAGATGTGGTGTAAATGAGGGTGGTTAGTGTGTTTATTGTGTTTTTTTTTATTTTTAATAAATATATGTGTGGTGTTTACAAGGGTGTTGTGGTTTATTTTACTTTTTTTTTTTGTGGAACTACAGGTCCCAGCAAGCCAGGGATGTCAGGGCATGTTGGCACTTGTGGTTTTCCAAGTGCCAACATGCCCTGGCTGCCGTGGGTATGCTGGTGCTTGTAGTTATACAAGCAGCAGCATGGCCACACTGTTTTTGGCAACCTGGCTGGCTGGGACTTGTAGTTCCACAAAACAAAATGGCGTCTGTTTATTTTTTCACAATTTATTGCCGTATCACCCTACTACCCACAGCCCAGGGGTAGTAGGAAGAGCCCTAGTGCTATCAGCACTGGGCTGGGGGTCTCTAGGGGGGCCCGCTCATTTTTTTTGGTGGACCCCACTCCCTAGGGAATCCAGCCCAGGGCTGAACAGTCTAGGGTTGGTTAGTTATTATGGCAGGGGGACCCCTGCCGAGTGTCCCCCTGCTATAGTGCCGCCAACCCTGGCTTGTTTGCCTACTGCTGGTAAAGTGAAAATCGGGGGCACCCCAAGCAAAATTTTTACCCGATTTTCACGGGACCAGCACTAGTCAGGCAGCACTAGGGTTAAGCTGGAATAGAGGGGGGACCCCACGATTTTTTTTTTTCACTTTGATCTATTCTTTCACATTTTAACACTGCCAGGGCAGTGTAACAGTGATGTATTTGTATCAAGCAGCGTGTTGTATCTGGCATGTTTTGAAGCAAACTCTCCTGAGTTTGCTTACTCGCAGCTTCATACATTGGAGACTTGTATAGCTGCAGTGACAAACAGTCGGGAGTTTGATCTCTGGCGATTTTGCAAATAGTGATTTTGACAGAAGCACAACTCTGGCGATTTTGCATGAAATCTCAGCTTCATACATCTGCGAGTTTCAACTCTCCCAAGAAAATCGCTGGAGTTGCAAAATCGCACTTTGATACATTTACCCCCAGGTGTTGTGAAACTACAAGCCCCAGCATGCTTTGCCAATATATAGCAGCTTATTGCTGTAAGGGTATGCTGGGACTTGTAGTTTCACAACTCCTGGAGTACCACAGGTAAGCCAAGCCTGCAATAGACTCAGAACATTTGACAGACTGTCCTACCTGTTGTTGTCACTTTTACCACCTGTGGCTGCTAGTTTCTTTAGTTGCGACTTGTCTGGATCCTGGAATGTTGAGGGTCCTATTTGGAAAAAATAATAGGTACATTTAGAAACGCCAACCATCCCTGCAATTAAATCAACAGCACCCACATTTAATAATTAGACCTCTCTCCTAATAGTGCTAATAGTGCTCACATTTGATAAATAGATCTATTTCCCTCCAACCAACCCCAACATTAAATTAATAGTATTCACATATAATAAATAAACCTATTACCCTCCCTCCAAACAGCCCCAGGAATAAATTAATAGCATTTATGTTTAATACATCTATTTCCTACGACCATTTCTAGCATTTAATAATTAATATTCATATTTAATAGATAGCCCTCCTCCCCACACTCAGCCCCACATTCATTTATAGACCCAAACCACCTCAGCATTAAAGGTCCCATCACCTCCTCTCTATAGTGTCCTCTGTGCAGCCCCCCCCTCACTGTAGTTTAGCATAGGCAGCCCCGCCTCACTATAGTTTAGTATAGTCAGCCCCCCTATAGTTTAGTATAGATAGGCAGCCCCCCTATGCCACATAGTAGTGCCCCCAAAACTATGTTATGCCACACAGTAGTGCCCCCAATGTTATGCCACACAGCAATGCCCCCAATGTTATGCCACATAGTGCCCCCAATGTTATGCCACATAGTGCTCCCAATGTTATTCCACGCAAGTGTCCCCAATTCACACACACACACACACTATATAAATATATATATATATTGGTAGTATAAACAAATGGTTAAAGAGTATACTTACAGATATGTTGATTGCTGCAGGGCAGGCTCTCTGCTCCTTCTTCCTTCTTCAGCGGCGGTGGGAACATCAGCTGACAGTGGGAGGGGACGGGTCACATGATCGCAGCTGCAATCACAATTGAGCAGCGGGGAAGCCGGAGAGGACCCTCGTAAGGACAACGGGCCTCCAGGTATGCTCCGCCCGCGGGTAAAAGGGTGTGTGTCCGTAAGGTAGCCTGGCCTACCAGTGATTTCACCGGTAGCTCGCTGGGCCAGTCCGACGCTGCTTATGGATGACTTGAAAGGTTCAGATGTCCGATAAGCAGCACGGCCCATGTAACAGCACTACCACGAAGACAAGTGTAGTTTAAGCGATCCAGCCTGTGGAACAGGAATACAACAGAGGCAGGTGCAGCTTGAGTAGTGTAGACCGTGAGACAGCAGCTTGATGGAGACAGGTGCGGTTTAAGCAGTCCAGTCTGTGGATCAGCGACACAGCAGAGGCAGCTGCAGCTTGAGTAATATAGCCCGTGAGTAGCACACAGCGGAGACAGGTGCAGGTTTAGCAATATAGCCCGTGGAGTAGCACACAGCGGAGGTAGGTGCAGCTTGAGCGGTATAGCCCGTGGAGTAGCACACAGTGGAGGCAGGTGCAGCTTGAGCAGTATAGCCCGTGGAGTAGCACAAAGCGGAGACAGGTACAGCTTGAGCAGTATAGCCCGTGGAGTAGCACACAGCGGAGGTAGGTTCAGCTTGAGCAGTATAGCCCATGGAGTAACATACAGCGGAGGCAGGTGCAGCTTGAGCGGTATAGCCCTTGGAGTAGCAACACAGCAGATGCCCTGACGATCCAGGTGAGAGCTCACGGAATAGGTAGGAACCTAATCAGACAGGTAACTTAATCAACAGGCCCAGAGGAAAGGGAGGAAGTGCCTTTTCAAGTCAAACCAGGAACCAATAAGAATATTGCTAAAAGTAGACAGGTAATCAGTCTGCACATGCGCAGATCAAGACTAAGGGGTTTGAGGTCTGCTAATAGGTGAATGTTTCAGTCTTTGTCTATGGAAGCCGAATGAGCAGCGTGTGACAATGTTTTAGAGATTGTTTATACATAAATGATAATATATTAAAGGTATCTAATGCTCAGGATATATGAAATATATCCTGTTTAGTGTCATTTTGATTTGCATATTACCATCTGGAATCCGCTACTTTCGGCTTTGCGATCGCTTCCTGCGATCACTAGTTATGTAAGATAAAAGATTAATGATCAAAATGACATTGTGTTTGGAAAGCTGATAGGTTGGTGGAAACTGGATTAAATCAGGTCCCTAGGCACAGCATGTGATCAGCTGTTGGGGGTGATGTGGTCACACCTTATCAGAGGAATCCTTTGAATTAATCTATGACCAGCAAGCAACTGGAACATCATTAACCCTGAGCCAATGAAGACCCCTAGACGTGATGCTTGTGTATATAGTGACATCATCAATAGTTTTTTTTTTTTTACTAAAACTGAATATAATCCAGCTCCTTCCCCAGCTCGATCTCTTAGTCTGACTACACAGCAGACATGACTATCTTAACCTGGGCCCGGATGAAGTGCTAGCGAAAATATAATGTATTCAGTGTTTTTATACTTTTATACTTAAATATCTTTGTGCTTTGGAACCACAATAATTGCATCGGACAATGATTTATTGATAAGCGATAAAATTAACTTAATACATTCTAGGAATTATAAATAATGTAAGAAGTTCTCTTTTTAAAATAATTAATATTTACTTGTTCATTGGCATGATTCTTCATATAATTTAAATCTCAGAAGGCCCCATAATTTTTTGCATTTTATTGCTGAGTCAATATTGCCAGAATTAACTTGTTTCGGCTACTTGCTTGATTTTACAATTCACATTGAAGCCAATGAGATGCCTCCCTGATGGTATTGCATGATCGATAAGTACCTGCCTGTATATCCCAGCATTGAGAACACCATTAATCCTGACCGTTATCAATACAATATAACAATACCTCAAAGTCCATCTTACCACTACTTTAGGTCTTACTTCTTAATTAATTTGGACTTTTCAGTTTTTTCCTAATATATTGCTTGGTTAAATCACTTATGTCTTAAATTAATCAGCTTTCTCCATCACTTGAATTTTATTAAAATAATCACTTAGCACAATGCTAAGTCATATTAAGGTTTGTGCGGAGGCTGGCTTATCAAATTCCTCAATCACTCTCTCAACAACCCTGGGCTACCCTATTAGCACCCTCTGCACAGTTTGCACAAAGCTTACATGTGTTCTTTCTATACAATACCTCCCAACATTCAGAAACTCAAAAATGGAACAAATAATCTCCACTCCTCATTCAACTCAAAGTCCACCCACACATACTCAAATATCCACCCACTTTTTCTTAAGCCACGTACCCTTTGTGCGGCCGGCAAATTGGGATGTCCGGCCAAAATCAGGAATGTTGGGAAGTAAGCTATACTCAATCAACCCTTTGACTCAATGACCAACATTGCTGTGTGACTAGATAATATAGCCAACTAATCACTTTGCAATCTGGCTGGACCAATTTGCTATATGTAACACTTACCCTTATGTATCAAGCTGCTATTGTCCTGTAGTTTGTAAGCTTGCCATCAGGGCCATCTTACCACTTTGTCTGTCTATAATACCCAGTATGTTCCCAAATAGAATATGCTGCCACTATTTATATATATATATATATATATATATATATATATATATATATATATAGTAACAAAATGAGGCATTTAGCTGGCAATATACAGAGAAAGCAGGGAAGTAGAGTAAAATATTTGTGCAGTAATGCACCTAGAGTGAAGACTTATGTATGAAAAGCAATAGTTTAAATTTGGTTAAACTTACATGATCTGAAATCCTTCCTCTCAGCAAACAGACAGGGCGTGTCTGGTTGTGCAAACAGAGGCAGTGATTAGTGTTTTCTTTTAAAGAGAAGGTGGGTGTGTCACCTGTCTATCAAGCTAAGCCTGGAGGAGGAACATCATGTATAAAAGCTTGTTTGTTTCATTTGTTCAGGAAGACCAATGCTGGGTGAGCTGGCTGGTCCTGAGAGAGAGAGCTGGACTATGTATAGCTAGTGTTTAGGGTCTCCATGATTGCTGTACAAGTATACGGTGTCAAACATTTACCATCCTGACAATAAAGCACCATAAAAAGGAAGTTGTTGTTTGCGTGTGCTTCTGCAGTAGCGGGCTCTTGCCACAAGTGGTGTCAGGAGTGGGATGCTCCGGGAAGCAAGTTTCCGCTAACCAACCCGCGCAGACGTCAACATGGAGGAAGTACTGAAAACCCTCGTGAATGTCGCCGCTGCGCAGCAACAGCAGCAAGCTCAGATGCTACAAGTTGCCGAGGCACAGGTGGAAAACACAAGGCTCTTAAGAGAAGAGTTAAACCAGGTGAGGCATGACAGAAATGAACCACCTGGTCCTGTTCTCCTGAAAAATGTCGCCAGGTGATGACATAGAAGCATATCTGGTGTCCTTTGAGAGACTTGCAAAAAGGGCAAAATGGCCCCCTAAAGATTGGGCTGAGAGACTGGCGCCATATCTGACTGGTGAAGCTCAGCGAGCTTATATGGATCTAGATGAGGAACGGGACTCTGATTATTTGTGCCTAAAGTCTGAGATATTGGCTCGCGTTGGAGTTTTCGGGCCAGGCCGAGCCCAGCGCTATCACCAATGGAGCTATAATAAAGAAAAACCGGTCAGAGCACAAGTGGCTGAGCTTTCTAAAATTTTAAAGAAATGGCTGCAGCCTGAGGAGAATTCGCCTTCTCGGATTATTGAAGTTCTGGCGATAGATCACTGCATCCGTGGGCTGAACCGCGATTTGCAAAGGTGGGTGCTGCAATCAGACCCACAAACTTATGAAGAGCTTGCCACCGTGGTAGAAAGGTTTTGTGCGCTACAGCAAATGACTAAAGAACCTGCATTTGTGCCAAAGCCGCTGCCACGCCAAAAGCCAGGTTTGACAATCCTTGCCACAGGTCCCAATGGCAAAACTGCTACGGACAGAGGGCCAGGTCCAAAGCTGTCTAATCTGAAGTGTTTTCAATGTGGTGAGCCAGGCCACTTTAAGGCAGAGTGTCCTAAACTACAGAAACCCATGGACTGTTCCGTGGCACATATTGGGCCTGCGTTTCCAAGCTGTTTTACCATGAGTCCCACATCAGGAAGTACTTGTTTGTTCCGGGTGACTGTGCTAATCAACCAAAACCTTGTTCTGGCCTTGGTTGACTCGGGGAGTGAACTCTCATTGGTTTCCAGCTCTGCCTTACCCGAAACCAAAACTTCTCGGTTGCCCAAAATGAAGGTTCTTTGCGTACATGGCACGACAGAGGAGTATGAAAGAACAATACTACCAGTCACACTCAAAGGCAAAACTGTTATGGTGGTAGCTGCCATAGCACCTAAACTCCCATATCCACTCATTTTGGGGCGAGACTTCCCACTGTTTGATGATATCCTCGGTGAGTGGATCCGGCCGGACATGCCGGCAATTGATGCAAAGGTCGGAAGCCCAGTCTTAAAGGAACCGCCTAAGAATCCACAACATCTGGGCATCGATCTTTGGGAACCGCCAAACCGGAATGCCATCCTGGGAGTCACAGCAGGAGTTCCACAAAAGCATCCACCTGCAGGGAAACATGGACAGTCCAAACTAGCATTGGTCGGTGATGTCGCAGATGAGCCCACCCCGCCTGTCAGTGAGGATACGAACTGGTCCGCAATACCAATTTTGTTTCCTTTGCAGGACTTTGCTCGAGACCAACTTAATGATGCCTCTTTGG
Organism: Mixophyes fleayi; assembly: GCF_038048845.1. Lineage (NCBI taxonomy): Eukaryota > Metazoa > Chordata > Amphibia > Anura > Limnodynastidae > Mixophyes > Mixophyes fleayi. The sequence goes on from NC_134404.1 coordinate 83,506,556, forward strand.
AACATGCCTTCAAAAGTGTGACTGAGGTAAATGGGGTAGCAAAAGCCGCCCAGCCTGCAGAAGGTATACCATATTTTATTGTTAAAAATAATTTTCTGTTTAGAGTTGCTACTGTACAGGGGTATAAAGTAGAACAATTAATGGTTCCTCAGGTCCATGTAACCCTAGTGTTAAAAGCAGCACATACACATGTCTGTGGGGGACACCTAGGGGAGGATAAAACACGGGAACGAGTTCTGCTTAGGTTTTACTGGCCCGGTGTACACATGGCAGTGAAAAAGTATTGTCGGTCCTGTCCCATTTGTCAGAGAACCTGTCCCAAACCCATGTACAGGGCACCTCTCATTCCAATTCCAATAGTACAAGTTCCCTTTGAACGGATAGCTATGGACCTTGTGGGGCCACTGGAAAAATCTGCACGTGGGCACCAATATATACTAGTGGTGCTTGACTATGCAACCAGATATCCAGAGGCAATTCCCCTACGAAACATAAAGTCCAGCACCTTAGCTAAGGAACTTGTATTGATGTTTACACACTTGGGAATACCCAAAGAAATTCTCACAGATCAGGGTACTCTATTCATGTCTAAACTGATGAAGGACATGTGCCAGTTGCTATGGGTTACGGCTCTTCACACCTCTGTATACCATCCACAAACAGATGGCTTGGTGGACCGCTTTAACCGCACATTAAAGCACATGCTCAGGAAAGCAGTGGCTCAAGAAAAAAAAGATTGGGACACTCTTATTCCCTATTTGATGTTTGCCATCCGTGAGGTACCTCAAGCTTCAACAGGGTTTAGTCCCTTTGAGTTATTGTTTGGAAGACAGCCCAGGGGTATCTTGGATATGTTAAACGAAGGGTGGGAGCAGCGAGGTCCCAGGGAGCCAAATTTGGTACAATTTGTGTCACAAATGCATGAGAGGCTAGGAAAGATAGGGCCCATTGTGCAGCAACATGTAAAAGAGGCTCAGGAACGACAGAGAAAAAGTTATGATAAAAGTGCTGTTGTTTGATCTTTCAAGCCTGGGGACAAGGTCCTAGTCCTGGTTCCCACCCAGGAAAGCAAACTTTTTGCCCATTGGCAGGGTCCAAATGAAGTTCTAGAGGCTGTCGGTCCTGTCAATTACAGAGTCCGCCAGTTTGGTAGGAGAAGGGAGGAGTAAATATACCATGTTAACCTCCCTAAACCTTGGCATGATGAGGAAACCTCTCCTCAGGTAGTGAGTACTGCCATTGAAAAGTCTGAAGTGCCCATAGAGCCAGCTTTGTCCATTCAGCAGAGACAACAGACTGAAGAAATGATTCGCCGGAACAGGGATGTCTTCTCTTCCATTCCTGGGCGCACTACCTTAATCGAACACGACATTGTCACTGCGCCAGGAGTCATTGTAAAGCAGAAGCCTTATCGTATTCCAGAAGCCAGACGGGTGGACGTGAGGAAGGAGGTCGAGAAGATGCTCCAGTTAGATGTAATTGAAGAGTCCACTAGTGAATGGAATAGTCCCATTGTGCTTGTCCCGAAACCCAATGGGACAATTAGGTTCTGCAATGACTTTAGGTGCCTAAACAGTATGTCGCAGTTTGATGCCTATCCGATGCCACGTGTTGATGAACTAGTGGAAAATCTTGCTGGTAGCAATTATTTAACAACCCTTGATCTAACAAAGGGTTATTGGCAAGTTCCCCTGACTTCCACGGCCAAGCCAATGACTGCATTTTCCACCCCTGGTGGTCTCTATCAATATAAAGTCCTACCCTTTGGGTTGCATGGGGCACCTGCCACCTTCCAAAGGGCCATGAATAAATTGCTACGACCTCACACAGCTTATGCAGCCGCTTACCTGGACGATATAGTGATTTATACCCCAGACTGGGGATTACATTTAGCCAAAGTTGAGGTGGTTTTAGCTTCATTAAGGTCAGCAGGATTAACAGCTAACCCAGAGAAATGTGCCATAGCCATGAGAGAAGCCAAATATTTGGGGTACATTGTTGGTCGAGGGCATGTAAAACCCCAGCTAGACAAAGTGGAGGCAGTCAAAAATTGGGCAAGACCAGAGAAAAAGTCGCAGTTAAGAACCTTTTTAGGCTTAGTAGGTTACTACAGGCGGTTTGTAAGCCACTTCGCCACTAGAGCTGCTCCACTTACGGACATGTTAAAAAAAGTTGTCCAGATAGATTAACGTGGTCTGATTCTGCAGAAATCGCCTGGTCTGATCTTCGGTTAGCTCTTTGTTCCTCTCCAATTCTACAAGCACCAGATTTTACCCGGAGGTTCTTCCTCCAAACTGATGCTTCTGGTGTTGGCTTAGGTGCAGTCTTGTCACAGGAGAAGAATGGAATAGAAAACCCTGTCCTGTAACTAAGTCGGAAGTTGCTTCCAAGGGAACAAAAATATGCCACTGTGGAGAAAGAATGTCTCGCCATAAAATGGGCTACAGAAGCTCTGCGCTATTATCTCCTAGGCAGAGAGTTCACCTTAATAACAGATCATGCACCATTAAGATGGATGCAGAACAACCGGGAGGTAAATGCCAAGGTAACCCGCTGGTTCTTGGCACTGCAACCTTTCAAGTTCTCAGTAGAACATAGACCTGGGATTCTGCACAAGAATGCAGATGCATTGTCATGAAAATATGCGCTCCTCGCGAAGTCCGCGTCCCCCTACTTGGAGACGCTAGGGGGAGGGATGTGTAACAAAGGGAGGCATTTTTCTGACAAGAGGGAGAGAAAGTATACAAACAGAATAAAACATTGGCACAGTTATGCACCTAGGTTGAGATTAAACCAGGTAAAAACATATGTGTAGTTTAAAGTTTGTTAACTTACATGATTTCCTCTCAGCAACAAGACAGGGTGTGTCTGGGCAAACAGAGGCACTGATGGGTGTTTTCTTTTAAAGAGAAGGTGGGTGTGTCACCTGTCCATCAAGATAAGGCTGGGGGAGGAGTAACATGTATAAAAGCCTGTTTGTGCCATTTGTTCAGGGAGACGAATGCTGGGTATGTTGGCTGGTCCTGAGAGAGAGCTGGACTATGTATAGCTAGTGTCTAGGGTCTCTATGATTGCTGTACAAGTATACGGTGTCAAACATTTACCATTTTGACAATAAAGCACCATAAAAAGGAAGTTGTTGTTCGCGTGGGCTTCTGCAGTAGCGGGCTCTTGCCACAATATATATATATATATATATATATATATATATATATATATATATATATATATTTTAACAAAGGGAGGCATTTTTCTGACAAGAGGGAGAGAAAGTATACAAACAGAATAAAACATTGGCACAGTTATGCACCTAGGTTGAGGTTAAACCAGGTAAAAACATATGTGTAATTTAAAGTTTGTTAACTTACATGATTTCCTCTCAGCAAACAGACAGGGTGTGTCTGGGCAAACAGAGGCACTGATGGGTGTTTTCTTTTAAAGAGAAGGTGGGTGTGTCACCTGTCCATCAAGCTATGGCTGGGGGAGGAGTAACATGTATAAAAGCTTGTTTGTGCCATTTGTTCAGGGAGACGAATGCTGGGTATGTTGGCTGGTCCTGAGAGAGAGCTGGACTATGTATAGCTAGTGTCTAGGGTCTCTATGATTGCTGTACAAGTATACGGTGTCAAACATTTACCATTTTGACAATAAAGCACCATAAAAAGGAAGTTGTTGTTCGCGTGTGCTTCTGCAGTAGCGGGCTCTTGCCACAGTATATATATATATATATATATATATATATATATATATATATTTTAACAAAGGGAGGCATTTTTCTGACAAGAGGGAGAGAAAGTATACAAACAGAATAAAACATTGGCACAGTTATGCACCTAGGTTGAGGTTAAACCAGGTAAAAACATATGTGTAATTTAAAGTTTGTTAACTTACATGATTTCCTCTCAGCAAACAGACAGGGTGTGTCTGGGCAAACAGAGGCACTGATGGGTGTTTTCTTTTAAAGAGAAGGTGGGTGTGTCACCTGTCCATCAAGCTATGGCTGGGGGAGGAGTAACATGTATAAAAGCTTGTTTGTGCCATTTGTTCAGGAAGACCAATGCTGGCTGAGCTGGCTGGTCCTGAGAGAGAGAGAGCTGGACTATGTATAGCTAGTGTTTAGGGTCTCCATGATTGCTGTACAAGTATACGGTGTCAAACATTTACCATCCTGACAATAAAGCACCATAAAAAGGAAGTTGTTGTTCGCGTGTGCTTCTGCAGTAGCGGGCTCTTGCCACAAGTGGTGTCAGAAGTGGGATGCTCTGGGAAGCAAGTTTCCGCTACCCAACCTGCGCAGACGTCAACATGGAGGAAGTACTGAGAACCCTCGTGAATGTGGCCACTGCGCAGCAAGAACAGCAAGCTCAGAAGCTATGTTTATATATATATATATATATATATATACACAGTATATATGTCATTATTAATAATATTAATGATAATAATAATATATACTATGATTGCTGTACAAGTATACGGTGTCAAACATTTACCATTTTGACAATAAAGCACCATAAAAAGGAAGTTGGTGTTCGCGTGTGCTTCTGCAGTAGCGGGCTCTTGCCACAATATATATATATATATATATATATATATATATATATATATATATATTTTAACAAAGGGAGGCATTTTTCTGACAAGAGGGAGAGAAAGTATACAAACAGAATAAAACATTGGCACAGTTATGCACCTAGGTTGAGGTTAAACCAGGTAAAAACATATGTGTAATTTAAAGTTTGTTAACTTACATGATTTCCTCTCAGCAAACAGACAGGGTGTGTCTGGGCAAACAGAGGCACTGATGGGTGTTTTCTTTTAAAGAGAAGGTGGGTGTGTCACCTGTCCATCAAGCTATGGCTGGGGGAGGAGTAACATGTATAAAAGCTTGTTTGTGCCATTTGTTCAGGAAGACCAATGCTGGCTGAGCTGGCTGGTCCTGAGAGAGAGAGAGAGAGCTGGACTATGTATAGCTAGTGTTTAGGGTCTCCATGATTGCTGTACAAGTATACGGTGTCAAACATTTACCATCCTGACAATAAAGCACCATAAAAAGGAAGTTGTTGTTCGCGTGTGCTTCTGCAGTAGCGGGCTCTTGCCACAAGTGGTGTCAGAAGTGGGATGCTCTGGGAAGCAAGTTTCCGCTACCCAACCTGCGCAGACGTCAACATGGAGGAAGTACTGAGAACCCTCGTGAATGTGGCCACTGCGCAGCAAGAACAGCAAGCTCAGAAGCTATGTTTATATATATATATATATATATACACAGTATATATGTCATTATTAATAATATTAATGATAATAATAATATATACTATGCCATCTCCACGTTTTAAATCCACACATATGGCATAACATCAATGAAAAACATTGCATATCTTGTATTGTCCTACATTTTCATAAGCATTTACTGATGTTGTGTCTATTCCATTTAAACATAAATAATAATAAAACCATTAAAGCAGCTATTATAATACTTAGTAGTAGCTGCTTGGGACAAATTTACAGCATATATTGTAGGAAAAACCATTGTAAGCACACTGATTGTAAACCCTTACCCTTACAACTCTAAGTTGAAAATAAATCAGTAAGCTAGAAAAAAAAGTTGTGTGTTTTCCATCACAATTCATTATTCGAAATGAACCAAATTTTAAATGTCCTTTCATTTTATCAAATGTTGCGATAACTTTACCATAACAAACACAAGATAATTATCTACAATGCATCTTATATCCTCTATCCTAAAACACATTACGCTTCATATTGCAACCTTAATTTACAATAGTCACTCACTTAACTAGGTATTCTTTTGTGAGGTTATGAAAATTTCTTATGTAAAACCTTTTAATTCACAACATAATAAACAATTATAGATTTTTTTTTCTGTTCGCTCACAGCATGATTACAAAGTCACAGCTTTTACGTTAGTGGCACAAAGGTGTATCTGTAAAAACCCATTAATTGTGTAGGATACACAATAAAACACTTTTCGACCCAGTGACTTAATACCTAAGAAATGTACAAAAGATGGCTTATAATTCTAAAGTTACTCAAGATCACAGATCAATGTAGTAGTTGACCTTTTCAATGTACTCACATTTTATGTATTATAGTGCCTGCAATTTATCCATTGGGTCCTAAAATACTCGGCAAGAACTGGTTACATTTAACCTGGTGTTCCTGCTGTGTAAGAAAAAAGACAGCATTAAAGTTCATCTACAAATAGATGTGATGTGACATGGCAACATTGATTTTCTAAGAAAGGTTTTGATATTTTTATTTAAAAAAAGAAGCTGTATGAGAAGAATTTGGTTCTCAAAATACAAATTGAACCAATGCACTGTATATACTGTATAAACAAGTAAAAATTAAAAGGTTTTTTTTATGAAGTAGGAAAAATGCAAATGTGCAGCAAATAATTATAAAGAATTATAAAGATTCCCATGAAGTCTGATCGATTTTGTTATTTATCAAGGTATTTTTGCACTTGCTTAAATGGGCCTCCTTGACTTGACTATGCATATACACAGGTGTATACCAGTATTCTGCGCTTTAGAATTATCTCCATGCATATCCATTGCCTGACCATTTGCTAGATTGTGCTCCACGACAGCACTGTATTTGATAGCAAAAGTAAACACATTGCTTAAATGTCCTGTTGTCACCATCTGCCTCCGCTTGTACTGCAGCAATGTATCTCTATGCTGCTTTATATTGGCAGTTCTTGCCTTCAGGACTGTATTGGACTTTACATTGAATGTATTATCTTATCCATCAGCGGTGCTGCTATTGTGCCTTGCTTCTTTGTTCGACTAGGGTTAACCTGTTGCAATAATTAATCAACTGCACCTGGTGGCTCTCTCTTTATACTTGCCTCTCTCTGTCACCTGCTCTGGTCATTGTTGTTTAGTTGCTGTTCCTTTTTGTTGTTTTCTATCTTTTTGCTATTAATACATCTTCTATGCAACCGCGTATTCTAAGGACTTTTACTTTTGCTCTATGAAACTGTTGTAAATCTTCATATCATGTTACACAGTGGTCGAAGTGGTAATTTAGAAGTGGCGGTATGGAAATGTAGAAGTGGCAGAATGAAATATGTAATGGGAATGGAAGTGAATGGAACTGAATAGTTTTACAATGAAGGCAGTAGGAGAAGTGGTGGTCTGACATTCCACTTTATACACCCCCACTTCGACCACTGATGTTTCGTTTAACCTCCCATGAAATTACATAAAAATTTTATACCAATCATTGAACCACAATGGTTCAATATAAACTTCTCTGATTTTTTACTTTGTTTATGGCATATATTAACTACAGCTTCCAGCCTGCAATCAGGAACTCCTGAGCAGTGAGGATGGGTATTTGGAACTCCACTACTCTAACAATGCATGAGCTACCTTTTGTCTGGCTGGTAACAAATACCTGTGATTGGGTGAATCTTTGATGTGTCATCTGACCCCTCCTTGTCTGTGCCATACAGGAAATAATTATTTGTCTGAGAACAGTGCTGTGATCTTTTATCTACACTTTTCTTCCTGCAACATGGTGAGTTTTGCATTAGTTAATTTGAAACTAGTTGATCTACTTGTCAACACAGCGAACGGTTTGGCAACAGAGAGTGTATGCTGAACAGAAGAAACGAGATGATAAAGTACAAAGATTTTGAGCAAGGAGACAATGAAATCAACAACAGTAACTTTTATCAACAATAAAATAAAGCATGTCTATTTTACAATTTCTAAAGTAAATGAATAAATACAGTATTATATTTGTTTTTCATGATAATTTCCTCATTAAGGGGCTGACTTAGAAGTGCATGTAAGGGTTATTATGCACTTCACATACTGCGTATGAGCACAAATTACACTGGTATTATTGGTCCTGTGCTTCACATCAATGTCCTGCTGAAAGGCCCCTTTACCTCCCTGGAATAACTGTTTATTTGCAGGATAAACATGTACATTATTTAATATAGCATCTTTATAGCATTGTCTTGCCAACATGCTTAACTGTAGCAATGGTGTTCCCTGCATTTATAACCTTAACATCATAGTTGCCTTCTCTCCCGGAATGTCCAGGAGACTCCAGAATTTCTGGAAGTCCTCCCAGACTCCTGGGAGAGCAGAGCAACCTCCTGGTTCCTGGCCACTCCATTAGTTAAGTGGCGGGGGCGGGGCTTAGGATGTGATTCGCACGTCATCGTGGCCTCACCCCTGCTGTAATAGGCTATGAATTGTGATGACCGTTTAGGTGGCGGGGCAAAATGGTGCGATTCACTGAGCCTCGCCCCCACACGCCCACCTCCCCCCAGATCTCCCGGAGGCCAACTTGCCAATGTTGGCAAATATGCGTAACATTCAGAATACTGATAGTTGAAAATATTTTTAAGATCAGTTCCAGTTTTGTCAGATAACAGTTTGTGGATTGTTAAAGGGGTGCTCCACCTAAAGCTAAAAATGATGTTTGTAGTATAATAGCACTAGTGACCCCCAATGCTTCCACCTATCTGTTGGAACACTAGTGTTTCTCTTCACCCCCAAGGAGGTTTCTCACTGCAGTTTGCTGCTCTCAATCAAATACAGCAGACTACAGTTTCTATTTGTCTCTCTGAGAATATTTCACACAATGTTTAGAGGGTTGTAATATATGCACAACAGGCTCTGGAGTGAAGATAACTGGCATTTCAGTGGACACTATTGGCCAATGGAGTGTGTTAGATTATTTTACTATGTTATGCCCAAAGGCAGTATTTATGTCAGTTCTAGTTTTACACCTTTATCACACTAACCATGGTATCAAAGCTTCAAGTCTTTATTACAGAGCATTTGAAAACTAACCATATGCCTCTGTGGTTTATGAGAAAGAGTCTGTGGAGCCCTTTTAGAAAATCACAACTTGTGATTTCATAGGATGTGTTAATTCCAAACTTAATGACATTCATCACATTTTACCCACATGCAAATAAATTAATTTAAAACCCCCCAAAAAGCAACAGGGTCACCCAGTATGAGGAAAAACGTTTACCTCAGAGTTGTCTTGCTGGAATATCTATAAGTACATTGTGAAAGACTGTGCAGTTTCTTAGCAACCACTGAAGGTTCCTATTGGGATTAATGTAAATACTATTGGTTTTTAAAGACTTGTTATAAATGCTCAAATACCATAATAAAAACAATTTTACTACTTGTGGATAGATCTTTACAAGTAAAGTGATGGATTTAACAAATTCAATACCACAGTATGAGAACATATTAAGAAAAAAACAGCATATGGGTAACCTGTTCTACTTTTGAGGAAAAAGATAATGATAAATAATAAACTACACATTTCCTTTTTTAAAGGGACACTGATCGTAAAATATATGTTTAAGCAATTTGAAATAGCAACTAGTAATATACACAAATATGACAGACAGCTATTGTTTTGCATGTATGTGCATATATATATATATATATATATATATATATATATATATATATATAGCTGGAGTACCCGACATTGCCCTGGTTTACATCTTCAACTTATTAAGTTAACAATGAGTTTGGTGTAGCTGTCAACATTTTAAAAATAATTAGCAGCTTAGCAGCTCTTCCAGGTTACCCATGACAGTTTTTCCAAGTGTCGTTTTTGTTTTTATATTAAATGTCATCCAAATCCATCCAGTGGAAGGCTCAGAACAGTTTCCCTGGGTCAAGGTTCAGCCCAGCGTACACCAACGGGAGGTCCGAACTGGACCCTAACCCGCCTAAACCCTGGCCAGGAGCCATCAGGCCCATGTCGCATTGGTGGCATCCCAATCAGTGCTGGGGTTCGAAAATATTCGCCAACAAACAAACAAACAAACTTTTATTTCTAAATATATTTATGCATGTATATATATATATATATATATATATATATATATATATATATATATATCTATCTACTATATAAATGCCTAGTGGCGTGTGTGTAAAAAAAAAACAACTAAGCTGCAGCGCCACCTGCTGGGCAGAGTTATACACTGACCTATATATTTCTTGAAGGAGAAGTGACAGTTGGGAGTGGTTGGTGGTTTTTAACACCTTAAGTAGCTTGATGAAGGATGTGGTGATGAAGATGAAGGTTGAGGTGATGAGAAAAATGATGAGGTGACATGTGGACAAAACCACGTTAAAAAAGGGCGCTTGCGTCGGGAAGTAACGCTCTTCTCCTGAGGAGGCCTGGGCTAGGCCCAAATGTATGACAAAAACCTTTTAAACACCTTAAGTAGCTTGATTTGACTAGAATGCATGAGTATCATGCACAGGTTAACTTTTATATACATATATATATAATTATACTTTTATAGTGTTGCTGATATCACTATGATGTCACCAGGAAGTTCGCCCTATATCAAATATAGTGCCAATAGATGAAATGTAATTTTGATTTAAAGGTAGCTAACATTTAAAATGACCTTGGATAGCAAAAAATGTTTCACAGTACTGGGAACTCCCATGGGAAGCCACTGTTCTAAAAGATATTAGTTGATTATATATGGTGCAGTAGTAGAAACATCAATTATGGTCCAGCAGTCTTAAATCTTCAAAATTCTACGCAAAATTCATAGTTGAGGTCTCATACATGGAACACACACTACCTCCAATGACTTCCACTAAATATTGCAGGAAAGCCCCAGGGAAACAACATTGAGGGGCCAGGTCAGTATTTCCTGAATGTACCCCACACTTAGGTACTTGTTATATTGCATCATTTATCCTTGTTGCTTATTCCAGCATCCATAGGCTTCCAACCAAGCAACCCAAAATATTCCTTATTCTACCCAGACACCAGGATTGATCAGGGGAAAAGTCCTTTCTTTCTCATTGCCATGGCAACAGCCAATAGACTGAAGATGCTGCTCAGGCCTCTCCACTATGGACACATGAATGTATCAGACTGTGGCGTACATTTTTCTGATACTGTAAATGTCGGCGCTTAAGCTGACGGCATGGAAATGTAGGCACGCTACATGCTGGCATTTGCATTGTGTGACAAGTGGACAATGTCACCATTGTGATTGGCAGCATTCAAAATGTCATCAATCACATTGCTGACAATTAAAGACCAATGCCGCCAGCTCCAGCATATAGCCGCCGCACATTTTTTGTGTCGGCAAGTTAAGTGCCGAGATTTACATTGTCGGAAAGAAGTACACTACCCGTACCAGATTACACACAGCACCAAGTGCCCCTTTCATGCTGCTTAGGATGTACACCTGGGAATTCAAAAGATCACTCAGTGCACATAAGTACCTGAGCAACAAGTTCACTTGTACTGTTAATACGCCTGTCATTTGTGCCTTTTGCTTTACCTATAACAGATTCTGCTTCTTCACTGACCATGCCTGTCTGTTAGTGACCCTGAACCTTTTGTCTTGTATCCTGACTTTCAGCCAATACTGCCCATCCTGTTCCCAAGTCTGTGAATTACTAGAATTACTTCTCATCCCTTTTTGCTTGGTTCTTCCTTTGTTGGCTCCTAGCAGGATAAACCTGAGCACTGCAATCAGTCCTGTTGTAAAGACCATCACTTTCTTGTAGGGGTCCATGGTGAAAACCAGGCACAGATTTACATTCTGCACCCTAGGTAAGCTGGCATTAACTGCCAGCAGGAAAGGTGAGTCTACTACTAGTGCTTATGACAGTTACTAGAGGGGGATAATAATACTTATGTCTGGTGCAAAGCACTAGAATGCAGACGGGATCATAACAGTTAGTCATATCATGGATGCTGTGTGTAATCAAATGTCAATTTGCAAAATGTAGTCTATTAGGCTCCTGTGTGATTGATTTGAGTAGCCAACCAATCAGGAACACTTGAAAATATTGAAAACAATTTCACAAGCATCCAGTTGGCTGGAGACAAGAGATGCATAGACATTTGTTTTGGTTATTTATTTATAGAGATTCTCCTGCCAAAGTGAAAACTAACCCTATAGGTCTTATATAGGTGGGATGAGGGGGGTGCCCTGTTCCTTCTCAAAGTTTACTAACCCTATCCTGAAAAGCTCTAGGGCTCCTCCTGACCCTTCTTGGCTATGGGGGCTGGGCTAATTTACAAGCGGTGGACTTCTGTATTGGCAACTGGCACACCAGGGTTCCTAATATATTTTTTTATCCCCAACTAGTGAAAAAACACATAAACAACTTTTAAGCAAAGTTTAATTGAATAGAAGACCCACCAAAACCCTCGATTACCACTGAATAAAAAAACAAACGTATTTTCTTCCCTCTGGAAAACCGTGAAACCAGTTGTTTTATGCTTTGAAACTGACTTCCAATAAAGTAGCGTGCACCATGTAGGCGCACTTGTGTATGTTAAGAAACGTGAGTCTGCAGACTTAGCGCTTCACAAGTAACTGTTATGCTATCTATAGCTTATTGAACTGTGCTGGACACCATACTTTAACTCCTCAAATGTTTAGTTAAATATCTCCATCTGATATGTGCAGTGAGTTATGATATACAATACTGTTGTTAGCAAAAGAGCACCTATATAGCTTTAAAAGTAAAATACAGATTTTTATGCAATCTGGATCCAGTAAGAAATAAATGGCTTAGAAATAACGCCATATGAAATAATTAACTATGATTTAATTACTAATGGCATAAGGCCTTATGTGTAGCATCTGTGTTATATCCCAAATCCTCTACGTATTTTTGCAATAAATGTGTAATTATTATTTTATCTATGTACAGAGTGGAGCACTTGAAGTGAATCTTGTTGTGAGAACCTAAGTAACACAGCAGCCTGTTGTGACAATTACTACCATTGAGAGCACAGATAACACACATATTTATTATGTACCAGCACTTGTAATATACAGTAGCATTTAGTTTGGCATGCGGTAAAATACCCTTGGGAACTCAATGAATATAAGGTATTATCATAAAACTTCATTTGTAAATGTACATTTGCAGTATACAGGTTCTGTTAAGTCAATCATACTGTATTAGTGGGCATTTCTATGTAGTAAATATTGAATTTTTCCAACATTAAACAAATATTTTAGTGATAATATTATTTTAATGACATAACTTAATAAATGGCTATATTGTTTGTTTATTTATTTATTTAAAATAGCTCATTTTAAAGTAATCATATATGTTTATAAAGAGAAAATAAATTGCCTAGAACCAGTGGTTGAAGTGAAAAGTAGTAGTATGGAAATTTAGAAGTGATAATATGTAAGTGAATAGAATTTGATCAATTTAAGATCAAAGCATAGGAGAAGTGGTGGTACGGCATACCACCATATACAGGTCCCCTTTGACCACTGCCTAGAAATCATAACGTCCAGAGCCCCTAAACATTCCTCCTACAGAACTGACCACAAACATTTACAAGGAATTTAATCTTTGACTTCTGCCTTTGAGTCACTATTTCTTAATATATTTGTAAATTCAGATTTTTGTGCAAGTTATAATCTATGAAAAGAACAGGAATGATAATGGATACTTTGTTCTGCTTTTTGGTGGGGTTAGGGCACCAATGGCAGCAGTAGGTGCTCTGGGATGCTTTGGCTATACACTTTACCTGGACTTTTTCCTTTAGCCTGGTGGCCTAATGGAGCCGCCTGATGTATTTTATTTTTTTCTTTCTGATTTTCTTCACTCAAAAGGGGTAAGGGGTGGAGGGTCTAAGGCAGTGGTATGATCTCCCTCTGCGGTCTCCAGTTGCAGAGGTAAGTAAAAGTGGGGAAGGTGTGAAAGGCCTGTTAGGAAGGTGTGATGGACATGTAGGGAAGATGTGATGGGCATGTGGAGGAGGTCAGGTAAGCATGTGGGAAGATTTGATGGTCATGTAAGGTGCATGTGGGGATAACAAATAGGCATGTATGGGGCATGTGGGGAGGTTTTAAGGACATGTAAGGGGCATGTTGGGGAGTTTTGGAGTACATGTGGGATCTGAAGACTTGTGGTGATCTGAGCGCATGTGGATGCATATGGTGGCAAGTGAGAGTCTGAGGGCATGTGGAGCTAGCTATTTGGAGCATGTGGGGTGTCAGTGAAACATTTTCATGAAGGTGAGGGACATGTGGGATGAATGATGTGTGCGGCATGCAGAGGTATTTTTCAGGCTATTTTTTCATTCTAGAAATGAAAGGTAGTGTGCCATCCTTTTGTAGCTTGGATGCATGTATTAAATACTGCATGATCCTTGTTACTGCTTGATCCGTGTTGTATAATGAGAGCACTTATTGCTTGCCTTTCCATATGTCATGTACATATACATTTTCCAAACATGCGCTAACACTCCAGGATCCAAGCAAAAATTCAGCAGCAGGTTGTGAGAGCAGCAATAACAGCTAGGAGAGAGCAACACAGACCACCAACAGCCTCATCCGTTAGCCCTCCTAGTTTTCTTTCCTTTTCCCTATCCCTTGCTGTCCTCTATCTCTCACCTTCCTCAATGTCCTGTCCAAACTTTGATGTGTTTCTAACTTCCATCTTACCGGTGGTAGTCATTAATGCGATGCACATAACTCCGACAATCTGCAATGGTTTAATTGCAAGTGCTGCACCAGATTGGTGATTAAATAATACCGTCACTACTATTTTTACTTATCAAGTGTTTGTTACATATGGCATCTAGATCATATAAAATGACACAGTGCTTTTTGAATGATTATTATTGCACAGAGGTGCAAACTCATTCTTTGTGTTACAGCAACAAATTGATTTCCTTAGAGTGATTCCCCTGGTTTACCATATATTTTAGCTTTTATTATGGCCACTATACATGTTATTGTATAACACTCAATCTCTTTCTACATTATCATCATCATCATCATTTATTTATATAACGCCAGCAAATTCCGTAGCGCTTTACAATTGGGAAAAAACATTGATAAGACAATACTGGGTAATACATACAGACAGAGAGGTAAGAGAACCCTGCTCGAAAGCTTACAATCTATGGGACAATGGGAGTTAGAAACACAAGGGCATGTGCTACATCATATTGCACAATGGACCAGCCAGACTGCAAAGGTAAAAGTATTGAGTGTGCTGTGTGTGTGGCAATGTTGGTCAGAGGGTTGTTGTCTTGCGTTAGCAGTGTAGACAATGGTAATAGGGTAATCTAGAGAAATTAAGATGATGGTTGAGGAATATCATAAGCTTGTCTGAAGAGGTGGGTTTTCAGTGAATGCTTGAAGGTTTGAAGACTAGAGGAAAGTCTTACTGTGCGTGGGAGGGAATTCCACAAAGTGGGTGCAGCCCGGAAAAAATCCTGTAACCGAGAATGGGAGGATGTGATGAGAGTGGAGGAGAGACGTAGATCTTGTGCAGAACGGAAGTGTCGAGTGGGAAGATATTTCGAGACAAGTGAGGAAATGTATGTCGGTGCAATTTTGTTGATGGCCTTGTATGTTAGTAGAAGAATTTTATATTGGATTTATTGAAATACAGGCAGCCAATGTAGAGACTGACAGAGTAGCTCAGCAGAGAAATAACGGTTTGTAAGGAAAATCAATCTAACCGCTGCTTGCAAAATAGATTGTTGGGGTTCAAGTCCTTGTAACACAAAATCAATCATATGCAGTATATATTACATCTATAGTTTCCAGTGGCGCACGCGGGGGAGGTTTCTGGGTCTCCAGAACCCCCCCCCCCCGCTAAAAAGTGCCCTACATATCGGCACTGTAGTATACAGCAGCCGCGGCGCTGTCTAAGAAGCATCCGCGGCGGTGCTGTATTGTATACAGCACCGCCGCGGATGCTTATTTGACAGCACCGCGGCTGCTGTATACTACAGTGCAGCCGAAACGGAGCTGTGGGCGCATGCGCGGCAGGTCTCTAGGTTTTTGGGTTTTTTCCGGGGGCAGAGGAAACCCCCCCTGAAAAATCCTCTTTGCGCCCCTGGTTTCTGCAGTTGTTTGTGAACATAAATCCATTCTGGTTTTTAACGTATCTTTGAAAATGTTACTATGTTTATCATATTTTACCGTCATTACACTATAGGCCTCATGTAAACTTGGACACAAGTTAACTTGCATAGTGTAAAATATTAATATTACTACTGGGCATGACCACTAAAAAGACTTGAGTCTGTATGCAGAGTCAGCCACATCATGTGTATATGACTCCTTGCGCTTATAGAGGCAGAACTGGGAAAGTAAGGGACATCAAAGCATAGGGTAAATACATTGGCATTTAAGTAAATGTGAGAGATGTAGACCTGGATGTAGACGTAGATAGGCCTATCAGAAAACGTATCTGTTGCAGGTGCCCTCCCCATGGTGTAAGTTACGAACTGGTAATGATGTCTATAAGTTGAGATGGGTCTGATTCATCAGGGCACGCAAAGTGAGCGTAATATGTGTTTTAAAACACATGTAATTAGGCTCTGCACACTCCTGAATTCACCAAAGCACGGATTACAGGAAACATACGCTGTTGAATTCGAGTATAGGTCTGCTGTGCTCTATTATACAAGACACTGCGCAATATGCCCAAAGCCTATGTGGACAATAAATTTGCAAAAGAACACACAGAAAAAAAATATAGAATTAATGCCACCAGTTAATAAGTTAATAACAAAGACATTAATGATAAAACAGTAAAAAAAGCAAAAAAATAAAAAAAATCCCCCCTATGAAATACATTTATTAGGATGTTGCTAATGTCTACTGAACAAAAGAATATTTTTTACAGTTGCTCCTGTTTGCAAACAAAAGTTATAGCAAGTATATAAGACTGTCATCACTAGTACTCAGGACTTAGACTAAGACTAGGTACACACAAGGTTTTTCAGCCAACTATCGGTCCAAACACCCAATAAACAACCTTTTGGCCTGATATCGCATTAGTGTGTATACTTCCATAATGAACGACAGTCGCTCCAAAGTACCGATTGTCCTTTCAGTTGATTGCTTGTTCGGTTTAAAAATCTCGTTCCAACCACCTTCTGATCCTGCAGTGTGTATACACTCACACGACTGTCTGTCCAAAGAAAGAGTAGGAACCTGTCACTGTGTCTGTGTTGTTAAATGTAGAGAGTGCTGTAGGTGAATTATTTCATCCATTAATTTTGAGACTGAATATTTTGTTTCAGAATGACAGAAAATAACGAAATATATAATGACCTTGTAGAAAAATCAAAGTTTATTTTGTGTGTTATAATCAGTGTGACAACCTGTGTTACACTCAACTTTCCTTGTTCTCGCTCTCTGCATTGGAACGGTGCTTTCGGTTATCGGCGGTCACATGACCACATGTCGTGGTGGGGAATTTGAATACCTTAGGTATTTAAATACCACTCTGACACTCAACCACTGTCAGAGCAACTTGTGTGTATCCTGAGTTGTTACTGCATTACTTGCTCATATAGATTGATTCCTCATGTACTAGTTCCGCCTGTCTGACCATCCCTGCTCTCCTGCGTTTGTGCACCGATCTTGGCTTTCTGACTTCTCTCTGTCTCAGTGCTACCATCTCAGTGTACCAACCTCGGCTACCAGACACTGATTCTGCCGCTGTTCCTGTACTACGCTGCCAGATGGTTACCAGACCCAGCTAGTCCAGCCTTCACTCCAGGCGGTTGATTTAGTACTCTATTGTCAGATTGTGTACCAGACCAAGGCTTGTCCTGACTCCATCCTGCCTGCGATTTGTTCTGGACCTGGCTGTCTGATATATCTCCTTGTTATCATCTATTGCCACCTGTCACTCTCTCTTCTGTAGTGTTACAACTAGAAGCAGACCAGTGGACCGCTACATGCAAGCCCTCAGCAGCAAAGCCCATCCCACCTTGCGGCGGTTCTTGGTGAACACCGGAGGGTTCATTAGACTCCACACCACTGGCTACCCAGCACTAATCTAGTTTAGCATAGGTATCCCATTCCGTATGTTACAACCTAGAGTGAGTGTCCTCTCTGTTCAAAGATGGAGTAGACAGGGCTGCGTTTACTTGCGAATGTCCTGGTTCTGGACATGTGCAGAGTGATTTTGGATACGCTACACTCAAAATCGGCAGATACGTGTCTTGCTGAATCGGGCCTAATATGTATACACAAGTTAATCCGTGCATGATACTCATACATTCTAGTCAAATCAAGCTACTTAAGGTCTTAAAAAGGTTCTTGTCATGCATTTGGTCCTAGCCCAGGCCTCCTCAGGGGAAGAGCGTTACTTCCCGACGCAAGCGCCCTTTTTAATGTGTGTTCATGAGGTAAAATTACCTCACGAAAATAAGTTTGAGCCCTCAACTCGTAAATTTAGCATTTACTACCCCTCCCACGGGGGGAAGGGGGGATGATGGAAGTTAACTGAATTCACTATTCTAATTTTTTTGTTAAATAATGTCAGTATACCAAATTTCAGGTCAATTGGATGAGTCCTTTCTGAGAAAATAGTTTTTTCCACACACACACACACACATTAACACACGACGCTACACATGTGTGTTCATGAGGTAAAATTACCTCACGAAAATGAGTTTGAGCCCTCAACTCGTAAATTTAGCCTTTACTACCCCTCCTACGGGGGTAAGGGGGGATGATGGAAGTTAACTGACTTCACTATTCTAATTTTTTTGTCAAATAATGTCAGTATACCAAATTTCAGGTCAATTGGATGAGCCCTTTCTGAGAAAATAGTTTTTTCCACACACACACTAACACACGCAGCTAGGCTTTTACTTTTATATATTAGATAATGCTAAGAATTTAGTAGGTCAGTGTATAACTCTGCCCAGCAGGTGGCGCTGCAGCTTGTTTTTTTTTTTTTCACACACAGACTAACACACGCCGCTAGGCTTTTATATTATATATACGGTAATGGGGAAAAATATTGGCATCCTTGCAATTTTTGCAAATAATTCAAAACTTCCTCAAAACATAAGGTGAAATTAGCAATAGTATTTCACCTCCAAAATTCTTTTATGAGTCTGAATTTATTACAGTATATCCATTTAAAACAGAAAATGAAAACAAAAGACATTGCCAATTTTTTTTCCTAGACTTATTGTTTGGTAGCCCAACCTTCAAAATAACAGCTTTCAACTGCTTCCTAGCTATGGATAAGCTGCCTGTACCTCTCTACTGGCAGTTTGGTCTTCTCTCTTCTGCAAACTTCTCCAATTCTCCCAGATTTGAAGGGAGCCTTCTCTTAACTGCTATTTCAGATCTCACCATAGTTGATCAATGAGAATTAGATCTGGACTCATTACAGTGCAAGAGGTAGGTAGAGAGAGGTGCATATGCTGCATGGTAATGATTAATATAATTAGTATGCAAGCGTGTACTAGCTACACCCTGACTCCCTGGCAGATGGCCATGCTATGCAGCCAAGGGTAAGTAAATATGGAGGAATTAGTGGAAAAGTGCCACTTTCCCCTTCATGTTTGCCTCAGTACATAAACTCCTAAGTTCTTTTTATTTTTATTGAAGCATGGTTTGTGCACCAACCTATGTTGTGGGAACTGATAAGAACATTTTTTACTCTGTTCCTATGTATTTATTTGTCATAAATCCCTACCCAATCATATTTCAGGGCACTCCATGCCATTCGGGTGGAGGATTACTTGTTGTATTGTACATGCAGTGCATTTTTGGCCATGAACAGTCTCTACACAGCTATTAGTGGGTTCTCGCTTAGATAATAACTCACTCTGAACATATATCATTTTCACCCATCTACATTTTGCTTTAAGTAGTACCTTGTTGTTCTCTGTGTTTTTCTCACAAAGCCTTCTAAGAGTAGTCTCCAACCTGACCAGACAGACCCTCTCTCCTCTTCCAAAGGCTGGAAATGTCACATAAACTTAATGCTTTTAAGCATATCCTCTGCCCAGACACACACATAACTAAACTGAAGGGAGGATGACATCATGGCTCACCTTAATTCCATCCAAGATAATAGAGATTGAGGTATCATTAGGAAAAGGCACTCCAGTCTTTCTACTGAAAACTGGGCACTCCAAGAATTGGAAACTCACTTGTGTTCTATATAACTTCTAATATTATAATTTAGCATGCATGTTCATTTATTTTCAAAGTATTAAAGTATTCCATTAAGTATATTTAAAATTGTGCTAAAACCCTCAGCAGTGTATGCATAGAATTATACTCACTAAAGCTTGCAATCCACATGAGAGGTAAAGATGATCCAAGATATAATCAAGAAAACATACCCCTTCTTCTCTGCTGATAAATATTGCATTTCCAAATAAATAGGGTTATGTTTGTTAACCAGCCTCTAGAAATGTAAAAAGACACATTGGCATGCTGGCTGTCACGCGAAGGACACTGAACACCCAGAAAAACAAATGAATTCAATCCCATCAAATGTAATGGGGTGGTAAATCTTACAATACCATCTGCTCTACAACATTGATACACTATTGGAATTCCTTATGTTATTTACATAATGGATACAAATGTGTCGCTTGATTTATGTTTAGAATGAATCATTGTATATAAACATAGTTACACATTGTTAGCATACGAGATGATCCGTAAACTTTCTATTTAGAAAAAAAAACATGCTTTCAACAGTTCATAATGTAATGTATATAAAGCAAGGAAATGTCTTTGAATATAACATTTTTATTCAATAACATCTTTATTTCTCACTGCATGAGAAGGCAACCTGTACCACTAGCTGGTAGTACATGCTGGGACTTACAGTTCTTCAGATCTTATGACTTGTAGTTCCACAACATATGAGAGACACAGGTTACCCATATGTGCCCTATGGGTACATGACTATTTGTTATAAGAGCAAAATCCAATAAATATTAATTCATAGCCAGAGTCAGACTATGTAAATATGCTGATGAGTAAATCTTTTTGAACTTTATGTTTTTCATTGAAAATTGTCAAGTTACACAACTCAGACTATTTCTTAGAGGTAAGCTGCATGTATAGATTAAACTCATTTGAATATTGGGATAAACAAACAGTATCCTTCTAAGCGGTGCAGTACGAAAGAGTTAATGCCCTAAACACATGTAATAAGAACTGTGCTCTTTACAGCTGCATTAAGAGTCTGCTGTTCAATCAACCTAGAACAATGGATTTATTCTAACAATTTCACATTTCTTTTTCAAACTACATATCATAGAACTCCGATGTTTTATATGTAGGATAACAGAGAACAGGAATTGGCCGGAGGGCATACAAGCACCCAGATTGTGGTGAAGAAGAAAGAGTTGAGCCCTGAAAGAGTTAATATTACTAGGGCTGTTCCTTATAGTTAGCCAGCCAATCAGCAAAGGATTTGGGGGATAAACTGAGCTGAGCAGGTTTTAAAAGGAGATGCATAGGCTACTTTCTCTCTCTTGCCACTGGAAATGTCTCTCTCAGTTTGTAGTGTAAAGTTTGGTCATGCAAATATGCCTTCATATTTTTTCTTTCCTTTTCTCTTCCTTTCCCCCAATAAATCCATTGTTAATTCATTTAGGCGTGGCCTCTTATTTTTGTTTTTCAGCCGTACCTCAATTTCTGACATTTTCCTTCTTTCTTCTCATCTATTTTATTTTCCGTTCTTCCTTTCTTCTGCTTTCTTTTCTCCTCCTTTATCATTGTTTTTTTTCTTCTACCTCTTCCCCTGGCTTCCTGGTCATAACTTACCACAATTCCCTCCTCTCTGCCAGTGGCTCTCAGGGGCGCACGCAGGATTTTTAAGGCGGGGTTCCCCCCCACCCCCCCAAAAAAAAAAAAAGTGAGAGAGCATGCACAGCAGCTCCATTTCGGCAGCACTGTACTATACAGCAGCCGTGGCGCTGTCAAAGAAGCATCCGTGGCGGTGCTGTATATGCATCGCCGCGGACGCTTCTTTGACAGGGCCGCGGCTGCTATATAGTACAGTGCCGGTATGTAGGGGCACTTCTTTAGCGGAGCGGAGGGGTTTCTGGAGACCCAGAAACCCCCCCTGCATGCGCCCCTGGCTCTCACTCGCCATTCTCGTCTCCCACTCTTCTGCCAAGCACCAACCTGCCCTTTCTGTCATAGGACAGCGGCATCCATGTGATCCCGTATTGATCATGCAGGACAATTGGCAGATACCAATGCAGGTCCCCCCTCCTCATGTCTCATCTTAGTCTGCCATTCAGGCTCTAACAGCCTGGCGGTTGTGCCCACCCCCCATTTCCTGGTTCACTGCTCCTTCTATTGCCGATACCTTGCCTCCCGTTGCTAGGTATATGTCTCACCAGCACTGCTGCAGCTCCATGTGTCATGCATTGTGATGTAATTGTGCTGCCAACTACTCATTTTATTTATCCTCCTGATTGTAATGTTTTTCTTTTTCTCAGCCACCTTAGCTCAGCCTTATCTAGGTTCATATATATGTCCCAGTTGGCCTTTTCCTGTCCCCTCCCATTGATTGCCCTGCCCCAGTTGCCCCTCCATGTCACAGCCCACATGTTCCTCTGACACAGTTGCCCCTCTTATATTATAGCCATAGATGTCCATGCCTCAGTTGCCCCCTTCATTTCATAGTTTGCCATATGTAAATAAGCTCCAGTGGTTCCCCCACCACCTCTGTCTCCCCACATGTGTCGTATCCCAAATTTTCATCTACTCCTGTTCTGCCCCCCACATCGCCTGTACTTCTGAACATGTTACATCCCACAATCTGTACCAATGCCCCAGTTGTTTTCTCCCTGCTATCTTCCACCTCCCATGCTCCCCTCACCACCTGGATGCCCATCCACCCCAGTGCCCATCCCCGCTCTGCATGTTTTTTACCCACCCGTCATATCTGCATAGCCCCATCCTTCACTTCCCTCCATTTGTCAGAGGGGACAGAGGCAAGCAACGTGGGGAGATGACTTGTATTTTCTTGGTTTCAGCATGGATCCATTCAAGCAGGGATGTAGATGTGTTCTTCATTACACGTTACAGCTGATGGCTTTCGTGGATGCAAACTGGAAGGCAGATGAGCCCTGCAGCAGTAAATTTCAGAAGTTTGATGGCCCATTGGTTTCGGCCTGTTCTTTGGAGACATGGCCTAGAGCGTGGATGTCTGTCATACTGTTTGAGTTTTATGATTGTGGTCAGCACAGTAGAGTTTGTATGTTCTCCACTTGTTTGCGCGGGCTTCCTCCGGGTGCTCCGGTTTCCTCCCACATTCCAAAAAGATACTAGTAGGTTAATTGGTTGCTATCAAAATTGAACCTAGTTTGTGTGTATGCGTTATGGAATTTAGACTATAAGCTCTATTGGGAAGGGTACTGATGTGAGTGCATTCTCTGTACAGCGCTGCAGAATTAGTGGTGCTATATAAATAAATAAATGATGAATGATGTTTTATTTGAAGTCCAGGGGGACTATATGCGGGAAGTATTCAGAAGCCTTTGGGACAGGCGTAAGGACTCCCTCTTCCACAAGAGATACCCAGCACCGTGCTGAAAGCATCCCTGGGCAGTGGGTGTGGGGTAATAAAACATATTTAATGTTAAAAACATCATTTTGTCCCTAGTGCACTACAGGTCCCAGCATGCCCAGGCTTCCCTTAACAATTTGGGCATGCTGGTGCTAGTAGTACTACTAGCACCAGCATACCCATGGCTGCCAGGGCATGCTGGCACTTGGAGAACCACAAGTGCCAGAATGTCCTGGCACCCAGTGCCAAGTGGGACCTGTACTGACCTGTACTGCACCAAAGCAAAATGTTAATAAAACACAAGCCTCATTTGAAAAATTACTTTATTTGAAATAAATAATAGACTCCCACCACTGTAATACTCACCAGCTTGATGGTTTTTTATCTGTAATCCATGCTTGTCCATAAAATTATATCCTAGGTTCTGGCAGCTTTATACCTAAAACAGAAATACATGTCCAGAAAATGTCGCCATTTTAACCATGTAGACACACTGAACCTGTCAAAAATTCTGACAGTCGCCATTTTGGTGTCAACAGTCTGACTGTCAACAGACTCATTGTACCCAACCCATTGACACATGGAACAGTTTGATAAATAAAGCAATTAAAGAATAATATCAATAAAAAGAAAAAAAATGAAAACAATGGAAAATTGGACTAATTATGCTAAATATACATTATGCTGCATTATCTAACTGTTCTACTCATGCAGTGGGCCATATCAGATGACAAAATATAGAATTTATTGCCCAATTATAAATGGTTGGATTTCAGAGATTACCTATGTCTTGTCTATATGTTTTCAATTTTAAACTTTACTGTAATTAATTCAGTATCCATCCACAGTTTCTTAGTGTAAGGCAATTATTTGTCTACCAACTCTAAATTTTAGGATACTCACCGCAAAATTTTCATATATGACTGCACTCTACTGCACTTCATGCTATACTTTTAGTTGTGAATAATAGAATTGTGACATAGAACATAGTAGCAGTAGTAGCAGTAGCAGTAGTAGTAGTTGTAGTAGTAGTAGTAGAAGCAGTAGTAGTAGTTGTAAAAGTTGTAGTAGTAGTAGTAGTTGTAGTAGTAGTAGTAGCAGCAGTAGCAGTAGCAGTAGTAGCAGTAGCAGTAGTTATAGTAGTAGTAGCAGTAGTAGTAGTAGTTGTAGTAGTAGTAGTAGCAGTAGCAGTTGTAGTAGTAGTAGTAGTAGCAGTAGCAGTAGTAGTTGTAGTAGTAGTAGTAGTAGCAGTAGTAGCAGTAGTAGCAGTAGCAGTAGTAGTTGTAATAGTAGTTGTAGTAGTAGTAGTAGTAGTAGCAGTAGTAATAGTAGTATTAGTTAGAGATATTCACTGACCCCCTTGTTTTGGTTTTTATTTTGGTTTTGGATCAGGATTAGCTTTGTGTTTTGGCTTTGATTTTGGCAAAACCGCCCTCACTGCGGAATCAGTGGCGCTATATAAATAAATGGTGATGATGATGAAGGGATAGTGGTCTTCAGACCCACCGTTTCTACAGAACTAGTATGGGCTTCCTTCACCATGGGGACAACAGTAGCAACGCTTTCCCTAGGGTCAATCTCTAGCTTCTCCATGGGGAGACTACAAAGGTTTCAAAGAGCTGGGAACCAAAAGGTCACACTACCTCTGTCTCCTCTGGACTTTGGAGAGAGGGCCCGTAGGAGGCTGCTGCATGCGTTCCATTTAATGTGAAAATAAACAAGATAAAACAATGAAGTAAAACTTCAGCACATGACAAAATACATTTAGTTAGATATAAAATATAATATGCCTTTTATTGTTGATTTGGGCAATGGCTTTCTCTACCACACAAACACATTGATAAGGATAAATCATAGTATTTTATTTTTGTTTCTTTTGTCTTGTATAGTTAACAATGATAACATGGTCACTTTCTTAAATGTGGAATATTCAGTTAGGTACATAGAAGCAGTCTGAAATTCATAAAATGAACGTGATGTGTCTGAGCATATGTAAGTGACAGACATTTCCCTATAATCCTTTGTAGCCAATTTCTCCAAAGCTGGAAGCTCAATATGATTTTATTAAACTAAAAAAAGAAATCACAAATAAATGTTTGTAATCACTGTGCATTGAAGTTTAAATCAGAATGTCATTTTACCTTATGTTATATAATAAAGCAATAGATATTTACATTTTTATTTTTCAACTCTCATGAAATGTAAGTACCTGCATTGTTTATTTCCCGAAATAGAGCCGTTTCAGCAGTTAGATATTATTTATTTCATTTTGCCTCGCCAAGGGTGATTGATGCAGAATGTTACTGCCATCCAATGGCAAAGCCTTAACATAGCTTGAGCTACATGTTTAATATGATTTTATCAAATTGCAGCCTGGGGAATTTAACTCCTGTGCTACGTTTTATAACTTACATCAATACATTCTTGTTTCTCGTACAGCGAAAGCAAGAAATATGACCACATTTTCTATTTATTTGCACGGCTAGCAATTCAATTTAACTGTGAATTACTAATACTACAGAACATAATTATCTAAACGTATAAATCAACTGCAGCTACTCACGAGAGAGAGAGAGTACGTAATATTTTAGCATTAATGTGTGTGTGCCCCTTATTACATTAGTTTAAACTGTTCAATTATCTTAATATCCCTACTAATACGAAACAGCCTTTTGTTAAAAGCACATAGTCATTCTAACTTAATTTCACACTTGCTACTTATGGATGCAGTATAATTTTTATAAAATTATAATTATTATGAATATATTAACATTTTACTAGTACCCAATGGATATAGTCATTGATGGGTAAAATGATCAAATATAGCTAAAGAAAAAATTACAAGCACATTCTTATTAATTCAGATATATATTACATCTATATTTTTTACAAGGGTGAAATAGGAAAAGATGATTATTGTTTTAAATATAAAGTACCAATATATCACTAGGTGCAGTATAATTGGATTTCCTGTAACTCTTCTAATCAAGTTCTTTAACGACTAGGACAAATATGTTATACTAACACATTAAAAAGAAGGGTTATATTACAAGAAATAATTAATTATTTTACTGTTATGAATATTCTCTGTGAAGTTGAAGGCCCCTATTTGAGTGGCTGTCAGTGGAAATCATACTATTGCCTAAAAGCACAGTTAGAGGCTTATAGTTCATATTTACATTGTTATATCTTTCTATCATCCTTCTGTGTTTTTGCCCAAAGCATTATACCATTTAAACAGTTTATTTTCATTGCCCTTAGATACAGCACAACTCTGCTACAGACAATAGAGCTGAGTTGCTTAGTGTCCAAGATAAAAAAAAAATCTTATTTTTCTTGGATGATATATAAGGCTGAACCAGTTATCATATTTCTGGCTCAAGTGTTGACAATGGACAAGAAGAACAGTGATACTGCTACCTCACCTTTCATAACTTAGGGCAAGGGATGAGCATAATAATTTGTCATGGTTCACTTTTCTACAAAATTCAGTGTTTCGCTGCTGGAGAATTAGTTTGCAGAGATCGCAATAAAAAAATGTTGGCATGTAGAACAAAATCGTCCTCTAAAAGGTCGTTTTTGAACAAAATTGTCTTTAAAAATGTTATCTAAGGTCTGTATAAAAATAACAAATAAAAGAATAAATATTATTGTATAATTGTATACCCTTAAGCCATCTATTTTAATTATTATTTTTTTTAAACAATATCATCATCACCATTTATTTATATAGCGCCACTGATTCCGCGGCGCTGTACAGAGAACTCATTCATATCAGTCCCTGCCCCATTGGAGCTTACAGTCTAAATTTCCTAACATACACACACAAAGACAGAGAGACAGAGACTAGGGTCAATTTTTTTTTTTATAGCAGCCAATTAACCTACCAGTATGTTTTTGGAGTGTGGGAGGAAACCGGAGCACCCGGAGGAAACCCACGCAAACACAGGGAGAAAAGACAAACTCCACACAGATAAGGCCATGGTCGGGAATTGAACTCATGACCCCAGCGCTGTGAGGCAGAAGTGCTAACCACTTCGCCACCGTGCTGCCCAATATATACACTAACCAATATTACTGTAAAATTGTCCCACAATCCAATCCATGAGAGATTTGTTTATCTGTAATTAAGGCTGTTTGTTTCACACCTGTCCACTTCATCATGTACATTCAAATCCTAAAAGCCATACTGAGGATCATCTACAGACCCATCTATACTGAGGATCATCTACAGACCCATCTATACTGAGGAACATCTACAGACCCATCTATACTGAGGATCATCTACAGACCCATCTACACTGAGGGACATCTACAGACCCATCTATACTAAACAACATCTTCAGACCTATCTATACAGAGGAACATCTACAGCCCATCTATACTGAGAATCATCTACAGAAGCATCTATACTGAGTATTATCTACAGACCCATCTATACTGAGGATCATCTACAGACTCATCTATACTGAAGAACATCTACTCTCATCTATATTGAGGAACAGATACAGACCCATCTATACCGAGGAACAGCTATAGACCCATCTATACTGAGGAACATCTACAGATCCATCTATACTGAGGAATATCTACAGAGCCATCTATACTGAGGGACATCTACAGAGCCATCTATACTGAGGAATATCTAGAGAGCCATCTATACTGAGGGACATCTACAGAGCCATCTATACTGAGGAATATCTACAGACCCATCTATACTGAGGGACATCTACAGAGCCATCTATACTGAAGAACAGTTATAGACCCATATGTACCAAGGAATATCTACAGAGCCATCTATACTGAGGGACATCTACAGAGCCATCTATACTGAGGAACATCTACAGAGCCATCTATACTGAGGAACATCTACAGATCCATCTATACTGAGGAATATCTACAGAGCCATCTATACTGAGGGACATCTACAGAGCCATCTATACCGAGGAACATCTACAGAGCCATCTATACTGAGTAATATCTACGGACCCATCTATACTGAGGGACATCTACAGAGCCATCTATACTGAAGAACAGCTATAGACCCATATGTACCAATGAATATCTACAGAGCCATCTATACTGAGGGACATCTACAGAGCCATCTATACTGAGGAACATCTACAGAGCCATCTATACTGAGGAATATCTACGGACCCATCTATACTGAGGGACATCTACAGAGCCATCTATACTGAAGAACAGCTATAGACCCATATGTACCGAGGAACATCTTCAGATCCATCTATACTGAGTGACATCTACAGAGCCATCTATACTGAGGAACATCTACAGAGCCATCTATACTAAGGAATATCTACGGACCCATCTATACTGAGGGACATCTACAGAGCCATCTATACTGAAGAACAGCTATAGACCCATATGTACCGAGGAACATCTGCAGATCCATCTATACTGAGTGACATCTACAGAGCCATCTTAAAGTAGCAAGTATAATAATACATGAGTATTAAGGAAAAGGGCAGTAGCAAATTAGAAAGTGACTGGAGGTACATACATATATAAGAAGTTTAAATGTATGCACATTTATGGATTAACTGTCATATGGATAGTATGTATGAATTTTTTAAATAAATTGTTAAGGCATATCTATATCAAGTACCTATATAACAATTAGGTATAGTTATCCCTTGTAATACTTTACAGTTTGACAAAAAGAGAAAGATAATCCTTTTACTTGAATGTCAAGATTAAGTTGTTAATAATTTCGGCTATAGGTTCCCATAACAAGATTGTTCACTATACATGTGAAGAATGACCTCAAAACAATATCTGCATAATAAAACGCTAAATACTTCAGATGAGCAATAGCTTACTAACCTCCTATCAGGTTTAGCTAAAGAAGGTCACTGGCAAAAGCCTTCTAAAGTCTGCTAACACAGCAAACAGCTCCAGCAAAGTATCATCAAAATGTGACTCAATCAATCAGTCTTGGACACGGCCATCTGGCACATTTTGCTTTCACACACACTGTAATCCTCCAGGTCGGCTTGCATATAAATGCCTTGTTTTTCATAATAATGATGCTGCATATTTATATAATTGTGCTTATCTGTTCCATGATCCTTTCTATGACACAATGCAGAAAAATAGTTTATATGTTTAGTGATATCCAAATGTCCACATAACTTTTCTCTTTAGAGTATAAAGGGTTAAGTAAAGGAGCATGGATTTACTAGATGGTGTGAAACTGCATACAATATTTGTTTCCTAACAAATTGGTACAATCCCTCAGGTATTAATTGAAATTATCTATGACTGCATGAAGTAAGTTTAAATACTTCATTTTGTTTATATAGGAAAACATGCTGTCAATAATAATAGCATTAAAGATGTACTATCACAACATTAAGAATGGCACAGGAACAGTGTCTTTAGCAGTCACATCATATAAAATGCCCAGAGAAGAAGAGTGGGCTGCAGTAACCCTGTCCAATCCATTTTAAGACTACAGAAGTGCTCACGGTTAGAGACTGCCAGATGGTGATGTGTGATTCGTCATTCCAAAAAAAGTATTTCCACTGTTCCAGTCCAATGATGGTGTCCTTTACACCATTCCAGTCAATGTTTGGCATTGAGCATGGTGATCTGAGGCTTGTGTGCGGCTGTTCGACCATAGACTTAATCCATAATGATCCTGACAAGCAGTTCTTGTGCTGATGTTGTTTCCAGTGGAAGATTGGAACTCAGTAGTAAGTGTTGTAACCAAGGGCAGAATATCTGTACAAATTACTTCAACATTCAGCAATCCGATGCTGTGAGCTTGTGTGGTCTATCTACTTTGATTACAAGTGACATTCCCCAAGAAAAGTGGGGTAGGACTCAATTACCAGATATTTTTTACGCACTGTGTATTGTCTGTACCCTGGTGTTATCCCAATAACATATCTTAAGATATAAGCGTCTCTGATTATAAAGTAAATTACTTCTTTTAAAAGGAGGCAATTTACGCTTACATTTTCAGCATAAATTGCTTCCATCTCTACATAAGTCCCTGTGACTATTAGTAGCCCGGACTACTGGGCATTTGTGTGCCCAATTTTTCTGTACTTTCAATTAGTACCATTACCTGTCTAGGTGTAGAGACAATCTGTGTATTTGGTAAAATAATGCTTGTCTCTCGTACCTTTACCTACAGTAAGCAATTTTTTTTTTTGCCATCTCACCCAAGGGTATTTTCTATCACACTCTGACTGCCACAAAACAGCATTGTCATATGATGCCTTTTTCCAAACACACTAAAACATGTTTTTCAGTATTTTGTACTAGCACCATAAGTATGTGTACAAATGTAAATATATAATGGAATTTCCACTGGTGTATTGGTTTAGATGCACTAACTAGCACAATATTTTTTTTCCCCTGTATATGACAGGGATGACTTAATATGGCTTACTTTGAAATTCATCTGAATTAGCGCCATTACCTACTGTATATAGGTGTATGAGTACCCTGGCAATACCTTATGATTCCAACCAGTGTAATTGTTTAAACTGAGCAATAGGTTTCTCTATTTGTCATTAATATCAATTCAGCTTGTTACAAAATTCATTAGAATTACAGCTAAATACTCCAGATTCCCCTAAAATTGGCCAAATAATTGACAGCCCCTGGGCATTAATAGGCATTAACTGTAAAGAATCAGCAAGGATGAACACATTTCCTGTGACTATAGCCTTCTTATAGCAGATTAGAGCCCCTCTGGCTCTCATTCTTCCTGGATTGCTTTAGGGAAAATGTCTGTGGATGTTTCTGTTTGTGATTGAGCTGTGACTTTTTGGTGTCTTGGTCTCTGACTATTCTAATCTGCATCTTCACTTCTGCTCTGTACCCATATGTTACATTTACATTTAGTCCATTGTACAAACTTGCCATATCTTTTCATCCTCTCCCCTTTTAATATAATTTAATCCAATAATTAACCCAAACTCATTGCT
The DNA here is from genome assembly GCF_038048845.1 of Mixophyes fleayi. Lineage (NCBI taxonomy): Eukaryota > Metazoa > Chordata > Amphibia > Anura > Limnodynastidae > Mixophyes > Mixophyes fleayi. Next base: position 83,537,877 of record NC_134404.1, read on the forward strand.
CTTCTACTTGTCATTACCCATATAGATGTAAAAATACCCAGGCACTTGTCACTATAGTTGGTCCATCCATCCCCTTTAGTTGTAGCCCTTATTGTATAGGGAAACCACAATATCAAATGTTTTGTAATGAATGTTAGTTACTTGCATAAATGAAAAAGAAAAATGATCCCCAACAATGTTACAAACTTCACTTAAGCCAGAACGGTGGTTTTGTAGATATGAGTCAAACACATGAAATTATAAAATGTCTACCCCAAGTTGGCAGTTCAGATGATGATGAAACTTGTGGTTCTCTAATATCTCCTTTATCACACAAATGTTATATAGTCACATCTTTGCAGACTTTAAGGACAATATTTCATATCCTAGTTACAATAGAAACAAAGAACATCTGAAATGACAATTAAGCACTAGAGACTATTTGCAGGAGTTTGAGGATGAGCAGGATTAAACAGTAGTGCTGAGATGTAATAGTTACCCTTATGACGAGGATGATCATTTACTGTCAACCCATGCACTAAAGTGATCAGATGAGGAATAACATTTACCTCTAAGCAATAAGCCAATAGGTAAGTCTTAGCACTTAGTGTTACTTAAAGAATGCAGAAAGTTGTGGGAGTTGCCCAACTGGAGGAGAATCCCAATAACAGAGAAAAAGATCTAGGCGCTTGCATGCACATCGCATGGACTATATTTATAAGGAGTATAACAAACATGTTATAGCAGAAAAAATGAATACATGTATTTTTTACGTATATAATTACGATTACATATGGATGAAAATTGACATGAAGGCCCAGTGTAAAGTTTATAAAAGTCTATCTGATGATGTCTCAACCTCTTTACAAAATTCTGATAATTATATGTATTGGATTATCTCAAAAGCAATAAAGCAATTCCTGATAGGATCGGTAATAAATGTTATTAAATTTTTTGAAGGATTATTGCACTCCAAGAACTATTGGTCAGTGGTTCCTGTATGGGTTATCAATAACTCGCTCAACTCCACTCCTCCAGTATCCAAAAACCATTTCTCCTACAAATAATTACAGAGTACAAAGTGTCAGAGGATGTGGTTGATAGTAGAATAATAAAATGGTAGTAACTTACATTATACTTTTAATGCTCATCTATATTGTTAAATTGTTACCCAATACACTCCTCCTCTCTAGGCACCTCTCCTCTGCATCTCACCTTCACTCCTCCATTCTATTTCCTCAAAATTAATATGCGACTAAAGTCAGGTAGTAAAAAGGGATATTTTAAAATAAAAAGTTAAAACTTACAATTCTGTTTGAAGATGCCATCCTGGGCAGAGGACACCCGAATAAGTTTGGTGCAATACTAGTATTCCAATCTGGGAAGCATGCAGCTTTCAGGTATAGAAGCCAATGTATTCTAAAACTTTTGAACATTTTTGTTGCGAAAACAATTTCCTCAGGATATTGTACAATAATAAAACCTCTATAGTACCGAATGATTTATATGGGCTTATTGAATATGTGTATTGGTCACCCAATCGGGTGGGCAGCGCAGTGGCCTAGTGGTTAGCACTTCTGCCTCACAGCACTGGGGTCATGAGTTCAATTCCGGACCATGGCCTTATCTGTGTGGAGTTCGTATGTTCTCCCTGTGTTTGCGTTTGTTTCCTCCAGGTGCTCCGGTTTCCTCCCACACTCCAAAAACATACTGGTAGGTAATTGGCTGCTATCAAATTGACCCTAGTCTGTGTGTCTGTCTGTCGGTGTGTAAGTTAGGGAACTTAGACTGTAAGCTCCAATGGGCAGGGACTCATGTGAATGAGTTCTCTGTACAGCGCTGCGGAATCAGTGGCGCTATATAAATAGATGATGATGATGATGATAATCTGTGGTTTATCTTTATATGCCATACTTGCCAACATTTCATATTTTTGATCCGGGAACTGCAAGTAGGAGGTGGGCGTGTAGGGGGCGGGGCCGCAAAAAGAGCGTCATTCCCGATGAATCGCGGCGTTTGAACCGTATTCTGCCCACTTCACTAGGAAGTGGGCAGATCAGGGAGATTGCCACACTCTCTCGGGAGTCCGGGAGACTCACGCGATATGCGGGCGTCTCCCGGACGTTCCGGGAGAGCTGGCAAGTATGTTATATGCTCAAAATAAAACCTTTGTTCTAATAATGGGATCGATGGCTTTCTGATGATGTACAGTTGAACAAATATTTTAGCCAAATTATAAACAGCATTTTATTAGTATACATAAAAGTAATACATTATAGGTAATTTGGAAATATTGGACTTATTTAATCACTTAATAACAGCTGTTAATGTCACCTAGTACCTAGTTATTTGAGATTGAAACCTAAAAGAACACCTGTTTAGATTCATGCATTTGAATCCTGTGTCTAATGGTTAATCTTCATTGTGTGATGACTTAGTCTATTGGTAATTAATAGACAACCAAAAGGTGTATTAAAATATCTGTGGGGAAGTTTCACAGTAGATTATGATGCAAGGACTGTGCAAATATATGTCATGTCACAAATGTTAATATCATTGCAAGTATAGAAATAAATATCTTTTGGATAAAAAAATCAGTAGATATACAGTAAAATGAGTTAATACACACATATACAATTATATTTGATTCTTTGGTTCTTTCAATTTAGTAAATACATTTATACAATAAAAATAAAGGTATATAATAAAATATGGTGATGGTCAAAAATGTATATATGTATATGTATAAAATCATTGTGTCTCATTGCTATATATGGGATCGGGGGATCCGTGGTCTTTGGTTATGGAGAAGTTATAGAGAAGTTAAAAGAGAATATGGATGAGATTTGTTATAGTACTTTTGTTACATACTAATAAGAGGATTGTGGGGAACGGCCAGAGAGGAGAAGGAAGGGAATTGAGAAGGGAAAGGAAAGGATAATTGACTCTTAGTACATTGTAGAAGACCGGTCAAGAGAATCAGTGGGACCAGTGCCCTCTAGGCCAGGGCAAATCCTGAAAATCTCTGCAATGTGAATCACCTGCTAGATGCCGCTGTCTGGCAGCAGTAGGTGGCAGTAGGTGCGCCATAGTTAGCAACAAGAAGAGTTATTCTTAGAGAGATCATAGTAGTAGACTTGAATCAAAGGGCGTTAAGTACATAAATGTGTTAAATTTCCTGTTTGTTACAAAACATTTGGATGTTATAGTGTCAAGAAATAGTGTGAACATTGTTATCATTTGAATTTTTAAAAAAAAAGTGATTTCTGTTCCCCTTTAAAAGCATCCAGCTCCTTACTTTTTCGTGTGTGCTGGGGCTTGTCTGGAAACAGAGAGACCACTATCGGTGCCCCTCTGATCTGAAAAACCAGTATCTGCCATACAAAGACTATAATTCCTGACACCTACATAACTAAGCATATTATATAAGAAAAGAAGCAATGCCAGTGTCAGTGTCAAATAAGAAATTAAAAAGTCCTACTCCTAAATTGCCGGTTTTGACAGATTGCTTAAAAAAAGTTTTATCAAAGATTTGTCAATTGTGTGCAATGAAAAGAAATTTGTGTTTGCAGATTCTGAAAATGTAATGACATTAGACAGCCTATTTTGTGAAACTGCAAAGTTGCATCAAGTGGTGATTATGCATAGCTAATAGTCACATAACTAGATGCAGCTGTCATTCAACAGGCACACAAATAGTACACATTTCTTGCCCCACCAACTGCATCTGAGAAGCACAACTCTCCCAATCCCCCATGAAAAAAACTAATAATAAAATTATACTGTGAAGGAAAAATGTAATTTATCATAGGTTAAGTGAAAAAACACACAATAACCTGACAAATCAGATGGTTTCAAAAATGAAAAAAATTAACATTTTAATTGTACATCTGGGAGTTTCCGGAGAGTTTGAAAGTGGAGATGTTGTCTATAGCAACCAATCAGATTCTAGTTATCATTTATTTAGGGCATTGCAAAAAATGATAGCTAGAATCTGATTGTTTGCTATAGGCAACATCTCTACTTTTCAAACCCACCGGAAACTCACAGCTTTATACATATACCCCCTAGCATTATTTTCTATGCTGATGGTGATGATGAAGGTGAAGCATATGTTGAACTTTGTGGGACTGAAACTGTACCTAATTTAATCTTTGTAATAATTCTTGTATCTGTATAAGATATCATTTGAACTGTGATTCTATGTATGTACTATATAATATATCTCGGGGAGAGCTGTAGCCACACTGGGGAATCCAATCCCACAAAGACTGTTCCAAGTGCAACCTGGTCTAAAAAGAGGCCAATAGCTGGCTGTGGCCAAAGCAGATACCAGGACAATGCATCCATGTGCCAGACCCTCCATTGTACTTACTGGAGTGTGGCACATAATTCCTGCTCCCTCTATTAAACCCACCGGGCGGGCAGTAATTTGGTGTTCTCAGAGCTCCAAGTATCGGTTTTTAAGTGCTCACACCTGTCTTTTAAAGTTGCTGTCACATGAGTGCATCAATGATTGATCTCTGCCCCCTCATTGAGCCAGGGTTATTTAAACCAAATGGCACCATAGTATGTTGCCAGATATTTATGTCAATTTGCTCCCTGCTACACTGACCACATTTGGCTCCCTTTATACAGTGTATTTTTGGCATCATCGGCTATTCAGATCATTCCTGCTATCGTCAGCTACCCAGAGCATTCCTGATATTATCAGATATTCTGAATATTGCTGGTTTGCACTACTATGGTATATTCCTTGTATCATCATCTATCCAGAGTATTACTGGTTTCATTAGCTATCTAGTATATTTCTGGTTTCATTATTAGTTACATCATATGTTCCTGGGATCTGCTTTTACCTTAAGTCACACCTGTCAATTTCACCTGGGTTCTATACAGAGGGCTGCGACCAGTGTGATGCTAGCAGTGATGACCGCACCTCATCGTTGGGATCTCTGGTGAAAATCTATGCCATGTTAGACTCCGAACCTCTGTTATTAATAGTGCTTAATCAGGCAGACCTCTACTGAATCCATGCATCCAGTGCCTATCCATGACAGCTGGCTAGACTCCCCAGAAATTTTTCTATATTTTTCTGAACAGAAGGAAAATATTAGCTTCTTTTTTTAAGTAGGACACAAATACTTGATATCTTTATTTTTATACTGGAATTTAAAGTTGATCTAGTTGATAAAGTTGATCTTGTAAAGCCAGGGGCCACTTCTCCCTTCTCATCCTCCTTGACCTCTCTGCAGCCTTTGACACCGTTGACCACCCCCTCCTCCTTCACACCCTCCAGTCTTTCGGCCTCTCCGGCCCAGTCCTGTCCTGGTTCACCTCTTACCTTACTCACCGTTCCTTCTCTGTCACCACCTCTGGGTCTCTCTCCCCCCATCCACCCTTCCAGTCGGGGTCCCTCAGGGCTCTGTTCTGGGACCCTTACTCTTCTCTCTATACACCTCCTCCCTGGGTGAACTCATTAGCTCCTTCGGCTTCAGCTACCACCTTTACGCTGACGACACTCAACTATACCTCTCCTCTCCTGATCTTTCTCCCTCCCTCCTCTCTAGGGTGTCCGCCTGCCTCTCTGCCATCTCCTCCTGGATGTCCTCTCGATTCCTCAAACTTAACCTTGCCAAAACTGAGCTCATAGTTTTTCCTCCCTCTCATACTCCATCCCCTTCTGACCTCTCCATCACTGTCGACAACACCTCTATCTCCCCTGTTCCCCAACTTCGCTGCCTTGGTGTCATCCTCGACTCCTCTCTCTCCTTTGGCCCCCACATCCTCTCTCTTGCTAAATCCTGCCGCTTCCAGATGCGCAACATCGCTCGCATCCGGCCCTTCCTCTCCCAAGATGCCACCAAATGCCTTATCCACTCTCTGATCATCTCCCGCCTGGACTACTGCAACCTCCTCCTCACTGGCCTCCCCCACTCTCATCTCGATCCCCTTTGATCCGTCCTTAACGCTGCAGCTAGGCTTATTTTCCTCTCTCGCCGCTCCTCTTTTGTCTCCCCCCTCTACCTAGCCCTTCACTGGCTCCCATTCCCCTTCAGAATCCTCTTTAAGCTCCTCACACTCACCTACAAGGCCCTCGCCAACTCCACTGCGCCCTACATCTCCACCCTCCTCTCTATTCATGCTCCATCCCGCCCTCTCCGTTCTGCCTCTGACCGTCGCCTCTCTTCTCCCCTTATAACCTCCTCCCACGCGCGTATCCAAAACTTCGCCCACGCTGCCCCCCTCCACTGGAACAAGCTCCCTCCCTCCATCAGAACTTCCCCTAATCTGTCCAGCTTCAAACGGGCCCTAAAAACCCACCTTTTTATTAAAGCCTTTCTGTCTCCCACTTAACTTCCTACCTTATCTTCTGCCTCTGTCTCCCTACTCTCCCTCTCTCCCCTGCGTCTCTCTGTCTGTCCACCCCTCCCCTTAGATTGTACGCTCCTCTGAGCAGGGCCATCTCTCCTCCTGTTTCCACCACTTCTAACTCTGCTCTCCAGCTACTTAGCCCTCCTCCTCGAGGGTCCTCCACCCCACGTCCACTCTCGCTCCCTCCTCCTCCCTGGGGGTCTCCCTGTCTTCCGCGCCCTCCTTCTTGGGCCCCGTGATTTGCGGATCCTCCCTCCCCCTTCCCCGCCCTCTCTAGCTGTGCATTGAGCGTACTGAGTTGCTGTGTTTACTGTACTGTGCTGTCTCCCATTGTATTGTGATTTTGTTTGTCTCTGTACGGCGCTGCGGATGCCTTGTGGCGCCTTATAAATAAATATTAATAATAATAATAATAATCTAGGACATGCCATACCAAAACTATAAATCTGTCCTCAACATTTTAAATTTACCTCCCCCTCCAAATCAGCATGTTTTTTCCAAGGTGCAAAGTTGCTCCTTTTTTTTTCTTTGTTCTCCTTAATGACTCAAGACTAAAGAGAATTGGTGTGAAGTTCATGGAGACTTTTGGACAGGACTGTCAATGGGGTTATAGCTCCTGCTGAAATGTTGCTAAAAAAGACTACAGTAAAGGACGGTGAAGACCAGAAATCTTCTTTCTACATACATCCTCCTTCTCTATAGATCTTATGGAAGTGTGTGCCCACTGAAAATGGGTTGACAAGGAAACGGGGCTGCTGCCTTCAATCAGAAGTGGGCGAGGAGCCAGAGCCTTATTATCACTGGACTGTGCCCATGGTGAACATCCCAGGGGTTGACTATAGAGAGACGGTATCTTAAAGTACTGGTTCACTGTATGTTATTATATAAAGTGATTGTTAGCCATTTGTTTAAAAGTGCTATAGTACTATTGGTGAATATTTGTGTTAAATAAACTTGAGTATTCTTCTTTGAGATATTTTGTTGGATGGAAGGTAGTCAATACCGGTTAATTCCAGGTACAATCTCTGACAGTTGGATTGAGCAAATAGCCTGTAGGTGCTATGCCAGGTATCATGACAAAGCGGTTCTGCGTTTAAATTAAGACATATCCCTTCCACCAATTAATTACTTAGATGGGTATTTAGATCTGCATGATCATGCAGTCTCCCACCCTGTTTAATACATTGCAATGTGCAAATTTTTGCCATTTGTCACTATAATGTGATATCAGATATACATACTATACTATATAAAAGATAATCTAGGCATTGGATGACACTACATCCTACAACAAGGCATACGAATACGGATGCTCATTGCATTTCATAAGCCACCAGTATACCTGTTTACCTGCCTCACATATACATAGCTGCACACCAACATTCACCTTTTCAATCTGTCACCATAAAACCCCCTTGAGCCTACTTTTGCTGGATTGTATTTCTGGTTGTAACTGCACATTGAATAAAGGGCAAACACATTACTTCAAATGCCTGCCTATTACGACTTTAGAACCATCCTGTCCATTCATTTAAACTTTCATTAATCATTAGAGTAAGGGACGTTGAAACTGTCCTTATTACATGTGTCACTTTTGTTTGTTTGATTATATTTAAGTGGGTATGTATTTATATATGTATATTATATGAAATGCATTTGAAATGTAAAGAACTGTGGTATGATTCTCAACAACACCTACTGGGCAACCATTAAAAAAAAAAAAAAAAAAAAAAACTTTTTCAGGAGAAAGAGGCTCTAACCAATTTGGAATTCTCCCACAAATGCATCCTCTCCATCCCTTGAACATAATCTGCTGGAATGTTACACTTTGACACACAGTCTCAGTCTGCTTTACAGATTGAAACACCCCTAGAAACCAAGGTGTTCATCAGTGAAAAATGTAGAAAGTCAGAGCCTGGATGTTTTAATGGTGATAGTTTTTTTTTTTTTGTTTGCCATATACAGGAAGTATCATAGTGGTATTTGTACCACCAAAATACCTGATCTGTACTGCCATCTCAGGAAGACTACAACAGCGATTAAATCATTCAAAATTATTTATTCTTTGAATCCATCAGGGCGTTTAAGACAAATGCTCATTTAGTTGTTGGACTTATGACTATTTTTTTGCATAAGGTATGCATTTACATATGTCTACAAATACGTCTATATATTTTTTTTTTGCATATTGTTGACATGTGTCTCCTAAAAGGCGAAATATAGGCAAGCAGGAACAGGAAAGCATATGCTGAGTAGTGGAAGGGTATGAGTAAAGGTAAGGACATGTCCACATAATTACAACCATTAAATGATTTAGATGTGGATGCATCTCTTGTGTGTGATGGAAGGATAGTGCAACAATACACGCTATCTAAGAGCTTCTGATTGGCTGATTGCGTATTTACCTTTCAACTGCTAGTACTCATGTAATAAATGATATATTATATGAAGTTGGGGCTGTCTATTTGCATTACTTAATTGACTTTTACATTTGGACTACTGCAGGAAAGAAGATTGGATTTTTAAAGGGTAAAAACAGATGTTTGTATTTAATTTCTTTTAATTTGTATTTGTGTTCATATTATTTTACCTCTTACATTGAAAATGTGGCTTTCACATTTATTAATAACACTGCTAAGACAATATTTTCCTATGTATATGACACTTATTATATTATACAAGTTAACCCGTGCATTATACTCATGCATTCTAGTCAAATAAAGCTACTTAAGGTGTTAAAAAGGTTCTTGTCATGCATTTGGGGCTAGGCCAGGCCTCCTCAGGGGAAGAGCATTACTTCCCGACGCAAGCGCCCTTTTTTAACGTGGTTTTGTCCACATGTCACCACCTCATCATTTTTCTCCATCACCTCATCCTTCATCTTCATTGCCACATCCTTCATCAAGCTACTTAAGGTGTTAAAAACTCCCCACTGTCACCCCCGGCAACCACCAACCACTCCCAACTGTCACTTCTCCTTCAAGAAATATATAGGTCAGTGTATAACTCTGCCCAGCAGGTGGCGCTGCAGCTTGTTTTTTTCCACACACGCCACTAGGCATTTATATAGTAGCTTATCTACAAATAGGGTAATGAGTAACTTTATACAATTGTCACTCATAATGTATGCCTGTTGCAAATGCTAGCTGGATGTATCCTGAGATTTCTCCAACTCAATATATGCGCATAAATACTTTTTTTTATAGTCATCTTTTCCCATATATGTTCTGAGTACATATGTGTCCACCTCAAGATGAGCCTCTTAGTGCACCGCTGGACTCCTCCTGCATAGAGGTATTACTGCATCTCATTTCCTAACTCATGCTGGTCAGGCTCTGGATTAAGGATAAAAGATTGCAGAACTGCATAAGTGTCACGGGCACTAGGAGTCTTTACCCAGGTATCACCAGATGATGGACTTACCAGAGCAGTATAGTTGGTAATATGGTACTCTGGTAGCGGGATGACCACGGAACAGGAGACAGCAGATGGTAAGAGAATGCTCGAGAAAAGTCTATGACTAGCAGAACTGGTAATAGGTAGATAACTGTACACGAGGAACTAGATGGACAAGGAAACGTGAGGGTAGTCAGTGGTCTGCGGATAGCAAGTTGTACCACTGCTATAGTGAGGAGGAGCACGAGGAGATGAATGCAATGCAGAGTATACACGGGCACACAGAACTTGATCCCACGATGATATGCACAATATAATAATAACTGAGCAGCACTGCACAAATATACAGAGTCACAATAACTATCCAGGCAAATAGGAAACACAGTCAAATGATAGCAATAGTCTCAGTGGATAGGAACTCTGGAGGAGAACAAACTCAGTCCAGCTAGAAATGCAATACACAAGCACAGTCAATGAGAAGTATGCATACTGCGGTTCAGGAGAGCAGGCTGTCAGAGAGACGTGCAGGGATACCTGAGCGGCTGAAGGCCGGCAGGAGGAGAGACCACTGGAAGATGGAAGCGGTAACCAAGTTGGTGCAGCGCACGGTAGGTAGACCAGCAAAAACAAAGCAATACTCAGGAAGCAGTAGTATATGGAACTGGACACCTGGAGAACACGGGAGAGTTGAGGCGGTCTGATAACCCGTAGCTGAGATGAAAGCAGCGGAGCGCTGACCCGATGAAGACAGGCGAGTTGAAATGAACAGGAACACTGTAGAAGCACGGAGACAGAGGATAGGAATCAGCTGGCTGCAGACACGATGAACACTGGAGAGTTGAGGTGAGCAGGACTCTGTAGAAGCACGGAGGCAGCGGATAGGAATCAGCTGGTGCAGTCACGATGAACACAGGAGAGTTGAAGTGAACAGGATACTGTAGAAGCACGGAGGCAGCGGATAGGAATCAGCTGGTGCAGTCACGATGAACACAGGAGAGTTGAAGTGAACAGGATACTGTAGAAGCACGGAGGCAGCAGATAGGAATCAGCTGGTGCAGTCACGATGAACACAGGAGAGTTGAAGTGAACAGGATACTGTAGAAGCACGGAGGTAGCGGATAGGAATCAGCTGGTGCAGTCACGATGAACACAGGAGAGTTGAAGTGAGCAGGATACTGTAGAAGCACGGAGGCAGCGGATAGGAATCAGCTGGTGCAGTCACGATGAACACAGGAGAGTTGAAGTGAACAGGATACTGTAGAAGCACGGAGGCAGCGGATAGGAATCAGCTGGTGCAGTCACGATGAACACAGGAGAGTTGAAGTGAGCAGGATACTGTAGAAGCACGGAGGCAGCGGATAGGAATCAGCTGGTGCAGTCACGATGAACACAGGAGAGTTGAAGTGAGCAGGATACTGTAGAAGCACGGAGGCAGCGGATAGGAATCAGCTGGTGCAGTCACGATGAACACAGGAGAGTTGAAGTGGTCTGGAAACCACAAACGAACAACAGGAATCAGCAGGAGCTGAATACACGAGGAAACACAGGAACACCTTCAGAGGCTCATGGGGAATGAGACTCCAAGATCAGGCAACGAGGTATAGACCACAGGTGCTTTAAATAGGGAGTGTTGTCTGATCAGCCAATTAACTAAAAGCAACAGGTACTGAAGGTTAGAAATGGCTGCACATGCGCAGACCCTCAGGATGGTGGACGGCCACGGTTCCTAAACACACGAGAAGCGGCACTCACAGTCCGGTGAGTGACAATAAGCAAGCACATCCACTGAATCTGGATGTGCTCGCTCCCAGGCAGGGAGTATTCAATTGTCCGTGATGTGCTGTAGAGTGCCCCTGAAATGGTTGTGGGGGCGCTCCATGACAATGTAACATTGCAGATTGTTACTCACACCTCATAGAGGTGTGCAGCAGAATCCACATTGTTACGGTCCCATAGTACTAGAAATGTGCACAGCCGAACATCACAGCAATGTTCAGGAGCACGTCGCAATTGAATACCCCCAATGAGTCACTCCAGGCAGTGTGACTGCTCAGGTTGAGCTTCAGAAGGATTGACTGGGCAATTGGCAGGCCATAGAATATTTGTGCATAAGTAACCCTGATCCAACTAGTTACTTAAGGCTGACGTTTGGCACAGAATAAATATTTCTCCTCTGATTGGCTATGAGAATTTTAGGGAGGGGCAAGTCAGGAAAGTTTGCAGAGGGCTCCAGACTTATTTTATATATTATCATATAGCACCATGTCGTTCCTTGCCTATAGTTAAGGGAAACGTTTTCCAGTATGACTTTTTAAAATCTGTTTTTGTGTAATTGCAATATAAGTAATAAACAGTTATTGTTTGGCCACATGTTATATAATATATTTACCTGTTAACAGTGCTATTTCTCTATGATACATATTTGTTCAATATGTAAGAGCAACTAAAGCCTCTTCTCTGCAGATGAGAACAGACTAGTAATCAGAATATAGCCTGAAGAACAATACATTGCTCGGACCCCTTGATTAATTGCCTGTATGATGCAGACATGTCTGTTCCTTAAGGGTAAGCTTTGAGCCTAGATCCAGAATCCAGATGGCTAATGTTCAGTCAAATATACGGCTCTGTTCTATGCATGTATTGTAAAGTGAAGTATGCATCATACATTTTAATTTCTTAATTATATTGAAGACTTTTACTCTTGTAAATGTTGAAACATATATACTATTCATTGTAATAATATACATGATAACTAGCATAAATAAAATAATTATTTTAGCATTAAAGAGCACTGATAATAATAGTCTTTATGGAATTCTTTCATTGTATGGTGCCCATTTTTCAGAATTGTCTATTTATATCATAATGTGGGATGTAAAAATACAATGTAAATGTATACAAAAATGTGGCGGCTTTGTGGCTAGCACTTCTGCCTCCCAGCACTGGGGTCATGAGTTTGATTCCTAAACCTGTGGAGAGTTTCTATGTTATCCCCGTGTTTGGGTTGGTTTCCTCTGGGTGCTCTGGTTTCCTCCCACACTCCAAGAACATACTGGTAGGTTAGTTGGCTGCTAATAAATTGGCCCAAGAATTGTCTGTGTGTCTGTGTGTGTGTGTTAGAGAATTTAGACTGTAAGCTCCAATGGGGCAGGGACAGATGCCAGTGAGTTCTCTGTACAGCACTGGGGAGTTACTATCCCATTATGCAGGTACTTTGATTTAAAAAAAAAACAAAAAAACACTCCAGGGTAGGACCCTTTCACTCCATGCTATATACCTCCCAATTGTACCAGACAGTATACAGATGACAGATTTATTTTTAACAGATTATTTTACAGTGTCTACATTTATGTCCTTTGACTTTGAATCTGGATGTTTGGGATGAAGTCTTCATTAAGAACCCAGAAACCAGCTTGGCTGTTTCCTTCAGCAAACAGAAACCATTATACCCCATCATATCAGTTTATTTGACAAACCCATTTAATTACCCAATATGTGACAATTAGGTATTTTTATGCAATTTATGTGACCCCCTTAAGATGAGGGATGGAACTCCAAGAACTGAAATGTGCCTGAGCTCGTTCTGGCTGCCTGGGGCATTGGTGGCTACGATATTATTAACTGTCCTGATATATGTTTGTTGTTCAATGAAAACTTTATTTATAAACATGTGTGTACGTATGTATAATAAACTTGTCACTATGAAAGTATAATTTTTTGCTTTCTTATTATTAAACTAATCACAATAGTTACAGGGAGGCTAAGAAAAGCCCATGCAATTATCAGTGCAGGGGAGGTTACTATGTTAAATAACCAACCTAACAGTCCACCTAAGTACTAGTTAATTTAATAAGCATGTACCTTTACATTGTGGACCAGCATAGGTTGATTCACTGTTTATGAAGGGCTTGTGCTAGTTCTGGAAGTGTCCAAGGTGCCGCCTCCCTCACTCTGACACAGTGCCCCTCAGGCATTGCGCTCCCACCCCTACTGCTTCTTACCTTGGCAGGTGGGAGTTGGTATCCTCAGCTTCCCATACTGAGAGTGTGACACTTGGCTGTGACATGAAAGCCAACACAACACTTCCAGTGTAACAAGGAGATGGAGTAGCAGCAGCCAGAAGCTTCACATGTAAAAAACTGCTGGCTTCCTCTCCTTCATATCAGCAGCCAGTGCTCCGTGTGGTGGTGTCATGGGTGCATTGAAAACACTGGATGACTAATGTTGGAACACTGGGCTTTATTTATCACCTCCAATGTAGTGACTGGACAACACAAAGGTATCTATTTTCTTGCAGACTTTTTACTTTCAATATAGTAACGGCAAGGCATATGGTTATATCACAGGTTTATAGTAGGAGTCTAAATCTGATCTGTTCTTCCTATCTCTCACTCTCTCTCTCTTCCTTATTTGAAACTAACAACTATGTAAATTTTTTCAATATAATTTAACCTTACACAGATTGCTAAATTAGCCTCTTTTAGGGTATAACATGTAAATTACGCGACACATTACTTCTCAATGAATAAACAAATAATCATTATATTTCCTAATTTAATTTCAAATACGCCTCTTTTTCGCATAAATTTTCATTTTAATATTACCATCATCATCATTTATTTATACAGCGCCAGCAAATTCCGTAGCTCTTTACAATTGGGGACAAACACAATACTAGGGGTGTGCACCGGGCACTTTTAGTGTTTTGGGGTTTGGGTTCTGATTAGCTTGAGGTTTTGGGTTCTGATTTGTTTTGCCAAAACACCTGACGAAAGGTTTTGGTTCTGATTTCGGGTTTTGGGTTCTGATTTATTTTTTTAAAAAGCATAAAAAGCGCTAAAATCCTGTTTTTTTTGTTGTTTTCCACTCCTACGCTATTATTAACCTCAATAACATTCAATAACAATCATTTCCACTCATTTCCAGTCTATTCTGAACACCTCACACCTCACAATATTGTTTTTAGTCCAAAACGATGCACCGAGGTAGCTTTCTGGACCGCGTAGTGGAGTGGGCCCGGTAACCAATTTGGTACCGGGGCCACAATATATCACCCTTAACTGGTCTGAATTCCACTGCACAGCTGCCTGCTCCTACATCCTCTGCAGCATATACAGGGTGTAGTTCGAGCGCGTCAATGCCTCTTGTTTTTGACGATGACAGGTCATTTTCATTAATTTTGGATTTGGCCCCAACACTGAATGTAGTTTAATATCTGATACGCATCTATCTGGATTGCGTAGTGGAGTGGCCCCGGTACCCAATTTGGTACCACAATACCTCCTCTAACTGGTCTAAATTCCACTGCACAGATAAAAACAAAGAACATAGTATTAGAAATGGCAGTTCCTCTTTTTTGGAACTATAAAAACAAAGAACATAGTAATAGAAATGGCAGTTCCTCTTTTTTGGAACTACAGAAACAAAGAACGTAGTAATAGAAATGGCAGTTCCTCTTTTTTGGAACTATAAAAACAAAGAACATAGTAATAGAAATGGCAGTTCCTCTTTTTTGGCACTACAGAAACAAAGAACGTAGTAATAGAAATGGCAGTTCCTCTTTTTTGGAACTATAAAAACAAAGAACATAGTAATAGAAATGGCAGTTCCTCTTTTTGGGAACTACAGAAATAATGAACGTAGTAATAGAACTAGCATTTCCTCTTTTTGGGAACTACAGAAACAATGAACGTAGTAATAGAACTGGCAGTTCCTATTTTTTGGAACTACAGAAAGAATGAACGTAGTAATAGAACTGGCAGTTCCTATTTTTTGGAACTACACAAACAATGACCGTAGTAATAGAACTGGCAGTTCCTATTTTTTGGGAACTACAGAAACAATGAACGTAGTAATAGAACTGGCAGTTCCTATTTTTTGGAACTACAGAAATAATGAACGTAGTAATAGAACTAGCATTTCCTCTTTTTGGGAACTACAGAAACAATGAACGTAGTAATAGAACTGGCAGTTCCTATTTTTTGGAACTACAGAAATAATGAACGTAGTAATAGAAATGGCAGGTCCTCTTTTTTTGGACTGCAAGAATATATTGCTCTATAATATTTTTTATACTTTTTCAATTATTTTTTTTATTAAGCTACACCTATAGATGTGGTAATTAGGAACTTTGGTTTATAGACACTAAATAAGGGATTAAATGGTTCATCTTGCATCAACTAGTTTATCTGAACCATAGATTCATCCCATCCAATAGTTCCTCACTCATTAGCCTCAATCACGGATCTCTGTTGATATCTAGCAACAGAGATTGAGTATAGGACGTCTTAAATATAGATCTATACCAATTATATTATACTCTTCAGCCGCAATTTATATAGATTAATAGCAGCAAGCCAGCTTGGTAGTATTCTACCTTTTAACTGAATTCCTACAGGTTTAAACATCTCATTAATCAATTTTAATATTTCGCTGTGACAATTTTTAATAAAATCAACAATAAAGTTTATTTGTTTTTATAATAACAATATATTACAACCATTTGTATAAAAGAGTGCCCACAAAATACTATTCCTTTCTTTCTCTCTTTTTTAATATGATTAGTTGACTCATTAGTATTGGAGCACCTCCCCTATATGATTAATCAATATTAATACAACTGGCCTATAAGGGTTTTTTAAGCTTGGTGCGGTGTAAAATCGACTCTGTTCTTAAATGAGTAAGTGTAATCTCACTTCCCAGCTCAGACTGGATAGTGAAAGATGGTGGGTGGAATATAATGCACTGTGTGCAGATAATTTTTGATATTAAAAGCTAGAAAAAAGGAAATCCAATACCAGTTTTTCAACATGACCAGCACTTTGATCCACTAGCTTCCATTGAAAATACATTTGTAACATACTGAGTTTTACAATGAGAAAAATATTGTAGGAACAAATATTGTTAGTAAAATGAATCTTAATTCTGGGGTTTGAAAATAGGTGGTGCAAGGGGTGTAGTGGCACAAGGTTCTGGAGGTGAGGGAAGCCCGGCAATATCCCTCTCCAATGGACCACGTATATTCACAGTAGAGGCCCCAACTCAGCTCTTTTAAAAGTATTGTGGGAAACACTAGATGGAAGCATGGAATTGCTGGCCCCATAACCAAAATTTGCAAGATTTGGGCCGAGAAATCAGGGCCAACATCAGGGTTGATAAAGGGTGAACAGTTGTATGGTGCTCGGACTGACTAGAGGGCTAGCCAGTTAATCTAAAAACTGTTTTTGCTGTACAGACAGGATGTGTTTCCCAGAAAACCTCCCCCCTTTCTCCTATGTGTGTGGCTGCCTCTTCCTGTGTGTGACCGCGTCCCTCACCAACAAAGTCTTATATGGGACATTCATCACATGACAGGTGCTGTTCCATGTGTGCAGGATGCAAGAGAGGCAGACAGAAAAATCTGCCTCTTCATCATAGCACAGATGGAAGAAGATGAGGGAAGTGAGGGACGGTGGAAGGTGGCAGACTGTCCTGCTCACTTTCCTGCAGGGATGCAACTTCCTGGTGGAAGACCTTTGTTAAAGGATAGCTTCTACTCCAACAGAGGATATATCTACCTCCTGAAGGAATGACTGGGAAGTGTCAGGTTGTTTGAACACCAGAGCAAAAGAAAAATGCTTGTTTAAGAACATGGAATGCTATAGATGCAGGAGATGGCCAATCTTTGTCATTAATACCCTTCCAGGTGAGGGTAAAGATAAGAGAAGCTAGAGTGGAGTACCCCTGAATAAATTGCCAATAGTAATTGCCTAAGCCAAGGAATCACTGAGTGGCTTTAAGTCCAGATGGTTGTGGCCAGTCTAAAAACCTGTCCATTTGAAAACCTGGAAGGGTATGCGGTTACATTATTATTATTGTTAATTTTTATTTATAGGGCGCCACAAAGTTTCTGTAGCGCCATACAAGGACAAACAATGGCACAGTAGAAGGCGAAACAGCACAGTAAAAATAACAGTAAGCAATATTACTCTGGGAGCTCAAAGCACAGTTAGAAAGAAAGGGTGGAGGATAGTCAGTACAAGCTGGTAACTTGAGCCAAGAAGGTGGGCACGGATGACAGGTTAAGAGCCACTGAGAGAAACAGAAAGAAGCGAGAGGAGTCAGAGGACAGAAGATCCGAGAGGAGTTGGTCTGAGTAGCTGGAGAGCGAAGTTAAAAGTAATGGAAACAGGAGGCAGGAGAGCCCTGCCTCCTGTTTCCATTCAAAATGACACTTCCTCTGTTGCAGAATGGTTGGTGTTTTCGAAGATGGGAGAGTACCTCCACCACGTGAATCCTATGAGAAGGCAGATCTTAAGAAAAGATTAGGATATCATTCAGGTACACTACAACACAAAGAAGAAGTTGGTATCCTCCCCTGATATCCAGTTTGGAAAAAATGGTGGCTCCCGTGATATGAATGAACAATTCATTGATCAAAGGGAATGGATAATGGTTGTTGATTGTGATAGCAGTGATAGTCGATGCTGGGTCGAAGATTTCCATCTTTCTTTTCTATAAAAATAAAATCCTACCCCTGTAGGGGAAATGGAGGGCTCATTGAAGGTTGTGGAAAGACATGACTGCGAGCTGGGGTCTTACCATGTCTTAAATAAATAGGACAGTCCCAGAAGGATGAGGGGCAAAAAGTCAGTCTGTTGTTTATTGAAAACTTCCTGAATCTCCCAGTATTGAGGTGGTATAGAAGAAGTCTTAATAAAAGCCACTGTAATTATTTCTTGGAGTGAAGTCCCTTTACTGATACAATGTAAGTGACACGAAAGACCCCAAGCTATATGGGCAGCAAAGCTGTAACGAGGGATGAACAGTAATGATAGGACTAGAAGTGGCAGGTATAACTGGTAAGGAGATGATTTCTTTGTGCAAAGCTTCTACTGACAAAGTAAGGGAAGTAATGCAATGCTTAATAGTACTGCATGGGATTTGACTGCAATTGATGGCGATTAGATAAACTGGATTCTTCAAAGACAGAAAAGGCATAGACCACCTATTTGCCATATCAAAAGTAAAAAAAAAAAAATTCCAGCTGCCCCCAAATTCAAAAGGTGCCAGGGAGTTTAACTGACCGATGTAGTACTATTACTACAATCTGAGACAGAAGGAGAGTGGAGAACAGTAAGAAGGTTGGCCTCTCCGATACCAACTGGGGTTTGGCATTTCCCAGACACAGAGGGGAAGCCTACGCTAGGGTTTAACCAGAAAGTAACCAAATAATACAATCCACATTCAATTGGAAAATTGCCCAAGAGTAATTTAAACTGAATATTGCATTGATTAAGCAATCCACAGAAGGTCATTCTATTTGTTTGGAGTGGGAATTCTAAGATTGCTGGCAGCTACTGGAACTGCTGGAGTCGCCTCAGAGATGTGGGAGTAGCTCCTCAGGTGACAGATCAACTTCTGAGTCCATGTTGGGACTTGAAGATACTGTCAGGAATCTCACAGGGACTTGCTGGATTAAACAGCCTGGTGCAGAATCTAAAGAGGCATTCACCAGGGACCCCACAAGAAGGTACGAGTTAGGCTGCTTTTCCCTCGCAGTTTCTAGCCCTTCAAGCAGGTATCAAATGTGACTATCAGATGGTATGGAACATTTGAAATAGATATTTCATGTATTTTTTGTCTTTTTCTCAAAAAGGGTCCCAACAATCCAGGATTCATAAAAGCAGGAAATGAGCTTAAGACACCAGCAGCCACAGGTAGGGAGAGAGCAGGACAGTCTACCACTCTGGCTGCATCCACTTGGCCCAGGGAGATGGGGTTGAGGAGTAAGAGGGAGGCCCTAACTGTTTTATTTGAACAGAGCACACAATTTCTGATGGTAGCCCTGCTGGCAATGCACTGTTCCGCCCCTACCTCAACTGTAAATAACATTGAACTAGCACTGCTTTTTTTATCGGTTTTGCTAATTTAATGCCCTATGCAAATGAACAGTATTTATTTACCACTCTGCTCATTTCATTAGGCTAGGGTTTTTTTAAAAAAATAATTAAATACTGCACAGAATTATGTTATTTATTAATGATGTTAAAGTGTACTTGTTAGCACCAGATGCTGGAAACAGCCATTTTCTGGGCTGCTTCAATATTCAAGCAGCCTGTCATTTCTCTGTAAACCAGTAACATCACTGAGGAACTGACTTCAAGCAAATTGAGTGGCTGGATTCTTAAGAATTTTGTTTCAATCAACAGAATAACAGTTTACACTGTCTTTAGTGCAATCAAACTATTGCAGATTACTAAATATACCAGTAAGTATGTCTTCTTCTTACTATATGTTGAATGTACTCAATTTGAAAAGTCTACATAAAAAGACATTTATAAGGGTATTTTGTCAGCCACATATGAGTTATGCTCTTAATTACCACAGGGATTCTGTACCTCAATGACAACATCTACTTTAATGTATTTGTGTTGTGTGTTCCAGCGTTATATATACATAATTCAGTAAAAATTAGTACCTTGTTCAGCGATTAAGGTACAGGTACCAAAAGACTGGACCCCCAGGAAATCATTGTCAGTAGAGATCTAGTGAAGGCAGGACTCTCGGGAGCTTGTAAATCATGCTTTGATAGTTGGACATTTCCACAGATGGATCAGTTCCCACACTCCAATTTTGTTCACAGCCAAGACACACTGGGTTTATGAATGATATGATTTCGTTCTGTACACATTTTCAAATGCAGTACTAACTATAAGAATGGATATAGTGTGATTATGGTAACCACAAACTCTTACTCCAAATAATCCTGACTAGGGATTACGTTTTTAACAATGTGTCCTTAAGTCATATTGCTTTGAATAAACTCTGATCAAAGGCCTTTTAAAATTGTCAAATTGCTGGTATATGGTGTGATGGTTATTTAATCAGGTTTTGATTTGAAAAAAAGAATTAAACAGCTTTAAATTATTGATAAAATAAAAGTTTTTAAACAGATAAACAATGCCCAGATAATTAGTATATTACCTATACACCGATTAGCCACAATAGTAAAACAACATGTCTAATATTGTGTAGATCCACCTCACACCACCAAATCAGCTGTGACCTGTCATGGCATGAACTCCACAAGACCTCTGAAAGAGTCCTGTGGCATCTGGCACCAAGACTTTAGCAACAGATCCTTTAAGTCCTGTAAGTAGTGAGGTGTGGCTTCCATGGCTCTGACGTACTTTTCCAGCATATCCCACAAATTCTCGATTGGATTGAGATCTGGGGAATTTGAAGACCAAGTCTTCACCTTGAACTCTTTGTTATATTCATCAAACCATTCGTGAACAAGTTTTGCAGTGTTGCAGGGCACATTATCATGCTGAACATTGCCCAGAGTATCACACTGCCTCCATCTGCTTGCCTTCTTCCCATAGTGCATCTTCCCAAGGTAAATTACACGCAACCACCTGACTGTCCACATGATATAAAAGAAAATGTGATTCATCGGACCAGGCAACCTTCCTCAAGTTCTGGCACTCATGTGGCCATTGAAGGCACTTTTGGTGCTGAACCGGGGTGAACATGGGCACTCTGACTGGTCTGAAGCTACACAGCCCCATACACAGCAAGCTGCAATGCACTGTGTGTTCTGACACCTTTCTATCATAGCCAGCAGTAACATTTATCAGCAATTTGTGCTACAGCTCTTCTGTGTAAATTTATACAATAAGTTATCTATAAGTGATCAAACCACAAAGTCTCTTGTTGAATACAGATCTAGATCTCGCCAACTCCACTGCGCCCTACATCTCCACCCTCCTCTCTATCCATGCTCCATCCCGCCCTCTCCATTCTGCCTCTAAACGTCGCCTCTCTTCCCCCCTTATAACCTCCTCCCACGCGCGTATCCAAGACTTCGCCCGTGCTGCCCCCCTCCACTGGAACAAGCTCCCTCCCTCCATCAGAACTTCCCCTAATCTGTCCAGTTTCAAACAGGCCCTAAAAACCCACCTTTTTCTTAAAGCCTTTCTGTCTCCCACTTAACTTCCTACCTTATCTTCTGCCTCTGTCCCCCTACTCTCCCTCTCTCACCTGCTTCTCTCTGTCTGTCCACCCCTCCCCTTAGATTGTACGCTCCTCTGAGCAGGGCCATCTCTCCTCCTGTTTCCACCACTTCTATCTCTGCTCTCCAGCTACTTAGCCCTCCTCCTCGAGGCTCCACTCCACGTCCACTCTCGCTTCCTCCTCCCCCCTGGGGGTCTCCCTGTCTTCCGTGCCCTCCTTCTTGGGCCCCATCACTTGCGGATCCTACCTCCCCCTTCCCCGCCCTCTCTAGCTGTGCATTGAGCTTACTGAGTTGCTGTGCTTACTGTTTACTGTACTGTGCTGTCTCCCATTGTATTGTAATTTGTTTGTCTCTGTACGGTGCTGCGGACGCCTTGTGGCGCCTTATAAATAAAAATTAATAATAATAATAATAGGTGTGCTCTGCTCTAACAGACAATGTACTGCAGAGTATGTCCAATACATATGTGGACTATAAACGTCCCAAAAGAATGCGCAGAAAAAAAAATAAAAGTATCCAATGATTGTCACCTATTAACAATATGACAATATTAATGTCTACTGTACATAAAATGCATTTTTTTAGTTGCTCCTGATTACTAACACATGCTCTAGCATACATACACAGCTGTCATCACTAGTAATGCTTGGCACGCCCTTATTGTACATTGACTATGCGCATACGACCATTCCCCTCCCTGTTCCGCCCTTGAAACCATAGACTATCACAAGGGTCTTTTACGCTCGAAGATTAATTAGATACTGCTGCATTCAATGGTGCATAGTCCTGTTTTGGACATGCACAGAATGATTTTACATAAAATAATGCATGTATTAGCATTTACCTTCTATAATGAATCAGGCTATAGAACTGCAAATACAGCATTGTGCTATGTATGAGCACAAAAATTCTCAGTACAGAGTGCATTGAAATGAGTGAAGTTGCTCTGTAAATGGCAATTCAATATTAGTCAGATTGTATCCATTTCTGGTACACATGTTTAGTAAATAATGTATGGTCAGATACAGCTGGGTCTGGAACATATGTTTAGCAAGTAGAGTCTAGTTACATACAAGCAGGTTCTGGTGTACATTTTTAGCAAATATAGAGTCGTCAGAGAGTAGCTTGTTGCAGATACTGCTGCAGATTAAAAAACACTATTAAAGCAGATAATTATCCATGAAATGCCTATTTATAACCCCAAAGAGTAAAAAAGAGCAAAGGTGGCTTGTTCTGAGCTAGAACTGGCAATCTTTGTCAAGTGAAAGTCCAAGTTTAAGTTTAAATACAGTAGTCACCTCTGGAGACTGGAGATGAAAATGTCAAAGTCTATAATGTTGACACAATTCAGAAGCACCAACAGCAGCAGCATTTGGTCAAAAAGCAAGACATTTGTTTACTAGTGTAGCTTATGTAGAAAACTACACTTGTCAACAAGAAAGATACCAGCATTGGCAACTAAAATTGTACAGCTATCCAATTGTGAAGATTTAATGCCTGAAGATAATAATGATATTGAGCGGTGGGCAGTGTCTGATTGGCATTGGAGTATTCCAGGCAGTTGGATGGGGCTTCCTAAGCACAGCAGATAGTGGCAATTATGCTACAATGAATTTAATATGAGATAAGAGAAAGATGAAATTGAAAAAAAGTGCATTAGAGTAATTATATTTTCATTAGAGTAATTATTATTATTCTCAAAGTACTACATGACAGTCCCCACATTTGGGTTACTCCTTAATTAGCTGAGTACAGACAGGGTCAAAAAATTACACCCCCTGAAGAAATATAGTGTGACTCTTTCTTCATTCTTGTGTTTGAGCAAATTCCAAAGCTGTCTCTGAAACATATGTGTTGAGTTTGTATGTTCTCCCTGTATTTACGTGGGTTTCCTCCTTGTACTCTGGTTTCCTCCCACACTCCAAAATCATACAAGTAGGTTAATTGGCTGCTATTAAATTGACCCTAGTCAGTCTGTGTGTATGTGTGTGTGTGTGTGTGTGTGTGTGTGTTAGGGAATTTAGACTGTAAATTAGCTTCCTGCCTGACATTTCTATTTCTGTTAATAACATGACCATAAATCCCACCCCGCAAGCTCGTTGCCTAGGTGTAATCCTTGATTCCCAACTGTCGTTTATTCCCCACATCAACTATATATCTAAATCATGTTACATACACCTAAAGAACATTTCCAGAATACACACATATCTGACACAAGACACCGCAAAAACATTAATTCATGCACTCATCATCTCCCGCATCGACTATTGCATTTCCCTCCTTACTGGTCTTCCCAAAGTCAGACTTGAACCCCTACAATCTATTTTGCATGCAGCGGCTAGATTGATTTTCCTTACTAACCGTTATTCCTCTGCTGAGCCACTCTGTTAATCTCTACATTGGCTGCTTGTATTTCAACGAATCCAATATAAAATTCTTCTACTAACATACAAGGCCATCAACAAAATTGCACCGACATACATTTCCTCCCTTGTCTAAAAATATCTCCCAACTCGACACATCCGTTCTGCACAAGATCTGCGTCTCTCTTCCACTCTCATCACATCCTCCCACTCTCGGTTACAGGACTTTTTTCGGGCTGCACCCACTTTGTGGAATTCCCTCCCTCGCACAGTAAGACTTTCCTCTAGTCTCCAAACCTTCAAGCGTTCACTGAAAACCCACCTCTTCAGACAAGGTTATGATATTCCTCAACAACCATCTTAATTTCCCTAGATTACCCTATTACCATCCTCTACACTTCTAACGCAAGACAACAACCCTCTGACCAACATTGCAACACACACAGCCCACTCAATACTTTTACCTTTGTGTTCTAGCTGGTCCATTGTGCAATATGATATAGCACATGCCCTTGTGTTTCTAACTCCCATTGTCCTATAGATTGTAAGCTTGCGAGCAGGGTTCTCTTACCTCTCTGTCTGCATGTATTACAGAGTATTGTTTTATCAATGTTGTTCCCAATTGTAAAGTGCTACGGAATTTGCTGGCGCTATATAAATAAATGATGATGATGACTGTAAGCTCAAATGGGACAGGGACTGATGTGAGTGAAAAATATCCTATGTACAGCGCTGTGGATTTAGTGATGCTATATATAAAATACGATGACGATAATGAAGATAATCTCTCTTATTCCTCCTTAAGTAAACAGTAATCACTATGCAGCACAATAATGGCAGTATGGATAATGATGCTGATGATGGCACTGTTGCTACTAGAAATGATGAAATGGGTGGGGTACGGTATCCCGATGCTCGGGATACCGACAAGCTCTATTCATACAGAAAAAAAACAATTTGTTAAAAAAAAGCTCATATGATGACAATATACAATTACCTTCACAGCGAGAACGTGGATTTCCAAAGATTTTGGTATGCGATGTGTGGTAATTCCAAAGATTCTGCATCCCGGCGCTGGATTGTGATGCCAGGTAAGTATCGGAAGTTTAACCCTAACCCTAACTCTAATGTACCTCTTTAAATGTGTTCGGTGATGTCACAATCCAGCGCCGGCATGCAGCATCTTCGGAATTACCACGCATCACATACCAGAGTCTTCGGAAATGCATGTTGGCGTTGTGAAGGTAGGTGTATATTGTCATCATATTGTTTTTTAACAAATCTTTTTTTTTTTTTATGGTTGTCGGTATCCCAAGCATCGGTATACACATTACCACCGGATTAAATAGGGGCAAAACTAACACTATGCAGGAATGCTACAGAGAGGATACCTATGACAAGACAATACAGAAACACCATGCTTATTTCTTGCCACTCTAATAGATTCTATCAGATCTATACTTCAAACTCAAAATTAGGCTTTTTTTTTCAAGAGAACTGTGACGCAGAATGAAATGTGACCGAATGTGAACAAATTGTGTATAGTCCTTGTCATACTCAAACAAGTGGTGGTGGTGCAATGATGACAGATAACTTTTCTACTTAATTTACTATGCAGGTCGGGACAGCACATCCTATAGGAGGCTGTCCCGGAGTTGACTTATTTTACATGACGACTAGGGTTCTGACCCTATATATTCTTTACTGCACATGCTCGACCTTGTGGTATAGTGTAAGGAAGAGCAGCAATGCTACCAGAAAGGGATCCGAAAATCCCTCTGCTGCGATGCTCTCCGCATAGGAGTGAATGGTTAATGCTGCCTTCTCACAACAGGAGTTAGTGTGATTGAGCCTTTTGAAGTATGTTCCACTTTGCATATGACATGACACAGAACAGATCTAATAAGGGAGAAGTCTGAGCAGAAGAATAATGGTTGTAGATAGGTGGAATTACGTGTAGAGCACTTAAGGCCAAATTCCCACAGAGAAAGAGGCAAAATTCTGCAACTGTGTGCAAATGTGGAGTTTAGGTCATCTTATGAAGTATATTATCATATGTATTATTTATCATCCATTATTATCCATGTTCAAGAAATATGTGACAATAGGGCTTATTTAATTAAATTACATTTAGGTGTAAAGTTTGGGCTACACCATAGCAGTCACCCAGACACTTAATTTCATTTTCTAACTTGCATTAGACAGATTAAAAAATAATTGCTTATTGGCTGCTATGGTTCAGTGCAATTTTTGTACCTAAATGCAATGTAATTGAGCACTGAAGATTTATTAAGTTTTGGAATTAGTTAAATTGAACATATTATAATACATAATCAAAACAAAGTGCATCCATTTTTGAACTCTTGCCTGTAGAAATAATAGTGACAATAACTTTTCCACAGTTATTCATCTTTCTTTGTATATTTTTAATCTACTTTTAGAAATATCAAAAATCTTACAGCACATTTCCAACTGCTAAATTTCCATAAGAGAAAGGTAAAACTTGTACAAGCTTATGAAAGTGACTATTTGGCTCCCGCTGTTTGATTCCTATCCTTTTGTGTCTTTCTGATGTACTCAATAAATATTTTTGGTCTTTGTCATTTCAGTTATGACCTGCCTTCCATGATTTGAAGGCATTACACCAAGATTTAAGATGTTGATGCCACCGAAAATAAACAATCAAAAATACATGTCATATTTTTATGTCTTTTTGTGTTAAGTAGGAAACTTTGAGGAGTTCAGTCCTTACAACTCTTAAGATTCCAATCTGTTAATAATCATGACACAACATGCATAATGTGTATGCTATATAAATATTAAGCAAACCTTTTGAATTTAAATTTTATTTTTAAACTATACTGGGTAAAGTTAACTGAAGGTACCTTGATAAACAGTTTTGTAAATTATGCTGGAAGTATATTGTGTTTGTTGTTTTTTTAATGTTCAACTGGTTGATTTTATTAGCAGGCAGAGGAAGGGCACAGTCTTTAGTGAGCAGGATGTTTTCTTAGAATAGTAAATTAGAAGTCTGTAGAAGCATCCAGAGGATAAAAGCCAGTATGGTAGTCATCCAGAGCTAAAAGGATCAAATGTTGACATTTGGCCTTGTACAACTACCCTTGTACAAAGCCAAAAGGGTCAAGTGCTACTTGGGTAGTTGTACAAAGCCAAAGGTCAAAAGACAGGTAATAACCCAATAGAGTCAGGAGCACATGTTCATGTGGATGCTGCTTTGCCTTCTCCTGATCCTGTATACTAAGGGTTAAACGCTCATTGTTGGATCCAGATCATGTTCATCTGTCTCTGACCTTTAAAAGACTCATGGTACACATTTTATCACACTCCATTACCTGGTACTTGTTGAGCCACTCCCTCACTTCTTGACATTTAAGTATTTTTCTCTTTTCTTCTTTCTCCCAACGTATTGTCTCTTTTACTCCCTGGGGCAGTAGCGGTGCAGATTGCCCCACCCTAGATGGACATATATCGTGTCTGCCCTTACCAGCCCCTTTCCCTTCCCTGGTCCCTTCCCCCTTTCCTACATTTATACAGGAAAATCCAACAACAATGTACTTTTCCCAACCTGGATTTCAGGATTAGATTCAGATCCAGGCATTACCTGTCAGAAACATGTTTACTATATTTCACTATTGCAATAAGTTATTTTGGAAAATGCTCTCTACTCTATGAATATATTTAGTAGCACATGTATAGACTCTATTTTCTAGCTATATAAATGAAATGCAATTAATGTCATTTTTATTTAGAAGTCCAATATCTAATGCCAATTGTTTTTCAATTTATGTTCCTACTGTTGTCTAAAATAAGCAGATTTAAAAGACTGCCTCTCCCAGCAGTCTGGGCCAGTTCATTAATTGTCTTTGCTGCTGCTGGTTCCTCAGTGTAACCCTTGTGTATTGATCCTGACTGACTTTCTGGTATTGACTCCTTCTTGTCCCTCAGTTTTGTACCTTATCTTGTTACCCAGACCTGGCTTCACTTTGCCTTCGCTCCTGCTTTTTCCCTGCTATTGTTGTAAACCTTTTGGATTCTAACCGCTGACTTGCCTGACCCGCCTTTTGTCTGATTCTCCAGTGAGTCCCTAAGTACCTCATTTCCATCTTGCTTGGACTTCTGTACTACCTGTTCCTGCAGACTATCGCTATTACCTGTAAGCCAGCCTCTTTGTGTCTGCACTTCACCTGCAATATCTGCAATCCATTGTTTAACTTGGAAAACCAAGGTCTCCAGCTTCTCTGCTTTATCTGGCAAACCAGACTTCCAGTATCTACAGTCCTCAGTATAACTTGGAATACCAGAGACCTCCTTACTCTGTCTAACCCGTACCTGTGGTTAAACTGTTGGGCCAGGTATCCAGTACTCCTCTCCCTTAGCTACCTGGGTAATCTTGGATCTTGTTGTCACTTTTTCTATAGACTTGAGTTTTTTGCCTTATCACTTAGTGCATCTTAGTTTTACCTGTATGACCTGTGTTGAAAATTCACTTTATTTCATTTCTCTTTGCTCTAAATGGTGATTCATACTAGGAATCTTGACACACTGTGCAAAGGCTGAATGGCTACAGTCCAGATTCTGCATTTCAG
The DNA here is from genome assembly GCF_038048845.1 of Mixophyes fleayi. Taxonomy (NCBI): domain Eukaryota; kingdom Metazoa; phylum Chordata; class Amphibia; order Anura; family Limnodynastidae; genus Mixophyes; species Mixophyes fleayi. The sequence continues at coordinate 83,566,595 of NC_134404.1, forward strand.
GTTGTGCCCCGTCGTCATCATCATCATCATCATCATCATCATCATCATTTATTTATATAGCGCCACTAATTCCGCATCGCTGTACAGAGAACTCACTCACATCAGTCCCTGCCCCATTGGGGCTTACAGTCTAAATTCCCTAACACACACACACACACACACACACACATACACACACACACACACACACACACACAGACTAGGGTCAATTTGTTAGCAGCCAATTAACCTATAAGTATGTTTTTGGAGTGTGGGAAGAAACCGGAGCACCTGGAGGAAACCCACGCAAACACGGGGAGAACATACAAACTCCTTACAGATAAGGCCATGGTCAGGAATTGAGCTCATGGCCCCAGTGCTGTAAGGCAGAAGTGCTAACCACTTCGCCACCGTGCTGCCCTTAACACCCGATTCCTCCCAGTGATTGGCATATATGTCAGGTGCCATAAGAAACCCTGCATTTGTTGCAGAAAAGTGACTACCATTTTGCCAAAACATTGACACTTCAACCTTCGGCCCCCGCATGCATAGAAAGCACCTGATCTTGTGTGTGACACCTGGCAAGTGCTTTGTGGAACCTTTGGCTAAGGACTTAAATAGTAAGTGCCCAGACGGAATGCAGATGGTTATACAGAAAAACTGAACTTTATGTGTAAAATTTTCCTTTATTTAGAAATATCCCTCATTTTGTTTTTAAGTTTGATATAAAATGCCAATCCGTTACAAATGCCTGATCAATGTTTCATTATATATTCCAGACTACTCACTCTTTTGTATTCCATTATTACCCCCATAACTCCCCTTCTGCCTTTTTCTTACCCCGTCGTTCTACCATAAAAAAACTAAACTAACATTTACACTAAAGCTGGATATACTGATCTGGTTTTACATTTATGTAGACTGCTGTGAAGGGATGTTTTGTAAGGATCCGAAACAATACAAATTTCTTCCCAATATTTTTCTTTCATTGCTATGGGTATAGATATCAGTTAAATCCATGATTTCAAAAAATGGTCTTTTATATGTCCACAGGGAGTTCTTTTAGAAATCTGATACAATGAACATTTTTCTAACTCTTTAATATAGTTGACAGAATGAATTCTTGTGTTCCTCCTGTAGACAAAAAATAATACTTAGAGCACATACTGTAGCAGAAGCTCCTAACTTTCTCCTGCAGTTAATGACACATAAAAGTAGCATGTGTGAATATGTACAGTAAATTACATAATTTAAAACAGCAGGAGTAAAAGTGCTAAAAGTTCCAAATTGTAACATTTTCAATATTAGTCAGGAGTCTCTTTTGATTTGATGCAATGCTAATGGTGGTTATTATAAAGATTTCTTCAAGCTTTGGACAGAACCTTCATGTAACACAAAAGCATGAAAACATGCAAGGCTGAAATATTTTTTTGAGGGGGAGGGGGAGAAGGAACAAATCCATAAATGTTGGATTAGCTTGATAAATACAATGACCTTTCCATCAAAATGGCCGACATCATTTATATAAAAAAAGCCAGAGACACAGAGAAACATAATGCTTTTTTTTTTGTTTCCTTAGAGCAATTATGCTAACTAGTTTCATACTGTGAATGGATTAGACTTGATGGACAATCAAAAACAATACTTGCTTTATGATAAAAGGTGTATGGAGATATAGGCACTAGAGCTATAGAGTTATTAGGCTTACCTGCAGGAGGCCCATATGACTTATGAGTTACAAGTTAGTCTAAGAGATGCTGAAGTGTAGGAAATGCTTAGTCACTATTATAAGGTCTTCAATGCCATCTTATAACACACTGACTCTTAAGCAAAACCCATAATGCAAATATTCATGTGACAGGTTCTACTTAGTGTTTGTCATTCAGTGTAGCAACCATGACACCTGGCTGAGTAAAAATCCCAGTGGGAGGTTTGCACTTGGCCAACCAGCAGGATATGGGCACCTGCAGTAATTCAAAAGGCAAAACTAAAGATTAAATTGGCAGAAAGGACTGACAGAATAGGTCCTTCTATAAACTGATTTTTGGATTCTTTCAAACAAGAGAATCAAATTAGAAGGTAAAATAAATTTGCAGTGCACTGTACACCATTACCGATATTATAGTAATTCTATGGAATTTTGTACAGAATAATTTCAATAAAATGATCAAGTAAAACAAGCTTCTAAGCCTGACAATATTATTAATTCACTTTTTTAACCTAAATTTGTTTTGTTTGCAGATGTGCTGGAAATATAATTATTTCAAGGACACTGTGTATTTTCAGAATAATTTTCTAAATAAGAAGGAAGAGCACATTTTTGTTAAACTACCCCCACATCTTCACTTAATAGGCAATGTTTATGTAACATTGAGATATAAAAGGTTATTTTCTCTCGGCCACAAGGCACATCTTCTGTAGTGTGCACAGTGAGTGGAGGTGTCGGGACAATCACCCCGATCACCCCCTCTCAATCTGAACCTGGAGAGATGTGGGAACACAGGAAACATTAGGGAAATGTACAATAACATATGAAACACGACGGAGTGATTGAGGAACACAGGGTTAAGATGTAGGGACATATGAGAGGTGGGGGACACAGATTGCATTACATCATATATTATGTTTGTTTTATATTTTACTAAATAGTGTAACAAAGCATCTAAAATTAATTTTATATTATCAAAATCTCTAAAGCTTATGGGGACCAAGGTGGCTCCCAGGCCCACTGCAATTCACAATTTCCATACCAGAAATTCAAAATCCCTGCTTTAACGGCTCATGGTCAGAATAGGTCCCAGCTCTACTCTATTGAATGTAGGTGGGGGGGGGGGGCACGTAAGGAAAAAGCGGTGAGAAGGTTTGCTACAGGGTCCATTAATGCACTATTCCGCTATTCCACCACTGCATAACACTTTTATCTAGCGAGCAAGTTTATAGCTTTACAAAACAATAGCACCCTTTGTTCAACCCACAAATATTGACAGAAGATTGACTCCTGCTAGAAGCTTCCAGATCTATTATACACAAACACCTTGGCTTTGATGCACATTAATGAGTAAGAAATTATGCTTCTCTTGTCTACGTGATCCCCAGTTTCCACTTGGGACGTCTCAGCATTGGCTAGAAAATTGCCTTATATAAATTAGCATATGAACAGTTCTCCAATCAAAAGCTACCAGACAATACCAACAAGATAAAAACAAGTAAAATCTTAAAGGGTTGTGTATAGGGTAGGTTGATGCAATATTTTCCTGTTTTAGTGACAACCCTTTAACAACAATGATGAGCATTCCTGAACACTCTTGATGATCTAGTACTGTTCAAGAAAGCCATTTTTCTGCAGCATCTAAACAGATACGTGTTGGTTAAAAAGGTTTTATGTCACTGTCAGCTGTCAAGTATACACTCAGTGGCCACCTTATTAAGTACAGCTGTACACCTGCTCATTAATGCAAATGTATAAGCAGCTTATCATATGGAAGCAACTCAATGCATGAAAGCATTCAAACATGGTCACGAGGTTCAGTTGTTGTTCAAACTAAACACCAAAATGTGGAAGAGAAGTAATCTAAGTGACTTTGCCTGTGGAGTAATTGTAGGTGTCAGATGGGGTGTTTTGAGTATTAAAAATGGCTAATCTCCTGGGATTTTCATGCACACCAGTCTCTAGATTATACATAGAATGGTGCACAAATGAAGAAACATTCAGGTTGTGGAAGTTCTGTAAACAAAAATGCTTTCTTCATGAAAGAGGTCAGAGGAGAAAGGCCAGACTGGTTCAAGCTGACAGGAATATGAATAAAAGTCCATGACAACAGTGGTATTATTATTATTATTATTATTATTATTATTATTATTATTATCCTTTATTTGTTAGGCGCCACAAGATTTCCGCAGCACCGTACACAGCACAAACAGTAGACTAAACAGGGTGAAACATTACAAACAGTAAACAAAAAATATCAAAACTTCAGAGACTCCAGGCAGGTTAATGCAGTAAAGATGGAGCAGAAGAACAGGTATGGAGACCAGAGGGAAGAGGGCCCTGCTCAAATGAGACTGGGAGAGAGCCTTGTAACTGATGGTCAGGAGTTTGAAAAGGATTCTGTAAGGCAGTGGTTCCCAAACTTTTGCAGTTCGTGGCACCCTTAGAGTCTCCATAATTTTTTCAAGGCACCCCTCCAAAATAATTATCGAGCAGTCCTGTTTTAGAAGTAGTTGGGTCAAAAAAAACGTAATAAGTATTTAGGTCAGACAGAAATACTTATTTAGTTGTATGCAAAAATAATTTGCATAGATCCAAGGAAAAAATAATATTTAGATATATTTTTTTCAATTATATTTCTGTCAAAGAATAATTGACAAATAACTCACACTGTGACCTCCTTCATCTCCACACACTCTGCCCCCTCTGCATCCAGTCACGCTGCCCCCTCTGCCATCTCTCACGCTACCCCTCTGCCCCCTCACACGCTGTCCCGTCTGCCCTCTCACTCTGCGCTCTCTCAGCGCAGCCCTCTGCCCTCTCTCATGCTGCCCCTCTGCCCTCTCTCACGCTGCCCCTCTGCCCTCTCTCATGCTGCCACTCTGCCTTCTCTCACGCTGCACCTCTGCCCTCTCTCATGCTGCCACTCTGCCCTCTCTCACGCTGCCTCCTCTCACGCTGCCCTCTCTCACGCTGCCCCGTCTGCCCTCTCACTCTGCCCGCTCTCAGCACTGCCCTCTGCACTCTCTCATGCTGCCCCTCTGCCCTCTCTCATGCTGCCCCTCTGCCCTCTCTCATGCTGTCCCTCTGCCCTCGCTCACGCTGCCTCCTCTCACTCTGCCCTCTCTCACACTGTCTTCTCTCACTCTGCCCTCTCTCACGCTGCCTCCTCTCACTCTGCACTCTGACGCTGTCCCCGCTGCCCCCCTCTCACTCTGCCACTCTCTCTGCCCCTCTCACTCTGGCACTCTCTCTGCTCCTCTCTCTCTGCCACTTTCTCTCTGCCCCTCACTCTGCCACTCTCTCTGCCTCTCTCTCTCTGCACCTCTCTCACTGCCACTCTCTCTCTGTCACTCTGCCTCTCTCTCATTGCCACTCTGCCTCTCTCTCTGCCACTCTCTGCCCCTCTCTCTCTGCCACCCTCTCTCACTCTGCCGCCACTCTGCCCCCCTCTCACTCTGCCACTCTGCCCCTCTCTCTCTTCCACTCTCTGCCCCTTTCTCTCTGCCCCTCTCTTACACTGCCCCCCTCTGCCACTCTGCCCCCCCCTCCGCCACGGCCAGCCAGAGGAAAAAAAGAAAAAAAAGAAAAAACGTACCAATCCGCGCGGTGCCGGGACCCAGCATCCTCCTCTCTCCCGCAGCTTGTCACTGATTGTCGGACGCGCTGCAGGAGAGAGGAGGATGCTGGGTCCCGTCGGTGTGTGGATTGGTACGTTTTTTTCTTTTTTTTCTTTTCTTCCTCTGGCAGCTTGCGGCACCACTGTGACAGCGCTGTGGCACCCCTGGGAGCCGGGTGCACACTTTGGGAACCGCTGCTGTAAGGGATGGGGAGCCAGTGTAGGGCAAGGCAAAGAGGGGAGGTAGACAAGGAGCGGCGAGAGAGGAAGATGAGCCTCATTGAGTATAGAGCGGAGGGGGGTGAGATGGGAGTGGGGGGAGACCGGTAAAGAGGTGTTTGCAATAATCAAGGCGGGAAATGATGAGTGTGTGGATGATAGTTTGGGTGGCATCTTGAGAGAGGAAGGGCCAGATGCGGGCAATGTTGCGTAGCTGGAAGCGACAGGCTTGGGCAGGGGATTGGATTTGGGGGGCGAAGGAGAGAGAGGAGTCGAGGGTAACGCCCAGGCAGCAGAGTTGGGTGACAGATATGATGTTGGTGTTGTTAACAGTGATAGAGAGGACGTGGTGGGAGGGGAGTCTAGGGGGAGGAAAGACAATAAGTTCAGTTTTAGAGATGTTAATTTTAAAAAAAGCGCAAGAACAACCAGGAGGAGATGGCAGAGAGGTAGTCAGATATACGAGAGAGGAGGGAGGAGGAGAGATCGGGCAAGGAGATGTAGAGTTGAATGTAGTCAGCATAAAGGTGATAATGAAGACCGAAGGAGGAGATGAGAACACCCAGGGAGGGAGTGTATAGCGAAAAGAGTAGAGGGCCGATAACAGAACCCTGAGGGACTCCAAAAAGGAGAGGGGAGGGGGTGGAGGAGGAACCAGACGTGGATACAGAGAAGGAGCGGTTGGCAAGGTATGAGGTGAACTAGGTGAGGACAGATCCAGAGATGCCAAGAGAGAGAAGTGTTTGTAGCAGGAGAGGGTGGTCCACGGTGTTGAAGGCCACAGAGATGTTGAGGAGGAGCAGGGAGAAGTGACCCCTGGATTTGGCTAAAAGTAGATCATTAGTAACTTTGACAAGTGGTATGCAGAAGAGCATCATCTAACCTGGATGGGCTCCAGCAGTAGAAGACTACATTGGGCTCCTCTACTGTCAGCTAAGAATAGGAAATTGAGGTTACAGTGGGAAAAAGGCGCACCAATACTGTACAGTTGAAGAGTGGAAAAATGTTGCGTGGTCTGACAAGTTTTGATTTCTGCTGCAATATGCAGATGGTAGGGTCAGAGTTTGACTTAAAATACATATGTATCCATCTTGCCTGCAGTCAACAGTGTATGCTGGTGATGGCACAATGGTGTAGGGAATGTTTTCTTGGCACACATTAAGCCCCTTGACACCAAATGACCATCGTTTAAATACCACAGTCAACCTGAGTATTGTTGCTGACCATATACATCCCTTTTATTGCCATGGTCTATCCATCTTCTAATCCACAAGTCATCTCAGGCTGGTTCCACAAATGTTACAATGAGTTCAATGTATTCCAATGCACTTGACAGTCAACAGACCTCAATGCAACAGAGCACTTTTGGGATGTGATAGAATGCGAGCACAAATGTGCAGCCAACAAATCTGGAGCAACTGTGTGATGCTAAGATGACTACATGGAAAAGGATTTCCAATAACTCAGAAAATCTGAGTTATTATTCCTTTGATATGTTTTTTTATTCAAATTTATAATTTATTGGTGGACAAATATGTCCACCAAAAGTGGACTAAACTATTGGAGATATTCTGGATTAAGCACCTTTAACATAATAAAGAGGAAGTTTAAAGGACATTTGACAATTTTGATACTCATCCAATCATATGCCATTATGGCATAAAGAGTTCAAGGAAGCTTTAAAATTTGTCTTGGGACCTTTACAATGCTTGGGTAGTGGAAACTAAAGGGCAAACATCCATGTTAATTTTCATCATGTTCTAGAGGGCAAAATTCTTAGTAGGATTGTGAAACCACAAGCCAAAACAGAACCTGTTTAATAGCCATCAATGAATTCAATTTTAGTGGGCCTATAGCAGATAATTATAACAGTTTAATACTTCCTTTATATTTGTTTTATTTCTATGTAAATAAAATATAGTTTATTTTTTTGCAATAATAATAGTAATAATAATAACAAAAATAATAATAATAATAATAATAATAATAATAATAATGACTGTTTTACTCTAAATTAAAATTCTTATGTATTTGTACATGTTATATTGAGTTTTATGTTTTCTCTTTAAGACTAGAGAATTATACATTATATGCAATAGAAGATTTCTTTTCACATTGTCTCTAGAGAATGTATACATTCTCTAGAGACAATGTGAAAAGAAATATTCTATTGCATATAATGTAGTTTGCAGATGCAATCCAACACCACTTTGCATGGAATTCTTAAAACAAAGGTGAGGCAGAGGGCAAGACTTGAAGATTAAATTTAGTTTTACGAAACATCTGTATAAATAGATAATTGGTGGGCTGATCAAAGCTCTGAGAGCTTCTACATCATAGCTGAAACCACATAATATTTACTTTTTCTTGGTCCTCTTCAAAAGCAATTTTGTTCTTTCTCTGAACATCAACTTCAGTCATAACAAAAAACATTATTTATAGTGGCACATTTCAGCTTACATTTTATGATTGTGTCTGACATGTAAAGTACCTTTCACAGACTATATATAAAACACTGAAAGCAAAATTCAGGATAAGAAATTGTGTGAAATTTGCATAAAATTTTGTGTAAAACATGATTTTTTATTTCCCTGCTGTAAAGTACCAGCAAAATGTTAATTTTACAGGAAAATAAAGTAATGGACCAATTGAAGACTGAAATGCAAGTTGCACAGAAACCGAAATTGTGCATGCACTCTCTGGGGAAGTGTAACATTTCAGCACCACTTTCAAGTTTTTTTTGGACACTGGAAATGTTGCACCAATATAAACTTACATAACATTATTAATATTATTATGAATAGGCAAAATATGTGAATATAAGAAAGAAATGCAAACCACTATATGACAGGCTCTGTCACACTAACTGCGAGAAGGACTTGTCCATGTGATGAAATTGAAGGTTTGTATAGAGATCTCACTGTCTCTCCACCACAATGCAACATCAGTATCATCATCACAGCAAGTTGCACTATATCAGGGCAGATGGAGAAGCATTGGATCCTGGGGCAACAAGGAAGGATTTTAGCCCTGGGGATAACAGCTGGGGAAAAAATTGCAAAGTAAATGATCCATTATCATCAGTGGCTTTACCAGGGTCTACACTAGCAATTACGTTGGTTCACCAAAAAAGTTCAGGATTGTAAGAATTGTCAGTGCTATAAATGGCAGTATGCTGTGCAGACTTAGGGCTAGATTTATTAAGCTGCGGGTTATAGCAACCAATCAGATTCTAGCTTTCATTTATTTAGTACCTTCTGCAAAATGACAGCTAGAATCTGATTGGTTGCTATAGGCAACATCCCCACTTTTTCAAACCCGCAGCTTAGTAAATCTAGCCCTTAGTCTGAGAATAAGAACAATCATTAGATACCCCTTTCTAAGTCTAGGCACACACTGAAAAATGTTCTGACCAACGTGTTATCTCAAACGATTGTACTGTACTTACGACTGGAGGTCCGAGCAGTCTGACGATTCATGCATACACACTGACACGATTTACCTTAAGATCTGTGCTCTTCATCTGGTCCTCCAGTCTTCATAGAATGACAGCACAATATTCATTTATTCATTCTTGTCATATGGTCACCGCCTTGGTATAGCTATCCACATGTCCTAACGAATTTCGTTATCTTCTGTGACTCAAACAAAACATTCTGTCCCAGAACAAACAAATTAATTATTTCTTCTACAGCACTCTCTACATTTAATCACCGGGACATTCATTGCTAGCATCAGCTGAAAAGAGCACGACTCTGTAAACTATATGGATTGGATGGAAAATATTAAACAGTACGACCAACCAAATGAGCTGAAAATTGACACTTTGGAACCACTTTCGACCATCATGTCACTATACACACTAACCCAACTTCCGACCGAAAGAGCGTATGTTGGTTGATTTGCCCAATTATTGGACAAAAACGCTCCAGTGTGTACCTAGCATAAGTTTTCTGAAATGGAATTACTAAAAACAAAAGGAAAGAACAATTTTACACCATGGTCAATATATAAAAAGTTTCAGCCCCACCCACTACTATTTAGTATTTGCAAAGAATAATTACCAGTGGTAATATTATTTGTGATATATATACTGAATTAAAATAAATTGTATGAATTACAGCTGCTCTACCCTAAAACTGGACTGAGGCTATACCTAGGCTGTCCTGGGCTGGCACTGGCAGCAGACTAGCTGTACTAAATGGCAGTGCCCTTTGCGCTGTGTGTGCACACAATCTGAGATAGTAACCAGAAAACTGCAACTCTCACAGTAACCAATAGGTTATTGAATTTTGGTACAACAAGTTTAGATTAATTGTATGAATTTCACAGACTGTATCTGTAACTTTTGCTATTATTATGCTTTACTGTGCTAGGCCTATCCCCACTCCCAGCCCTATGCCAACAACAAACAAAATTAATTGACTGTCATTATCCAGGCTCTGTTTCAAGACAATAATTTATGCAAAATGCCAATTTACAAATCGATTGTGGAAATACTCTGCAGGACGTGGGGCAAAAGCAGAGCTGAAAGATTGTATGGCTGATGTTTTGCATCTCTGAAAAGCAACCTACCTATGCTGCCGAATCTCTGCCTAAAGCCATACCTCCCAACTGTCCCAATTTCAGCAGGACAGTCTCGAATTTAAGCCTCTGTCCCGTCTAGGGACATATTTGTCTGTGTGTGGGGGAAGGGACATAACTAATGAACAGCCTTGTACTTTGCAGCACTAGACAGTCCTCTGGCAGCATGATCATGCCCCCATCATAAAATGGTGATACCCCCTGTTCCGTTATTGGGGGCCTTATTTATTAAGGAATGTAAATGCAGATTTGTGCCGTTTTTTGTGTAACATCGCACTGTGTATGCCCAGAAATGGGCTATATGCCAGTGAGCACAAGAACGTCCATTTAATATTCGAACACAAAAAACACTTCTGTCAGCCTACATCATGGGCGGAATGGGGAGGGGAATGCACGTATGCATGTAGTCAAGGTACAGTAAGGGCATGCCAAGCTCAAGTGCTTTGGGCATATCTAGGGTACGTATCACTTGCACCAGCTACAGGTCAAAGTGCCAGTAGATAGTGTCGAGAGTCACGTACGCATATTAGAACATGTGCTTGCAATCAGGAGCAATTTTAAAAATGCTAATTACTCGATCAAAGCCATAAGTTGCTGTCTAGCAATAGCAGTTAACAGGAACCTTTTATTTTTAGGGACTAAAGTGCAGACCAGCGAGAATGCTGACGCGCCTTTCGCTGACAGCTGCTGGTTTTATATAAGGCTGATGGTGTTCTACTGCAGACAGTTGCTGTTCTCTGGTATTCCTCATCGACAGAGTCACTGCAATCATCACATCATATCTACTTAGCAGTGAATCTGTTGTGCTTGAATCTTAGTGAAGCCATAAACAAGCCCAGTTCTACAAAGTGCCTGGTACCTCAATGACAAAATGTTGCTCCAGTTGTAGACTAATCTAACCCTGGGACTGTAGTTTGTTGTATGTTGGGTATGGAACTGTATTATATTCTAGATGTGACCCCACATTTGGGAATATATAGCATCATGGCTACTTAGGGCTGATTACTGTTGATTGTACAAAATATTGCTATGCTTTTACTGAGGGTGTATTTAAAAGGGATTGGACATAATAAAAGGACTTGGTTTACAAAATTTCCCCCATGCTGACATGAAACAACCTCTTCTCAACTCACCTACAACTCATCTGTGGCCATATCTAGAGCTTCTGATCTATCACAATCATATAAAGTATCATTACATGTGATTGGATAAGGACATTGCACTTGGTGAGAAGAGCATCCCCAGATTTCAATTATATTGTATGCTGCTGTTTATTATCTTCCTAGCCATGACAGATTGACACAATTTTACATGGCACCAAATTGCACCACAATTACTGCATTGTAATGTTTATCTTATTGAGATCATCATAAATGAATTTACTGTTTTAGAACCTCCAGGTACAAAAAGAAAGATTAATACATCTATTGCATGTTTTGCAGAAATAAACATTATTTTCTAATGTGTGAAATTAGCTGTTACATCTAGAGCCATATTCGCCACCGCCAGACAAAGTGTCCTGTGTAAACAGAGAAACCAGCATGTAAACAATATATCATCGCCCATGACTCCTAATACTTCTTGCAGGGACTAACTCTTTAATAAGAAATTACGTCTTGACACAGGGAACAAAATGGTGATTAACATAATTGTTTTGGGGGTCTGCAACAGAACTTACTAATGCATAGTTTGCATTGTTCATAGCTAAATGAACCTGCGAACAGATGTAAGTTATTTTAATAATGACTTTGATAGCCATTTAAATTATCAAAGGTCTTTACTTATGCAATGCCATATAAATGCTAGAAATTAAAAATTAATCAACACAATTTATGTAACTAAAAGCTGCCATTTAATGGGATATTTTTCAATATGAAGACAGCAGTAATTATGCCGAAAAAAAATACTTGTTCCTGTAGTTTGAAAGATTATAGCAATTTCCACTGAGAGATTTCGCAGCCAGATTCTAGTTCTGGGCAACAGTGATTAATATTATGATTATTAATGAGAAGTCATTTCTGTACATGTTAGGGTGTTTAGGTGCCAAAGACTGCAGAGAAATATTTAACATGTTAATAATACAAGAGAGTAACTAAGTAAGCATATTGATTTCTCTGCCTTTCTGGGATGTGAAAGGTCAATTAGACCTCTAGAAACAATGGAGATTTTCACAGCAGGTCTTATGATTTCACTGTGCTGACATCTTTTTAACAGTGTACAAAGTTCATTAACTGAACAAAAGTAGTGATATTGAACAAAGAAAGCGATTGGGTCAGGGGTCATAGTCTATGCCAAGCTAGTATTCTCTTGTGGTCTACACGGCAGGAGTTCTAAAACTGTGAGAATTGTCTTTTTTCGGATGCCCACTGGCAGTGAAGTCATAAACAGCTTGTACGATTGTGTTAATTATACCGGATATTGATAGGAGCTTTGTTTAATGTCAAGCTGCATTTTGTTAATGAACTACCCTATCAGTTTACATGGAAATGTTGACATTTTCCTTAATTGATGCAATATAAGTGTATTGTTTCCCATATCTCTCTTTATAGCTATTAGCCTTTCTTAAAAATGTGCAGCCAAATTAAGCCTAAGCCTTATAAATATCCTGAGGGTGTCAACCAAAAACTTAAACCCAAGTCCCAAACTGAAAGTCACATCATTAACTTGGCATTTAATCAATTGACTTAAATACTATTAAAAACCCTCCTCCCACCAAGGATACAGCCATGTTAATATAATAAAGGAACAATTGGTGATTTTTCCAGGCTATGAATGAATGTCCATTAAAGTGCCAAGCTGGGCAAGTTTCCCCAAAATATATATACAGAGTCATTGCCTGATAAGACTTTCTAATTGCATAATTAGCTTAATTATACCAGACCATTTTCAGACATGCAGCTATTTATCAGAGGATTGCACCAAAGCAAACATGGAGCAAATTCAATTGGCTGCGATGTTCCTATGGTAATAAGTAATGATTACTTTTCCTCGCCCCTCTATGGGGCGCGCGCAAATTGAGCGTTACTTTCGCTAAAAAAATCACTGCATAGTGTTTTGCAGCCGTTTCAGGACACTGTGCTGCGATTTTTTTTAGAATTGATTCTGCCCCATATTGTTCATTTTCATATACTTTATATGTGGTATACTGAAAATCTTTCTGTTTGGTGGGACACCAAAGGTTAGGCAATTGGAGCTTGCTGTATAGGACTTTGCAATTAGAGCATTAAGCACACAATACAACTGATGCATCTATGTGCCATTATATTACAGACTGAACTGTTGATGAAAGACTTTATATACATGTATTTCTGAATGATTGAATTACATTAACAATGGTGTGACAATGGGGGGGGGCAATGTGGGAACAAGGGCTGATTTAAACAACACAGGGTCACATGTATATATTAAAGCCATTTAGGCACAAGAGTGAGGTAATCTAACAAGATTTGGAAGATCATCATATGTATGTGAACTCTGTAGAGGAAGTCTTTAGTTACTAGCAAAAAAAATGTATAACACTGAGGATGTGTCCTTACTCACAAAACCTGGTGACTGAACTACCTATATGTGAACTCCAAAAAGGAAACCCTTATTGAATATTAATTATCTTTCATGAATCCTAATTGTAAAGCACTACAGAAATTGCTGGCGCTATATAAATAAATGATGATGATGATGATGAATTAAGGGATTAAATGTGATATGGTGTCACCTATATGTTAATCTTATTATATGTCAATTGGATATTCAAGATATTTCCATAAAGAATTCATTATTTTTACAGACCATGCCTTTGTTCTGGTCTCAACAAAGTATCTTTATCATATAATCAGTGCTGAACTAATATATGTAAGACGGATTACCCTCCATCAGCCCATGTTTTTAATGTCTTTAATATTATGACTTTTAATTTAACAATAACTTTACAGCTATGAAGTAAAAGTAAATTTTTAACATTTACAACTATTGTCAAGGTTGGTCATTAAGTCTGATGAATAGACATATGATCCCTTACACAGTACATCTCATTAATGCTATCCTAGGTGTGCCTCATGCTAAAAGTAGTTCTTTACCTTTGTTCCCATCACTAAGTGTGTTGACTCTGTTTGCCTCTACTTGCTCATTAGGAAGAAAAAAGGTTCAAACAAAAGTTACAGTATAGCTGAAATCATTGATACATTACAGGAGCATTGTGTAGTTATCCACATTATACACTGTTCAATTAAGCTTGATTCTAGAATTATCCAATTGTTCAAATGACAGATGTAGGGGCATAAATATAATTTAATTTTGCGAATGATGTACACATGTGAAAATATACAGTAACCCATGTCAAGCAATCAACAATTAACTTTGTCTGTTCTATTGCAGGTAGATATTAGTGACATTTTCAAAACTGTTTCATAGAATATTCAACTCATTCTGCATGTAGGCACAAAATTTAGCATGTTTGGCTGTAGAATTTGACCTTAAAGTCTTCCATGTGGAATATTCTCTATTATTTTTGTTCGAATTGATGTCCCATTCCTACAAAAAAAGACAAATTTTATAAATACCCATAACAAAATCACTTATCTGCACTGCAAATGACTGAAATGGTCAAAGCCAGGAGTGATTCCATAACTGCCAGCCAATCACAACTATTTTTTAATTGCTGGCTGGTTGTGATTGGATTGCAGTGAAGACTGCTGGCTGAGAGCTTTGATCAGTTTGCTTCAATCATTTGTATTGTGTAGGTCATTTTTTGGGATTTTTCAGGCTTTTTTTTCCATCTGGACTAAGATGAACCACGAAAGAAGAAATAATAAAAGAAGATTCAATTTCCCATTTGGACTGTGTCAGAACAAGAAAATATAAATTTGAATTCTATTTTTTAACTTAATATTGTGGTGTATTGGGGTCTTGAGGAATCGTTCAAATAATTATTTAATTAAACTTTATTTGAAAATTATATGTTTGTGTTTATTTACTTTTTTACTCTTTTGGAATAAAGGGCAAACGTAATACCCCTGTCAATTATACTGGGAAGACTGGAGTAGCAAGGTTCATGGAGATAACCAAAGCTCTTGCTATCAGATACTTTTGGCATATTGAAAAAGGTATTTAAATATTATTTATTTTTGAAAGCATAAAAAATTGACATTTCAAACACAAATGCTGCAGACTATTAAATATTTAGTCCATTTATATAAATCATGATCACATACTCCATTGTGTGTGTACCCCAAGACACTAAAGAATGTCTGCTGAAGTCCACTCCATCCCACCACATCACATTTTTTAAATGGTTAAAGTAGCACAAAAAGGGAATTTCAATTCCATGAAACCACTACTGCTGCTAGTTTAGTTTAGTTCAGTTTAGTTTGCAAAAATCATATCAAAGTTTACATGAAGAATTTATGAAAACATTTATTATAAGATGAAATTGCTGTGTTTTACACTTATAGCTCATTGGGGCTGATGCAGAGATGGAAGCGAAATTGAAAAAATTACTCTTAAATAAAGCACTGAAAACGCAGAACCGTACATATCTTGAGATGTCTCCGCCTCTGCATCAGCACTATATTCACCCAGTTTGCAAAAACACATCACCATCAATGAGCATTTGCACTATAACCTAAAGCAAGTGCAAAAGGTACACCTCCTAACAAAGGTATCAGGGGCGCACGCAGGGGGGGCTTCTGGTTCTCCAGAAACCCCTCCCCTCCGTGAACTAAGGGGCACTAAACATTGCCATGTACAGTACAGCAGCCGGGGCACTGTCACAGAAGCGTCCGCGGCGGTGCTGTACTACAATACAGCACTGCCACAGATGCTTCTTTGACAGCGCCGCGGCTGCTGTACAGTACAGCATTGCTAAAAAATGGAGCTGCTGCGCATGCACGGCCGCATGCGCAGCAGCTCTCTCTCTCTCTCTTTATTTTTTTTTGGGGGGGAGGAAACCCCCCCTTAAAAATCCTCCATTTGACCCTGGGTATATACAGTTTTTCATGGGCAACATTAGCATGAACATATATTTGGCCAACGTTTGAATGCCCCTTTCCTCCTCTGTCCCGCCTCTAGATGCAGGTAGGTATAAGTGCTAGATCTGCATAGTCTGTATAGGTACATGGGAGTACGCTCACTTTCTGGGGCTGTGTAAAGCGATTTCACATAATATACACTAGGCGAACGTCCCACTCCTCATCAGCCTCAATGTGTATACGGGTGACAATTAGAACTAAACTAAAACTCTGCATTTTTATTTAGAGATGAGCGCACTCGGATTTTGTGAATCCGAGCCCACCCGAACCTTTCCGATCCGAGTCGGATCCGAGACAGATCCGGGTATTGGCGCCAAATGAAAACTTGAAACCGAGGCTCTGAGTCATAATCCCGCTGTCGGATCTCGCGATACTCGGATCCTATAAATTCCTTGCTAGTCGCCGCCATCTTCACTCGGGCATTGATCAGGGTAGAGGGAGGGTGTGTTAGGTGGTCCTCTGTCCTGGTAGATCTCGTGCTGTGCTGTTTAGTTCTGTGCTGTGCTGTTTAGTTCTGTGCTGTGCTGTGCTGTGCTGTGTTCTGCAGTATCAGTCCAGTGGTGATGTGTGCTGTGCTCTGTCAATTTTGAGTTCAGTGGTGCTGCTGGGTCCTGTGCTGTGTCCTGTTCAGTCCAGTGGTGCTGTGGCCTGTGCTCTGTGCTTCTAAGGGCATAGTTATTTCCCCATTATTCCCAAGTGTTTAAAAAATTAAAAAAAAGTTATAAAAAAAAATACAAAAAAATAATTTAATTTTTTTTTTTAATTTCAACAAAATTTGCACAACCAATCCTGCAGTATAAGACCATTGGTACTGCAATAATACCAAGTTCACACATTCAGCAGTAAAAGTCAAGTGGTACTGCAATATTACAAAGTTCACACATCCTGCAGTATATCAGTCCAGTCCAGTGGTGCTGTGTCCCGTGCTCTGTCCTGCTGAGTTCAGTGGTGCTGATGGGTCCTGTGCTGTGTCCTGTTCAGTCCAGTGGTGCTGTGTCCTGTGCTCTGTGCTTCTAAGGGCATAGTTATTTACCCATTATTCCCAAGTTTTTGAAAAGTAAAAAAAAGGTTATAAAAACACACTAAAAAAATAAATTAAAAAAAATAATAATTATAACTAAATTTGCAAAACCAATCCAGCAGTATAAGTCCATTGGTACTGTCTGCAATATTACCAAGTTCACACATTCTGCAGTATCTTGTGCTACATATAATGGAGACCAAAAATGTGGAGGATAAAGTGGGGAAAGATCCAGGCCCACTTCCTCCTAATGCTGAAGCTGCTGCCACTAGTCATGACATAGACGATGGAATGCCATCAACGTCGTCTTCCAAGCCCGATGCCCAATCTCCTAGTACAGGGCATGTAAAATCCAAAAAGCCCAAGTTATGTAAAAGTAGCAAAAAGAGAAACTTAAAATCATCAGCGGAGAAATGTAAAGTTGCCAATATGCCATTTACGACACGGAGTGGCAAGGAACGGCTTAGGCCCTGGCCCGTGTTCATGACTAGTGTTCCAGCTTCACCCAAGGATCTAAGCCCTCCTCCTCCCCCCCCTACAAAAAATTTAAGAGAGTTATAATGTCAGCAACAACAACAAAACAGCAAAGAACTCTGCCTTCTAAACAGATGACATCACAAATCCCCAAGGCGAGTCCAAGGGTGTTGTTGGTTGTGAACAATGACCTTCCCATCACTGTACGGGAAGAGGTGACTCCATCCAGCATTTGCAGCACGCCCTCTGCATATGCTGGAAGGATCACCCACAGTCCAGTTAC
The DNA here is from genome assembly GCF_038048845.1 of Mixophyes fleayi. NCBI lineage: Eukaryota > Metazoa > Chordata > Amphibia > Anura > Limnodynastidae > Mixophyes > Mixophyes fleayi. The sequence continues at coordinate 83,584,505 of NC_134404.1, forward strand.
AGATTTGGCTAATGAAGGTGTGAATGTTGTACACCGGGAGGAGGATATTGATGTAGCTGGCGCTGAGGAGGATGTTGATGATTATGATGTAGACAGATACCAAATTGCCTTTCTCAATTTCTATTTATATTCTAGATTAAATAACAGCTGAATAGTTTTCCATTTTACTCCTAGTGGAGAGGGGATCTGATGCAGACAGATACCAAACTGCCTTTGTTCATTTCTTTGTATATTTGAATTTCTAGTTCTACAGTCTATGCAGGCTGCTTTTTTTATATTCAACTACAAGTGTAGGGCGGGGGGGCATAGATAGCCACCAAAGTAACGTGGTTCATTTAATTTCACTTTCTAGCTCCACAGTCTGTGCAGCCTGCTTTTTTTATCTTTAAAGTATTTACAATTGCTTGCAATCTTAATTAACTAGAGGTAGTGACGTGGTAGAGCTCCAAAAGGCAGTTTGGAAGCCCCTGTACAAACTGGCTCTATTTTACCTGAGTTGTCCCCCCTTCAGTGTGTACTCAGAAAGAGTTTTTAGTGCCGCGGGGAACCTGGTCAGTGAGCGGAGAAGGAGGTTGCTTCCTCACAACGTTGAAAAAATGATGTTTATAAAAATGAATAATCAATTCCTCAATGAAGTACAGCACTGCCCTCCAGATAGTACAGAGGGACCTGTGGTTGTGGAGTTCAGCGGGGACGAATTGATAATGTGTGAGGAGGAGGAAGTACACACTGTAGGGGGAGAGGAATCAGAGGTTGAGGATGAGGATGATATCTTTCCTCAGTGGAGCCTGTTTAGTTTGTACAGGGAGAGATGAGTTGTTTTTTTGGTGTGGGGGCCCAAACAAACCAATCATTTCAGCCACAGTTGTTTGGTAGGCCCTGTCGCTGAAATGATTGGTTTGTTAAAGTGTGCATGTCCTATTTCAAAAACATAAGGGTGGGTGGTAGGGCCCAAGGACAATTCCATCTTGCAACTATTTTTTGGCATTATGTGACCATTCAATAGTCGTTTGCCATGTTCAAAAAGTAAAAGAAAATGCCAACAAATTCAATAAATTAAATCAAAAGTTAAATGCTCTGTCATTATTTAAAACAAGAGGTTTTGACGTGCTAGAATTAGTGTAGTGTTAAGATGTTATAAACACTACACTTGGAACTTGGAGGAGGTATTGTGGCCCCGGTATCAAATTGGGTACCGGGGCCACCCCACTATGCAGTCCAGATACTTGTTTGGTGGAATTCTGACCAGTTGAGGGTGTATTTATTTTATTGTGGCCCCGGTATCAAATTGTGTACCGGGGCCACCCCACTACGCAGTGCAGATACTTGTTTGGTGGAATTCAGACCAGTTGAGGGTGTATTTATTTTATTGTGGCCCCGGTACCCAATTTGATACCGGGGCCACCCCACTACGCAGTCCAGATACTTGTTTGGTGGAATTCAGACCAGTTGAGGGTGTATTTATTTTATTGTGGCCCCGGTATCAAATTGTGTACCGGGGCCACCCCACTACGCAGTGCAGATACTTGTTTGGTGGAATTCAGACCAGATGAGGGTGTATTTATTTCATTGTGGCCCTGGTATCAAATTGGGTACCGGGGCCACCCCACTACGCAGTCCAGATACTTGTTTGGTGGAATTCTGACCAGTTGAGGGTTTTATTATAATATTGTGGGGACCACTCTATACCACACTACCACTCTATACCACTCTATTTAATACTTTAATTCTATTTAATACTTTAATTCTATTAGTAGTTACCATAAAGAGGAACAAATTAAACAAATTTTACCAAAAGTATAATATGACTTACAAACACTACACTTGAAAGATTGAGCCTTTAAATGAAAAAGTCACTCTTCATTGCACGACTATGTGCAACAGGGACAGTTTTTTGGTTTACAAAGTCAACCAATAACACTTCGACCCTGTCTGTCTTTAACATACTTGATGGGATCTCAATGATGAATGCTCTGTACCATGGTTGGAGGAGGTATTGTGGCCCCGGTACTAAATTGGGTACCGGGGCCACTCCACTACGCAGTCCAGATCCTTTTTTTTTGGAATTCAGACCCGTGGAGGGTTTTTTAATTATATTGTAGGGACCACTCCTCTACGCAGTCCAGATACATTTATTGGTGCGATTCATACAAGTTCAGGGTTTTTAAATTATATTGTGGTGACCCACACCTCTGCGCAGTCCAGGTACATTATTCGGTGCGATTCATACCAGTTGATGGTTTTCTTATTATATATATATATTGTGGTGACCACTCCTCTACGCAGTCCAGATACATTTATTGGTGCGATTCATACAAGTTCAGGGTTTTTAATTTATATTGTGGTGACCACTCCTCTACGCAGTCCAGGTACATTTTTTGGTGCGATTCAGACCAGTTGATGGTTTTCTTATTATATATATTGTGGTGACCACTCCTCTACGCAGTCCAGATAAATTTATTGGTGCAATTCATACAAGTTCAGGGTTTTTAATTTATATTGTGGTGACCCACTCCTCTGCGCAGTCCAGGTACATTATTCGGTGCGATTCATACCAGTTGATGGTTTCTTATTATATATATTGTGGTGACCACTCTTCTACGCAGTCCAGATACATTTATTGGTGCGATTCATACAAGTTCAGGGTTTTTAATTTATATTGTGGTGACCACTCCTCTACGCAGTCCAGGTACATTTTTTGGTGCGATTCAGACCAGTTGATGGTTTTCTTATTATATATATTGTGGTGACCACTCCTCTACACAGTCCAGATACATTTATTGGTGCAATTCATACAAGTTCAGGGTATTTAATTTATATTGTGGTGACCCACTCCTCTACGCAGTCCAGGTACATTTTTTGGTGCGATTCAGACCAGTTGATGGTTTTCTTATTATATTGTGGTGACCCACTCCTCTACGCAGTCCAGATACATTTATTGGTGCGAATCATACAAGTTCAGGGTTTTTAAATTATATTGTGGTGACCACTCTTCTACGCAGTCCAGGTACATTTTTTGGTGCGATTAAGACCAGTTGATGGTTTTCTTATTATATTGTGGGGACCACTCCACTACGCAGTCCAGAAAGATACCTCATTGCAACGTTTTGGACTAATAACTATATTGTGAGGTGTTCAGAATACACTGTAAATTAGTGGAAATGCTTGTTATTGAATGTTATTTAGGTTAATAATAGCGTAGGAGTGAAAATAAGCCCAAAAACTTGATTTTTGAACTTTTTATGCTTTTTTAAAAAAAAATCCGAATCCAAAACCTTAAATCCGAACCAAAACCTTTCGGCAGGTGTTTTGCGGAACAAATCCAAACCCAAAACATCACGAAAATCCCAATCCAAAACACAAAACACGAGACACCAAAAGTCGCCGGTGCACATCCCTATTTTTATTACACGGTCTTATACAACAATCAAATTGAAAAGTTACTGCAGTTCTGGATCCGTTTCATTACTACACTTTCTGGCAAATCAACCTTGCTGCAATTTGTTTGAGAATAATAATACCATTTCTGTACTGCTATTAATGGATAAAAATACCTTTGCATGTTTTTAGTTTTTCAAAGTGCCAGTTTGCAGGAGGGAGCAAGCAACAGTAATTATATAGTTGAGCATTACTATTTTGCTTACAGTTTATTTAAATGACAGTCATGTGTTTTCTATTTTTTTCTTCCTTTGCAACAAAAAAAAGAACTTAATGCAAAGTCTTTATGGAGAAATCAGCGGCTGATTGCTCAGAAAGGTATGTGATTATTCTTTGATTCTGAAATTAGCTCTGAGCTTTACTGCAGTGCTAAAATATACAGATAGTCTCCAAAGTTATTCTTTTTGAAATATTAAAAAACAAAACAAAAAAACCTTTTCATTCCCTGATTTGAGATGTGAAAAGCATGTATTTTGTAATAAAGCACTGAAAATGAGTAGGAGTGAAAAGCTAGAGATTTATTTTTAATTGGCAACAATAAGTGTAAATTCATAATACCTAACACAGGGAGTCTTCATCAATAAATCAATACCAAGATTTTACCACTAAAAGCCGTACAGAAAAAGGTGCAAAAATAATCATTATCCTTTTCATGACCTTAATTCTGCAGCACTAAAATGATTATTTGCATTGAGGATAATGAAATAATGACGAAATATGTCATTTTAAATATTGGATTGTATAGTTACCATTCATGAAATTAATTAAATAAATATTCTTAACATTTAAAAAACTTATTTACAATATTAAGCAAATTATAGCACAAAATTAACTAGTGTGCAATATTAATATATGTAGATAGTGAGGCTCATGTACGGATTGACGTCCGTCTGCTTTTTTTTGGGGGGGGGGGGAGAGGGTAAAATAGACATTTTCATACTGTGCTCCATGAATGCATTTACATACACTATATGGACAAAAGTATTTGGACATTTGACCATTACACCAACAGGGACTGTAACTACATTGTATTCAAATGCATATACTTTAATATGGAGTTGGTCACCTTTTTGCAGTGATAACAGCTTACACTGTACTTGGAAGGATTTCCACAAGATGTTGGATTGTTTCCCATGGGAATTTGTACCCACTCATCCTGTAGAGCATATATGAGGTCAGGCACTGATATTGGACGAGAAGGCCTGTCTCGAAATCTCCATTCCAGATCATCACAAAGGCGTTCGAAGGGGTTGAGGTCAGGGCTCTGTGCAGGCCAGTCAAGTTCTTCCACACTGAACTCACCAAAACATGTCTTTGTAGTCCTTGCTTTGTGCACTGGGGCACAGTCATGTTGGCATAGAAAGGGGCCTTCCCCAAACTGTTGCCAGAAAGTTGGAAGCATAGCATTGTCCAAAATGACTTGGTATTCTGAAGCATTAAGATTGCCCTTCACTGGAGATAAGGGGTCTAGCCCTGTGCACAGTTTTTGTGTTTACATTAATGTCAGTGGAAGTTCAGAACTCTTCAGTTATGGAATCAGCAGAGTGTTGGTGACTTTTATGCACCATGCGCCTTAGCAGTTGTTGACCCTGCTCTGTGATTTTACTTGGTCTTCTGCTTTGTGGTTGTGTTGCTGTTGTTCCTAAATGCTTTCACTTACTAATAATATCACTTACAGTTGACCGTGGAATATCCAGCAGGGATGAAATTTAGCGAACTGTCTTATTACAAAGATGGCATCCTATCACAGTACCACGCTTGAAGTCACTGAGCTCTTCAGAATGACCCATTTTGTATCATAAATGTTTGCAAATGGAGACTGCATGGCTAGGTGATTGCATTCTCTGGCAATGGATCTGATTGAAACATCTCCATTCAATAACTAACAGGTGTGGCCGAATACTTTTGTCCATGTAGTGTACATTCATATGCAAACTTGCATCTTATACCTATAACTTTTTGCGCTCAGAGAAGTGGAAGTGGGAGAGAATGGGTGGGTCAGCGTAATTACAACCGAAGTAGATCTGGACATATACACATATACAGCTGTCATTAAACATATGTCTTGATGATGTTCAGCACAAGCTAGTCACCTGTGATTGGCTGATTGCATCTTGACCTCACCCACTGATAGCACTTGATCCATTACTGTGGCTGCCATGTTACATGAAAGCTTAGCCATCTATTCACATTATTTAACTGATATTTCCATATGGACTGCAGCTGGATTTCATCATTCAAGTGGATAACAACAGATGTTTCTATTTAATTATACTTTATCTGCAACTTTTGCATTTTTTAATAACACTGTTCAGACACTATTCTATTTTGTGCATATGACACTTAATATTTTGTACAAATATGTTAATATGACTTTCGCATTTACTACTAACACTGTCAAGTCACATCCCTATGCTACCGTGGTGTGTAAGTATACACACTTGTTACTCCTGACATAAACCTGGCGCATATGATACTGATGCACAGCTGGACGCATCTTGAAATGCATCCGAACAGATTCACCAGAAAGCGCCTTTTCATGCGTCTTTTCCTAGTTATGTTCGGGAAGTAGATACATGAGCCCTAGTATGTTTTGTAAATAATCTGCAATAGCAATAATAAGATTGTGTATACTGAATGTGTTAACCTTAGTGTGTGCCTGTTCATGTGGTAGGGAATTAGATTGCAAGCTCCCTTGACACAGGAGCTGATTTAAATGAATAAATAGTCTCTGTAAACACTGCATAATATGTATGCGCTATATAAATAAAGGTTATTAAAATAAATTGGTGTCCTATATTTTGTTGATATTTCATGTTCTATGTTCTGCTAATACTCCAAGCCAGGGTTTCCCAAATCCAGTCCTCAGGGCTCCCTAATAGTGCAGGTTTTCCACATCTCCTTGCTGGAGCACAGGTGTATTCATTATTGACTGACACATTGTAACAGATCCACAGGTGGTCCTAATTATGTCACATGTGATCCGGAAAACCTGCACTGTTAGGGAGCCCTGAGGACTGAGTTTGGGAAACCCTGCTCCAAGCACTTGGCTGGCCCCATTTAATTGCCCTTACTGCTACTTGAGCAGGGAAGGGAATTGCTCTTGCCCACAAGTAGTGCTGTGCTACAAAGATCCACTGATATGTAGGTTAGTAAGTAGGCCCTGCAGTCCGTATTATTTTGTTTCTGTGGTAAAAGCAGGTGAAAGAATCCAACAAAAGGACTTTGATGCTTGGAGTTCTGTCCTTCAAGGGGCAATAGCACATATACATAAATGTAAATTAGTTTCAAACATATGTATTAATATATTATCATTGTTTATTTATATAATGCCACTCATATTATGCAAAACTGTACAGAAAATATGTAATTGGCCCTTGCTTACATTCCAAAATTTCCTACCACTCACACACTAGGGTCCATTTTTGCAGGAGACAATGGACCTACCATATATTTTGAGGTGTGGGAGGAAACAGGAGCACCAAGAGAAAACACACACAAACAGCATACAAACTCCACAGAGATAGTGCCCAAATTATGATTGAACCTATGACCACAGCATTGTGAGGCAACAATACTAACCACCATGCCACTGTGATGTTCAAGATAGTGATTTGGTATGTATCAGTGTTGACAATTTTGAAGGGTTAAGTCACGCATTTTCATAATCGGACATGAATATAAGAAGACGGAGAGGGGAAAAAAATTGCGTTAAGATGCACAGTTCAAATCAAAGCTTCTTTAAAAAAACGGGAAAAGAAGAAAATATACTAAGGCTTCAACTTAACTCACTTGCAAATGTGCATAATTTTAAAAGGGATTTGTTTCTCAAGATTTTCCTGGCAAACTCAAGATGTAAGGTGTTAAAATGGATGTAACTGTTATACAGAATAAGATTCTAAGTATTTGTGGGCTGGTATTTTAAGAAATGGCAACATTCTGCAATTACTTGAGAGCAGCTAAATCATTAAACCGCTTATGGTGGACAACCTTCTATACCATCTTTAACCTTTACCAGAGTTAACTTAACAACTAAAATAACGACACAGAGACTTGAATTGGCGTTTGAAAGGTCAGGAATTTGTTATAGGCGAAACCTGCTGGGGAAAAATTGGTGGCCAACATAAACAGACCAATCAGCATCCAGGCCACACCTACTAGTTGTAAATTCCGTCCAAACTAATTTGAACTCGACTAGGCGTAAAATGCCAAACTCCCCCATTTGGCATATTAGCTGAGGCCCGGCCGCCTAAGCGGAGCCCCTTAACCCCGAAGGGCTATTCTGCTAATTGCCCAATCCCTTTAAGAGGAGAGTGCCTACTACGCCTTCAATGTAACAAAATGGTCGCTGATTGGGCTGCTTACCGCCACAGCTAAGGTTTCCCACCAGGAACCGCAGCCCGCCACCAACCGACCTCTCATAGCCAAACAAGAAAACCAAATATCTGCTCTATAAAGTATGCCATACCCAAATCAGACAAATGTACACCATCGGGCCTATAGTACTGCGTCAACACAGCCCTTATGGACGGATAACTAATGCAGCCACCACCTACTTCCTGAAAGATCTTCCGAACCCTATTTACCTTCCCACGAGCTTTCTCAATCCGTGCTTGTTTATCCGCCCCTCTCCAATTGCGTCTAGGGATAATATCGGACCATGTAAGGTGAACTGTTGGCCAATGTAACTTAATGGCCCCGACATCAGATCTTATATGTTCAATGAGCTCTAAACTGGACCACTTACCCAGGTCATTCCCCCCAAGGTGAATTACAAGTTCTAAAGGGCGCCCAAACCTACTCTCTGTGTCTTTTAGTATCTTCAACAGAGATGCCCAACGCATACCCCTAACACCTATCCATCTTATTGACTCCGCCCTGGAAAATTTGCTCACATCATGAGCCGGGCCGCTCTTACCGGCCCAAAAAACAAATGAATGGCCTACCAGCCAAATACTCCTCCCATCCTGACATACACCTGCAACATGGAGTAATAATGCATGTAAATTAAATGGCAAAACGTAAAACATAATTAATACTGAAAACAAAAAACTGCCACATTCGCGCATAACGCAGGGTGACCCATGCGGAGGTAAAACCGGAAACCCCGGGATGCCACTGCAAATCAGGCCCCCGGAGAAAAGAAATGGCAAAACCCTCCGCGCTCCCTTTCAACAAGGTAAGCAACGCAACGTCATAGGTCAGCCTTATTACATCGCCCTGTCTAAGGCTAGAGCGCCACAGCTGGCCTGACATACCGCTTAAAACACTTAGACTTCCATCTACCCAAAGCCATAATGCTCTGCTCAGACACACCTTCTTCTGCCGCTACCGTAGCTGCCCCTATCCTAAAGGAATGCGTCCTATAGTCCGCTGCACTCAAACCAAGCTTAACCAAGCAATTTTTGAATACCGCTGAAAATTGAAACTTTGTAAGGGGAAAACCATTACTATGTCTAAGCCAATAACCACCGGGAGCAGGAGACATATCCCTAAACAACCTTGTCAATTCTACTGGGCAAACTGCTATATCCTGGTTCCGCTGCAAAGTGATCCATTTACCTCTACCTAAACAAATCAGTCTTTGATCTATGAATTTTACAAGCAATAATCTCATCCTGCACCACAACATTCCTGTAAAGCAAGCCTGAATCAACAGCTGTCCTAGACGAGGCTACCAACTCACCTATTCGAAAAGCCCCGAAAAAGGCCATAACAAACGCCAGCCGAAACAAAGCTGCCTCAAACTCATCTGTCGCCACGACCGTGATAATATTCACAAGGTTCCCTAACATTCTCTTGTCAATAGGCCTACGTTTATCTACTAACGGAGGGAAAATTTTAGCCCAACCTTTTAAAACCTTACGCACCAATGCCTGTTTGGTAACATCCCGACTACCTGTAATCTGCAGAAAAAGCGAAATACCAGCCAAAGCTGACACCATATATGTTTTAGATCTACCTGCCTGAAAACAATGCCACACAAATGCAAGCATGCGCTGCCTCTCCGTCTTACCTCGAGCCTCATCAGATCCACAAAAACCCTCCCGGGACAAACCAAGCTTCCCGATATTTCTTCAACGTCCCAGGTGCCACCGAACACCTATGCCGGCCTTATAATCTGCCAGACGCAATTGGGGCATAAAACACCAGACACCTCAGCATGCGGAGCTAACAAACAAAATTTATTCCAATCAAACCTAGACAAAGCATCTGCAATCCCATTATCTACCCCAGGTACATGCCTTGCCCTAAAAGTGATGTTGAGAGTCAGACACCTATAAACCAAATGTCTCAATAGCCTCAGAGCTGGCAGGGAGGTGGCCCTCTGATTATTAATAGCATGGAATACCCCCAGATTGTCGCACCAGAAAGATATACTCCTATTATGCAAACAAACCCCCACAACTCAATAGCCACAATGATGGGGAACAACTCCAACAGCAAGAGATTCCTCGTGAGACCCTCCTGACGCCAAGTGCCTGGCCAAGCTGCTGCACACCACTTCCCATCCAGGTAAGCCCCAAACCCGGAAGACCCAGCAGCATCTGTAAACAATTGCAGCTCCACGTTATTGGCGCCAGGCAGGGGCCACAAGCAAACTCCATTAAAACTCTCTAAAAACAAACTCCACATAGCCAAATCATCCCTAATCTCTTTGGACATTCTCACAAAATGCTTTGCCTTTGTAATGCCAACCGTAGCCCTCTCCAGCATCCGGCAAAACACCCTCCCCATGGGAATAACTCTACAGGCGAAATTAAAAAGACCAAGCAGTGACTGGCCCTGTCTGAACTGCACCTTGCATTCACCCTGAACTGTATCAATCACTCCCCTCAACTTAGCCACCTTCCCTGCTGGAAGCCTACAACAACCCGCAACCGTGTCAATCTCAATACCTAGGTATGACAACCTAACAGTCGGGCCTTCTGACTTGTCCACTGCCACCGGAACTCCCATTACCCTAAACAAAGCCTGAGCAGAAAACAACAAGTCCTGACACACAGCTGTACCCGCTGGACCAATGAACAGAAAATCATCAAGGTAGTGGGCCACACTTTGATGCCCCGACCCAGTCACCACACACCAGTGGAGAAAAGTGCTAAAACATTCAAAAAACACACAGGACACCGAACATCCCATTGGTAGGCATTTATCAACGTAGTACCCATCTGACAACCGAAAGCCCATGTACCAAAATGAAGAAGGATGCAGGGGCAACAACCTAAAAGCAGACTCAATGTCCAATTTTGCTAACAGCGCACCAGCGCCACATCCCTGAACCAATAACAATGCGTCCTCAAAAGACTGGTAACCCACCGAACATTCAGACTCTGCAATCGCATCATTCACAGATGTACCCTGCGGGTGAGATAAATGCTGGATTAGCCGAAACTTCCCCACCTTCTTCTTCGGCACCACCCCCACCGGAGAAAGAACTAAATCTCGCACTGGAGGAACCAAAAGGGGGCCACACATTCTTCCCAAAGACACCTCCTTACACACTTTCTCATGCACCACCCTCTGCAATTCAGTAGCCGATTTCAAGTTCCGGGGCGTACCAATCTGTACCACACCTGTCACCGGCAATATGAACCCAACATTGAAACCATTCCATAAAAACTCAGCAGCCCCCCTATCAGGGTACCAACCCAGCCATTTCCCAAGCTCAACCAATACAATGGGCGATGCCGCCTTACCGAGCCGCCCCTCCAGTGGCGGGTCTATCAGTAGTGGCAGGACCGTTCCTTCTGGGGAACTCTCTCCTTGGGTGACCCCCACTGTATGCCGAACATACATGCCTGAATCTACAGGCCGCACCTCTCTCACATTGGTCCCCGTTGAAAGCGAAACATTTCCCTCGAAAGGGCTGACCAAACCGCACCGGGGGCTGCCTCTGTCTTGCCACACCCACATCATTACCAGCCATCCTCGGCTGTGTCACATCCAACCACACCTCCACATCCTTACACCCGAAATCCATCAATCACATTCCATCCTGCTTCCTCCAGAAGGCCTCATCGTATCGGGTAAACATTCGGGTAAACATTACTTGTATTAAGTAAATATACTTAATCACATTCATGTGCTCTGCTGGCCTGGTCTCAAGATAACATGCAGCAAAAACCAGGAAGCCCTCCAACCAGCTCTGAAAATTCCTGTATGCTTCCTCTCCCACGCCAGAGCGTGACCGTGCCGCTATTAAGCCATCCTTAGCCCTCTTTGTGATGGCAAACATGTCCACAAACTGACCAGCGCGTATCTTACTGCGCACACTGCTCCTGATATCACGGAGGACCGCTGTATTAGCACAGCGCACCACCTCCCGAGGTACCACTGTCCTCCCGAGGCCCCCCGCCTCCAACCTCCGCCCTACGGTGGGAACTCTGCAATTTCCTCCTCAGGAGCCTCACCAACTTTGCGTCTGCACTTTCAGACCTGGCCGGAACCTCACTCTCTGAGGCTGAAGAACTTAAATCGGAGCTAGAACCAGACCCCCGCTGGCATGCTCACCGATTACACAGCCACCTCCTTCCACACTGGATGATGGGCCCACCGTGGCCGATGAAGCGGCTTCCGCATAAGAAGCACGCCCAGATCTCCGACCCGATCGCACACGCCCCTCGTTAAACCTGCAGACGGGGACACAGAACACGAAAAATCTGGCCTGGGACCCCCAGCCCTCGCTCTCACCAGCAGTGCCATGCTCTGTTCTCCTAGACTACGGCCGGGTGCCACAGGAGCACCTGCATGTTCATTCTGCAAACCAGATTGCCCCGTGCAGGAGACGACCCGAGGACCGGCCGGGGAGGACGCTTGACCCTGCCCCGAAATTGGCCCCCTAGTCACCAACTGCACGTCGCTAGTCCCTACAGGCACTGCCAGCGAGGAAACGGGAACCTGAGGCCCCCTTGCACCTGCCACCACCGGAGCTGCCGCCACTGTGGAAGAAACATTCGAGGTTACAACAACATTACCCGGACAACCGGGACCAGAGAAATATGGGCCATAAGTAGAGGGGGGTGGAAAGAACCCAGAGGGGAATCCCCAAGGAGGGCAAGACAACCCAAATGAATAAGGAGGGAAACCCTGACCATGCGGCATCGTGCCCGAACCAACCCCCTCCCACGTAAAAGAGGGCTGCAGGGCACCCTGGAAATGTGCCTGACTGGGCCGTAACTCAACACCCAAGGAGGAATATAACCTGCCCAAGTATTACCGGGCATGACTGTGTGGCCCACATTAAAGTTCTGATTGCCAACCCCTCCCCGAACTGTAGAAGTACCCTGAGTGGAAGACACGGTATTATCTAAATGAGGGACAGACATGCCAGATGATATGGGGATATTATATTGTGGGGGGGGAGTGGGGGCAGAAGTGCCAGGAGGGGGGGGTGAGGGAAAAGGATGGAAGGGGGAGAAGACGCTGAAACAAAGGAAGAGGGACCGATAATGAAAACCTAGGAAAAGCAGTAGGGGGGGAAAGAAACAGGGGGGGGGGGCAGAGGTTGTAGCCAATGTAGGGCTTAATGTGACACCCGGGGGACTGGAGATGAAGAGGACTGCAGCACCGACAGGACCGTGGTAGAGGGAGCCAGGGGAAGACTGACACTCCGTTATTTCAGCAGAGCCTGCAGCGCCCTCCCCACCCGCCAGAACGCTACACCGTTCTCCGGCTGGGAGGATGTCTGAATAGGACAATGCCTCGGCATTGGCTGCAGGGGCATCCATGGGCGCTCCTGGAGCGCCCGCATCTAACATGGCCGCTGGAACCGGGATGGACCGACGCGCATGCGCGAGCGAACGCGCGCGCGTCGTCGCGCATGCGCAGAAACTTTTCTAACCTCCGGGGACCCCACCCCACTACCCAAGAGGGGGGAAGAGGAAACACCCATTGGTGAGGCCCGGATCTGGGCTCGCCGCTTACTAAGGGCCGATGGGTGGGAACAAGCCTCAGCGAGGCGGTGGGGTGGAACCCTAACTCTCTTGGCCCGGAGCATAATGGGGGAAGGAAAAGGTAACAAAAAACAAACAAGAAAAAGAGAGAGGGGAAGGGGGGGAGGCAGGGACAAGAACTAGGGGAAAAAGATAAGGTGGAGAAAACAAGGAGGAGAATGGATTGGGAACAAATGTGAAAAGAAAAGAACACTGAAAATACAACTTAAATAAACACGATCACAGCAATAAATGCAATACCAAAAACAGTATAACACAGTGAAAAAACACAGTGAAAAAACTGTTTATGTAGCAATACTTACCAGGACAGCAGAGAGCCCATACTCACTTAACAAATCTATCCGGCAAGAGGAAGTCACATCCTTTTCCTATATGTTATAAGCCTCCTCAGGAAAGCAAACCCCTCCCCTTCCGGCTCCACTGATTGGATAACTCAGATTTCTACCACAACCCAGATAAGTTAACTCCTGGTATGCCTGTACTTTTTCCTCTGCCTGCCCCCTCAGCGTTTATATCACCTCTGTCTCATTCAATCCCTCTGTTGTATTTGTAAGATTTGAAGTTTTAGCTGACTTAAAGTTCACCAAATCTCCAAATTTCTGATTGGCTGATTAAATACTTACCTTTGGTAAAAACAAAAGATATTTAGGGTTTGCAGAGGCTAATTCGTCGTGTTCCTAGTCAGAACAGAGTGACACAAGTCACTACTGCAGAGTGTAGGAAACAAGGAAAACCTCTAATATTCTGCAAGCAGGTAAATCATAAGAAACAACCTAACTATAGTTATGTATATATATGTGAGTAAGAGCATCTACAGAAAGTGTAAGGTGGATTTCCCGCTCCTATACCATATTAATTAGTGCTGCTTTACTTGGGTCTTTAGTATATTTTTATTTACATAATTAGACATGTGGGAGTGCAAATTTTCATCCAATCTACTTGAATATTGCATAGCCATCAGCTGCATGCATGACTGTATTATAAGTAGCGATATATTCAACACCAACACCTGTCAAACAAAAGTCATATAGTATAAATCCCTGAGGCACACATATTAATTTGTGCAATTTTAAATCCATTTTCTATAATGTTAAAGTAATTACTTTTAAATATCAGAATTCCCACCAGCTAAAGTACTTTGCCTGTAGTTCAAATTATATCCTGGCACTGCCATCTGCAAAGATGTCCACCCAATCACTCATTTTTAAACTTGACAAGACAAGTAAAAATAATGTTATGCTTTCATTCTAGAAAATGAGTACTGCAGCAAAATCCCACTCTTCATTTTGATTTTAGTAAATAAATTACCGGATTTGAAATACTACTTAGTAGGCAAATCAGTTTTGGCATAGGAAGCCTTAGCATTGTTTAGTGACAAAAATAAAAATGCAATTGATAAAAAGTTAACTGTGTAAGGCAAGTGCTCATGAGTGGTTTAAATATGTGCATGGGGTGTTCTGCTTTTGTTTGAAAGATAGAGATGGGCATTGACCCAGGGCACTAGATATCATTGATTCTTGTAAGAAAAAGAGCAGGTTGTGTACACGATTACCTTCACATAACTCAGAACTGACATGTAAGTGAAAACAAAGGACTTTTAATTTTCTGTAACACCCGTCAGCCCTGTGTCATGTAAAGACGCCTGTGTACATAACCTCATACTTGCCAACTCCCCCGGAATGTCAGGGAGACTCCCGCATTTCGCATGAATTTTACGGACTCCTGGGAGAGTGTGGCAATCTCCCGCATCCTCCCACTTCCTTGTGAAGTGGGCAGAATTAGGTCCAAAACGCCGCAATTCACAGGGAATCGCGGTATTTGGCCCCGCCCCCTGCTGTAAAATGATGCGTTTGCGTCATTACATCACAGGCGCGGGTCCAAAATGACGCAAATTTGGGAGACCCGCCCCCCATCACGCTCACCTCCCTCGGCAGGCTCCCGGAAGCCAACTTCTGAAAGTTGGTAAGTATGCATAACCTGCAAAGCCATCTGAACAGTGCCATTTTACAATATAACAATGCGCCATATTACAAATTACCACCCCTATTTTTAACATACTAAGAATTCAAAGCATGAGGTTTATAAAACTGCAGTTAGACAGAGCACCAGACATTAGAGGTTGTTGTTGTGAGAGGCAAGGTAGTTCAAAACACATGCTGGTTCAGCTATCTTGCCTTCATTATGTTTAAAAAGAAAGAAAGACTTCTGTATCAGCTACTCAATATCAGGCTTGGTCTTCTATGGAGGGTAATGGGACGCATTATTAGGTCCCAACACGATATCTCCTAGTTATTTACCAATAAGTCAGGTTATAATAGTATTCTCTATCAGCCCTAGTGAAACAACACCACAACAGCAAGCCAGCGTGGTAGTTAATCTACCTCTTAACTGTTTATTTTTTTGGTTCAAAATAAATCACATCACTTTTTAAATATTTTGCTTTGATCATTTTAATATATATCATTAAAGATTGTTCATTTTATATTATAGACTTCAACCAATATCCAATTATCTGGTCCAAAGAGTGCTCCGTCAGTACTATTTTCTCTTTCTCTCTCTTTTGACATTTATTTCTTTAGAGGGGGCCTGCAACAAACATGTGGGTGTATTATGACTTCTTATATCAATAATGGAAGTGCTATTATATATTTATTGAGAAATAGAGCCACTTCGCTTGATTTAGTTATTATGGAGACATTTTAACTAGTGATGTGCAAAGACCTCCGTATTTTTGTTTTGTTTCTAAAACCATTTTCGTGTTTTGGTTTTTACTGAAAGTCCTCATGGGTTTTGGTTTTGATTTTGGATCTGGCTTCATTTAAAATTGTGAAAGGTTCTCGTTTATCCTGAAATTAGTGATCTCTCTGTTTATATTTGTTTACTGTTTGAATCTCTCAGTTCCTGCTGCACCGATCCCACTGCCCCTTCTCACTTTCTCATCCCTTCTCCTCCCCTCTCGCCCCTCTTTCTCTCCCTTCCTTTGATTTTCTCCCCCCTCTTCTGTGCCTCCTACTGTAACATATAACAAAATCACAAGGAAACGTTTTGGATATTCATGTTTAATTTTTTATTGTGCCAATTGTCTTTTGTTTCCTCTCAAAAGAAAAAGTTTTAAAAATAAAATTGTTAAAAAACAGGTAAAATCATGTGAGTTTGAGCTGTTTTTGTTCCTACAATAATATTTACAGTATTAACATTAATTTACAGTCATTTTCTAATGATCTCTTCAAAACTGTCAACATTTTCACCAATTTTAGCTAAAGCTGCTACTATGATCTACATATGGTTATTGAATGCAGAAAATGCCCAGAAGTTTTTACAGACCACAGACAGTATCTCCTGCATCTACCTCTTATTTTTTAAGAAATTGTGAAAAACCAAGTTTTCTGTGCAAAGCATGCTTCAATCCCTATGAAACATAGTTGGCAGAGCACTAGCTGATAGGATGGTCATTTTAGAAAAGAAATTAGACAAAGGTATGCCTGACTCAGAATTTAAATGGTGGGAGAGAGACAACAGACACAATATTTTCAACGTTAGACAGCGTATGTCATAGAAAGTACAGAGGCAGTAATCAAAGCTCATTAGACGGACAACAGCAGCATCGGTAGGCATTTTATACAAGATGATAGACGTAGGTGGGTCTGACCCAATAGCGAAATGGTGGGAAAATAGACCACGGACACAATATTTTCAATGTTAGACAGCATGTGTCATGGAAAGTAAAGAAGCATTAATCAAAACTCATTAGATGGGCAGTAACATGAATAGACAGTTTAGACAAGTAGATAAATTAAGGTGGGCTGCAGCCAGAAGGAAAATACCACAGACACAATATTTTCAATGTTAGACAGCATATGAATGGATAGTAAAGAAGCAGTAATCAGAGCTTATTGGACGGACAGCAAAGGCATCAGTAGACATTTTATACCATTTGATAGTCATAATGTAAAATAGTACAAGATGGAATTGTCCTTGGGATGTGATACACATGTTTGACAGGTACATGATTGACATTTATATGATCAACACCATAACATAGACAGGGTCGGAAAGTTGACATAATGACACCAACGGTATTATTAGGTTAACAATTGAAATGTAGACTGTATTATTAGGTTGACAATTCAAATGTAGACAGTATTATTGGATCGACAATAATATCCCTAACCATAATTCTACTAATAACCCTAACCCTATAACTATTTCTATTTCTATCCCTATCCCTAACCCTAACCCTACCCACTGTCTACATTTAAATTTTAACAGACCTACATTCTGAGTTAGAAGTTGGTGCATGGAAAGTTAAGAAAGATGCATGATTATGTTGGGCGCTTTCTTTCGCAGTGGACATTCTAGAGCTACTAGAAAAAAGTGGGCAAGGTCTAAGACTTTTCTTTCCACTGTGGGTGGTGTATGGAATGTCAGCTATTATCATTTTTTTTTGATAAATCGCCACATTCCTCAGAAACTTTTCCTTTAATCCTTACATCAAGAGCTGATGTTTTCTTTCAGATTGACAAATAGTGTTTAGATCTTGAACACACTTTATTACAGTTTCTTCCCACATGACCCTGTTTACTAGCAGATGTTGAAAAATTACTACTACAGCCAGCACTGTTACTAGGATGTTCTTGATCTGTAGACTGATCCATGGTTGACAAGAGGAGTACAGACAGTTGAAGTTGGAGCTACTTATAGCTGCCACCATACCAGGTGAACGCCCAATGAAATAGGGAAAGCAGAGAATGCTACCTTACAGTCCTTCTGACACAGCTCCACAATATAATTCAAATCAATACAATTGGTTCTTAAAATATACAATATATTTATTTATTTGGGAAGTGTGTTTCTCATAGTGAAATAGCACCCTGTTTGTTGTCTGCATAGTAGTAAAGATGTCTTTGATACTATCCCTCACACAATTGCATTCAGATTGAAACATTTGGGATTTTAAAAGTAAGAAATCTATTTTTATTTGTTTTGTGGTGTGCTGCTCACAGTCAAAGAGCACCCAGACTTCTGTCCACTTAGTAATAAAGATGTCACTGATACTGCCCCTTACACAATTGCTTTCAAATGGAAAGACTTGTGGGTACATGTACTAAACTGTGGGTTTGAAAAAGTGGGAGATGTTGCCTATAGCAACCAATCAGATTCTAGCTGTCATTTATTTAGTGCATTCTACAAAATGACAGTTTGAATCTAATTGGTTGCTATAGGCAACATCTCCACTTTTTCAAACTCACAGTTTAGCAAATATACCCCTTGGGGTTTTAAAAGAAAGATATATTTTTCTTTTTGGGGTGTGCTGCTCACAGTCAAAGAGCACCCTGATTTTTCTCTACTAAATAGTTCAGAAGTCACTGACACTACCCCTCATATAATTGCATTCAGATTGCAACACTTGGGATTCTAATAACAAGAAATATATTATATTTTGAGGTGTGCTTTTCAGAGTCAAAGAGCACCCTGTGTTTTGGCCACTTACCTATTAAGATGTCACTAATACTACTGCTCAAACAATTGAATTCACACTGAAAATTTGGGATTTTTAAAGCAAGAGATCTATTTTTATTTTTTTGGGGTGTGTTGCTTAGTCCAAGAGCACCCTGTTTATTCTCCACTAAATAGTTCAGATGTCACTGATACTGTCCCTCAGACAACTGCATTCAGATTGCAACACTTGGGATTTTAATTGCAATAAATATTTTTCTTTTTTGTGGTGTGTTACTCACAGTCAAAGAGCACATGGATATTTGTCAACTTAGTAATAAAGAAGTCACTTACACTGTCCCGTAAACAATTGCTTTCAGATTGAAATACTTGGGGGTACATATACTAAATTGTGGGTCTCAAAATGTGGAGATGTTGCCTATAGCAATCAATCAGATTCTAGCTCTCATTTATTTAGTACATTCTACAACTTGAATCTGATTGGTTGCTATAGGCAACATCTCCACTTTTTAAAACCCACAGTTTAGTAAATATACCCCTTGGGGTTTTTAAAGAAAGATATATTTTTCTTTTTGGGGTGTGCTGCTCACGGTCAAACAGCACCCTGTTTTTTGTCCACTAAATAGTTCAGATATCCCTGACACTGACTCTCGCACAACTGCTTTCAGATTGAAACACTTGGAATTTAAAAGCAGAAAAGATTAATTTTGTCCATTCTTAATTAGCTTGTCTACTCTTCAGTCTCTCATACCAATTTTATCAGCACACAATTCCAGCAAACTAATTTGTAAATTAACTCTTAAGATTTGTACAGTAACATTACAGCTATTTCAATATAAATAAATATATATATATATATATATATATATATATATATATATATATATATATATATATATATATTTTACCTCTTTTACCCTGTCCAACCATCTACAAGCCACTTGAGTACAGAATTGCAGCACACGTCCTGTCCACATGCTATCACTTCTAAAGTGGCAGCTGAGAACAGGAGGGAGGGTTATATAAATAGACCATATCGATCCAAAACTGGCGAGATCTGACGTTTTACAGGAAATTATGTTTTGCTTTGTTTGCAGATCCGAATTTGCCATGAGAAACTGAGTCATGACTCGGTTTGCATCGGTACCCCAAGAGTCGAAACTGTCAGATTTCTCTGAATCCGATTGCTCATCTCTAATTTAAATATGATTTACTAATTCCTTGGTGACTGGCAGACAGTGGTACTAGTAAGGGAGGTTCACCCCCTAGACAACTGGAATGCTGAGGAAAGGGAGGGAATATATTTTTTTAATTTCCTTTATATTTTATTTATTTTTAACACTCATCTTATGTTTTGGGCTGAACTGCATGCAATTTAGTTATTTTGATTCCACCATACATGGCCAGAGGTTTGGGTTTCCACCCTCTAACCTGCTGGATAGTAATTCCTGTGGCTTGGATGGCAAAATTGCTAGTGATGACACTTTAGTAAATCTCCACCTTAGACCTAATGAGATGAGCCAGTCTCCCAGAATTTAGAATGCCAAAATATTTGTAATGAAACAAAAAAAACCTAGCAAATGATTACCTACAGTATTACTAGAGAAATTGAGGGTATTTGGTTAATGCTCTGTTTCCACTTCATTCCGCTCCCATAACTTTGTCATGTCTGGGGGACGTGCTGGTGTTATTAATGATGGTGACAATCTGAGTGAGAATATACAGAAAGTATATCAACCCTCACATGACTATATGAGGTTGTGTGTGTTGTATCCATCACAGGCCTTTTTGCCCTGTGTATGAGCTTGAGACTTGCACTGAAATCCAGTCCCAGATTGTAGTATCACTACATTGGCGCAAAAAGTAATTTTAATGCTGGCCCTGGAAAAGTCACTGGTTTATGACACTTCATTAACTAGGTCAGTTGGAGGAATAAAAGACCTTTACTCTCTTTAGATTTCAGTGCACATTTAGAGACTTGATAAATTGCCTTATCATTATCATGAGTTGGCATAATTAAAATTAATAAACAAAGCTGAATACAATTTATGATACAAACAAACCAAATTTCCCTCTAAGTATGTAATCCGCTTTCTTTCACACCGTTAATGCTTTCTTTGAACAATGTACATAATTCCAGTTATCTAACCAATATATGTAGCAATATCTCCAGAGTCACCACCATCAGGTATATAAATACCTCTGCTGTTTCTTTACAATTGCTTAATTAATTAAAAAAACACACACAAACAAACACACACTGCCCATGAACCCCAAACACTCGTAATTGCTATTGTACTCTGTTCTTCCATTCTAAATATTAATCTTTTTTTTACCCTAAATTATTAGTCCTTTCCAATTACATATTTATGAGCAAACAGAAATATATTTTTTTATTAAAGTTTATTAATATATTTTCTCCATTGTCTTCCTACTATCCCACCTCCAGTCCTCCTCCTGGTATTTAGCAGCCAACAGAGTTTATATCTATTTAATATATGGGCCCAAGTACTAAATTTGAACAGGGGATGCCTTGCCATCTTTCCACCATTGAAAGCTCATACTGTATTGAGTGGCAATTTGCCAGCGCTGGTTAGTTCTGAATACTCGCAGAAGTTTTGTGCTAAACTACTAAACAAATCTTGTTGGTTGCAAGAGGGGAAAGCAACAAACAGCATTAACCCCATGCAAGCCATAAAGCTGGGCCCCAAGGGCAATGAAACCCAGATGAGTTAGTTATGGTTAAGTCTTGTTACAATAGCTCTGTAGATTATGATACTGATAACCAGGGGAGGGCTGGCAAATTTTAGCCTGGGGGTCAAGGCTCGACTCAGCAGCCTACTAAAGAACATTTTAAAGGTAGAAAAAATGCAGGTGGCCCAGTGACCCAGCCCAAGGTAGCCCACTATGGGACCGGCCCAGGGGTAGATGCCCCCCTGTACCCCAGCCCAGCTTGCTAACAACCAGGTATAAGACAAACACAGGGAATGTCACACATATATTGAAGCTTTGCAATTTGTCTGTAAATGTTGTGCAGGAGGAAATATATTTGTTTCCTTTAATTTCAATTGTATCCCAGATATAATAGATACCCCCTTATTGTTTTATAACTTCACATCTCTTTAAATTACAAACTCCCAGGATCAATTCTTTACTTTGTGTCTGTGTCTATTTGCACTCTATTAAAATGAGATTAATAAGTTATTTAAATAATGTAACATAACACTATAAGCACCCATTTTACAATGTTTAAATGCCCATGATTCATTTCAATGGTTCCAAACTGGTTTATTTTCACAGAGCCATTGAGAAACAGATAAATTGAAATTGTTTAAACCTAGATAATTTGAAAGTTACACACTGACCCTGGCAATTGGGAACTTTTCATCCATCATTTCTTAGACTTCATTCCAGCATTTACTGTTCCTTGTGAGGCTAAATAAATCAGATTTGTGGGGAGACACATAAAAACTTGATTTTATTTTGTGACAATAGTGTGACAAACAGCTTGATTCCGAGTAAGCTGATAGTCATATTTCACTCTACGATTGTCACATGAACTGTGATTAGTAGAATATAAAACTTATTTGGTGCTTCCAAAAATAACTATTAAATTATCCACCTTGGTGTTAAACCTGCACCTACAATAATTACACTTTTTGGTGTAGTTCTTTTTGAGACTAAATTTAATTCTAACCTTAACCTCTACATAGTCAAAACTGAGATAATCTTAAACTTAAATACTTGTATTTTGTTTCTTGTAGTTATTTAAAAACAGAAAAACACAGTAAATTGGACAGCAAATGTATTTGTTTCTTCCACGTTCCATAATTTAATTGCACCCCATTTTCAACCAATAAACGTCCACATAACTGAAACATTATATTGCATAAAGCAGAGTCATCAATCTGGCATTTAGCTGTTTCACCGTTAAATAAAACAAATGATGTCCTTTGTTTTTATTGTTGTTGTTGAATCTCTCTTTTCTCTTCTGCACATATCTGAGGATATAGAGGAGCATACAAGACAGATATCTATGCAAATAACAGCACCCTTACCTCCAGCTCTTCGATGAATGTTTTTTAAACTTAAAACGTTATTAGAAAAGGTGTACACAATAAAACTCAGTGCTGAGGCTTTTTGTATAACATTCATGTCTCCCTGTTGCAGTAAACTTTGTAGCTACCCATGTGCAGTGTGGATTGTAAAACTGGCTTTTGGGACAGTAGTCAGGGCCCTGAGATATAAGTAAGGGGGCAGACCTTCTTGAGAGATTTGTTCTTTATATTTAGTGTATGAAGCTTAAGGAAGAGACTGTTGTGTGTTGTACTGAAAACCTTAGAAAACAATGATCTAGGTATTCAAGAATTATAAATGTGTGAGCACCCATTTTCCATATTTGCTTTAGTCCACCACTGTTTATTTGTTCCAAACTTAAGTTGAAACTTTTACATTTGATTACATCCATGGATTCATTACCACCTCTTGTGTGTAAGAGAGCAATAACAATATATTTCAATTAGTAGACAAAGACTTACAAAATTCAATTTGTTATTTAAGTAACCATATCTCTGGTTAAAATAGTTTTCTTTTAACGTAATAGCCTCTGCTCTCTTTAGCATTGGGTGTGGTGTATTCCTGGGCAGCCATGTGGCCTGTGGTCCTGAGAAAGTTTCCAGCTATCTGCAGTTGGAATATTATTATTATTATTATTATTATTATCTTTGACTTATAAGGCGCCACAAAGGGTCCGCAGCGCTGTAGATTACATATACAGAAAACAGAACCAAGACACAACATGATACAAAAATATATACAAACACAGGTGACAGGGTAAAGCAAATCAGATTATATCTGTGAAAAGGATGGTAGAAATCAGCGAGAAGAAGGCCAAAACTTAAGAAAACAGGGAAAACAGGGCTAGCGAAGCAGGCCAAGAGGTACAGAGGGTGAAGGAACAGTAGAAGTAGCACACAAGGAAAGAGGGCCCTGCTCCTGAGAGCTTACATCCTAAATATATATAAGCCTTCTTCTTGAACCTCTCTCTTTGAAGTTCTTGATGATCTGATAAATGGTTGGTGTATATATATATATATATATCTGTAGAGCGGTCATCTTGCTTTCTACAGCCAATATTAGCATTAGAGACATTAGAGAAGCACAGGGAGACAACAATCTGCAGAGCACCAGGCAAGTCACTCCTGTGAAACAATGCTACAGTATGCATAATCAGGATTATCTCTCCTCCGCGGAGTTCAGAGACATAACAATTGGGAAACAGACTGGAGACTGGTGGCCTATTATTAATGCAGTGCAACCTGGCAGTGAGTACCATTGATCCTTTTACTACCTGTACTACCTGTACTGTGCCTTATAGGACATGGCAATAGAGACTGTGTTAAGAACAGATTATCTACCATACTAGCCGTGTATGATGATGATATATCAGGTGAGACAGGCAGGCATTCACCCGGGTCGACCCCTCAATATGGAGGCCCAGGAAATGCCAATGGTGAAATGAACTCTAAGCAATACATCACATCTCTAGAACATACTGATTCAGGGCTTTATTTAATTGAATTCACACTTTGAAATTGGAGGGAGTAAAACTGAAAGATAACATAAGGAAGACTTTTTTTTTTACAGAAATGGTGATTGACTCATGGAACAGTCTCCAAGCAGTTTTGTTGGATTCTCACATTTTGCACAATTCAAGAATGTGTGATTCAGACATTTTGCTAAGGCTACAATATTAAGATGACAAATATACACAAAAGGAAAGCAGGCTATATGTATCTATAGTTTGTTTTCCAGCAACAAATTCTATGATTCTCATTCAAAGGACTTTCCTTTCTTTTTTTGTGGATTATGTTAAGATTTCAATATTTTTTCTTGTTGTAGTAGTAACGTTTATCTATGTATCTAGTACTGAGTAACACATATGGTTGTACTATAATATGCACTATAAAATAATATCTAAACAGTGAGCTCCATTCTCAATGCTTCTGTGTTCATCAGGAAATTGTGAACTATAATTGATATTAAAAGTCACATTGGATTTGAGTGCCCTGTATATTCGGTATCATATTAGTGCAGTAGTGTCTAATAATTGTCATTTTGATTAAGGAACATTGTATAATTGTTATGTAAATAAGTTAAAGAGTTTTAGATACATGCACTATTACCTGCTTATTCTTTATTTTTAAATTCAGAAATAGGACTGTTGTTTGTTTTCTCCAATGAGAAAGCTCATGTGTTACATTCAAACATAAGTTAAGAGCACCATCTACTTTCTTTTGGAAATATAACACATGACTGAAATTAACTGAATGTGAGTGGTCTGCAGATTCTTCAGTATCCAGAAGAAAACATTTCTGTATAGGGTTTGTTAACTACCGTCTTCTGATAGCAGTAACCCATGTTATGTAGGGCACAGTCCTGACATCCTCAAAAGATCTCCCTGAAGGAAAGTGTAATATCTACTCTGAAGTTTCCAAACTTCCCTGAACTGTATCTACAGTCTCACATCAGGAGGGGAGAATGCAGCTTTGGAAAAAAAACACCTTTGTTATTCCAAGTGTTAGAGATGAAGCAGAGTTTGCAGATGGCCTGAAGGATTTTGCACCCTTCACCAAACACAGATGGAAGCTAGACTCTTTGAACTGCTCTGAAAATCTGTTACCAAGCAATGCACTAAAGTAGACGTATGAAACAGCCATTTTTTTGTCAACCCTGTTTTAGATTTTATGACCAGGTGACAAAAAAAACCTGGTGGTTTGATGTTTTCACTCTTTGAGATCTTTGTGGCATCGAATGTTTGAAATAAGTATACAAAAATGCATGTCAGAACCTCTACACTCATGTGTAGTTGACTATGTATATTGATGAGTGATACTATATTTCTAGCAGCACCTAAGACAATACCACAAAGTTTTAACACTATTATACATTATAATGTTCATAGTGTTATTAATATATCATTTACCAGACTGTAATTTCTTTGCTGTATTCACTATATTATGTGACCCTTTCACACACCTACATCAGCCGACTAAGCGTCATGGATAAGGCTCCCTTACGTTTCATACAGAAAAGTCATATGATATTACATTTGCTTAACCCATGGTAGACACACTTATATCAAATAATTACATGTTGGGAACAATAAAAACATTATTCACAATAACCAGAACCTAACATGGTCTATGGATTACATATGCTATTTTTCTGATCAACATATGCAATTAATAATGGAAAGGTAATAAAATATATGACTAATGGGTATTGTCCATGAACTATTATTATTATTGTTATTATTATTATTATTATTATTATTATTATGACTATCATTGATTTGTACTTCAGTGCTCTGAAGCACCAGACAGTGGGGAAAACAGGACATAGATAAGTTAGGGATATACAAGGTGGACAAAATAAATGCAGACATGAAAACATAGGGTAAGGAGGACTCTGTTCTTAAGCAAGCTTACTTTCTAATTGGAATAGAGCACTTCTAGGACATGAGGTACGAGTTTGGCTCAGAGTAGAAATAAGGACAGTTGTGAGGGTGCATAAGAGTGCGTATTATCAGCAGGAGAAGGGTAAGCTCTAATAAAGAGAGGCTTTTTAGATAGTGTCTATACATTAGAAGGCTATGTGAGAGTCTGACCAGCTATTATAGGGAATTCCCTAAGTGGACAATGGCATGGGAGAAGTCTTGTGAGTGGAAGTGAAAGGTGGATACCAGAGACGAGGTACAGATCAGAGGAAGCTCTAAAGGATAAGAGGGAGATTATTTTAGGAAAAGATTTGAGATGTATTAAGGGGTGGTGTTGTTGAGGACTTTCTAGGTAAGGGTGAGTATTTTGAATTGGATTTTGGAGGACACAGGAGATAGTGCAGGGATTTAAAAAGTGATGCAGCAGATATGGAGGGGCGAGAGAGGAAGATCACCCTGTCAGTGGGAGATTACGAGAGAGTAGAGAATTTAGATATATAAGTATGGGTGTGAAAAAATCTGTCTGCGACCACTTTTCTCATACACCAGGAAAATGTTGGTATAATCTAAACTGAAAGAGTAAATTGAAAATAATTACCAAAAAGACAAGCAAAATATTATCACGCTGCTCTTCAAGAGTGATGTTATACAACTAATTAATAGTATAAAAATAAAAACAAGAAGCTGGGCAATGATCGGACTGGAAAGTTCTATATGGTGCAATTTTTTAGCTTAACACTTTGAAAAACTTGGAATTCTATTTAATGGTAATTGCGATATCTCTGCCTCATATGGCTATCGCTTCCAGCTGTACAGCCACACATCCGCTTTTCTCTATACATCCACATTGCTGACAGAGCAATATGTACATATCACTCAGCAAAATAATAGTGATAACTGAAACGTGAAAATTACGCGAAAGTTCAAATCTGAATATACAAATATGTTTATATATTGTTTTACTATAATTTTAGTTTATTTTCATTGTTTTAGTTCTTGTATTATTTGAGGCCTTATTGCTTTGGGAATCAAAAGGATATTGTATTTCTCCTTCTATTTGGTTTATTTATATTCCTAGATTCCTGTATGCACTTACATTTAGTGCACTTTGTCTCTTCACTTTCTTTTATATTCAATATTAGTGTATCTACCTAAAATTAATGACAGTAATTCTTTATCACCTTACCCTTAGATCTTTCATAAATGGAGCTGATTAAACCATAATTATAATTTATTATGTTGTTAGATACACTATTTTCTATGGTGAAGGGAGTTAATAGGCATTGCATCTATTAACTCCATGTAGCCATATAGGAATTGTATTCCTCCCTATTCCTATAAAGTAGTCTCAATATTGTGTGATCATATTATCAGTGTTCACTCCTCATTGACAGATCATTGGGAGGGATAATTAGTCCATTAGATAGATACTTGTGCTTTAGCCCTTAAGGTGTGTTCATAATATTGTGGAGCTTCACTGACTAAAGTAGACCTGACCAACCTGTAGCACCCCAGATGTTATGAAACTACGAGTCCCAGCATACCTTGCCATCTATCAGTTGGCTGTCTGCTGGTAAAGCATGCTAGGGCTTGTAGTTTCACAACACCAGAAGAGCCATAGGTTGGCCAAGCCTGAACTAGAGGATCGTGCACTGCTTCTCATTCCTTGTAGCATACAATTTGTGAGTGCGACTACTGATAAATTCTACCATTCTGATAAATCAACAGCATTATAATGTTAAGCGTATAAAGCATGTTGCCGCTGCTAACACCACTGATCCCTACTGTTTTCAGTTAATCGCTGTCTAATTCCACGCTGCTCCGTTAAATCTGGGGGCTAACTGGAGCTTATCTGTCTGTATAAGTCAGCTAGTACCCCATGGTTAGGACCACATGCTGAATAGTAATTTGCTATAAGGCCTCATATTGTACTTTAGTACAACTAAGTGCATTCAGCTAAACACCAACGCGCATTTTGCTGAGACCCACTTCTTCAGGGCCAACTGTTCCAAATGTCGTGTGTTAAGGCCCATTTACATGTCCGGCTAAAAAAGAATGTGCATTTGTAGTAGGACAAGGAACACAAACATTGGATGATTTAAAAAAACATTACCTGGTCTAATGAATCTTATGAATCCTGTTTCACACTGATTAAAGGACCAGGAACACAGCTCACTGGTTTATTTGAAACACATACAAACACATTTTTCAATGGTATGCCGTCTTTTATCCAGGTTTTTCTGTAACATACTAAATTGCAAGGAAAAAAATCCCTCTGTCTTTTCCCTCACTGCCCTGATGCTCCTACTCATTAAATTGTTTAGCAGTGCTCCTCATAGTAACTGCAGCGGAATAACTTGATGGTCTTGTTTGTGTGTATGCCATTATCACTGTGCAGAAGCAATTATTAATTTTAGATATAGATATATATATATATACATACACTAACAGACAAAAAAATGTTTATAAGTACTATGCAGCTAAATATTAATATTTTAAATTCAGATTTTTGTTTTTCCCTACACTGATTACTTGAAAAAAGGTTAACAAACTGAACACAAAAATTATAATAAATAATTTAAGATTTGGATTCAAATCAAAGCTACTTTTAAATAACAGAGGATATTGAGTGCCATTACGGCTCATTGTTTCTATGAATAGAATAACCAAGACATCAATTAGCATCTTATTCCTGTGATTAAGCACTACAATATTGCTACTTATAATCAAAGTAATGCAAGTATTAATACAAGTGTAGATGTGGCATGGAATATTTATTATTATGAACAATTCGATATTTTTGTATTTCGTATATGTATTAGAGCAAGTAGACAAGGGCAAATTGTCAACATCTCTCACATTGTAAGCTTATTAGGTAAGAGCTATATTGTTCTCCTGTTTTGTGTCATTGCATGTAATATACTGTACTTGTACCATGATCACCTGAATGTAAAGCATTGCATACTATTTTGGCGCTTTAAAAATAATATACAGGTGAAAATTTTTTAAGTAACTTTAAGTAAAAAATGAGATAATGCCAAATTGGCTGCACCAGGGTTCCCAGTTTGTACTAAACAAAGCTGGTGTATTATTGGGAATGCTAGTCATATATTCCATTTTGTAAGAATGCCAGCTCCTGTTGATGACAGAAACAAAAGATCGGGGTGTCCAGGGATCTCCATGCAGCAACAAGCTGGCAGTTAATTTAAAATGAGCATAATAAGTCCTAACAAGTACCAGTAGGTGTAGAGAGACGGAGCGGGAAATACTTTGGGTTAATATGTACCTCGACAGACTTGCTCAAGATGAAAACTAAAGTCTTTCCATTATCTATCCAGCAATTTTGGAGGCCTACCTTTTTATTGCCACCAGATGTGAAATTGCATATCTTTACAAAGGCACACCCTACGGCAGAGGTCTGAGGCAGTTGCAAAATGTGTTTTAGTCTAATGGGAATGTGATACCATCACAAATATCTCTTGAAAGCGTTTTATTATTTATGTTCTGAATTTGGCCTGCCTAGATCTGATAGACTTCCACTCCTACACTTCCAAGTCCGCTTCCCACAAAAATTATGTGGGAGTCTTTGGGGGGAAGGGGGGGGGGGAGTAATGAGGATGTTGTATTGAGTGTAAGGGATATTGAGATCCAACACCTTTGATTTATCTGACTTGATTTTTTAACCTGATAACTCACCATATATCTGGAAGGGAAGTTAAGGTTTCATAAATGTCAAGAGGACAACCATTATCTCTATACAGGGAAATGTTATTTCCCTTGGATCCTGCCTTAATGTCAATAATATCTGTATTAGAATGAATTGGTTCAGACAGATTTTCTATTATAAGTACAAATTCTAAAGGAGCAGGGGACATCCTTGGTGTGTATCATTGGTCAAAGTCAGATGGAAAGGGGGAACAAACCCATTGATTGAGACCAAAGCCAAAGGGTTATGGTATAATGAACAATAGTATTTATAATAATTCCCTGGGACCCCTTCCTTTTTTAAACCGTCCCTCATGAAGGACCTGGTAACCCTATCAAAATCTTTCTCTTTGTCTAGTGCTAGTACGAGAAATGTTTATCTTTGTTATCAATATGGCTCAGGTATATTGTCCTTCTTGAGTTTTCTTGGGCCTGCAACTCTGCTATGAGACCCCCATGGATCATGTGGATCAGCAAATCTAAGCACAAAAATTAAGAGAAAAGTTTCAAGTTAATGTTGAAGAAAGAGTTCGGTCTATAGCTGGAACAGGAGGTTAGATCTTTAACTAGCATAGGAATCAAAACTATCCTGGTAGAGGCTGAGAAAAGAAGTTGTAACTTCAAGCACTGCATTAAAGAGACCTACCAGTTTATGGTTCAAATATACATATATGAATTTTTATTATAATACTGAGCTGATATACGGTCAAGACCCGAGGCCGCTGAGGCATGTATGGACTTGATTGCCTTGTACAACTCTTCTGTGGAAATGTTAGTATTTATAGAGGCCACCCTGTCAGCTAAAACTCAAGGTAAACCAAAGCAGCATAAAGAGGAGGTGGCACAATGTTCATGTGAATTGGGCTTATGGCCAATAAGATTACCTAGCATATTTGAGAAACTTTTCTGCAATTTTATTTGAATCTTAAACCAGGAATCCTGAGCTGCTTTTAGTTGGGTTTATCCCCATTGTTGCTTAGTTTATTGTCCAAAAGAGTGTTTGTCTTATCCTCCTTGTTCTAGAACCTACTGCTGCAATCATTTGAGTATTTTGGCAGCTTTTTCTGATAGGATTGTATTAAACTGAACTTATACAGTCATACTTTTAATGTATAAGATGGGAGAGGGGACGAATTTGTGTTCCCTGGAGTGAGTACAACTTATGTTCTAAGGTGTGAATACATTCTCTATCAGATGCCAAAATCCCTTCAATTCATGGAGGTACATTTATCTCCTCCTGAATAAGCTCTAATCAGACATGTGGCTGACTTCACACCTATGATGCAACACTTAAACATTAATTCTGCATCAGGGCATAATTAAATCTTAAGGATGAGCTAGCTTGAGTAGGTATACAAGTCTCTCTGAAGACCTTATTTAAAACCTCACTCATACTGATTATTAATCAAATCTGATGGGTGATTATTGCAATAACCATAAAAGTTTTCCCCATTTTACCAATATGCTCTGTAAATAGCAAGGACATCTCTATTTCTTCTCCTCTGTTTTCTGTAATTAGAGACCTTTTGTAGATGTATGATATGTGTGTTTGGTGGAAGTAACATCACTGCCATCCACTTGTCATTCAGGAAGTGCTGGCTGACAGGAAATACCTGGCAGCCATCTTCAGTTCTCAGTATATACCACACAGTAAAGACATGTTCTCACAGTTCTCCAGCTTCCGCTTTTGATTTAAACTCAGACAGTTCTACATGGTGTCAGAAGCTTGGCTGTGATGGCACAAGGTCTCCGACTCATAGATCCACTTGTTTTTGACGACTCCATCGCGGACACATGGCTCAAATTCAAGAAGGAATGGCGTGTATACTGCTGTGCTGGACTCTCAGACATATCAAAAAAGGTACAGGCACACACCCTGTTCAATTTAGCTGGTGCTAAAACTGTAGATAAAGCTGACAGGTTTAAATAAACACACTAAAGGGTCAAACGGGCACTCCACTCAAATGCTGCTAGTAGCTACCCCAGGGCGGTACACCTATTGGCCTAAAGCATTCATAACTACAATATTTAGAGGAACTGACAAGCGCTTCTGTATACACCAAAAGGGAAAAACAAATCAAATGTATATAACAGGCAGTCTATGTCCAGATATTTTGAACTCATATCAATCCGAATCTCATGAAATGGTACTTGCTAGACCTCAAACTTCAGATATTGATATCGACTTTGAAGCGTGGTGGAAAATATCGATCTTCTTTGGAGTCCACTTGGTTTTCTGAAGTTTGAAGTCTAGTAAGTACCATTTCATGAGATCCGGATTGATATGATCCCCGAGTCCAAAATATCTGGACATAGACTGCCTGTTATATACATTTGATTTGTTTTTCCCTTTTGGTGTTTACAGAAGTGCTTGTCAGTTCCTCTAAATATTGTAGTTATGAAAGCTGACACGTTTGTCTATTCAGAGGAGGAGGATCAGGAGGATCAAGACACACTAATAAAAAAATTTGATGAGATATGCTTACCAATGAAAAATGTTATAATGGATAGACATGCATTTAACACTGCTGTGCAGAGGCCCTCTGAAAGCATCCAGTCATATGCTGCTAGATTGAAACTATTAGCAAAGAAATGTGAATATGGTGACTTATCAAGTGAGCTTATCCGGAACAGAATTGTATGTGGGACTTATGATAATGTCACTCGTATACATCTCCTGCAGGAGAAGACACTGACACTGGACACTGCTATACACATATGCATGTTACATGAGCAATCCCAAAAAAGTGCAATCGATTTAAAAAAACAGTCTGATATATGTGACCTCCGGCAACACGAGCAGAAAAAAACAAGCTGTGTGAATTGTGGCGGTCGCCATTCCTATGAAAATCACAAATGTCCTGCTTGCAATAAACACTGCAATGCCTGTGGTAAGCAAAAGTGCTTTGCTTGATGGTGCAGGTCCAAGCCTAAAGCTGATGACAGACACCACTACAGTACACGTTCCAGCAGCCCGCCGCACCAAGTCCATACAGTAGATACACTGGCATAAAACAATACCGACGCCAGTCTTCACTGTGAGAGTGTTGACCACAAGGCTAAAAAGGGTGAAATATTTACTAACATAATTGATAAGGAAACAATTAATGCCATCAAAATTAAAATTGACTCTTGAACCAAATGTTATGTCATGTCACGTGAACTCCTCCAACGCACAAACCCCAAGACACCTATTGATTGTTCTCACACAGTGAATCTAATTGCTTATGGTGGTAAGATAATCAAGATTGTGGGTATGGCCACGTTTCAGTCCACAGGTGTCCGCAGTTTCATATTGTGGATAGTAATGTTAAACCTTTGCTAAATCTGTCAGACAGTAAAAAACTGGGGTTAATAAGGTTAAGTGCTGGCGTGCATGTGATGCATCAGTATATTCCAGAATTTAGAGACTTTGCTGATCTGTTTGATTGTGCGACAATTGGACAACTCCTTGTCACATATCACATTCGTCTTGATGAGACTGTTCCTCCTACAGTGTGTGCTCCCAGAAGGGTGCCTTTGGCCATGAAACATTAGGTGGTAGATGAAATAATTCGTATGACAACATTAGGTGTCATTGCTCCAGTGATAGAAGCCACCTCGTGGGTGTTGGCCATGGTTGCTGAAGTTAAAAAGGATGCTTCAGTATGCATTGACCCTGTGCATCTGAATAAAGCTCTAATGAGACTGCATCACCCCTTCAGGACTGTGGATGCTTCCCAGCATGGTCTTGGTGCTGTCTGTTTGCAGCGCAACAAAACCCATCAGTTTTGCGTCCAGAGCCCTTACGATACACTCAGATTGGAAAGTAATTGCTTGCCCTTGTCTTTGCCTGTCAAAGACTCCATGAGTTCATCTATGAATGTCCAGTGGTGGTTGAAACAGATCACCAACCACTGATCACTATTCTCCGGAAATCTATGCACACTGCTTCGGCATGTATCCAACGTTTCATGCTCAAGCTTCAAAGGCACCATCTTGATGTGGTGTACAAGCATGGAAAGGAACTCCACATAGCTGATGCTTTATCACGTGCTCACCTTCCAGACTCAGGTGTCCCTGATGTTGACGATGACATGGATATTATGGAGTTTGATGTCCTCTCCTCCTGGCGCATGGAAGAGCTGCGTGATGTTAAACTCAGGGATGACCTTTGCCAATGGTTGTCGTATGTCGTTCTGCATGGATGGCCGTCTTCCTCCAGGGAATTGCCTCGTGACCTCAAACTATTATTTGCTTTCCGGGATGAGTTAACTATCTCAGAGGACATCCTCGATCAGGTAGCTTCTGCTTATGCCCCCTGCAATGCTCTACGGCCCCATTATGCCAAAGAACTGTTCACGCTCCATGAGGTTCCTGACCTCCCTTGGTCCATCGTTGCTGCAGACCTTTTTGTGTGGAAGGGAAAAGAGCACCTTGTGTTAGTCGACTCATATTCCGGTTGGTTCGAGATAGACTATCTTCCTAAACTGATGAGTGCTATAGTCATTAACAAAATGAAAAGACACTTCTCTACCCATGGCACACCACGCAAGCTGCTCACTTACAACGCCATGCAATTCATGAGTGGTGAGTTCCAGTCCTTCACCAATGAATGGAAAATCTCTCATGTCACTAGCACTCCACGCTATCCACAATCTAATGAACTAGTAGAAAGGGCAGTATGTTCTGCAAAGCACCTGTTAGACAAATGCTACAGAGATGGTCCAGACGTATTCATGGCGCTACTTAATTTGAGAAATACCCCAAGAGATGAGCTCCCTTTTCCTTCTCAACACCTTCTGTCCAGATGCACTTGCACTATCATTCCTACCACCAAATCCAAGCTTACACCAACCACTGAGACCAATGTGGAGATTGCTCTGGAAAAGTCGAGGTTACGGCTCAAAGCCAATCACGACAAAACCTCTCAACTGAGACCGTTGTCCCCAGGGCAGACCATCTGTATCCAAACCCCAGTCAAGTTTGACAGAGTTGGGACTGTGTAATGATCTTCTAACAGACCCAACAGTTATGTGGTGCAATCAGAAGGTGCTTTGTATGAGTGCAACAGGCCTCACCTCTTAGGGGTATGTGAGCCAGCACCCCCACCCCATGGAACACTGCCTGAGGGTGTCAGAACACCTAACAATGTGGACAATGGCTCCTCTGAAGAAGCATCTAATGCAGTGCAGGACAGTCCTATACCCCTGACCAACACTGAGCCCTGTTCAACACAGGACACATCACTACCTCATTTCTTCATCACGAGGTCTGGTAGAATCTCCAGACCTTATACTAAATTCCAGGACTTTGTTATGTAACTTTTGATATTACCTGTTCATGTGTATTTTCACTTGCATACTGTTCTCACATCTAACACCTGTCACACTGTCTTGCACCTACACACCTTGTTGATTGTTACTTTGTTCTAAAAAACGGAGGATGTAGATGTATGCTATGTGTGTGGAAGTGACATCACTGCCATCTACTTGCCATTCAGGAAGTGCTGACTGACAGGAAATACCTGGCAGCCATCTTCAGTTTTCAGTATATACCACACAGTAAAGACATGTTCTCACAATTATCCAGCCTCTGATTTTGATTTGACAATTCTACACCTTCCTTTACTCAAGGCTCATACAAATCTAATCAATTTTCATTGTGGGTAAGTCTGCAGCACTGCCCTCCACCTGTCATAATTCTGAAAGATATTCTGTTTTACTTTTATTTGACAGACGATGCAGTTATTCCTATTTTCTCAGTTTTGCATGAGTAGTTAATTTTTTGGTTTATTTTTTTACAAAAAAGAAAAAAGGCTAATTCTTTACTGCTACATCATAAAATACAAGGTCCAATGAACCCTTTATCAGAAATATACCTGCACTTGGTATATCCCAAATTGGGTACCAGCTGCATGGCAATATAAATGTCCATATATGTATACAAAACAAAAAGACTGTTATTGTTAGCACTTATGCTTAACACTGCAAGTATGTGTGTATATAGCAAAATGATAACACAAGCTATTAGTTCATATTTTGATCAAAACATTTAAGGCTGCATCCTAGCGTCAAGGGCACCTCATAATATGCAGGTCCTACACTGACCTATATGCTTTAAACACTATTAAAATGCAGTTAAAATCAGATGCATTCACCTCCAAGATACAGTGGCTTGCATCTAACTAGGGCCAATCAAACCTTAACCTGGCACATTCATATTCTTTGGATAGATTTATCCAATATCAGAACTGGTGGTAGCAGAAATGTATTTATTAGCAAAAATGATCACTTAATTACAAAATAATTTAGCAAAACCAAACTCTGTCTTCTGCTCATCTGCTAGAATTTTTCAAAATGAAGTGATGCAAAAGTCTTTCCAACTTTGATGCAAGAGTATCTTACAATCTTCTAATTGTGGAAGAACCCACTATGGCCACTTTAAATATAGTGTTATAAACACATCTGTATTTTGAATTTCCATAGACAATTTGCTCATGATTTCATTTTTAAGACAGGATACTTCACAATACACAATTCAGTTCCTGGGATTTGTTATCTTTATCAATTAAATCACCACTCCCAAAGTCTCTGCAATTTTACATTGGCCAAACCTATCAGATAAAATAAGCAATTCAAAGGTCATATTTTGCACTCAACAGAGATCTTGCAATAAAACAATCAAGACTTTATAATCTTAAAGTAATGTTTTATACCAGCTTCTATACTCATCCTGATTCTTCTCTACCTACCTTTCCTAGAAGCAGATGGATTGAAACTGCAGGTATATACTTTATCACAAATCTTTTCAAATAAACAAGATGATGACAATGATGATAACTAGGGATGAGCGGGCTCGGATATCTGAAATCCGAGCCCACCCGAACCTTGCCGATCTGAGCCGGATCCGAGACAGATCCGGGTATTCCCGCCAATTGCAAAACTGAAAGCGAGGCTCCGAGTCATAATCCCGTTGTCGGATATCGCGATACTCGGATTCTATAAATTCCCCGCTGGCCGCCGCCATCTTCACTCAGGCATTGATCAGGGTAGAGGGAGGTTGTGTTAGGTGGTCCTCTGCCCTGCTATATCCTGTGCTGTGCTATGCTGTGCTGTGCTCAATCCAGTGGTGCTGTGTCCTGTGCTCTGTCCAACTGAGTTCAGTGGTGCTGCTGGGTCCTGTGCTGTGTCCTGTTCAGTCCAGTGGTGCTGTGTCATGTGCTCTGTCCTTCTGAGTTCAGTGGTGCTGCTGGGTCCTGTGCTGTGTCCTGTTCAGTCCAGTGGTGCTGTGTCCTCTGCTCTGTCCTTCTAAGGGCATTGTTATTTCCCCATTATTATCAAGTTATAAAAAATTTAAAAAAAAGTTATAAAAAAAAAAAAAATAATTATAAAAAAAAGAAATTAAAAAAAAATATCCAAAAACAATCCTGCAGTATAAGTCCATTGGTACTGCAATATTACAAAGTTCACTGATTCTGCAGTATAAGTCCAGTGGTACTGCAACATTACAAAGTTCACTGATTCTGCAGTATAAGTCCAGTGGTACTCTCCTGTGCCGCATATAATTGTTAAAGGCTTTGCCGAGTGTGTGTGGCTTAGGGGTATGCTGTCTTGTGCTACATATAATGGAAAACAAAAATTTGGAGGATAAAGGATGCTGAAAACATCTGGTCCGGACTGAAGGACCTGCCAATCATTGCAGACATGTCTACTGTTGCTGCATTGGATGCTGTCACAATAGAAAAAATGGTGGAGGATTATTTTGCTGACACCATCCAAATAGACATGTCAGACAGTCCATATTGTTACTGGCAGGAAAAAAAGGCAGTTTGGAAGCCCCTGTACAAACTGGCTCTATTTTACCTGAGTTGTCCCCCTTCCAGTGTGTACTCGGAAAGAGTTTTTAGTGCAGCGGGGAACCTGGTCAGTGAGCGGCGAAGGAGGTTGCTTCCTCACAACGTTGAAAAAATGATGTTTATAAAAATGAATAATCAATTCCTCAATGAAGTACAGCACTGCCCTCCAGATAGTACAGAGGGACCTGTGGTTGTGGAGTCCAGCGGGGACGAATTGATAATGTGTGAGGAGGAGGAAGTACACACTGTAGGGGGAGAGGAATCAGAGGTTGAGGATGAGGACGACATCTTTCCTCAGTAGAGCCTGTTTAGTTTGTACAGGGAGAGATTAATTGTTTTTTTGGTGTGGGGGCCCAAACAAACCAATCATTTCAGCCACAGTTGTTTGGTAGGCCCTGTCGCTGAAATGATTGGTTTGTTAAAGTGTGCATGTCCTATTTCAACAACATAAGGGTGGGTGGGAGGGCCCAAGGACAATTCCATCTTGCAACTCTTTTTTTGGCATTATGTGACCATTCAACAGTCGTTTGCCATGTTCAAAAAGTAAAACAAAATGTCAACAAATTCAAAAAATTAAACCAAAAGTAAAATGCCCTGTCATAATTTAAAACAAGAGGTATTGACGTGCTAGAACTACTGTAGTGTTTATATGTTATAAACACTACACTTGGAAGTTGGAGGAGGTATTGTGGCCCCGGTACCAAATTTAGTACCGGGGCCACTCCACTATGCAGTCCAGATAGAGGTGTATCAGATATTAAACAACGTTGACTGTTGCTGCAAAATTTTTAAATAATATTGTGGGGAACACTACACTATGCAGTCCATAAACTTTTTTGGTAGAATTCAGACCCGTGAAGGGCTTTTTAATTATATTGTGGCCCCGGTAAAAAGTTGTGTACCGGGGCCACCCCACTTCGCAGTCAAGAAACTTTTTTTTTTGGAATTCAGACCCGTGGAGGGTTTTTTAATTATATTGTAGGGACCACTCCTCTACGCAGTCCAGGTATAATTTTTGGTGGGATTCAGATCATTTGAGGGTTTTTAAATTATATTGTGGTGACCACTCCTCTACGAAGTCTAGGTACATTTTTTGGTGCGATTCATACCAGTTGATGGTTTTCTTATTATATTGTGGTGACCACTCCTCTACGCAGTCCAGATACATTTATTGGTGCGAATTATACAAGTTCAGAGTTTTTAAATTATATTGTGGTGACCACTCCTCTACGCAGTCCAGGTAGATTTTTTGGTGCGATTCAGACCAGTTGATGGTTTTCTTATTATATTGTGGTGACCACTCCTCTACGCAGTCCAGGTACAATTTTTGGTGTAATTAACACCAGTTGATGGTTTTCTTATTATATTGTGGGGACCACTCCACTACGCAGTCCAGAAAGATACCTCGTTGCAACATTTTGGACTAATAACAATATTGTGAGGTGTTCAGAATACACTGTAAATTAGTGGAAATGATTGTTATTGAATGCTATTGAGGTTAATAATAGCGTAGGAGTGAAAATAAGCCCAAAAACTTGATTTTTGAACTTTTTATGCTTTTTTCAAAAAAAATCCGAATCCAAAATCTTAAATCCGAAACAAATCCGAACCCAAAACATCGAGAAAATCCGAATCCAAAACACAAAACACGAGACACCAAAAGTCGCCGGTGCACATCCCTAATGATAACTATTGTACTTAAAAACACTAAAGAGGTGGATCTCATGTAGAGATGAGCGCACTCTGATTTCCTGAATCCGAGCCCACCCGAACGTTTCCGATCCGAGTCGGATCCGAGACAGATCCAGGTATTGGCGCCAAATGAAAACCTGAAACCAAGGCTCGGAGTCATAATCCCTCTGTCGGATCTCGCGATACTCGGATCCTATAAATTCCCCGCTAGTCGCCGCCATCTTCACTCGGGCATTGATCAGGGTAGAGGGAGGGTGTGTTAGGTGGTCCTCTGTTCTGGTAGATCTCGTGCTGTGCTGTTTAGTTCTGTGCTGTGCTGTACTGTGCTGTGCTGTGCTGTGTTCTGCAGTATCAGTAAAGTGGTGCTGTGTGCTGTGCTCTGTCAATTTTGAGTTCAGTGGTGCTGCTGGGTCCTGTGCTATGTCCTGTTCAGTCCAGTGGTGCTGTGTCATGTGCTCTGTGCTTCTAAGGGCATAGTTCTTTATTTCCCCATTATTCCCAAGTGTTTAAAAAAATTTAAAAAAGTTATAAAAAAAAATACAAA
Organism: Mixophyes fleayi; assembly: GCF_038048845.1. Classification (NCBI taxonomy): domain Eukaryota; kingdom Metazoa; phylum Chordata; class Amphibia; order Anura; family Limnodynastidae; genus Mixophyes; species Mixophyes fleayi. Next base: position 83,624,632 of record NC_134404.1, read on the forward strand.
AAAATAATTTAAAAAAAAATTAATTACAACAAAATTTGCAAAACCAATCCTGCAGTATAAGCCCATTGGTACTGCAATATTACCAAGTTCACACATTCAGCAGTAAAAGTCCAGTGGTACTGCAATATTACAAAGTTCACACATTCTGCAGTATCAGTCCATTGGTGCTGTGTGCTGTGCTCTGTCAATTTTGAGTTCAGTGGTGTTGCTGGGTCCTGTGATGTGTCCTGTTCAGTCCAGTTGTGCTGTGTCCTGTGCTCTGTGCTTCTAAGGGCATAGTTCTTTATTTCCCCATTATTCCCAAGTGTTTAAAAAATTAAAAAAAAGTTATGAAAAAAAATACAAAAAAATAATAAAAAAAATAAATAATTACTACAAAATTTGCAAAACCGATCCTGCAGTATAAGCCCATTGGTACTGCAATATTACCAAGTTCACACATTCTGCAGTATCTTGTGCTACATATAATGGAGACCAAAAATTTGGAGGATAAAGTAGGGAAAGATCAAGACACACTTCCTCCTAATGCTGAAGCTGCTGCCACTAGTCATGACATAGACGATGAAATGCCATCAACGTCGTCTTCCAAGCCCGATGCCCAATCTCCTAGTACAGGGCATGTAAAATCCAAAAAGCCCAAGTTAAGTAAAAGTAGCAAAAAGAGAAACTTAAAATCATCTGAGGAGAAACGTAAAGTTGGCAATATGCCATTTACGACACGTAGTGGCAAGGAACGGCTTAGGCCCTGGCCCGTGTTCATGACTAGTGGTCCAGCTTCACCCAAGGATCTAAGCCCTCCTCCCCCCCCCACAAAAAAATTAAGAGATTTATGCTGTCAGCAACAACAACAAAACAGCAAAGAACTCTGCCTTCTAAACAGATGACATCACAAATCCCCAAGGCGAGTCCAAGGGTGTTGGTGGTTGTGAAGCCTGACCTTCCCATCACTGTACGGGAAGAGGTGACTCCATCCAGCATTTTCAGCACGCCCTCTGCATATGCTGGAAGTATCACCCACAGTCCAGTTACAGATTTGGCTAATGAAGGTGTGAATGTTGTATACCGGGAGGAGGATATTGATGTAGCTGGCGCTGAGGAGGATGTTGATGATTATGATGCAGACAGATACCAAATTGCCTTTCTCAATTTCTATTTATATTCTAGATTATATAACGGCTGAATAGTTTTCTATTTTACTCCTAGTGGAGAGGGGATCTTATGCAGACAGATACCAAACTGCCTTTGTCCATTTCTTTGTATATTTGAATTTCTAGTTCTACAGTCTATGCAGGCTGCTTTTTTTATATTCAACTACAAGTGGAGGGCGGGGGGGCATAGATAGCCACCAAAGTAACGTGGGCCATTTAATTTCACTTTCTAGCTCCACAGTCTGTGCAGCCTGCTTTTTTTTATCTTCAAAGTATTTACAAGCCTTGCAATCTAAATTAACTAGAGGTAGTGACGTGCTAGAACTCCACCCTCTATAAGCTGCAGAGGATGGAGGAGCATCAAAAGGCCATTCAAGCCTACACAGCCACCTACGACATAGGAAAAGGAGTGGGGATGCGCCTGAGTCAAGCGCACTGGAGAATGATTTCCGTGTTGTGCAAGGTTCTGCAGCCATTTGAACTTGCCACACGAGAAGTCAGTTCCGACACTGCCAGCTTGAGTCAGGTGATTCCCCTGATCAGGCTTTTGCAGAAGCAGCTGGAGAAAGTGAGGGAGGAGCTGGTACACCATTGCGATTCCACCAAGCATGTAACTCTTGTGGGTGAAGCCCTTCGTACGCTTTGCCAGGATCCGAGGGTGGTCAGTCTTTTAAAGTCAGAGGAATACATTCTGGCCACCGTTCTCGATCCTCGGTTTAAAGCGTATGTTGTGTCTCTGTTTCCGGCGGATACAAGTCTACAACGGTGCAAAGACCTGCTGGTCAGGAGATTGTCCTCTGAAGAGGACCGTGACATGCCAACAGCTCCACCCTCATTTTCTTCCACATCTATGGCAGCGAGGAAAAGGCTCAGTTTTCCTAAAAGAGCCGCTGGCGGGGATGCTGATAACATCTGGTCCGGACTGAAGGACCTGCCAACCATTGCAGACATGTCTACTGTCGCTGCATTGGATGCTGTCACAATTGAAAAAATGGTGGAGGATTATTTTGCTGACACCATCCAAATAGACATGTCAGACAGTCCATATTGTTACTGGCAGGAAAAAAAGGCAGTTTGGAAGCCCCTGTACAAACTGGCTCTATTTTACCTGAGTTGTCCCCCTTCCAGTGTGTACTCGGAAAGAGTTTTAGTGCAGCGGGGAACCTGGTCAGTGAGCGGCGAAGGAGGTTGCTTCCTCACAACGTTGAAAAAATGATGTTTATAAAAATGAATAATCAATTCCTCAATGAAGTACTGCACTACCCTCCACATAGTACAGAGGGACCTGTGGTTGTGGAGTCCAGCGGGGACAAATTGATAATGTGTGAGGAGGAGGAAGTACACACTGTAGGGGAGAGGAATCAGAGGTTGAGGATGAGGACGACATCTTGCCTCAGTAGAGCCTGTTTATTTTGTACAGGGAGAGATGAATAGCTTTTTTGGTGTGGGGGCCCAAACAAACCAATCATTTCAGCCACAGTTGTTTGGTAGGACCTGTCGCTGAAATGATTGGTTTGTTAAAGTGTGCTTGTCCTATTTCAACAACATAAGGGTGGGTGGGAGGGCCCAAGGACAATTCCATCTTGCAACTCTTTTTTTGGCATTATGTGACCATTCAACAGTCGTTTGCCATGTTCAAAAAGTAAAACAAAATGTCAACAAATTCAAAAAATTAAACCAAAAGTAAAATGCCCTGTCATTATTTAAAACAAGAGGTATTGACGTGCTAGAATTACTGTAGTGTTTTATGTTATAAACACTACACTTGGAAGTTGGAGGAGGTATTATGGCCCCGGTACCAAATTTAGTACCGGGGCCACTCCACTTTGCAGTCAAGAAACTTTTTTGGTGGAATTCAGACCCGTGGAGGGTTTTTTAATTATATTGTGGCCCCGGTAAAAAATTGTGTACCGGGGCCACCCCACTACGCAGTCAAGAAACTTTTTTTTTGGAATTCAGACCCGTGGAGGGTTTTTTAATTATATTGTAGGGACCACTCCTCTACGCAGTCCAGATACATTTTTTGGTGCGATTAAGACCAGTTCAGGGTTTTTAAATTATATTGTGGTGACCACTCCTCTACGCAGTCCAGGTACATTTTTTGGTGCGATTAAGACCAGTTCAGGGTTTTTAAATTATATTGTGGTGACCACTCCTCTATGCAGTCCAGGTACATTTTTTGGTGCGATTAAGACCAGTTCAGGGTTTTTAAATTATATTGTGGTGACCACTCCTCTACGCAGTCCAGGCACATTTTTTGGTGCGATTCAGACCAGTTGATGTTTTTTTTTATTATGTTGTGGTGACCACTCCTCTACGCAGTCCAGGTACATTTTTTGGTGCAATTCAGACCAGTTCAGGGTTTTTAAATTATATTGTGGTGACCACTCCTCTACGCAGTCCAGGTACATTTTTTGGTGCGATTCAGACCAGTTGATGGTTTTTTTATTATATTGTGGTGACCACTCCTCTACGCAGTCCAGATACATTTTTTGGTGCGATTCAGACCAGTTGATGGTTTTCTTATTATATTGTGGTGACCACTCCTCTACGCAGTCCAGATACATTTATTGGTGCGATTAAGACCAGTTCAGGGTTTTTAAATTATATTGTGGTGACCACTCCTCTACGCAGTCCAGGTACATTTTTTGGTGCGATTCAGACCAGTTCAGGGTTTTTAAATTATATTGTGGTGACCACTCCTCTACGCAGTCCAGGTACATTTTTTGGTGCGGTTCAGACCAGTTGATGGTTTTCTTATTATATTGTGGTGACCACTCCTCTACGCAGTCCAGGTACATTTTTTGGTGCGATTCAGACCAGTTCAGGGTTTTTAAATTATATTGTGGTGACCACTCCTCTACGCAGTCCAGGTACATTTTTTGGTGCGATTAAGACCAGTTCAGGGTTTTTAAATTATATTGTGGTGACCACTCCTCTACGCAGTCCAGGTACATTTTTTGGTGCGATTAAGACCAGTTCAGGGTTTTTAAATTATATTGTGGTGACCACTCCTCTACGCAGTCCAGGCACATTTTTTGGTGCGATTCAGACCAGTTGATGGTTTTCTTATTATGTTGTGGTGACCACTCCTCTACGCAGTCCAGGTACATTTTTTGGTGCAATTCAGACCAGTTCAGGGTTTTTAAATTATATTGTGGTGACCACTCCTCTACGCAGTCCAGGTACATTTTTTGGTGCGATTCAGACCAGTTGATGGTTTTCTTATTATATTGTGGTGACCACTCCTCTACGCAGTCCAGATACATTTTTTGGTGCGATTCAGACCAGTTGATGGTTTTCTTATTATATTGTGGTGACCACTCCTCTACGCAGTCCAGATACATTTATTGGTGCGATTAAGACCAGTTCAGGGTTTTTAAATTATATTGTGGTGACCACTCCTCTAAGCAGTCCAGGTACATTTTTTGGTGCGATTAAGACCAGTTCAGGGTTTTTAAATTATATTGTGGTGACCACTCCTCTACGCAGTCCAGGTACATTTTTTGGTGCGATTAAGACCAGTTCAGGGTTTTTAAATTATATTGTGGTGACCACTCCTCTACGCAGTCCAGGTACATTTTTTGGTGCGGTTCAGACCAGTTGATGGTTTTCTTATTATATTGTGGTGACCACTCCTCTACGCAGTCCAGGTACAATTTTTGGTGGGATTCAGACCATTTGAGGGTTTTTAAATTATATTGTGGGGACCACTCCACTACGCAGTCCAGAAAGATACCTCGTTGCAAACGTTTTGGACTAATAACAATATTGTGAGGTGTTCAGAATACACTGTAAATTAGTGGAAATGATTGTTATTGAATGCTATTGAGGTTAATAATAGCGTAGGAGTGAAAATAAGCCCAAAAACTTGATTTTTGAACTTTTTATGCTTTTTTCAAAAAAAATCTGAATCCAAAACCTTAAATCCGAACCAAAACCTTTCGGCAGGTGTTTTGCGAAACAAATCCGAACCCAAAACCTCAAGAAAATCCGAATCCAAAACACAAAACACGAGACACCAAAAGTCGCCGGTGCACATCCCTAATCTCATGCAATATGGCCATGCAACTTAATTGAATTTGTGATTTACTTGGTTTCATTTTAAATTAATTTCCATATCATTGGTTTACATATTCCACGAATGCATAAGGGATGTCCCATTGGAGGATTACACACACATATATACTTTATTTCAGATAATGACTCATGATATCAATTTTGTCACTATTTTTTTTACATTCTAATGAACTTAATCAGACATTAAAAAAGGACAAAATGTACCAAGATATTGCAATTACATCTATTTCCAGTCTGCATCAGTAAATGATAACAGGAAAGGGAGAGATGTCTACCTGTAACGTACAGTCTGGATCTACTGTAGACTAGAGCATTTGTACTTGATGACAGTAATCTGTATTCCTGGCTCACAAACAAAGCTGTTAAATCCCCATTACAAATGGCTAAACTGGGGCACATTAAACTACTCATTTAAATAGCCCCTGAAACATTTATAAAGGGCAATGTTAAAAATTTACAAAACATTAAAATCTTTCTATAACCAACGCACATTATACTGTGAAATGCATTGCATTTGAAAGCATTTAGAGGTTTTATTCACATGTTCATATAATCTTTTAATAGTGAAAAATAATAAAATATTTAATCAAATATATATAAATTTAAATAAGTGCATAATTCCATAGCCAGACATGCTAACATGAGACATTTGATCCAGTATTTCTCACTTACTTATTGACTGTATTAAACAATGTGTAATTGTTAATGTCATGTAAAAGACTCACTGTTCACCTGCAACGAGTACCTAGAGAGACAATAGCAACACTAACAGCAGATCCCTCCTAGGTCCCCAGATACTTAGCCGATCCTGAAGGACAACTATGGGATGAGCCATACACTTCTCACGAGGAATTTAGCAATCTAAACCCCTCAGAACTTCACTGTAGAGAAAAAAAAACAGACAGGTTACTGAAGGATAGGAATACTGGATGGAAGCCCCTCTTGCATCCAGTATTCCTATCCTGTCCGAGGTGACAACAGGGAATAGACCTAAATAACTCTACCCCGATTGCTGATACCTCCTTTTGCTCTAGGCCTGGGCGCTGGACTACGGATATTCGAGACAGTGAAAAATCCCACCTGAACATCATTGTACGGGTGAGAGCCCTACCAGGAGAGAGATGAAACTGGAAAATAGTACTCACCAGGAGAACGGTCACCTCCTTTTGATAGCCGTCTGCATGATGCTACTTGGAACCTAGAAACAGGGGTGACACAACACACAACTGCTCCACAGCGCTAGCTAGCTGCTCGAATGTGCCTCCCACCCCAGCGTTAACTTTAACAATAACTGCAAAACAAACCAGTTCACTGATCCTACCAGCAAACTATGTGACCAGACTCTGCGCAGTTCTAGCGCTAATACTGCTACTGGGTGTAGTGCATTGCTCCAACTCACCTCACAGTTCCAAGATACAAATCACAAAATACACCAGATACCAAAACCCTACTTATAATTGAAGCATGAATTCTTGATCTTATAAAGGTACCAGACAAGGACATACAGCACAGTATATTACCTGCAAGTGACCACCACAAAAATGGCCACTTGATTACAATACAGAGGAAACATGCTGAAAGAAAACTGCACAGCTCGGGATACATACAGTACGGTATATGCAATACGTTACCCGGCACTTCTACCTAACTAAGCCACTAACTTAACTCCAGGGGAACGAACCAGGTACAGTCTTAATAGCCGGGGTACCTACTAACTGCTGCTGGCCTAATGCCTGGGTTAAATGGGACCACAGGCTACTCCTGGTCCTAATTTGAGGTCATAGGCTTCCAGCCTGAATCTAAATTTGTTCACAGGCCTTAAACCTGATTTACTGATGGCCAAGGAAGATTTTAACTAATCCCTAATGCCTTCGGACCTTGCACCCACTGTTGACCACGGACCTAGCGCCCGAATTGTGGAATGAGCCCTGTGCCCAACCTACCTACAGGAGCTATACTTACCTGCTCCACACAGGATACCCACCTTTTTCCAGTGTCTCTTCCAGTCTCTCCAGCCAATTCAATTTAACCTGTATGAAGTCCTGTCTCGAAACATATGCAGTTTTTGTGTGAAAGGAACAAAGTCCTGTTAACAGTGGTAACAATTATCCGTATTTCTTCACTGGTCTGAGCATGGATGAAAATCTGTTTGAACAAAATAGGAGCAGATGAAAAGTACATAATTCAAGGCACTTCTGAACAGCACATAAACCACTGTTCTCTAATACTTGTTTATTTCTGGTGCATTGTGTTTCTAAAGCACTATTTCAAAGCATGTCAAAATTCTCAGAGACAGTTGCATGTATCATGACATGAACATATAATGGCCCATATCTGAGTGATTCCTGTCCAGCAGGTTTTCCATCAGTTAAAAAGGACTTTCCTGTCAACTACTGTGCTGACCCATCCACAACCACAGCGATGAGCTTTTAGAACAGTTAGAGTAGAGATTTTCACCTTTAGCAGCTGCCTTTCCAGTAGATCTTTATGTGTTCACAGGTACTCAGATGCCACAAGTTCTTAAGCTAAGAGTAGTGAAAGCTCATCAAAGGTGGCTGCAGCGCAGATGGAACTGGGTGCACTAGCCTACATTGGAGCCGGTGGTCAGTGGCAGGCCGAGGTCAGGGGTCCAAAGCAAACAGGTAAATCGATATCCAAGCAGAGGTCAGCATCACAGGCGAAACAGTGAAGTCCAGAATACAAGGCAAAAGGTCAGGGCAACAGGAAAACAGGTAAGGTCCAAGGTACAGGCAAGGGTCACAACAGTAGACCAGGCAAATAGGAATCAAACAGCAGGTCAACACAGCACAAGACTGGAAACTCTATAAAAGTCAGAGTGGCTTAGCTCTACCTGCCTTAAATACTACATGTAGCCAATCAGGACCAAGGAGGAAGATCACATGATTAGGCCCCCAGAAGCTAGTTAAATAAACTAATAAACCCTAATTAGCCTGCAGGCTTTACAAATTAATGTGCACACGCCCGGCTGCCCTTTATTCCGGGACGTGGTGCTCTGCACATTAGTGTCCGGCCGTTGCCCTAGCAACGGTCGGGCCGGTAACTGGGGCGCCAGGCACAGAGGAGAGCAAACCACGATGGCAATGGACACTGCCTTGGCTCCTAACAGTCCCCCCCCCTTGAGGAGGGGTTAGGAAACCCTGACACCCTGGCTTCCTGGGGAATTGTTTGTAGAACTCTTTAATAAATCTGTCAGCATGAAGAGGCTTCCATGGGACCCAGGCACGCTCTTGCAAACCACGGCCCTTCCAATGGACCAAAAGGTGAATCTGCCCCTGGACTCTCTTTAAAACAAGTATTTTTTCTATCAAAAATTCCCGATGTCTATCCACATTAACTGAGTGCAGCCTCCAAAACGGAACCCGTTTAAGTTTGCTAGAAAAAATGACAGGCTTGAGCAAAGAGCAATGAAAAGTGTTGAGAATTTTCAAAGAGCGATTAACTAGAGATGTTCACTGATCGCCGGGTTCTGGTTTTGGTTTTGGTTTTGGATCTGAATTAACTTCGTGTTTTGGTTTTATTTTTTTCAAAACCACCCTTGCCTGTTTTGGTTTTGGTTTTGGTTTGGATCCCTAATTTTTCCTAAAATCCCTATTTTTTTTGCTATAAGCAAATAATTTTGCTTTTTATTCCCCCTACATTATTATTAAGCTAAATAACACTAATTTCAAGTCATTTGCAGTCAATTTTGACCACCTCACAGGTCACAATATTATTTTCATACACTTTCAAACAAAGACTGTAGCAGTTCTTGCCAGTGATAAGAAGAAGGCCATTGTCATGCTTGGGCATAAGACCAAAAAATCCACCTCTTATGTGTGGAATTATTTTTACCCAAATTGTCTAGCCATTTGTAGCATTGTAAAGCCACAGTCAGTAGATGTAGGGACCTTAACCATCTAGGAACCTCATCCATGTTACGCCAGTTGAAGCCAGTTCATGGAAAGCTTTTGTGAAAATCAAAAACTTATCATAAAAAATATCAACAAGCAGTCCAGCATCAGTTACCTCCCTTTTCTCAGCTAGATCCCTGCACCTGCAATCTACACCCCAACACCTTCATCATCAACATCCTCACAAGTGATCGGAGTTAGTTCTGCATCCATGTTTCTAAGGCGAGTTGACTCCTCCCCTATCCAGGAATTCTTAGAAGAATCCTTGAGCGTTAGGCTGGGGGTGGATCTTCAACCCAGAAGCAGACCAAGAAAAAGACTACTAGTAGTTTACAACAATTGACTGTTAAACAATCCTTTGCAAGAGGAAGCAAGAATGAAAGCTGTAACCCAGTCGCAAAAGCGGACCACAGACGCCATGGCGACTATGCTAGTATTAGATCTGTGCCCAATATCCACTATTGATGCAGCTGGATTTAGACAGTTACTTGAGGTCTTCTGTCCCCATTACCAAATTCCTTTACAATACCATTTTGCTAGAAAGCTATTCCTCACCTTTACCAGAAGGTTTGTAAAAATGTAATTATTGGGCTACAAAATGCCATTCTATCCACTTTACACTTAACCACAGATATGTGGACAAGTGGAACTGGGCAGACTGAAGATTATTGGATTTTGACAGCCCACTGCGTTGGTGATTCGCCTTCACCAGCAGGGACAGCAGCAGCATGTACCCAAGAACGTCCCATTATTCAGAGTCAGGCTACTTTCTGTATCACATGCTTCACTAAGAGGCATATTATTATTATTGTTATTATTGTTATTATTATCGTAGATTTGTTAGGCACCACAGTGCTCCACAGTGCCGTACAGTAGGGAAGACAAGGACATACATAAAACAAGACATACACAAAACAATAACATACAAGGCAGACAAAATGAATGTAGACATGAAAACAAGGGGTATGGAGGACCCTGCTCATTAGAGAGCTTACATTCTAAAGGGAAGGGGGCACAGCTGAAACAAGAGGAGCGAGTGTGGCTCAGAGTAGAGATTGGGAAAGCTGTGAGGGTGCATTAGTGTGAATAGTGTTATCGAGGATAAGGTCACCTCTAAAAAAGAGATGGGTTTTCAAAGAGCATCTAAAGAGTTAAAGGCTGTAGGAAAGTCTGATTTAGCGTGGTAGGGAATTCCATAAGCGGGGAGCAGCATGGGAGAAGTCTTGAAGGTGGGAGTGAGACGTGGTTATCAGAGACGAGACAAGGCGCAGGTCAGAGGTAATCCTGCTGACAACCTGTTTCAAAAACTAAGGGATGTCATTGCAACATGGCTTATCCTGCTTGGACTCTCCAGAGGATATGTGATTTCTGATAACGCCACCAATATTGTTAGAGCATTACAGCGGGGGGAATTTCATCACATTTCGTGTTTTGCTCACACAATCAACTTTGTGGTACAGAACTTTTTAAAAAATGAGAATGACATGCAGGAGATGCTGTCTATGTCCCGAAATATTTAGAGTCATTTTCGAGATTCTGCAACAGCATGTAGGAGAATGCAGCAGCTACAAGAAGAATGGAATTTAGGGGGAATGTACTTTAGTCCAGCGCAGTGGAGAATACTTTCTGTGTTGTGCAAGGTGCTGAAACCACTCAAAGTAGTCACCTGTGAAGAGACTGCAGACACTGTTAGCTTGAGTCAAGTGATTCCCCTAAGTAGACTTTTTGAAAAGCAGCAAGAGAAATTGAAGGAGGAAATGATACAAAGCAATTCCGCTAATTATGTTGGTCTTGTAGATTATGTACTTTATTCGGTTCGCCAGAATCAAAGTTAGTTATCGACATCTTGAAATCGGATCATTACATTTTGGCAACTGTGCTTAATCCTAGGTTTAAGAGCTATGTCTTTTTTCTTTCATCTTTCTTTCTTTCTTCTTTCTATATATTCTTTTTTTCCATTTGACCCAGATCTCAATAGATGCAATGAGCTCCTGGCCAGCAAGCTGACAGTTCAAGTGGCACATGACACAATAACGTCTCCTCCTTCACTTTCTCTGGAAATTGCTGCTAGGAAAAAACTTAGCTTTCTCAAGACACCCAGTGGTGATGCAGATGAGTCAGCATAACATTTTGACATTTGGTCTGATCTAAAAGAATTGCCCAAAAATCGTGACAGCTCTTCCGTAAAATGAACTACAAATTCCATGAGGAAGGCCTTTACCGGCAATTACATGAAAGTACACAGACTTCTGTGATGGTGGATTCCAATGGGAATGAATTAGTATTGTTTGAGGATGATGTACACACTGATGAGGGTGTATATGACGAAAGTGTAGATTGCAGGTGCTGAGATTTAGCTGAGAGAAGGGAGCTAGCTGATGCTGGTATGCTTGGTAATATTTTAGGTAGAATGGCATCTTGGCAATTTTATGTTTTTCTACAGTAAGCTTTCACTTTTATTAGAGAGGTGTTTTTTTCTTTACAAAGGTACAAGCTTTTTATTTACATTTTTGTTTCCCTGACTTAAAACCAGTATGCACTTGACCATAGACTTTAGCACATGAGGTAGATGGATTAATATCATCATGACTGAGACTGGAAAGTGACAAGAACAATACCACCCCTCTTCTTTCTGTATGAGCACAGTAGAATGTCACTGGAGACTTTTAAGAACACCGACAGCACTTTTATTACAATTTCTGTTTCAGCACTGAGCCTTGCCTCCTCTCCTGTTTTTGAGTGAGCTATGGTACAGTAAAATGTAATTGCAGATTTAGACCAAGACTGCCAGCCCTATTATTTCAGCAATGACAATTAGCAATGGAGCAATGGAGCTCTCCTCTTTGTGTGTAACCTATATAACACAGTACAATTTGACTGCAAATTCAGAAGACCAAGGCTGCCAGCCCTAGTATTTCAGCAATGACATTTAGCAATGGAGCAATGGAGCTCTCCTCTTTGAGTGTAACCTATATAACACAGTACAATTTGATTGCAAGTTCAGAAGACCAAGCCTGCCAGCCCTAGTATTTCAATTTCAGCAATGACAATTTGCAATGGAGCAATGGAGCTCTCCTCTTTGTGTGTTATCTATATAATACAGTACATTTGGACTGCAGATTTAGAAAACCAAGCCTGCCCTAATAATTTTATTTCAGCAATGACAATTAACAATGGAGCAATGGAGCTCTCCTCTTTGTGTGTTACCTATGATTTCTGTGCATGTGTGGATTGCAAGGGTTGTATGGAATATATTAGGCAGCAAGTATACAGTCAGTTCTTGAAGATGATGCGTTGGAAGAAGGAGAAGTGGGCAAGTGTAGGGATCTGAGCGACTTTTTCAAGTGCCAAATTGTGATGGCTAGATGACTGGGTCAGAACATCTCCAAAAACTATGGGTCTTGCAGGGAGTTCCCAATGTACAGTGGTTAGTACCTACCAAAGTGGTGAAGCTGTGATAGCTAGGCTGTCTGGTCCAATTGCACAGAAGAGCTACTGTAGCACAAACTGCTGAAAAAGTTAATGATGGCTATGATAGAAAAGTGTCAGAACACACAGTGCATCGCAGCTTTCTGCATATGGGTCTGCATAGCTGCAGACCGGGCAGTGTGCCCATGCTGTCCCTGTACAACACCAAAAGCACCTTCAATGGGCATGTAGGTGCCAGAATTGGACCATTGGATAAATTGAAGAAGGTGACCTGTTCTGATTAATCACATTTTCTTTTACATCATGTGCAAGTAGCACCTACCTAAACATTGTGGCAGACTAACTACATCCCTTCATGGCAACGTATTTTCCAGATTGTAGTAGCCTCTTTCAGCAGGATAATGCATCCTGCCACACTGCAAAAAGTGTTAAGGAATAGTTTCAGGAACATAGCAAAGGGTCCATGGTTTTGACTTGGCCTCCAAATTACCCAGATCTCAATCCGATCGGTTATCTGTGGGATGCTGGAAAAACAGATCAGAGCTATGGAGGCCACACCTTTCAACTTACAGGAATTGTGGAAAAGAATCTGATGCTAATGTCTTGGTGTCAGATACTATAGGACAAGTTCAAAGGTCTAGTGTAGTCCAAGCCTCGACAGGATAGAGCTGTTTTGGCAGCAGGAGGGGTACCTACACAATATTAGGCAGGTGGTTATAATGTTGTGACTGATCGGTATATATATATATATCTTTTGGTATAGCCTTGCCTCTTCCTGACCACAGCTTGCTACTCTCTACACACTGGATTTTACCCAGCTTGATCCTTCTTATCTGCATTTTTTCACCAGTTATCTTGCTAAGAACTGTCTATGAGGGCCACGACCTGCACGTCCCACGCAGCCAAACCCATTGCTCCTTGTGAGGGTCCCTGGCGCCACCAGGGATGTATTAGACTCCACACCTTGAAGTTGCATTGCGTCAATTGTAGCAGGTATGTTCTATCTTGGTGAAAAGTCTGACAACTGTTCAATAAGCTTATTTAATTGATGCAATAGATGGATGTTTAAGTCTATTATTGTTTGTTACTGAAAACTTATTTATTTCAGTGTTTTTTTCTTTTATATAATTTTCATGGGGTTCCTCATTTGTATTTATTTTAATAGGGGCATTTCAGCTTTTTAGAGTTTAATAATACACTTTCTATTTTTATCTCATGTTTGACCCACCATATAAATAGGTTGAAGCAGTAATTACACGACTGAATAGATACTCTATGTTTTCAAGCCTTGTGAATTTCTTATTAAATTTATACATGTTCTTCCACAACCATGCCAAAAATAATAGTCGGCATAGGTGGCTTCATTAATTTATACTTTTTTTGGCTTTATATGGCCTCTTATTTACCAATGCTGCAGGGTATAAAGCCCTAGGCCATACTAATCTGTTTGACATTGACACCTAAACCACAACAGTAAAGGACTTCACTAATGGTTTGCTGTTGCATGGTCAATAAATGGAAGATCTGTAATAATAAGTATTGAAATATTTTGATTATTATCACTGTAAATTAAACAGAGTAATTTATATTCCATGCACCAAAAGATTCTAGGCAGGAACAAATTATATTATAGCATATAAACAATTATGTGCATGTTATTTAAATCAGTCAATAATAAAATGATAGGGTACCTCTAAATCCTTCTAGTTATGTCTCTACACAGGCATTTAAATCATTATGTAAGGAAATATACCAGCTCAGCATGTTTGTAATATGTAGTTAATCTGCCTCCAAAGAACTAAACGTTAGACTGTTTCTTCAAAGAACAATAGAAACTGAGGCAACATGAGGAGTAATTACACAAGATAGAATATTATCAGAATGATATTTTAAAATAGCTGAAACTCAGGCAGATATGTGGAGCTATTACGTATATATAATAGTCGTAAATAGTATATGGTGCACTTTCATTTAAAAGCAACTGGTATTTTAGCTATAAGTTTAATTTAACAAACACATGGACTCTGCTAATTCTCAGCACAAGATAGGAGCCATGCTGGGACACCAAAGAGGCTGTGTTTTGAGAAACAGCACCAGTATAGCATTAATTCAGTATCATCAAGAGTGATAACAATTTGTCCCTCCGCTGGAGCTAAAGAACAGAGACTTTTTTTTTTCTTAAGTGTTTACTTAGCATGCCTGAAATCAATAACAATATAAAGGTATCTGTAAGAATTCCAGAAGCCTTCACACAATATATCTCTCTCAATGCAGGTGGATCATTTTAAATTCATGTTGTAAGAACATCAATATATGAAATATTTCATAACATCTATTATCTACTTATGTGAGAAGAAATATGTGCATTTGGAAAACCCAGTGGAATACTGCCTTAATCTATTACAGAGAAGCACAATTTTCTGTAACTTAATTTGCTAAGTTAATGAACCTAGTAAATTCACTTTGATGTCTTCACAAGCTAATATGTTAGATCTAATTTATTTGGCAAAAATGGACAAATTTATTCTTAATTGAGTTGACTGCAAAACAAACACAACTATGCTATAGAAAATATGATTTGCACATTTGTAGATAGGTAACTAGCATTGGCTGACTTATATGTCCTTTCTAGTATACTTTAGATTCCAACAGGACTGACAAATTATATATAATTATTAGTGGTATTGTTAATATTTTTTTTTATATAGCGCTAGGATGCTCCTTAGCACTTTATAATTGTGAACACACACAGTAATAAAACAAGACTGGGTATTAACAAACAGACTAAGTGGTAAGTGGTCCCTGCTCACAGGCTTACAAACTATAGGGAAACAAGAGTTTTATACTAAAGGTTAAGTGCCACATACTTCATATTGGTCCAGGCAGACTACAATGGGAAAAAGTGCTTAGTGGGGATGTGTGATCAGGTCATACAGCAATGATGGTTTTGGGATCAGAGGATTGCATTAGTATAGAAGGAGACTAAATGTACATTTTGAGTGAACTGTTAAGAGGGATGGTACTTGGGTAAAATAGACTAGGAATGTTAGAAGATGATTCAGGAACTTGATAAACTTGCCTAAAGAGGTGAATTTACAGGAAACACATGAAGGATTGGAGGCTAGGGGGTAAATGTATCAAGCTGAGAGTTTTCTGATGGGTTAGCTATCATTTATTTAGTACATTCTACAAAACGATAGCTAGAATCTGATTGGTTGCTATAGGCAACATCTCCACTTTTCAAACCCCCCCCGGAAATCTCTCAGCTTGATACATTTATCACCAGGTCTTGTTGTAAGAGTGATCAAATTCCCTGAACTGGTAGTTGCTCAAATCAATTTATAGGCTATAACAGGTGCATGAAAGGGTGGGGTTATCCTAAAAGGAAAAAACAGAGACAAATCCCCCCAGCACACTGCTATAGCCAGCAACAGATCTGCTATTTCTACTGTAGATAAAAATGCAAAAGTCTCAGTTGCACACATTTGCAAATGTATGCCGAAGCCACCCACCACGACAAAGGCTCTTCTGCTAATAGGGTGGTCCTACTCTAAACAATGAGAGTCCCATATATTTGGGCCATACATATGTGTTTTTAAATTGAGAGCTAACTTACCAAAGAGGTACCCCAGAGACCTCCAAATAGCAATCCAATGTCAGTACTTCCCCTCAGCTACTGACACCAACATGCCTCTCAGACAAATAATGAACTGGTAGTTGCTCAAATTAATTTATAGGCTATAACAGGTGCATGAAAGGGTGGGGTTATCATAAAAGGTACAGCCAGAGGAAAGACCGGTAACCATGAATGGGAATTGAGTTGGGAGATATTTTGAAACAAGGGAATAAATGTGTGCCAGTGCAGTGGCGTTTATGGCTTTGTATGTTAATAGAACTATTTTATATTTGAATAGCAAATGTAGGCCACCAGTGTTGGAACTGTCAGAGTGGAACAGCAATAGAACATTTTGCAAGGAAAATTAGTCTAGTCATTACATTCAAAATAGATTGGACTAGTAAGAATGGAATTGCAATTGTTAATACAGAAGGTTATGAATGCTTGAATTAAGTTTTTTTACAATATCTAGTGTGAGACGTACATATTTTGGAAATGTGTCTTAAATGTTTGCAACAGGATTGGGAGACAAATTTGATGTAAGGATCAAATATATGTTCTAAATCAAAGATGACACAGTAAGCTTGGGATGTGGAGTTTCTGGTTGGTTGTCAACAGAATTAGTGGTATCAGGTAGGTAATCTTTTCACTGGTCTGCTGAAGGGTGGGATGATTATAAACTCAGTGTTTTAAAGACCGAATTTGAGGTGATGTGAGGACATCTAAGATGAAATGAAAGAAAAACATTTAGCAACATGAGCCAGCACAGAGAGGATAGAAACATTTGCATATCATCTGAATAGAGGGTGTATTGAATTCCAATGGAGATCATTTGTTTTGCAAGACAAGTAGTAGAGATGGAGATAAAGAGAGAGCCTAGAATTGAGCCACATGATACAATAAGTGATACAATCGGTATTAGTCATCAAATAATTGAACACCTTAGTAAGTGCAGTGGATGTTGGGATCGAAAGCCTGACTGTAGAGGGTCCAATAGGTGTGTAGGGAAAGGTAGTATGTGAGCTGACTGTATAAAGGAGCTTGGATGGGCATGCGAGTTGAGAGATGGGACAGTAATCTGAGTGAGAGGCGGAGAAGGGAGCATATATTTCATCTTTATTTATGGAATCAAGTTAAGACAAGGTGCCAGAGAATACAGGAAAATAATATAGCAGGTTGTTGTTCAGGAAAGAGAATACCATTTCATGCCAGATCTTGCCAACCTTGTCCTTGGAATAGGAAGTAAGATAAAGAGCATGATGGTCAAAGAGGTTGGTGTGGGTGTGTTAAGAACATATTTAAATATATTAAGGAAGCATTTGGGATTAGAAGCATGAGTGTCAGGCACCGTCCCTGCACCGCTCTCATATAGCGGGGACGGTCGCCTGCCATTTCTGGCTGGGGGAGTCCTGTTCCTTGGCAACAGGGATACCGCCCTTGCATCTCCTGATACACGTGCAGTAGCGAGTCCCATTGCTAGGCAGTGTGACGCTATCTTCTAGCTTCCTTTCGGCGGTCAGTGACATTCAAAACTAGTGAATCATATATATTGTTTGTTTGTGCTGGCAAATCCTGTTTTGCTCTAATTCACAGAATCCCCGCTGTGATTCACCCGACCAGCTTTTTGTCAGCCATCAACTAGCTCTGTGGAAACAGCAGAGTGACTGAAAGCTAGAAAACCCTAAAAAGTTAAAATGTAGGGGTTAGTAAATGTCAGCATACAAAGCAGGTACATAAAAATAATAACAGCTACATAATTTCCATCTTGGTTTTGCATAAGCCATCATTTCCTAATATGGCCCAGATTCAACAAACTTGAAGAGCGGCATTTCTAAAGCTATAATTTTTCCTTAGTGCATGTTTAGTGAGAGTGCTCTAGGGTGTGCCCTGCTGTACTTTTAACCTCTGTACTTCAAGTAGTCATGGATGTTGGCGTAGTCATGACTGAATTTTATATTTTTTCTCAGAATTATTATCTAATTACATACTTTAAGTGATTATCTGATAACTTACAGTTTGCACTTCACAACTGGAATCAGGAAAAGCTTTGTTGCCAGAATGACCAACATGTACATGATCATCCCCAAGGATAAATGTACAGTACACATTTTTATTTCTATTTTTGCAACTGTAATCTGGTTTGTCACGTCTTGCAAGCGAGAAGACGTGCCCTGTAGCTGCCGTGCCCAGGAAGAGGGCAAAGAAAGAAGAGACTGCAAACTACTTACCGGTCCTGCGTTCCAGTGGTGAGTACTTCCATTCTTCCCCAACAGGTCCCGGCAGCAGAGGGCAAGTGAGCCAATTAGGGCTCACCTTCCCCTGCTGGCCAATCGGATAGGCCGCGTTTTTACACAAGTTTCTCCCAAAGAAGACTATGATGGCTTTCCATATGTAATATCAGAGATCAGGTCCCGAACATTGTTCTGTAGTCACTTTGACTGATCCTTTCTGCACTTACTACAGTACACACTTGATCATCATCATTATCAATGTCACTCTGAAACTATTTCCAAACCATTGATTTTGGTATGCGCCTGTCCTTTTACATAATATATGGCTTTTTATTTCTTGAATTAGGGGCTTTCTTGTTCCTAAGGTTGTAGGTGGTGAAGAACTAGCAGCTATGGCACTATCTGGTATTACATTATTGGTTTCACTTATTCTATGACAAATAACACTTTTTTCACAGTATAATATATTTGGAGGGGGGTGGTTTGAGGCAGTTGTGCGTCTCAGATGAAGATGACGGGGCAAACATTTTGAGTGCTTTTTATGTGCCTCATGAATGGCAGCTAGTTGTGGGACTGTTTTCATCATTACACTTTGATTCAACTTTGCCATTTGTGAAAATGTGTTGTATAATTTAGTTTAAATTTGTGATGTTTTGTCAACAGAATCTGTGAATACAAATGCTTTGCATTGTGCTTTACTGACAAATGTTTACAGATGAGGAGGCATCAGCTTTACATTTCTTTTGCTTGGTTATCACTGGCACTACCATTGCTTCTTTTCCTGTACAATGTACTTAGTGTCGTGTCCTTGATTTATCACTTGGTAGTAAATTTTCACATTCATCTTACCATATCTGAGCATAGGATGAGAGTAAATGTCCTTTCTCATCATCCCTCTGGAGGTGATTATCATATTGCAGTATTCTGCCTCACCATGCTCATCCTCAAACTGCTGCACATATTTGTAATTTTAGATGTACTTTGCTTTCAGCACTGCTAGGCTAATCACTTGGCTGCATCTCCAACCTTAGGATCCCGTGGGTCAAAGTCAGTAAACAGGTGACCCTACGGATGTAGCTATAAGAGGTGAACATTTGTAGTGCAGATGCACCTCCTTACTGGCAATTGTGGCTTTAATGTAATTGATAACAGTTTCGTTTAACTGCACTTGTAGAACTACACCTGTTGATAAATAGCTGGTTATTATAGCTGCATGGATTCCTTACTCTCTGACACACATCCTTCACATTAGCGCTCTCACACCCTTGGATTCCAGCTTACTTTTAACTCATGCTCAACTGCAACTATCGAACAGGTAATCACAATTTAAAGTCTCTCCTGTGCTTCAGTTAGTGTTCCTGTGCACTCTCAGATCCTTTGTACTCTCAGATCAGTTTAGCAGTACTCTGCACTATGTGTCCTTCATAGGGCCTGATGCTGTGTTGGATGCATATGTGTAAAAATGTACGCTCAAAAAAGCTGCGTGTAAAAATATTGTATTTATGCTCACATGCTGAGAGGTCCACAAAATATAAGCAACTCTGCACGAGCAGCATATGCTACCATGAACGTACAGATACATCTAGCCTAAAGAATGCTTGTTTGTGATTGTACAGTGCAGCATATGCCGTATTTCTGAATTTAACTACTTGCAATTAACAAAGGGCTCCTAACAACCCCTTACATCATATACTACACAAATACAGCAATGTAATATTAACACTACACATTTCTGCTGTACTGCCACATCCCCATGATTGTTACTATGTTATTATGTATCTATTGATTGTCTATGCATTGACTATTGGCAATGTACTGCAATGTACTGTGACTGTCCAATTTTTGGACTCTGTTGGACCTTTGCAATGCTAATATCTAACATTAATCATATTGTATAACAAAAATGCATTCTACGTTATAGAACAGAAAGCATCATGTTTGTTCCCATGCTCAGATTATGTGGACACCACTATGAATTACACTACTAGCACACATTTGTTCTACAAGTCTTACAGGCCACTGAATTGCCCCAGACTTGGTTCTGTAAGCAAATACAAAGTGCTTTATTTACACTGACAAAACAGTGAAAAAATAGGATAATATAGTTCAATTAGTGACTCTCTGAAGTTGCAATGACGCAATCATTTGGCTTGGCCATAATGACTGTTCTAAGGCCTACTGTGTTATGACTACATAAAAAACATGGTTTTCAAATAGAATAAGATGCTACATTTATTTACCTTCATCCAAGTTAATCCTCAATGGGCCTCCTCGTCAGTCATCTCCTCCTCCTGCCCCATCTCGCCTGACAACTCATCCTCTGCCACCTCCACCACCGCCACTTCCTGCTACTGCCCTTCCTTCACAGCCACCTCCTACTCTGTGGCCTGGGCAGCCTGTGAGGCCTGCTCTCTCCGTCACTGCACTGTGAAACACAAAATCACAATAGTTTGTTCTGTTTTTTGTTCAAAAACTTCTCAGCTATAATGCACACTTATGTAACTTAATGTTAAGTTTTGAAACTATGCCAATAAATTATATACTAATTTACTATACTCTGCTCTTTGTGCAGTTGTTTTGGTTACAAAGCTTACATAATAACTTGAGCAACCTTTATAAAGGGGTTTGCATAATACATCAGTCACAATAACTATTCTTAATATTATAATCATTTTTATAGTATTTTGTTTGATTACAGTTGTTAATCTTAAAAAGATCAATAACAATTACATAGCATCATCATCATCACCATTTATTTAAATAGCGCCACTAATTCCGCAGCTCTGTACAGGGAACACACTCACTTCAGTCCCTGCCCTATTGGGGCTTACATTATAAATTCCCTAATATAAACACACACACACACACAGACACAGACAGACAGACAGACAGACAGACAGACAGACACACAGACTAGGGTCAATTTATTAGCGGCCAAATAACCTACCAGCATGTTTTTTTGGAGTTTTTTTTTATTACAGTTGTTAATCTAAAAAAGATCTATAACAATTACATAGCATCTTTTTTGTCCTTTAGGGGGTGTGGTGAGGGCCAAATGAAATGATATATTTGCAAATAACATTCCAAAGCCATTAAAGATTTGGATCTATTTGACATATTTTAAAGATAACAAGTAGTCTCTTGAAAATGAACTGCTAATGTATGCCTCCTAGGGCTAGATTTACTAAGCTGCGGGTTTGAAAAAGTGGGGATGTTGCCTACAGCAACCAATCAGATTTTAGCTTTCATTTATTCAGTACCTTCTACAAAATGACAGCTAGAATCTGATTGGTTGCTATAGGCAACATCCCCACTTTTTCAAACCTGCAGCTTAGTAAATCTAGCCCCTAGGGCTAGATTTACTAAGCTGCCGGTTTGAAAAAGTGGGGATGTTGCCTATAGCAACCAATCAGATTTTAGCTTTCATTTATTCAGTACCTTCTACAAAATGACAGCTAGAATCTGATTGGTTGCTATAGGCAACATCCCCACTTTTTCAAACCCGCAGCTTAGTAAATCTAGCCCTTAATCTTACTCCACAGCTACTTTCTGATTAAAAAAACAAAACTGTTGGGAATCTTAGCATGTTTTATTTCCAGAGCACAAAAGGAGAAACAATTATATTTATTAAAAATAAATACATTTAAAGACAGAGCAATAAATTCAAAAGTACATTGCAGCACACTAACCATACAAAACGCACAAGTCTAGCCAAATATAATTGTATGTAAATGACTTAAGCAGAAAATTATGCTGACCTTCTGTTGCTAGCTTGAGACACATTCGCTATTGGGGATAATATAAATTAAAATATAGCATAGCTCCATAGAACTCCAGTGCTGTGTTGGTCTGTTCGCAAATAGCAAAGCCACATGACCGTTAATTCATACAATATAACAATGAGCAATGAAGGATGTCCTATCAGCTGGAGAGGGGAATCCACAATTACCCACTCAGAAGCAACAACCTAGTGGTGTTGACATATTGATTTTTCCTGCACAGACAAGGCACAGTTTTCGGTAGGAGAGCATCGCAGTCAGCAATCAGATAGCATATGGTGCTTACACGGATTGGCCATGGGTCACCCCTTCGAAGTCACCAGAATTTTTGTCTTCTTGTGAGGAGGAACCCTTGTCCTGCTTTGTGAGGGCACGCCACTGTCGAGTCCTGAAATGGGTAGGCACTCTGTTGCCAGAAATTAGCATCAGCCAATAGTTAAGGTATATCCTGGGTCGGTGGTGAAATGGTCTAACCTTCCACCTAATTGGCTTTTGAAAATTAATTGGCTGACTGCCCTGCTTTCACCGCCACCATTTTTTGATCAGACAATTTATAAACAATGAACTGTGCCTGTTCTTCCAAATCATAATTTGGTATTCGTGCAGATGCGCAAAAAACTTCATACAGACATATGCTAGCATATTTCTAGTGTGTTTGTGCAGTAAGAAAAGACGTAACTTGCGCACAAAAACAGATGTTAATCTAAGTGAGCACCTTTCTCTTTAACAGTTATATCCAGCAGCAGGATAGTAAAGGTACCAGTTCTGATTACTCACAGTTATAAGTTTGCAGCATTTTGTTTCATTTCAGTTTAAATTTACTCATTCCTGAAATGAAAGACTCAAATATATTTTTTAAAAAACCCATACTCTGCACACCACCCCCCTCCCCCACCACACAAAAAAGGTGGGTGGTGGGTCCTGTCGTGAAAGTATAAGAGCAGCTCTCATTCTCTGAGTTTAAAACTCAACTACTAATATAATTATTAGTACTTATTTTTATTACCCTAAAGTGCCAGCATATTTAGCATAGCAGTGCATATATCTGTGTCCACGAGCAAGCATCCTTATCTCCGTCTATTTATCACTCTCAGTACTTTAAAGAGAACATCAGCAGGTTCCTGCCAGACCACCTGTAATAACACATCTGTCCCAGGGTCAGTGGCCAACAAACAAGTTTCTCTTGTTCCAGTGATCTCTGTGCATCTTCCAAGCAGATGTAGCTGAGTTATTGTCCCAAATGGCACACAAAAGTGAAAGACAAGAACTAAATGTGTCAAATAGTCTATTTTAATTATTATAGTTACATCTGCATCAGTATCTCTTTCATCTGTGCATCTGGATTAACAGTACCTTTGAGTGGCATTCCATCTAGCTAAGTTTCACTCACCAAAAATCTGTAGACCAACTTTAACCCATGTGCGTAGAGGGAACACTGCTTGTACAAGCCTTGAAAACATTTCTCTTATAGTGCTTTGTACAAAACCAGTTACTGTGGGCCTGATTCAAATCTGATTACAACCTGCACGCAAATTGCGGTTAAAGAAAAAGCACAGAATTTGAGGGTAGTTCTAACCGCATTCAAATCTAAGCGGATCTCAAGGTGCATTTTGATTTGAGTCTGGGTGAAAGTGTGCCCTGCCTAAATGATACTTACTGTTCGCAGACAGACAGAACAAACTGCAGTATACATGTAAGCATATGTTCAACATAAGGTCACATCAGAAAACATATAAAAAAATGTATATTATAAAACAAATGAACAAAGCTAAACAGTATAATGAATAATAAAAATATGGTTGCTTAAAAAAAAGAAATTTGAATTTTTTTGTTTTACATTAAATGCATAAATCTAGATGTTCTTGATGCATAATGTAAATACAATGCATTTTATGGTTTTTCTGACTTGCAAATACATGTTCTTCACTAGTTAGTGACACGGATATTAACTTTTCCACTCAAGAATTATGCCGGGCCAGTCATCATTAGCAGTTACATCTGCCCTGTAGCTGATACAAGGGATACGTATGAAACCAGGAGTATCTTAAAAGAAACCTGGACTTCAATCGGCTGCATCTCCATGTTCACTGGGGTCATGAGTTCGATTCCCGACCACGGCCTTATTTGTGTGGAGTTTGTATGTTCTCCATGGGTTTGCGTGGGTTACCTCCGGGTGCTCCGGTTTCCTCCCACACTCCAAAAACATACTAATAGGTTAATTGGCTGCTATCAAAATTGACCCTAGTCTCTCTCTCTTTGTCTGTGTCTGTGTGTGAGTGTGTGTCTATATTAGGGAATTTAGACTGTAAGCTCCAATGGGGCAGGGACTGATGTGAATGAGTGCTCTGTACAGCGCTGCGGAATTAGTGGCACTATATAAATAAATGATGATGATGATTGGCACACCCTCGGCATGCCCATGCTTAACATTGCCTATGTTTGTCTACCCGTTTTCACCCCTGTACCACCCTTCAAGTTCTAGGCAGTCGAAGTGTCTTTTGCATTCGTATATGAATTGCATACAATTGTGTTCATTTGCATAAGATCCATTTCTGAGCATGTACAGAGCTATTTGACACCAGATATCGTACCCTAATTGACTAATGTCCAAACATAACTCAGACCCAGTATGTACCTTGTATGCGCTAGATACAGTTATGTATGTACTTACAGATGGAGCATGCGTCTTTGTGATAAGTGGCACACTCAAGCCTTTGCCACTTGGGTGCTGAAGCCTCATTTGCATTCCAACATGCCACATCACTTTGTAAGACAGAGGACTGGGTGTGAGTACCAAATGATTTAGAGTATGACATCCTCTGCAATTTTGGAATCAACTAATTGCACTATATGTCCTCCCCCAAAAATGTGACCTTTATATTTCTATATAAATATCAGAAGGGATTTTTACACAAATTTACATTTACAAATAAATCTAATAGTTTAATACATTAGTTGGTAAGGAATGTGTCAGTAAAACATATTATCTGTCAGTAAGTTGTTATAATATTTTCAGTAAAAAAAAATTCAAGGATTGGCAACATATTTTAGAGAGCTGTAGCAGTTAAACAGTGATATTAATTTAGTAATAATAGTAATAATATTAAATATCTAACATTTGGAACACTATGAAAAGAGACTGGCTATTGAAGCAGAGGGAGAAGAGAGAAAAGAGAATATGAAGCTTCAACAATTAAACAGTAAAAATGTAGACTTTTAAAAAAATATATATATATCTACACAAAATAATCAACTTTATTCTGCTAAAGAATGTGTTTGGCATCAATTAAACTGATATTCCGATAATAGTCTTCCTGTAAGCTAAATTGATTAAGGTAAGGTTGTCAGCTGGAGAGTTTCTAGCTGAAAAACTAGAAGATTGCTATTGTATTTTATTTATAAAGTACATATTCCAAAGTGTTGCACAGCTTGGCGATAAACCAAACATACATTGATAACAATACAGTTGGAGATACATTGAGTCATTATGTAAAGACCCTATTTACTATATCTTACCATGTCTAATAAGAAAAAAGACAGATGAACAGATACAGAAGTGTTCATGGTAGTGAGCAGACACCATCACTGACTTAATGTTTATAAATATAAATTTGCAGAGTGCCTCTGTTAATGTTAATGTTTTCAAACATGAAATTGTAGAAAAGAGATAATGAAAGGCATATGTTTCAGAAGAACATGTGTAGAGTGTTAACCACACACTATAGAGGTCATCTTCTGACCATTTTTACCCTTATGCCTAGTAATGATCCAAGGTAAGTCTTTTTTATAAATGGTAATACCATACTCTATAACATCTACTATAACACATTTCAAGATTACCCTTTTCTTTATCCATGTCCCCCTCGTATTATCCTCCAAATTAAATTGCCTACAAACGCTCCTCATAGCTACTGTAGGAAGTGGCACTAAGTGATCATGTTTGTGTGTATGACACAAACTCTGAGCAGTAGTTGTTGGGTACAATATTATTATTATATAACATATCATAAACATTCTCAAACCAAACTATTGTCGTCTATTATATCGCAATTTAAAAATGTCATAGTGAATTCGAATCCTGTCTTTGAACTAGAGATGACCCCCATGTTCTGGTTTTGGTTTTGGATTTGGATTAACTTCGTGCTTTGGCTTTGGTTTTAGTTTTGGATTTGGCAAAGCCTCCCTTGCGTGTTTTGGCTTTGCTTTTGGATCCCGATTTTTTTCTAAAATCCCTATTTTTTTTTTGCTTTTTTCCCCTCTACATTATTATTAACCTCAATAACACTCATTTCAAGTCATTTGCAGTCAATTTTTTTATTTTTTTTATTTTTATTTAGAAACCGCAGAAACAAAAGAAGCAACATACTTAACAGTTGTGCCAACAACACTTGGTAGATAATACAAAAATAAAAGACCCAAATTGGCACATGTAAAACTTAGCCCTAACATTATTTAGGAAGCAGTGCTGAAAGAAGAAACAGGGTACTCTATTACTTTTTAAGACTTGGAAACATTTATGGTAAAGCGGTGGTTTTGTTTTTTGTTTTTGGGGTGGGAAGGGGGGGGTGGAGGGGAGGGGAGGAAGGGGGGGTATAGGGTTTGGTTATACGAATCAAACAGTACCCGGAACAGGAGATTGTTGCCACTTAAACCACGGTGTCCAAACTTCCCGGAATCTAGAGACAGTGTCATTTAGTAGAGCAGAGATATGTTCCATAGAGGAGATGAACCAGATACGATTAAGCAGCTCTGTTTTAGAAGGAGCGGACGGCTGCTTCTATGCTCTTGCAATAAGTAGCTTGGAAGCTTGGTAGATATGGGCGATTAAACAGTTTTCGGCCTTGCTAATATCAGGAATAGGTTGATTTAGCAACACCTGAGCCGGAACCTTAGTAACTCTGATTCCAGTTACCTTATGTGTAATAGCCAGAGTTAGACTCCAGTAAGCCTGGACAACCGGGCATTCCCACCAAATGTGCAGGAAACTACCCTTAGCTCCACACAAATGCCAACAACGGTCAGAAGCAGATGGGTACATACGGTGTAGTTTTACTGGGTCTAGGTACCAGCGCGAATAAATTTTAAAGCAATTTTCTTGAATGCCTGCGTTTATGGAGACCTTTGCAGTTCTCGCCCGAATGACAGACCACTCCTCGCTGCCCAGTGTTATCCCCAGATCTTGTTGCCAAGCCTCCTCGTGAGGTTCGGGAGTTTGGTCCAGAGGGGCTATGAGCATGCGGTACAAAATGGAAATGTTACCCCTGCGTCCCGCCAAATGTATACAATGTCGCTCAAATGGGGTTCTTTTACGCAATTGGGTGGATCTGGTTTGTGACTGTATAAAGTTCCGAATTTGTATATATTGGAAATGAGCCGATAGTGGCGGATGGCATTTATTCTGGATTTCTACATATGAGGCAGGTGCGGTTTCCCCCACAATGTGGAGGAAGCGTTCCATTTTATGCCTTTTCCACCAGTCGGCCATCGCTTCTGACCTACCTGGTTGAAAAAGTGGGTGAGTCCAGATAGGTGTCAAAGGTGACGGGTAAGGTGCCAGGCTATGTTTTTTGTTGGCCAGATCCCAGGAATTTAGTGTGAAAGATATGGAGGGACAAGAGTATGCCGTGGCAGGTCTACTGGATCTGGGAAGCCATGGTAGGTGATGCACGGGGGCGACTGGTGACAAAGCATTTTCAATGTCCACCCACTTTTTCAAGCCTGGTCTAAGGTGCCAAGAAATGACAAAACCCAACTGAGTAGCCAGAAAGTATTCATGTATTAGCGGAAGGCCGAGGCCTCCAGCCTCTTTGGGCTTAGCCAGCATGGTCATACTCAATCTAGGTTTCCATCCTTGCCATATAAACCGGTTGCAGGTCGATTGGAGCGTTATTAATATTTTGCGAGGGATTGGTACTGGGAGAGTTTAAAATAAATAAAGTAGGCGGGGAAGGATGTTCATCTTAATTACCTGAATTCTGCCTACCCAAGAGATGTACATGGGTTCCCATTTAGATAAGTCACGTTGGATATTGTTTAGTAGAGGTAGATAGTTTGAATTGTAAAGACCAGAAAAGTGTTTAGTGATATTTATCCCCAAATATCTGATTGAATGAGGCCGCCATTGAAATGTAAAAGACTGTTGGAGAGCTACTCTAGTGGAACGGGAAATATGAAGTGGTAATGCCTCAGATTTAGAGTCATTGATCTTGTAGCCCGATAGCTTACCAAAATGTTCTAGTTCTAACATTACATCGGGTTTGTCAATGTTAGTAATACATCGTCTGCAAAGAGGGAGATTTTATATTGTTCCCAGCCCAGGGTGATACCAGTTATGTCAGGATTGCAGCGTATTTTGGCTGCTAGGGGTTCAATGCATAGAGCAAACAGTAGGGAGGACAGCGGGCAGCCTTGTCTTGTGCCATTGTGTAGTTGGAAATGACTGGAAACCTGGCCATTAGTCACAACCCGTGAGGTGGGATTAGAGTATAATGCCAAAATGGCTTGTAAAAAATGTCCTCGGAATCCAAAAGCCTCTAACGCGGAAAACATAAAGGGCCAGGAAACCCTGTCGAGTGCTTTCTCTGCGTCCAAAGCCAAGAGTAACGAGGGGAGTTTATTTAAATTGACATGATGAATTAAATCAATTACTCTGCGAGTGTTATCCGGGGCCTGTCTATTAGGAATAAATCCCACCTGGTCTGGGTCTATGAGGTCGGTCAAGACTCCATTCATTCTGTTAGCTAGGATTTTGGCGAAGAGTTTCACGTCAGTATTGAGGAGGGAAATAGGGCGATAATTTGCGCATGCGGTGTGGTCTTTTCCCGGTTTAGGTAAAACTATGATAGTAGACGAGGTTGAGTCGGGGTGAAAAGTGTCCCCCCGTAGTATCGCATTAAATAGAGTAGTTAGTTTGGGGAGTAATTTGGGGGCAAATGTTTTGTAATAGGCCATAATGAAGCCGTCTGGGCCTGGTGCTTTAGAAGGTTTCTGCGAGCTGAGGGCACATTTAACCTCTTCTTCGGTTATTTCCGCGGACAACTCCTCCGCTTTGGACGTACTTAAAGTTGGGTGGTGACATGAGCGTAAATAATTGACTAAGTCAGGATTACTTAAATTGGCCTCCCCCTGAGTTGGAAGGCTGTACAAGGCTTCGTAAAAGGAACGAAAAGTTTTATTGATAACCCGTGGGTCGTGTGACAGTTTGCCCTTTGAATCACGGATGCCGCTAATTGTCTGAGAGGCCCTTTTGGCTTTAAGACTATTTGCCAACAGTGAATCTGCTTTATTACCTTTTTCGTAGAACCTCTGTCCTACCCAACGGAGGCTTTTTTCTGTCTTTTCGGCTATAAGATGGCTAAACTCCCCTCGCGCTTTAGTTAATTGGGTTAACAACTGGGCAGAATGTGTTTGTTTATGTTGTGTTTCGAGAGCGAGGATCTGCGAAGAAAGTAATTCAGTCTGAGCCAACCGTTGTTTTTTACGGGTTGCTGCAAATTTGATAATCTCCCCCCGGATAACTGCTTTGTGTGCCTGCCATGTGGTGGAAAAGCTTACATCCTCAGTGGTATTAATCTCAAAATATTCATCCAACTTCAAAAGGTTCTGAAAGAGAGGGAGCCTAAGAAGAGCTCCGTTCAGTTTCCATGTAGCCCCCACTCCTCCGGTGGATGCGAAATCAAAAGTAGCCTTGGTTGCCCAGTGGTCAGACCAGGGGTTGGAAAGAATATCTGCTGAGATCAATGACGACATAAGGTGTGGGCAGCAAAGAATCATATCAATTCTCGAGTATGAGTTGTGGGGGTAAGAGTAAAATGTGTAATCTCTTGCAGTGGGGAATGTGGCCCGCCAAGAGTCAAACAGACCCTCCTCTACTATATGTTTGTTTAAGGATTTAGAGCCAGGTGTATGTGCCCGTGAAAGTTGCCCGGTTGAACGATCTAGAGTTTGGGAAAGAATTGTGGTAAAGTAACCTCCTAGCAACACCCTACCCGAGCGGTGGGAGTGCAGTTCCCGAAAAATAGTGTGAAAAAAATTAGAGTGAACCATGTTAGGGGCATAAATTGTCATTAAAGTTATCGGGATAGGCCCAATCTTACCCAATATAATGAGGTAGCGACCCTCTGCGTCCGCAATGGTCTTAGACACCACAAGGGGAACTGAATTATGTATCATAATCGCAACCCCATGGCGTTTGGAGGTGTAGTTTGCGTAGTAGACCGTGGGGTACTTTTTAGAGGACAGCGAGGAGTGGTGATCCCTCTTAAGATGAGTTTCCTGCAAGTATACGATATCAGCATGACATTTGTTAATATAGGAATGCAAATATGATCTCTTTTGAGGGGTATTCAGTCCCTTGACGTTCATAGATAAAACAGTGAGAGGCATTTTTGTAGCAAAAAAATTAGGTACAGAGTGATATGAATAAGGTGGTAGCTTAAATTGAGTAAGCCTAGGTAGTGGGTCAGAGTGGGGAGGAAGGGAAGAAGGATAGGGGAATTTAAAGGGCGGGGGGGGGATAGGGGAAAGCAGTCAGAGTTTCCCTGGTGTGGGAGGTCTGCTACTTGTTAGGAGCCCCAAGGAGGGAAGGCTCGAGTTCGGAACTAGTAACCGCTCTCAAGGCGGACGAAAAAATGCCATCTATTAATTCGTACTGACTATGGCCGTTCCTTTGTGTTGTGGGGGAGTGCCACTGGCCTTAGGTGGCCGCCACCGTCCAGAGCATTTAAGTATAAGATAAAAAGAAAGAATAACATTGTGACTGTTAGGGTCAAGTAAATATAAATACAGAAAACTCCGCAAACTCAACAACGGTTAACTTATTCAAATAAGAGAAGAAAGACTATGCTCGTCCTCTGGAATAGAAGATGCCCATCGGACTCTGCCGAACCTACAGCTATATTAGGGATTTTCTCCGGGTAGAGTAGGGAAGGAATGACACCTCCCCCCTCCAAGCCCCCGGACTCCCTTACTGCCAACAGGAAATTCCAAACCAGGGTGCGTGGGCAGAGGACATCCTAGACAAGTACAAAAGCATTAGAATATATTGACTCCCTTATAGGGATCTTTCTGATTATACATTATAATTTAACACTGGAGAAAAAGAAATAAGGAAAATATGTGCCTCTTGAGGCACTACCTGAGAACAGTTATTCTGGGGAAGAAAGACATGTTAACTCCCAATTTTTATCAAAAGTCAGGCAGGTTGTAAATTTGAGGTCTCATTCTCAGGAGCTGAACCTGCAGGAGCTTGGATCTGAAGTTGGTGTAGGAAATGGCGGCCTTCTTCCAAAGATCTGATGGACACTGGTCGACCCTCCGACAGCACCACCAAGCGAAAGAGGAATCCCCAACGGTATTTGTAACTTTGGTCCCTTAGAGCGACTGTGATTTCTTTAAGATCCCTCCTCTTAGCGACCGTAGATGGAGCTAAGTCCTGGAAAATTTGTAACTTGGAGCCTTCAAAGAAGATGAAGTTTGAGTTCCTGGCACTCAATGTGATCTTTTCCTTAATTTTAAAAGAAAGAAACTTCATGATGACATCTCTGGGAGGGGATGAGTTTTTAGGTTTGGGCCGAAGGGCTCTGTAAGCCCTCTCTATCTGGATCTGGGACTCAGAGAGGAAGGGAACCAGGTGGATAAAGAGGCGGAACAAATAGGGATCCAATGAATGAGCCTCAATTTCCTCAGGGATATGCCGAATACGGAGATTATTTCTTCTCTCCCGGTTTTCGAAGTCCTCGTTCTTGTCTCGTAGGATTTCAAGCTCCCTGCTAAGATATTCCAAGTCTTGGTTGGTTTCACTTTGGAGGGTCTTACATTGTGTCTGGGACTGTTCCAAGGTACTAGTTCACTGGTTCAGGTCAGAAATATCTTTTTTCAGTTCCCCCACTGTCTTCTGAAATTCAGCTGTGAGAGATTGTTTAAGATCTACCAGGAGGGAGCGAATGTCTGATATGTCTTTCCTTGTTGCCGGAACATCTTCCACTTCCATGTCCTCTTCCCTGGATGACCCCTTTCTCGGGGACGAGGAGCCGGCCGTGGTTAATTTGTCTTGTCTAGAAAAGTGCTGGGTAATTTCAGCATTTTGCCCTCTTTTTATTTTGGAGGCAGATTTACTCATGATTAAAGAGAGGATGGAAATAAGGAGTTGTTTGTGTATAGGAAGTGCTTGCCCTTTTAGTAATGCTCTGGACGATTGCAACCTCAGGTTTTACATCCTCATAAAAGTGAGAAACACATGAGGAAGCCTGTTATTTTTACATTGAAGATAAAAGCTTACGTGAGCCGGACTCGTAGGCTGGTAGGGCACGGGAGTGTCGGACTTTAGTTACTGTGAAGCAACAGTATATTTCTGCCGGTAAAGTCACAGAGGTTGCTATTTGAGACTTCTGTCCTGCGACAGTTCCAGCAGTGTGGATCCGTGTCTGGTGACAATGCAACAAGTCCAGACAGTAGGGGTCTGCCACCCTCTGGGTGCCGCTCAGGTTGATAATATCCATGGGGGCTATATTGGGTGCCCCAGATGAGTGCAGGGCTCCCCCCGATCCCATCCTCCTTCCAAGGGTGTGTTCCCCGTCCCACCGAAGGTCTCCAGCCTATGTTGCAGAGATCGCGGGAGCCGTCGAGTGATCGCCCCCAGGGCTGCTAATGCTGGTCTTGTGGCCTCCCTAGGCTCCATCCCTTCGCCACACACCTTCAGCCGCCAACGAGTACCCGAGAGCGGGGAGAGACCAGGGGGGAAAGGAGCCTGCTCCAGCGCGGTGATGATGACCTCCGGCGGGGTCCGCCAACTGATGCCACGGCTTTACAGCCCTTTCTAGGCCTCTGGAGATCCGGCCGAGCTGGACGCCTGCGAGGCTCTCCAAGGCAGATTTAGTTTGCAGCGGAAGGTACCCACCACTTATGTGCTGTCTTTGAGGCCAATTGAGACCTTGGGCGCACACAGGGAGACTTAGAAAAACTTAAGTGCCACGGAGCCCTTCACCAGCGTGTCCTACCGAGATGGCTGCCAGGCCACGCCCCCATTTGCAGTCAATTTTGACCACCTCACTGGTCACAATATTATTCTCATACACTTTCAAACAAAGACTGCAGATTTTGAAGACCAAGCCTACCAGACCTATTATAGGTATTTCAGCAATGACAATTAGCAATGGAGCTCTCCTTTTTGTATGTTACATATATACCACAGTACAATGTGACTGAAATTCTAGAAGACCAAGCTTGCCAGACCTATTATTTTTATTTCAGCAATGACAATTAGCAATGGAGCAATGAAGCTCTCCTGAATGTCACTGGAGACTGAAAAACACTGCTACCCCTCCTCTTTCTGTTCTACCTATGAGGCTGCCCAACTGCACTAGAGACTGCCAAGAACTGTGCTACCCCTTCTGTGTCTCTCTGTGAAATGGTGCTGGATCGCCGTGGAGGGCGGTACTTATAGAATCCAAATTTTGAGAGATCCTAGATCCGACAACGTAACAATGATGTTTTCAATTCCGAGGGCGCGCAAAAGTACAGAGCTGGCTCGGCTCGGAACTTGGATTTGCTAAGTTCGGGTGTGTTCGGTTCTCTTGGAACTGAGCATGAGCATCTCTACTTTGAACACATTTAAATTGTGCTCTCTGTTGTAATTCACTACAATAAAATGCTATAAACGTGCTAAAGATTTGTTAAGGTTTATTTTTGACGGGGTGTTGTGTGCCACATCACGCATGAGCAGTAAAAATTGCTATTGACCAACATCCAGAGTTGTATAGAGCTTCCTTTCAGTAGAACTATCTTCTTTTAATCACCAATATGAGTAAAAAGTTCTTCCACTTTGAGCACTTCTCCATAAGCAGACGGCAAACTGTGTCAGGTGTCGCTAATTATGATTTTCTGCTATGTGCATTTATATATTGGCTTTGAACTGTGATTATTCATGTCATGTAAAACAGTGACAATCTCTCATAATTTATCTTCTGTTACTATGATAAGCAAATCATTCTTAAGAAATTAGCTATTAGCAAGTAATTATCTTCTCTGAAATTGAGCATAGTGTGTAATGCCAGTTAGCATCATGAATTCAGTTCTAAAATGTGATTCTATCTTTTTTTTTTCTTTTCAATTTTAAGTGTAATAGCTTTAATATGTATACTGTGCAATAAACTGAACATGTAAGGTCAATAGTCTTAGCATTAAAATCAATTTGTTTGCTTGGATTGTACATAAATTCAAAGATCCATGAAATATAAACAGAATACAAGACTCTTTGGATGCTTTCCAATATAATTATACCTCCTCACCCTTGTTACTCTCCATGTGTGTAGCTTACAGCTATTTGCTTGCCCTCAGATAGCAGTATTTTTGTACAAGACGGCATCTGATTGAAATGCTGAAAACTCCACCACAAACCTGGAAGGGATTTTAACCAGCCTCAGAAATCATAAGTGTGGAATATAATAACTGAATTCGTAGCATTTTGTAACTGTGGATATTGAGTTGCAAGTCTATGGATTTTATACTTCTGTATCCCCAAAGGTTTTCTTATAGGTATGCCAAAATTATAACTATAAAATAGACCCTGGAACATTATTCATCATACTTAATTCAAACATTGCATAAACTGCAAAGCATTTATGCAGCTGTGAATTACGTGTCTATATGTACAGTAATAAGGAAGGATTTGCATATAAGAACAGCAGGCAGCAAATAAGTTTGTTTCGGGCATTTTTAGATGTATAAATTCAGCTTTATCTAATATTTCAGTTTAATGTACATAGAAATTATATCGGTTTTTTTCCCTGTAAATGTGATCATTAAAGCAAGAGGAAACATTCATGTTTCTTTAGTGAAGAATGGCTGCTGGCTAACCAGTTCAGATTGCCATAAAATGTCAAGTCCGTCTAAATTGGAAAAATGAAATTGGAAATGTTGGTCTTCTGCATAACTAAATACAACCTGTCTCAAAAACCCAAACAGCTCAGCAGCGTAATATTTCATCGTCACACAACTTTAGCAGCATGGATTTGACTCATCCGACATTCCGTAGACAGAAAGTAGAGGCAACCATTTTGTTTGTTAAATTAGTCAAAGAAATGCAGCCTAGCATCAATTCACCAGGAACTAGTGACATCGCTAAGGCTGAATTTGAGTCACTTTCTCTAGAAAACATTCCAGCCATATCTGTTCATTTTATGTGCTATAAATAACACTGATACCTAGTATTATTTTTACATGCCAATCCAGTAAAAGCCATCTCCATGACAATATACTACTTTCCACAGTCTC
This sequence comes from Mixophyes fleayi, assembly GCF_038048845.1. Classification (NCBI taxonomy): domain Eukaryota; kingdom Metazoa; phylum Chordata; class Amphibia; order Anura; family Limnodynastidae; genus Mixophyes; species Mixophyes fleayi. Next base: position 83,660,098 of record NC_134404.1, read on the forward strand.
ACGGATTGGACTGTTTAGAGGACTTTTTCTAGACCGGAGCTAAGCCACCTGTGATGTAATCCCACCCTCTACATCCCCAAATTTCCCATTCTCTGCTTTTAAATAAAGACAAGTATGGGGGAAACAGTGATGAAGAGAGGAGTAAAGATGATCACTGTCAGTGCTACCAAGAACTGGATTCGGCATTGCAGAGGTTTGAGTCATGACAAAAGGGGGAGAAACAGGAAGCTATATCACTTAGTCTTATATGCTTTCACATATAGCATGTGGGTAAAATAAACTTTATGAGTATATATTGGCGACATGGAGTAAAGTCGATTATCTAGAGGCATGTAAGGCTATGTTAGCATATTAGCTATGTGAACAGTTTGGCTATATATTGGCTATACACTGGTATGTGAGCTTATATAGTGGTTTACTGGCTGCTTGGTAATGTTTATATGGAGGTATATTGGCTGTAAGGTAACTTGTGAGGCTATATGGAGAAATACTTGCTGCAAGGTAACATGTGAGGCTATATGGAGGTATACTGGTCAATATAGGCATTTGGAAGGAGGTTTGCATCTTCGTGCTAATTCAATATTTTTTTCACTTTTATTGTACATCATTTTAACATAACACCCTCCTGCTGACTGAACGAGGACTCCACAGAGGAGAGCAGGGGAGCACAGGTAGCAGCGACACAGAGCCCAGCAGATGATGGGCTGCTGTTACTCCTGTTACCTCTGATTCCTTTGGTAGTTATGCTTCTGTCCGACAAATCGGTGGGTTTTCTCCTCCAAAGCCAAGAAATGAAAAAGGCATAGTATGTCTACAGATGTAATAAGTGTCATCATAACACCAGGCATGTTGCAATGTTAGTAAGTGACAATATTCACTAGATACACTTTTTTCTACCATAGTGTCATTGTCTAAATCAGCATTACTGTTTTGTATATAGTACCAGTAGTGGCTGCTTGGGGGACTCTTACCACACTGCATAAGTCGTTCACTCATTAAAGCTAATTATTAATTTATTAAAACAGGTTTATTAAATTAATAAAATTGACAGCGTGCCCCCTACCCCATAAAAAAAAGCCATCACTAGAGCTTATAGCCTTATGAAAGCACCAGACAGCAAGTGAACTCCCTTCCAGATTGGTAATCAACAACCGGCTATTTCATGCTGGGCTGGTCAAAAGAATAAGATGTATACCCACAGCCTGTGAGAGACAGCCCCAGTCTGGTCAGTATGCAAATCCAGCGGGAACTGAAGAGCACTAGCGTTATACTTAGCATATCAGTGGAAAATTAAGAACTATGACATCTGGTTGTAAAAACTGTTACTGCATGTAAAATAATTATGAAAACGAATTGAGACCTCGCAACTTGAAGCAATGTGTTTCTACCAAGAGGCAGTGACACTCTAGGTGTCATGTTCAAACTTGGTACATTTTTTCAAATTTTCAATACTGCTCCGTGAAATATTCATCCTGTTCTTCATTTGGTTGTATAATGGAGTCAAGTCTTAAGCTTACCAGTCCTGTCCAATATAATGGCATTCTGTAGAATGGCGAGGCAAAAGCAGAACTAGAAGAGTCTATTACTGGAACCTATTCAAAAATACAAGCTACAGCAAACCTCGAGTTGTGCACAATTTACACTAATGCTAAACTGTAGACTACACTATTATATAACAGACGCCCAGAACACAACTTTCCATGCACTAAAAGTGAACATAGATAAGATTTTTACGTAGAAGCCAACCTTGTTTTGGGCCTTGAACAGTATAGTCTGAACTTGAGGTGAAAACCTGGACAATACACTTATCCATTGTGCCAACAGTAAACCTCATAGACAACTAAAAAGGGAGTATTCTTGCTTATTGGTGATCTCCCCAGTAGCCAACAAAGAGACATCAAATACATGTTGTGTCTCAAGCTTATTTTTGGTTCTCAAACAACTTACAGACATTATTGGAGTCTATGGTAGCAGTATATCAGAAAATATAGGAGCAATGGCTAACCAAAATGGAGCAATGGTTGTTTTTGTAAAACCATAAAGATCCAATGACAGGGTCAACAGTTTTGTCTCAGAGTTTTTCCCTGAATCCAAAGCACAATCATAGCATTGGCCAACATCTTATTGCTGTGTTGACATTATATTGGAGCATCTGTCATCCTAGGACTGTCACCATCAAACACTGCAAGTCACATAAACAAATAGCCACTCCCCCCAAAAGACAAAACCAATCTGTGTCAAAGCTATTATTCCTACAGCAAAGGAAATCAAGTTTCTATTCTACACTGGAAAAAATATCAAAGTGGGGTTAACACAGAAAAGATTATACACCAGTCTCATCTTGTTTGGTGAAGGAACCAGGCATGTATAAACCACACACAAAAAAAAATTCTGTATCTTACAGACCTAGTAGTCAACTATTGGACATACTAAGTAGGTATGAAATAGAATTGTTAAGCATTAAGCATTTTTGTTTTTTGCACCCTGCAATGGGTGTCTGATGAAAACCTAGGATCTTTAGCCAACTCCCCCGAGCCATTAATTTCACTAGATGGACAAAAAATATTTATGTAAAGTGCAATTCAATACTCAGCCAAACAGAGACAGTCTGAAACAGACATACTGAGGATAATAGGTTAATCCTTAAATGATGCGTCTGCCATTAAAGAAGGCTTACAGAGGAAGTCCACATTCAGAAACTTGGATTGTACTAGCAGATGCATTTATTTTTGTTGTCTTCCGATACAACTTGGAAAGATGAAATGTTAATTTATTTCTCCTTGATATCTACAAATGTAATGAAATGTATTGATTTCTCTATATTTTAAAATTGCATTAAAGGTAAAAAAATTGTGCTTATGCAAAACAGATTTTTACCCTCATAGTAGTACTATATGTGTGTGCCCAACCATTCTGCTGTCTCTTACACAAACTATTTGTAGTATACAAATACTACAGTATTTGTATTAATGTAGTATACACTATAAAACACAATACTCTTACTATAATCATTATAGATTTGCGAACAATGTAGAAAATAAAAAATAATATATATTTAATTTCTCTACCTAAAAAAAATAAAAACATTTGTACCTGAATTCAAAGACATTAAAGTTTTCCAGATAGTTATCGGAATTGTAGGTTGGCTAAAGTAAGGGAGGGGGTAGGCTGTTAGCACCTTATGCAGCACAAGTAAAATAGCACATATCAAGATTAACAGTGTGAATTTTCTCTGCAATAATGGAGTTTATGCACAGGTGGTGCTGGTTCGGAATCTAGCCAAAATACAATAGTGTTATGGAACACAAAGGTCTTTTACTTCAGGGTAGGAAAAAATCATAGCTGCACTAAGGAAGGAGGATTTCCACAGCTGTGAAAGGGTTACAGATGGAAATGGGAAGATAATTGTACGACTCATTTAACATTACATATTCCAGTTATGTTTTGGATGAGGAAAAGAGCAGCATTTTCATAACTACAACTGTCCGGAAAATGGGGCTCGGTTATCTCCAACTGTCAACACTTTTCTATATTGCAAGCTGAAATGACAATCAGTGATAGAATGTGCAATTACAGTACTTCAGCAGGGAATGAGAACAACAAATAGGACTGTCTGAATCTGTCCCAAGTCATTTAGAAACAGGTGGGGACCCCATGTGCTAACCAGTTCATTTGAAGTCAGCATTTTATGGTATATTTTGAATAGGTGACAGGTGCTTTTTGGACTAAAGACAGTAGAAATGTATTTTGTTTTTGTGCGTTTATGTTTATGTTGCCATTGTGAAAGAGTGCCTGTGTTAAGCACTCTTGTTATCTTTACCGTACAGTCATCTTCATGACAATGAATTACAGTGATATTAAGCTACACAGTCAGACATTGTAAGTGGGGTATCAGCTTATAAAATGGAGAAGGGGGGTCTCACGACAGTCTCTGGTTTGGTTCACCCTATGAAGAGGTTGTCATCCAATGTCTGCTCCATGATGAAGAGTGTATCAGCAGGTTCATGTCTGGCACCCCATAAGGCAAGTAAACATGGCTCCCACGGAAGGGGCCAGCTGTAAGATGCATCATCCTCTACAGTAACTTATGCTGGAAGGGATGACACAATAATAGAAATGGAACTCTGCACTTTGCCGCGTCCTTGGGAGATAATTCTAAAACATGGGTGTGTTAATCTGGCTCTTATGAGATCCTCTCCTGTGTGCCCTTCTTTTGCTATGTGATAGACCTGCCACCCAGAGGACAACCAGAGAGCAGCAGGTGTATTCTGTAATCCCCCACATTTTTCATAAAGACACAGTAGTGAAAGCCGATTAATGTGGAACCAGGCCGTGGTGGTCATTTACAGACACTGTACTTCTTTTTTACCTTATGCCTCTCTCCAGTGAGCGACACCCGTTGTATTTTGTAACAAGCAGATGATGTCTTTACACAGACATCCAGATCTCAGATTCATCTGCAACTTAAAATGCTTCATAAGAACCTTATAAGCAGAACTTTCTATTACTGCGGTAAAATGTAGTTTACCTCGAGGTGCATTTATGTATTGGATTTAAAATACAGGCATAAATTTACAGTCACTATTATTTTTTTAAAAAAATAATAATATTGGCTGTATTAATAAGTATTAAATAATTAACTTAATTATTATTGGCCAATTGTTATAGAAATCTGATCTATGTATTATAAATCAGCGACTCATTGATGTTAAATATAAAATTACAACTCAGTGATTGTCACAAAACTATTGCAGACATAACAACTATGGCAGAATAGTACATACGGAGTACAGTATAACGCAGAGAACAGTGTAACAAGGCATTTATGTTTTTGCAATTAATATCCAGAGCTAAATAAAGCAACGCTAATCACAGGTCTATAACATGAATGTACAGATTCTCCACTCACTCATTAACAACTATGCTCCATCCACTGCAATAAACTTTGCTCTATCTTTAACTGTATAAATAATGTACATGAACATTCTATGTGTGTGCTGAACAAGTTTTTGCTGTTTGGATTACAATTACTCCTCAAGAAAACTTCCCAATTTAAGATCTATACTTCTCACATTTTATTTATATTATAGATGAATGGCCTGGCAGAAAGCAGGAATATTAACTAAAAACATCCCAGCACATTATAACACAGTGATGTCCTCTTACAGATGAAATTAACAGTATTGAAGTAAAAAAAATAAAAATTGGCCTCCTAAATATAGTAACAATTAGTTCACTTGAGAGGACAGAGGTTTATCAGGCCATTCCCTGGTTCCAAAAGTAAGACTCCATCAATGACAATTAATGCCATTCTTATCCTTGTATAATATACAAAAGATCCATGAGAATATTAAACATGACAATTTATAAATAAAATAAGTTTTAATATTTTTCATTGAACAAAATACTCACTTATCCATGTTTTCATTTGGTTTACTTTCTAAAGAGTCCAATAAAAATAGCAACACATTTATTTCTCATCTCGAAGTGACACAACCCAAGCAAAAACTGCTTGACGTCCCAGCACCTATAACACCATTTGTTCTCATCTTCAGACATTGACTTGCTTGTTTCACAGAGTGTCTTCCTACAGTCACTGTGAATACGGAGGGTAATGCCAAGGGTATTGTGAGAAAACTGTACAGTTCCAAATGATGAAAACATCTCTTATCTGGAAAACCTGAGCATTCCAGAGTATAGCTCCCATATCTCTATATGAAATACCTGAAGAGAATAAGTTAGAGTGAATAAAAACAAATACAAAAATGAATGAATTATTGATTTACTTCATTCATTCATTCACTCATTCATTCATTCTGTTACAATAAATATAACGCTATGAGAAAATATTACAGGCCACTTGCAAATCTACAAAAATATAGATATGAAACAAATAGTTATGCAATATGGGCATGCATAGGTAAATGTCCATTTTTGCTTTTGGGAAGTGCCCCTGTGCAAACATTTTGTGTGACTTGTGGTATTGCCGTACAAGATTGGAACACATGTGCAGGCAGAAGGAACAGTGTAATGTCAAAGTCCTGCCTACTATTCATTTTAAACACCCTCTTAATGAATTGCAACATTTACATTTTTAATTTCTAATGCTGCTTATTGGTTCCTCTTTTATGTATTTAAAACATTAAGAAAAGGGACATTGTAGCTGTTTTAATTTATTGTGTTAAATATGTATTTTTAAATGGTTTTGTTACTTTGTCATTTAATGGAGCTATGAATGCTTGTCACATATGAACCGTGTCTGTCTGACACAAAGGCATACCTTTGAAAGTGTTTGTTGATGTCTGATCTCCAGCCAAATGTAATCACTTTCTGCAGAACAGATAGCTGCATGCAGCTGCTGTCAGATCTGCAGAAGGGGTAAATAGACACCTCTCCAGCACAGGCTGACTGGCAAATTTTAGCCCAGGTTGAGACTTGGCTCAGCAGCCTATTAGGAACATTTGAAAGGAAAAAAAATGAAATATGCAGGTATCCCAGTGACCCATCCCCTGAGAGCCCACTATGGGATCGGCCCTGGGACCACCCTGTACCCCAGCCCAGCCAGCTCCTGTCAAAGCTCCATGTATACATGTGATTTTTTCACCCTTGGGGACCCTTAAAAATGTTGCTATGGGACCCACAGATGTCTGTTCAGCCTTCTGTCTCCAGGATTTTTAAAAAATCAAAATGTTCTGTAGGGGCGAATAGGCTATGTTTCAACCCACGGAAACATGTATACCCTAAGGGCAGCACAGTGGCCTAGTGGTTAGCACTTCTGCCTCACAGCACTGGGGTCATGAGTTTGAATCCCGACCATGGCCTTATCTGTGTGGATTTTGTATGTTCTCCCTGTGTTTGCGTGGGTTTCCTCCGGGTGCTCCGGTTTCCTCCCACACTCCAAAAACATACTAGTAGGTTAGTTGGCTGCAATCAAAATTGACCTTAGTCTCTCTCTGTCTGTGTGTGTGTGTTAGGGAATTTAGACTATAAGCTCCAATGGGGCAGGTACTGGTGTGAATGAGTTCTCTGTACAGAGCTGCGGAATTAGTGGCGCTATATAAATAACTGATGATGATGATGATGATACCCTCCTAAAAGTATACTTTCCAACACCTTTAGAGATGTTTTTAGGAGAGAAACAGGCTGACTTGCCACCTACTAACCTTGAAACACTCCTCTCCAAAATGCAAAATTTCTACTGCTTGAAAATAATTTACATATCTCATCCTGTAAATCAAAATGTAATGTTTGCACCTGAGAGTAATCTGTAGTGCATTGCTGAACCTACCTCACATTGAGCCATCAACATGTTGATCTGCCCAGACCCGCCAGGGGCTGACTGGCACATTTTATCCCGGGTGGTGAGTCACCACGCAGTAAGCTATTAGGAACATTCTAAAATGCACGTAGACCATTGATCTAGCCCAAGGTAGCCCACTTTGGGACTGGTCCAGGGGGCAGTTGCCCCCCTGATCCTCATCCCAGCCCTTGGACCCACCCATTAGAAGGAGGAAAATTTAACTCATCATTTGCTGCCTTTTTAATATGTGCATCCATGTGCTTACAGGACCAACTGCCCAAAAGAGATAGATGCGCCATTTTTGCAGCTATGTGAATAAAAAAGCTACACAGGAAATCATACTTTTCTAATTCATGTATTTTTAAAATAATTGTATTATTATTATTAGTAGTAGTATCTGAAGCGCAAACATACTTTTTGAATGTACGTATTATCAAAATGTACAGTTATTGTATTATTATTATTACTATATTATTATTATTTTCAGTGTTTGTGTTAATTTTATTTGGGTACTTGCTTATATCACTGATAATAACTGGTATAGGAAAAAGCAGTTCCCAGAAGATAAGTAATAATTCTTCTGCCAAAAGAATGCTGTGCTGTATGTGTTGATACAATCTGACTGGTAATATGTGCTAATCTATTCTAAGAAAAGAGAAAGCTTCTCATGGGAACATTTGTATAGGTTTAGTTTAGATCAGAGTGCAGGTGGCTGTACAAAGCAGTTGCTAAAGGGCTATGTGTTTATACAGTTGCTGTTGAGGAATGGAATTGATTGGTTATATAACTATTAAAACAAACAACTATGCTTTTATCTTTTGTGACTATTGTTTTTTAAGAGATTTAAAAGTGGTTTTAATTAGACTTGATTTATTCATTGTTTTATTCCTTTCTCACCCACGAAAAAACATACTGAATTGTTTATAGTGAGCTACTTGAATATATTTCAGGCTGCTAGAATGGTTTGGGAGGGTTAGAGATATTCTTTCTGGTGGAGTTCAACATTTCATGTGGTCAGGTAGGTATGGATAAATGAAGGCTAATTGTAATTATAAAGAAAATACATCTCTATTATACTATATATGAAAAATGAGTGTGTCTATTATGAGACAAAAACATGCAGCATATTTTGGAAGGACAGTGAAATCTAAGAAATCCATTTAAAATGTCATAAATGTCTATATTAATGGTTTCTACCTTGTTGGTAGATCTAATAATGAACTAAATGAATCTATGCCCTATACAGTGTAAATGAATAAGAAACAGGACTTACATTAGCTTGTTTAGTAACATGAGAAAAGCTATTGTTCAGTTGCACCTCAGGCCGCAGAATGGCATGGAAGAGCCTACAGTTCATAGTACAAGGGCACATTGTGCTTCTGTATATTGAGTACTATTGGTACTGCCTTATTTAGTAAATAATTTATGCTAAATAAGTAAGGTAATAACCAATACATATTCACTTTCTATTATTTTGACATATTTAGTTCAAAGACTATTGCTCATGCTTCAAACTAATAGATTTTATTTTTGCATTTGACCACTACTGTACATGTACTTTGGTATTTTTCGATGCTAAACTAATAAACCACAAAACAATCAATAAGGTAAATTCTATTCATTTAGATGACAAATGGCATGAGCGAGGGGTGGCTGGTCTCAAGCCAAGGCCCCCTAGTCCATGTTTTTTGTGACTGAACACCCATTGATGAATTGTTGAATTTTCCCTATAGAAGAATTTACATTTTCATTAGAATATATAGTGAGCTTCTCACCCCATGTGTTATTATATATGCAGGGATCCTCATGTCCAGAGAATTTTGCTATAAATAATAAACAGCAATAGCATCTTCACAGGTTTAAGGGAAAATATAGCAAGCCCTTTTTCCCAAGATGATTTTATTTTTCCTCCAGCTCTTACTTCCAGTACTTACTTTAAATGTGGAAAGTCTGGGCTCCTTAAAGCTCTGGTCCTCTGGCTACAACCATATTACTATACCCCATACTTGCCCATTTTTTCAGTTACCTATCCAGGAAATCCCAGATAGTAGGTGAATTGAGAATGAGGAGTGGAATGGGCACAGTAAGTCACATTATTTTGGCCAATAATCGCATCATGGAAGCCCCCATCCTGCCCACTTCAATAGGAAGTGGGCACAATGCAGGAGAATGACCTGCTTTCCTAGGAGTCCGGGAGACTTACCTGGAATTTGTGAGTATCCTGGATGGAGAATTGGCCACTAAGTTGTGCCCCCGTATCGCAATGCAGCAAATGCAAATTGTGAGCCGGGTGTGGCTACAGTGCCCCCTCCCACACATGCCAGCTGATCTTCCCTCTGTCCCTCTGGACCAGCAAAATTTGGCAAGTTCCATTACATGTATACAGTGCCTCCCAACATTAAATTACAATGTTATCATTATATTACTATGATGATCGATAAGGGATAAACAGTTGTTAATACTGTTAAATCACTAAGTCAAATTGGTACTGAGAGCTGATAGTATTGCACTACTATGTAGAATGAGTCTGTAATAATATGTAAAATGAGTAATATTCTGATATGGGTATCAAGATCAAGGCATAATATAGTGCAATTTTTGTAGTATTAGAACAGCACATATAAAATGTAGTACAATACATAGAAATATGTGGATGTTTGGATTTAGGGCACCAAATGTGGTCTGTCTACGTGCCAGGGATGTAAATCCAGTCCTGTGTTATGTATACAGTATATAAAGTATATAGTGTATAGTATATCCATTTCATCATAATTGATTGGGACATTTTATATACCTCTAATGTAAGGCAAGAAGTAAGTAAGTACATTTTTATGTTATACTTTTCAAATAATGAGTGCTATCGAAGAGCAAAAAAATATTAGACAGATAAAATGTTTCATTTAAGTTCTGCAATGTAAAGGGGCTGTTTTTGAAGTGGTATAATTACAGCCAATTATATGATATTAGTCCTTCAATTTTAAATGTCTATGCGTTACATGGTACGTCAAGTAACTTGGCTCAAGGGTTAGACAGTACTTAACCAACTTTAAATGTCAATGTTCATTCTTCCTGAATGATTTTAGAGTTTTGTACATTAGTTGTAGATTATTAGATAAATCAGAATACCCTTGCTGGCATTTTAAAATGCTATATACCACCTGTTATTTGTTCACTCAAACTACAAACAATAAGCAGTCACAAAGGTATTTCGTATGGCGGTAATTGCGAACTTCCTTTTAGCGTGGGTATGTGTAATTTTATATTTGCTGCCTACACTTGTAGATATATAAAAAATTCCAGGATTGAATCAATTCGAAATAACACAGGCTGGGAAAGACAGAACCACATATTATGAATGCAGCTTTTAGCCAAGATATTTTTGAAAAGGTTATTTTCTTGGCACAGCCTTTAGACAATACAATGCTTTAAATAGTCAGGTCCTATAATGCACAATAATAGCTATTCAACCAAGATGACCTGTGCCAAAGACTTTTAGATTATATATGTTTTCCTCCTCATGCATTTAGACTGTCATTATAGAAACATTACTACACAGACTTATACTGTACCTATAAGAAGTGTCATTTAAGCAATCACAGGGTCAATCAGAACAGATGGGAAGTGCTTTATGCACCTGCAGAGGTCAGAACACAACACAGGCCATAGGTAAAGCTTCCTTGTTAATAATCAGTCAACTCAAGTTTTTGGCATGTCCTTTGTTAAATCCCTAAAAGTTGTATAGTATATTACAATTTTTGTAATTCTGAAAAATAGTTACAGGAATATGGTAAAGAAAACTGTATTAATCCAGAATGATAAGAAGTTAGAATTAGTAGCAAATAAGATTTCATATTGTTGACAACAAGTATTAACTCCCTTTGTCATTTTTACATTTTTCTTACATTATTATTCTTATAATTATTGATATAATTCACATTAATTAAATGGCACTATTATATTCTGCAGTGCTTTACAAATGGGAACAAATAATAATAAACTAAAACGGGCATTAGCAAACAGTCAACAATCTACACTCATCTCATCATCTCACTGTACAACCTGTCCCCTTGACCCTATTCCCTCCCAGCTTCTCTGCTCTCTCTCCCCCACTACATGCCCACCTCTAACTCACCTCTTCAACGTGTCTCTCCCTGCTGGCACATTTCCATCCTCCTTTAAACATGCACTCATCTCCACAATTCTAAATAAACCCCCTCTCAATCCATCCTCTATTTACAACTACTGCCCTATTTATAGCCTCCCCTTAGCCGACAAACTACTTGAGCAATTAGTGTACAAACGCTTGTCCCACTTTCTTTCCTCTCACTCAATCTCGACTCTCTGTAATCAGGTATCGTTCCCAACATTCCATTGAAACTGCTCTCACAAAAGTGATCGATGATCTACTTACTGCAAAGTCTAAGGGTTATTTCTCCATACTCATTCTCCTGGACGTCTTTGCTACTTTTGACACTGTTGACCACCCTCTTTTCCTACACATCCTTCACTCCATTGGCCTTTGTGACACAGTTCTTTCTTGGTTCCCTTCCTATCTATCGAATTGCTCCTTTAGTGTTTCTACCTCTGGCACATCCTCCCCTCCACTCCCACTATCTGTTGGGGTCCCACAAAGTTCTTTTCTTGGCCGTTTACTTTTTTCATTGTACACCTTTTCTCATGGGGCACTAATTCGCTCATTCAGCCTCCAATACTTGTACTGATGACACCCAAATCTATACATCTTCCCCTGACCTCTCCGCTTCTGTACTATCTAGTATAACCAACTGTCTTTCAGCTATCTCCATATGGATGTCTCAACACTACCTAAACCTCAACATATCCAAAACAGAACTTCTTCCCTCCTGCCAGAATCAGCACTGCCATTCAAATATCCCTCACTGTTAATAACACTACAATTTCCTCAGTCTCTCACTGGCTTTGTGTCACACTTGATTCTGCCCTCTACTTTACTCCTCACATCCAGACTCTGTCAATTCCACCTTAGAAACATTACCAGAATACATACTTTTCTTACTCAACATGCTACCAAAACTCTTATCCATTATCATCATCTCCCGTCTTTACTACTGCAACCTCCTGCTATCTGGCATTCCCGACACCCATTTATCCACACTTGAATCCATCCTAAAGTCTGCTGCAAGCCTGATCTTCCCCTCTCACTGCTCCTCATCTGTTGCACCACTTACTGCACTGGCTCCCTGTGTCCTCCAGAATCCAATTCAAATTACTTACCCTTTCCTACAAAGCACTCAAGAACACCACCCTTTCATACATCTCATATATCATATCAAAATACTTCCCTCTCACCCTCTTAGATCTACAGTAGTAACTATAATAATAACAGGCAAGAGGGCCCTGCTCGCAAGCTTACAATCTATGGGAAATTAGAAGTTTGAAGTTTGATATATAAGGTTAAGTGCTGCATAATCTAGATTGGTCCATCAAAATTGTAATGGAATAATGTGCTTTGTGGGTCTCTATGATTTACACTCAACAATATTAGTTTTGGGGGGATAGTAAGTTGTTTGAGTATAGAAATATAATGACTGTAAGTTTTTCTCTGTGGCGAAAAAGGTAGCCTAGGTGTTAGGAACTCCCAAGCCAGTACAGTGAAACTCGGGGACTACTCTGAAGGCCCGGTATTCGCTGGAGCCCCTAGTGGTGGGGACAGACTTGGCTGCGGGCCGACCGAGGGTCAAGTAACGTATACTGACTTAAAGGAGAACCCAGGAGTGGTGTGATTGGCAGGCCGAAGTGAGGAAGAGATCCAAAGTCAAAAGGACACTAGCACAGGTACGAAATCCAGGGACAGGCGAAAGGTCAGGTGCACAAGCGAAAGGAGCAAAATCCGGAGTTCAGGCAAATGGTCAGGGACAGAAGCAAGGGTTTAAAGGTCCAGGAACAAGCAGAGGTCAAACACGGGTAGTCAATCAATGGTAATAATAACCAAACAGGGAGCACAAGCAGGTAGAAGAACTGAGGACAGAACGCTATAACCGGCAATGAGGCAGCAGACCTCATTGCCTTAAATACACAGTTGGCCCAATCAAAACTTACATGCACCCCTGCAGACTAATGAGAAACATAGCACCATACCAATCAGGGCTAGTCCCTGATAGGTGCACACAGATGCAGGCTAATGCCTGTAACTAATCCCCTAATTAGCCCACAGGCTGTGTCATCTTTTATGCATGCGCCCGGCTTCCAACAGCGCCGGGACGCAGCGCTATGTGACAGGCGTCCGGGCGTTGCCTTGGCGACGGCCGGGTAGGAAGGGGAAGTGACGCCCCGGTCGTCATGGTGACGGCCGGGACACTGGGGCAGGCAGGAAGCGAGCCACGGCGGCTGTGAGTACCGCTGCGGCTCATGACAGTACCCCCCCTTGAGGAGGGGTTAAGGAACCCCGACATCCAGGCTTAGTGGGAAACTTCCTAAAAAATTCTTTAATGAGTCTTCCAGCGTTCAAACGTCTCTGCGGTATCCAAGAACGCTCCTCAGGGCCATATCCCTTCCAATGTACGAGGAATTGAACTTGGCCTTGAACCTTCCTTGAGTCAAGGATTTTTTCAGTAATATATTCGTGGTCTCCGTTCACCATCAGAGGCCTGGGACTGTTAGAGAGAGACCGATTAAACTTGCTGGGAGCAGTGACTTTCTTCAGAAGCGAACAATGAAAGGTCGCAGGTATTTTTAGGGAGGTTGGTAGTTTTAATCTAAATGCCACTGGATTAATTTTCCTCTCAATTGGAAACGGTCCAATGTATCGGGGCCCCAGCTTCCTACAAGGTTGCCGCAACTTGATGTTCCGTGTGGATAACCAAACCTGATCCCCCACTTTCAATGAACAAGGTCTACGGTGACGGTCAGCGAAGACCTTGGATTTTCGGGAAGCTTGACCTAGTGCAGCGTGCATCTTTTTCCAGACGGACCTCAGCCTGGCCGTAAAAGCAGGCGTTCCGGAATCCCCGCAGGTAACAGTAGTAGAGAATGAGTTGGATTTTGGGTGAAACCCGAAGTTGCAGAAAAACGGGGATGTATGAATAGTGGAATGGCAAGAATTATTGTACGCGAATTCTGCCCAGGGCAAGAGAGAGGACCAGTTATCGTTGAATTTAGACACATAGATGCGCAGAAACTGTTCCAGAGCCTGGTTCGTCCTCTCTGTCTGTCCCTTCGACTGGGGATGATACGCTGAGGACAGACTGATAGAGATCCCGATGGAGTTACAAAAGGCTTTCCAAAACCGGGCAATAAACTGGAATCCTCGATCTGATACGATATCTTCAGGAGTCCCATGAAGACGAAAAATATGCGTCAAAAACAAGGTGGCCAAGGTCCTGGCATCCGGTAACTTGGGCAATGAAATAAAATGTGCCATCTTACTGAACCGATCAACAACTACCAGGATGGTGTTATGACCTGTGGATACTGGTAGGTCGACAATGAAATCCATCGACAAATGAGTCCAAGGCCTGCTCGGCACCAGCAAGGGTAACAATAGCCCAGAAGGACGATTCCTATCCGTTTTGTTTTTAGCACACTCAGGACAAGCCCGAACATAATTCTCCACATCGTCTGACAAGGTGGGCCCCCACAGCCAACGAGAAAAAAGGGCCTCAATAGTCCTACGAATTCCCGGATGGCCAGCAGAGCGATTGTTGTGGCCTTCAATGAGAACAGATTTCCTTAAATGTACTGGGACAAATAATTTGTTGACCGGTGTCTGAACTGGAGCGATTCTCTGGAAGTGCCGGATAGTTGCTCCTAGATCCTGGGTGAGTCCAAGATGAACAGTAGTTGTAGGAACAATAGGCAACGGGTCAGGAGACTGAGGATGATGGGCCAAAAAACTTCGGGGCAAGGAATCGGCCTTAGTATTTTTAGAACCTGGACGGAATGTAATAATGAACTTAAATCTGGTAAAAAATAAGGCCCAGCGGGCCTGCCTACAATTCAGGGTTTTAGCGGTCTGGATGTATTGGAGGTTTTTATGGTCCATGAAGATGGTAATGGTATGAGTAGCTCCCTCTAACCAATGTCGCCATTCCTCCAGTGCCAACTTAATGGCCAACAATTCACGATTGCCGACATCATAATTACATTCGGCAGATAGAAATTTTCTAGAAAAAATGCACAGGGATGTAACTTTTTGCTCCTTGGGTCTTTCTGAGAAAGGATGGCGCCAGCACCGATATCTGAAGCGTCCACCTCTACAATGAACGGAAGTTCCGGATCAGGATGTCTCAGCACTGGAGCAGAAATGAAAGCAGCTTTGAGTGCCGAGAAACTCGCCAATGCCTCCGAAGGCCACTTTGCTGGGTTAGCTCCCTTTCGAGTGAGGGCAGTGATAGGAGCCACTAACGAGGAAAAAGAATCAATAAACCTACGGTAATAATTTGCGAATCCGAGGAATCTCTGAATCGCCTTCAGATTAGTAGGGAGGACCCAATCCTGGATTGCTCGAACTTTGGCAGGGTCCTGATGAGGAGATGATATATCCCAGGATTGACACTGTGGCCACCTCGAATTCGCATTTCTCCCTTTTTGCATATAGGTGATGTTCCCGTAATTTCAACAGAACTTGGCGAACATGCTGACGGTGCTGAAGTAAAGACTCAGAGTAGATTAAAATATCATCCAGATATACAACTACTGTTTTACCCAGGAACTCTCGTAAAATATCGTTGATCAGGTCCTGGAAAACCGCCGGAGCGTTGCATTACCCGAATGGCATCACGAGATATTCATAATGTCCCGACTGGGTATTGAAAGCGGTCTTCCACTCATCCCCTTTCTTGATTCGAATAAGATTGTAAGCCCCTCTGAGGTCAATCTTCGAAAATATAGTGGCAGATTTTAATTGATCAAACAACACCGAAATCAACGGTAACGGGTACATATTCTTAATAGTGATGTTATTCAGTCCACGGAAATCAATGCAAGGTCTAAGACTGCCATCTTTTTTTGACACGAAAAAGCAACCTGCGCCTACGGGAGATTTAGATGGACGTATGAATCCCTTTTTCAGGTTTTCCTCTACGTATAGCTCCATGGCCTGAGTCTCCGGAATGGACAAGGAGTATAACCGCCCTTTGGGCAACTTGGAACCCGAGACTAAATCAATGGCGCAGTCATATTCTCGATGTGGTGGAAGGGAATCAGCTTTCTTTTTGCAGAACACATCAGTGAAGTCCTGGTAGGGTACCGGCAAAAAGTCTGGACTAGGCTGTAGGATTCTAAGCGGCAGGGTCAAACAAGACGTGGAACACTCGGAACTCCAACGAATAATCTCTCCACTTTTCCAGTCAATAAGGGGATTATGTCTGCGAAGCCATGGATACCCCAATATCAAAGGAGCAGAGGAACAAGTAATAAGATAGAAGGAGAGTTCCTCCGTATGGAGGGCTCCTACAGACAACCGAACCATTGGAGTCCTAGCGAGAATCCTTCCCCCAGGAAAGGGGTTACCATCCAAACCACATGTGGTGATGCTTGATCCTAACTTGATATGCGGAATATCAAGCGTCTGAGCCAAATGTATATCCAGGAAATTACCAGCCGCACCACTATCAAGAAAGGCTTTCAGGTCCATGGATCTCCCACGGAAAGTTAGACGTCCAGGGACTAATAAAGAATTTTCTGAAGAGGTAATCTGAAGACCCAAGCGCACCTCTTCACCTGCACTTAGGCTTTGGAGTTTCCCGGCTTGTTGGGACATGAACGAACTAAGTGGCCTGGTTGACCACAATACATACACAGGCCTAGTGAGCGTCTTCTGGAGCGTTCCTCCGGTGGCAAGCGGTAAGCGCCCAACTGCATGGGTTCCGAGGAATTGGGCAAAGTGTTATCGAAGCTAGCGAAAACGTCCATAGGAGCAGAGGACTCCCGTTCAGTCTTCCTTTCTCTGATCCGACGATCAATTTTTATAACGAGTTGCATCAACTTCTCCAGTGTGTCAGATATCGGATACTGGACTAAGGAATCCTTAATCTGCTCGGTAAGTCCTAAGCGAAATTGACTTCGCAATGCTGGATCGTTCCAGGCACTATCAGTGGACCATCGCCGAAATTCCGCACAATACTTTTCCGCGGAGCGACGTCCTTGCCTTAACGTTCGGAGATGAGACTCAGCTGAGGCTACCCTGTCTGGGTCATCGTACAATAACCCCAGAGCTTGGAAAAAGGCATCCACGGACTGCAAGGCTGGGCTTGTTGAAGGCAAGGAGAAGGCCCAAGACTGAGGGTCACCCTGGAGTAGAGAGATGATGATCCCTACCCTTTGTTGTTCAGAACCAGAGGAACGTGGTTTCAGACAAAAGTACAACTTGCAGCTCTCTTTGAAATTACGGAAGGCTGACCTGCTTCCAGAGAATCGGTCAGGCAAGTTCATCTTAGGCTCCGGTGTGTCACCAGCGGGGACTTGCTGGAGCTGCAGGTCTCTGGAAGCCCCTTCTTGGACTACCAGGCGCTGGGATAAATTCTGCACCACTTGGGAAATTGCCTGTATCTGATTTGCCAGAATCTGGGCTGGAGAGAGGTTCGACTCATCGTTGTCCATGGGCGTATGATACCAATCTTCCTTGGCCGGTTATAATGTTAGGAACTCCCAAGCCAGTACAGTGAAACTCGGGGACTACTCTGAAGGCCGGTATTCTCTGGAGCCCCAAGTGGTGGGGACAGACTTGGCTGCGGGCCGACCGAGGGTCGAGTAACGTATACTGACTTAAAGGAGAACCCAGGAGTGGAGTGATTGGCAGGCCGAAGTGAGGAAGAGATTGTCGAAGTAAGCAAATTGGATAAAGTCATTTCAATTAAAGTCTAGCAAACTTGGTTGTCTTTGTCTGAAAAGATGCGTACGGTACGCATCGACGTATAAGGGCACGCTACGGCGTGAAAGGGCGTATGCATCCACTACACGTGGCAGCAACAGTAATTGGTCTTTTACCATACATTCGCACAAACACGCATACTTATAAAATAGTACACATTAATGGTAGTTGCAACACATAGTCAGTTATGTCGAAATATAGTAGTATTTATATGTTATATCAGAAATACATGCATATTAGTGAAATACACGGAACGGGTTGAAGGAATAACATCATGAGTGGTATCATAATGAACCTTGTTACATATCCTACTGTTTGGTTCACTCTGCGAGGGAATCGCAGAGTGCATACACAAGTTATGAATGATAGGGTATTATGAACTACTTAAGACTAAGGAATCTTGGCGGGAAGAGCAGAGCATACCCCCTGCAGAGATGACCCCCTCCTTTGGATTCCTTAAGATGAACCAGCCAATGATTGACAACCCCTTGGACATTCCTGAGACCTGGACCAATAGATGCAAGCTATACTATCTTCATTGTATTACTGTATTTGATTGTGTATATAAGCAGCAGCTTGTGATCCAGAGTGCAGACATCTTGTCCCCAGACTTCAGGATTGAATGACTGCACTGGATCCAGAGCGCCTGCGATAAGTAATAGCTGTATTTACTATTACTTCGCTTGAGCATTTTTTATTCTACTTATTGCGAATAAATCTTTGTGCTTTGGAAACACAAATCGAGGTTCGACAATCGTTATTGGTTAGCGACAATACGCACATAACAAGATCCAAGGTCAAAAGGACACTAGCACAGGTACGAAATCCAGGGACAGGCGAAAGGTCAGGTGCACAATCGAAAGGAGCAAAATCCGGAGTTCAGGCAAATGGTCAGGGTCAGAAGCGAGGGTTCAAAGGTCCAGGAACAAGCAGAGGTCAAACAAGGGTAGTCAATCAAGGGTAATAATAACCAAACAGGGAGCACAAGCAGGTAGCAGAACTGAGGACAGAACGCTATAACCGGCAATGGGGCAGCAGACCTCATTGCCTTAAATACACAGTTGGCCCAATCAAAACTTACATGCACCCCTGCAGACTAATGAGAAACGTAGCACCAGACCAATCAGGGCTAGTCCCTGATAGGTGCACACAGATGCAGGCTAATGCCTGTAACTAATCCCCTAATTAGCCCACAGGCTGTGTCATCTTTTCCGCATGCGCCCGGCTTCCAACAGCGCCGGGACGCAGCACTATGTGACAGGCGTCCGGCCGTTGCCTTGGCGACGGCCGGGAAGGAAGGGGAAGTGACGTCCCGGTCATCATGGTGACGGACGGGACACTGGGGCAGGCAGGAAGCGAGCCGCAGCGGCTGTGAGTACCGCCGCGGCTCGTGACACTAGGAAGGTTAAGAAGGTGAATCAAAAATTTGATAAGATTGCCTAAAGAGGTGTGTTTTTAAGGAATGTTTGAGATTTTAAAGATTGGGAGAAAGTCATGTGAGTGGGTGAATTTCATAGATAGATGCAGCCTGTAATTTCTGTGACCAGGATTGGAAGCAAGTAAGTGAGGATGAGAGGCTCAGATCTTTGATAGAGCAGAGTAGAGAAGTGGGAGAAATATGGAGACAAATGAAGATGTGTATGTTGGTGCAGTGTTAGCCAGTGTTGGCCAGTGCATTTCCAAACAAGAGCATCAGCTTGAACAGCAAAAAAACATGTAAAGCAAATCCAAGAAACATTTATTGAAGTAACAATCAGTAGAAGTCTATAAGAAGATTTCAAATACTTTTAATATCTTTTGGAGTACTGTCAATTCCACCATAAAGAAATAAAGAAAATATAGCACCCATGTGAATTTGTCAAGAACAAGTTGACCTGGCAAACTGAACATCTATGCAAGAAAAGCAGTTGTACACCAGACCAACAAGTGTTACAGTCATCAATGGCAGAGAAGTAATGTCCATGACATAGCAAAATCTCAGGCTCAGGTTTGTGCATTATTGGAGGGTGGCAAAAAGACATTGTTGAAGAAAACTCACACGAACTGTCATAGAAAAGACCTACATACCAAATAGAGGAAGATTCTATGGGTTGATATGACCAAGATTAAATTTTTGGGTTTTAACAACCGGTACTATATTTGGCAAAAGCCTAACACAGCTTCCCATCCTAGGTACACTATCCAAACTGTCACACATAGTGTTGTGAGCATGATGCTATGGGAATTCGTCTCTGCTTCAGAGACTAAAGGGTTAGATGAAGATATAAAAAAATCTTTTAGGAAACCCTGATGCTGTCTGCAATAGACTTACCCTGTTCACACTGCCTCAAAAACCTGTGTTAATGCCGGGGCAAGCCCAGACAACCCAGGTCGAGGCTCAGCTTGAACGGGTCCAGGTCTAATTCCCGGGTCTTTTGGAAGTTTATTCCTTGGTTCGACCTGGGTAACCTCCAGTGTGAACAGATCTCAACGAAAGCTATTGTAAAGTTAAAAAAAAAAAAATCACAAGAGGAGTCAATCAAAGCTCCTCTTGTAATGCTGCCAGGGAGACCCGGGCAGACCCGTGCTCAGTGTGAACACCGTCTACCTCCGGTATTTGCCTGGGTGTCCTGCACTGTTAACCGGCAGTTCATAAAACCGGGATATTGCCCGGGCGGCAGTGTGAAATGGTATCACAAAGTAGTTTGTGTTGATAACTGCTAAGAATTTACAAATAAATGCATTTTCACACCATGATGTAAGATAACAAGTAATACAAGACAAAAAGCAATGAATACTTCTTATAGTCACTGCACGTTTGTTAAACCTTTCCAGTAAAAAAAACAGGTCACGCTCTTTCTTTCTCTTAACATTTGTACTTTTCTTTCTTACTCATCTTTAAAAGTTATTTCTTCTATCTTCTCAGTAATATATGCTGTTTATATTAAATTATACTAAAAATGATTTGATTTATCACTTGCAAACTTTTCCTGTAGATCTGAGTAAGCAGTACAAACAGACAGAATGTTTATTATTATTATTATTATTATTATTATTATTATTATACTTACATACTCTTCCAGAATGTCTGTGATTTTCCCAAATTTCAAGGTGTCCTCCCGGACTCCCAGAAGAGTAGACAACCTCCTGAATCCTGGCGGAGACGGGGCATAATAACACGTGAATATAGGCATTGCATATCAGGAGGCGGGGCCATGGTGACACAATGGCATCATCATGCCCTCTTCTGTGCTTTCCACCCGACTTCACCCCTCCAGAATCTCCCAGAGGGGAAGTTATAAAAGTTATCAAGTTTTATGATGATGATGATGATGATTATTATTATTATTATCCATTTATTTATAATGCCACATATTCTCTACAGCTGTACAATACCCAAATTTTATTCAGACACAGTCATCTCTATCTTAGGGAGCCTACAACCTAATACCCCTACTACAGGAACCAAACACACAACACATACACCAGAGGCAATTAAGTCAAAAACCAATACACCTACCGTTAGATTGTTGGAAGAAACTGGCACACCCGGAGAAAATCTACTGGAACATGGACAGAACATACAAACTTACGCACATAGCATCCTGATTGGGATCAAACTCAACTTGACATTGAAATGGTAAGAAGCAAGATATGCAGCAATAGGAATATTTGACATTGCCTTCTCTCGTTAAATAGACCCCTAGATTTTGAATCCTCTAATTTTTGGGACACACAAAGGCAGCATGATCACTTAATCTGAAATAAAAATTTGACATTAAAATATTACCAGTCTGAAAAAAAAAATGTATTAGCAATCAGGCAAGGTTGTAAGAATGTCTTTTTCACCAATGTCTAAAGCAGGGTTTTACATATTGGTACTCATGCTGAGTTGGACAAAGCTTTAAAAGTTGCATGTAAAAATAGCATATTTACGCTCTGAAGCTGAGTGGTATGCAACTTAAGAGGGCAGCTCTGCATCAGTAGCTTATGTGCATGGATTATGAGCAATGAAGAAAGCTCTATCAGCTGGAGAGGTAATGTAGGCATTCAGAATCAGCTAGCTAGTGCCATCAACCATCACTATCAGTCTGTATTTGAACCAGCCCTCTGGTGTACTTTCTCACGGGGCAGAACAGCTTTGTCACAGACACTCCTCTGATGTACTCTACTCCATCACTACTCTCAAAATGGTAGAGTGAAATCAGTGGCGGAGCTAGCAAAGGTGCAGCAGGTGCGGTGCACCAGGGCCCATGTGTCACTCACCGGACTGTGAGTGCCATTTCTCCTGTGTTCAGGAACCGTGGCCGTCCGCCATCCTGAGGGTCTGCGCATGTGCAGCCCTTATGAAACCTTCAGTACCTGTTGCTTTTAATTAATTGGATGATCAGGCAACCCTCCCTATTTAAACCACCTGTGATCATTACCTAGTTGCCTGATCTTGGAGTCTCATTCCCCATGAGCCTCTGAATGTGTTCCTGTGTTTCCTCGTGTATTCAGCTCCAGCTGATTCCTGTCTACTACGATTATGGTTTCCAGACCACTTCAACTCTCCTGTGTTCATCGTGTCTGCACTCAGCTAATTCCTATCTGCTGCTGCTGCCGGATTCCAGACCGCCTCAACTCTCCTGTGTTCAGCGTGTCTGCTCTCCGCTGCCTCCGTTACTACTGCCGGGTTCCAGACCGTCTCAACTCTCCTGTGTTCATCGTGTCAGCTCTCCACTGATTCCTATCTGCTACTGCTGCCGGATTCCAGACCGTCTCTACTCTCCTGTGTTCAGCGTGTCTCCCCTCCGCTGCCTTCGCTACTACTGCCAGTTTCCAGACCGCCCCTACTCTCCTGTGTTCAGCGTGTCTTCCCTCCGCTGCCTCCGCTACTACTGCCGGATGCCAGACAGCCTCAACTCTCCCGTGTTCATCATGTTTCCAGTTTTACTTACTACTGCTTCCTGAGTATTGCTCCTTTGATTACCGTTTACCTTTCGTGCGCTGCACCAACCTGATTACCGCTTCCATCCTCCAGTGGTCTCTCCTCCTGCCGACGTTCAGCTGTTCAGGTATCCCTGCACCTCTCCTTGACAGCCTGCTCTCCTGCACCGCGGTATGCATACTTTCCATTGACTTTGCTATTGTATTGCATATCCGTCTGGACTGTGTTGTGTTCATCTCCGGAGTCTTCCATTTACTGAAGCTATTGTTACTATTGACTTTGTTTCCTATTACCTGGATCTCTATAGTGACTTTGTATACTTCAAGCAGCGCTTGTCAGTTATTATTGTATTGTGGTTATCCTCGTGGGATCAAGTTCCGTGTGCCTCCCGTGTATCCTCTGTATTCCATTCATCTCCTCGTGCCCCTCCTCACATATATATAGCAGTGGTACAACTTGCTGAACGCAGACCACTGACTCCTGTTTCCCATTGGCACCAGTTTCAAGTATCCTCTCACATAAGCAGTGGTACAACTAGCTGTACGCAGACCACTGACTTCCCCGTTACCTACTTGCACCTGGAACCCATTCCTTCACTATAGACAGTGGTACAACTTGCTATACGCAGACCACTGACTTTCACTACCTCCTCTCTACTCCTGGACATTCCTCCTCACTATAGCAGTGGTACAACTTGCTGTACGCAGACCACTGGCTCTCCTCACGTTTACTTGTCCATCTGGTTCCTCGTGTTCATACATCTAAGTCATTACCAGTTGCTGCTAGTCATAGACTTTCCTTGAGCATTCTCTCACCATCTGCTGATTCTCCTGTTTCGTTGTCACCCTGCTACCAGATGACCATAGTACCAGCTATATTACTCTGGTAAGAACATCATCTGGTGATATCCTGGGCAAAGACTCCTAGTGCCCGTGACACCATGTAGATAATGAGGCCCGCCGCATGGCAGATGCAGAGGGTCAGGGGCCCCGGTTCCCTTCTCCTCGCCTCCCTGCACCAGGACCCACAGCTCTCTAGTTCCGCCTCTGGGTCAAATAGTATCTCAGCATTTCCCCAACACTGATGCTGGCTATAGCTTCTTTAGATATTCCCTTGTAACAGTGCTTAAATGTAATTTTGACACACTAAGTGGTATATTTAATAAACTGCGGGTTTGAACAAGTTATCATTTATTTAGCACATTCTATAAAATGATAGCTAGAATCTGATTGGTTGCTAAAGACTACATCCCCAATTTTTGAAACCCACAGTTTAGTAAATATACCCCTAATCTTTTATGAAACATTTTGGTGGGGCACCAGACCGTCAGGGAAGTTTTGTGGGGTTGGGCACCCAGAGCCAGTCGGACCAAGTGCCCCAAAGGTCTGCAGGATGATTACATTAAGAATAAGCAATGAATAGGGTAACTAAGACCAATTAATGAACTCTACTGAATGCCATGGGTTGCAGTATTTATTAGTGTTCTTGTAGTATATATCTTTGTAATTTACAGCGAAATAATTTAATTTACAGAGACATCAAGAGACTTCTTATGATAGCCTCAGATCCCACGTTCCATCATTATATTCTGGCTATACTTATTTTCACCACTGAGACTGAGAATTAAATATAAGTTGACAGGGAAAAAAAGTCTAAAGAAAAATACTTATGTTCCATAGTATTGAAAAAACATCTAAATGGACACTTTTTGTACATTTACAATTTCTTTCTCAGTTTGTTCCCTCTGTATCTGTACGTTCCCTATTGCTAAGGGAGAATAATTATGGGCTGTCACTTTGTATGCACTGATATAACAATGTTCAGCTACTTCCCTCACACGTACTTGTTCATTGTAATTATACAGAAGCTTGGCTTTGTGTCTGCTCTGTAATCAGAAAGAAAGAATTTTCTTTGGGTTATATAACCTGAACTGAATTCCACCAGCCTGTCCGATGAATGCAAGCAATAAAGTGAAACGGAAGTAAAATCAACATCAAAACAGCATTTTTTGGGAACAATTTGTCTACCGCTAGTGTCCAGAGTAATCATTAGTGAACGAGAGGATAGGTCACACAATAATACTGTAAGTCCAAATGAGTAACACCCATCCTTCCTTATCTCTTAATGATTTTATGCAGCACTTCTGTATACTGTATATTGGCACAAGAGCTGAGATTGTACGACAGCACAGTATATAGCACTACAAATATGTATATATATATATATATATATATATATATATATATATATATATATGTGTGTGTGTGTGTGTGTGTGTGTATACAACGGCGCTATGCAAATAAACAAAAACAATAATAATAATAATAATAATAATAAGTACAGGGGTCCAATAGCGCAACAGACATAGTTCTTTCTTCTCTGCAAATGTAAATCTGTGAAAATGTTATATGTCATTTTGATGTCTGAGTGCTGAGACACCTTTAAGTATCATTTCAGTTATATGAAGGATGCACATGATGAAAAGTTTGTGTGCATGCAGTCTTTGCCAGTTACAATCTCAGGGTGCACACATAAGGAGGATTTTCATTAATACAATGGTAGCTGATTTGGCCTAATCAATAGCCACAGGCAGCCTTAGAGGCATCCACGTTGACAACATGTCATGTAGCGCTGTAAATGGAGGTGATCATAATGCAAAATAATAACATACAATGGATCAGAAGATAAACATGACACTGCAAAATGAGCTTACTATCAAATAGGTGTGGGAAATACTTGATATATAAGATAATAGCAGAATAATATATCAAACAGTAAATGTTTCATTCCTTCACTTTTTATCCATTTTTTTTGAAAAACATCATTCAAAAGCAAATATTGCTATTAGCTATTTTGCTTGTTGTCTTGCCTCAACACAGTATTGCTAGATTTATCAGACACAAGGCAGTTGCTAGTAAGCAATGTTGAGACTGTAAGGGCCAAAGTAGCGTGAGATCTTCAACTGCTAGAACCGCTTCACGAGATGAACAACTTTAGCAGCCCCCTTTCCGAGGAACTTATTATGTTCCACAGTACTCGTTTTCCCCCAGTATTTAAGCTCTGGTAGTAGCAGTTGTTGATCTAGTACTTGCCCGGTGGAGTGGACAGGACAGGCGGTAGTGAGCAACCAGAATGTAAGTGGCAGAACTCAGAGGCAGACAGGTAGGGGTTAACTGCAGGGAAGCAGACAGGTCGAGGTGTGGAGCAGGAGAATTAGCAGTTCCTTTAAAAGAGTCAGAGATCAGGGCAGGTACAGATGTAAAAGCAGATCTGTTAAACAAGCTAAGGTGAAAACACAGGGGAAGACAGAAGTTCCCTTAAACAATCCGAGTCAAAACCTAATAGCAGAACAGGCAGGACACAAGGCACACCAGATCAAGTAGGAACTATCACCAGCATTGGAAGGGTGACAGGAAGCAGTTTATTAAGCCAGCAAAGCCATTAGCTGCATGATTGCAGCAGTGATTGCACAGCTGATACTGTACCGGGTATTGAAGAGATGCTAGTTGCTATCTACATAGCAACCAGCTGTATCAGTGAAATGCCCGCTGAGTAAGTGGAGAGGACGCTACTGGTTGGTAAGCAACCATCCACAACTTAGCAGCGGCCATCCTGCCAATGCACAGCACAATAGAAAACACAGAGTAGTGAGAGAATGCCGGCAACAGATGGGATATGCGGCAGTTACTACCGCATAATGACACACATAAGAGTCCGAGGTGTGGATACCAAACACAGAAGGAAAACTCACACACAGAAATTATCCTATTTCTTAAAATATCATTATTTAACAATGCTAGCAGAGAGTTCCCAAAACCATGCTTTCCTAGAAGCTATATAGAGACATATCATGTACACGCAGTCATTCTTCATAAGTCCCATTAGATTCCTACTCATCTCATAGTATTAGTATATGCATGGTGTATACCAGGCCTGGCCATACTATGGCTCTCCAGGTATTGTGAAACTACAAGTCCCAGCATACCCTGCCAGCTATTGGCTGGCTATCTACTGGAAAAGTATTCTGATGCTTGCAGTTTCAAAACTTTTGGAGACCCACAGGTTGGCCATGCCTGGTGTAGACAATGCTGTTGTGGAATTAGCTGTCCTCCACCTAGATGTTCTCTCACACTATCATGGAAATGGGTCATAACTTTATCCATGAAATGTCAAATAACCAGCAAGTTAAAAGAAGCTCCCAAAATTGTTTTTAATATTAACACTCACTTTCATACTAATATGATTTGGAAATCATTGTATTTTTTCTGCTGCATATTGCACTGATGTTTAACACGTCTACTTGTTAGCAGTAGAAATAATCTGATGTGAATCCAGTAAATTTGCAAAACGAAGAATTAGGGCATCAACCTTACTTCCTAGCTTTGATTCATTCTATATAATACACCTTAGCAGGCAGTCTGCACAGAGTTATGTCATATTTCTAACACTTTACTTTTAATATTTTGAGCTTCAGAGAAGTGTCTTAAACACAGTTTGTCTACCATAAGGACTTATTCACATATATAATTTTCAATGCGTTTTAAATTTTATGTGAATATGGAGTGTTGACGATCTACACACTAACAATGATTTTGAGATCATTGATGACAATACACATCCAATCACATAGCAACGTGCCTTATAATGAAATCTTCCAAGAACATTGTCTACAAAGTTACGCATTTATTTCACCCAACAACTGCTTGTTCCCAAGTTTGGTACCAGCAGTCATTTTTAATTAAAACAATGCAATGCCAGTTTGACAATGATAGGACATGGTTGCAGTACCAGTCAGTATCAGAGGCAGTAGTCGTAAGTGGAAATTTAGAAGTGGCGGTATGGGAATTTAGAAGTGGTGGTATGAAAAATATAATAGGAATGTAATTGAATGGAATGTGATATTTACAATGAAGGCGGTAGGAAAAGTGTTGTTTGGAATAGCACTGTATATACCCCCACTTTGACCACTGATCAGGGGCATAAACTGACATAGCAGAGATTTAAACTTTTTCTTTTCCAGGTTTTCAACAAGGGGAGACGGGGTATGGGTGCTTTTGGTGCTGTGAGTTCCTTCAAGCTGTGGGGCTTCCTGGTCTATGGCTGATTTATGCTAATTTTGTGGAGAAGGATGTTAGCAAAAATTACAATACAGTTGGACTTATCATTTCAATGAAAAGAACACTTCTGTATAACATACGTTTTGCTTCATGAACAGGTCTTTATCATAGTCTCCTATGGTCATGTATGTGGATTCAGCCTGCAATTTACACAATTCTAGACAGAACAATGCTGTACTACATGAACAACAGTTTCCACCCTCATTGTATGTTTGTCTCAGAGACAAACAAATTATCTTCTCCTCTCATGAATATAATGTAGAGCAGTTATTTGGAACAATAGTATACTTATCTCATTTAGCAGAAGGATAATTGGTTCCAAATTAAAGAAACATTCCCCTGAATGCTCTCTTTGTTGTTACAGTAGATGCTTATGGTTTCTGCTATAGAAAAATAAAAATTGCCATAAAGACTTTCCACATCATGGGATGCCTTATTTCAAGAGTGCTTTATACTATGAAAACATATATAGAATAAAGTCTATAACTTATTTTAGGGTAAGTTTGTCTACTAGCATTACTAAAAACAACACCAAATAAATAGAAAGCATTAACCTGCGGAAGACAGCCCCAAATACAGGCACAGCTGTGGGTAAAATTTAGGGTGACAATTAAACTTACTTTTCAGGAAAACCTTTCTGTTCCAGATAGAGATAAATTAAATTTTCAAAACATTTTTGTTTAATGATCATGGAATATGATCATTTGGCTGCACAATTTTGCATGTTTTTCTGTAGAATATGGCCATAAATGTTCCACCCGGAACGCCCTGTTTATTTTTGTGTACTCACACTTCTTCCTTTTTATACCTCAAATATGCCACAGAGGAGAATGAAATGACACCATCTTTACCCCAGTTGTATTTATAGACTGTATAATCAGTGCAATGTAGAATTTACAAATACAGTGCAGAATGGCATTCGGCAAAGCAAAAATGGAAGATTGTATGTCCAGGACTTTTTCCCCTTTGCGAATCTGGTCTAAGGTATAAGATTAATATGTGAAATCACAAGTAATGTCTTTTCCAAGCAGACTAACCCTAGAATACCAAATTCCTATAATAAGAGACATGGACACACTCGAAGGCTACATCACTCATTGCAGAGCATCATCTCGCTTCTGAAAGAGACCCTGCTCACTACTTACTAGAGAGTTAGTTGCAGAGTTATATCAAAGGAGATGACAGAAAGACAATCTAGTAATTATTATTGTTAGCTTTTTTCTTGAGACAGACTTTTTTTCCGTTAATAGCATGAATATGAATAGTTCATTGCACCTTCTTGGTGTTTGATCATAAAACTACTCTTAAAGTAAAATAACATTTAATAATGTTGCTTACTAGTATTCCACACACAAATATTTTTTTTTTTATCGAAGCCCAAGGTGTGTGTATTACATCACCCAGCCACTGACTGTCCTGGGGGTTGGGACTTTAGACCCTTCCTTAAATGAAAAGGGTCTTAATCCTTCCCATCCTCCAGTAGCCAAAAGACCCCAAATGTGGACAAGGGTCTTCAGGTCCCCCTTATGGAAGCTAGGGAGGAGCCCTTGACATTCTCGGCCCTCGGAGCCAAAAGGCCCATTATGAGGCGGGGTATTCAGGCTCACATCGGCTGCAAGGCTCGGGCAGGCCCTTTTTACAGTTAGGTAGCTTTCCCCAGGGGAACTGACTCTACAATGGACCCCCCCCCATAAGGAAGGAGCATCCAAAATCTTAGGGGGAGGGTCAACCATAAGGGTCTATGAGCAAGCCTCAGAAAACAAATTGTGCCATACACAAACAAAGAAAAAAAAGTGAAAAATGCTAGTGTTTAATAAATATATAATTAGTGACATATAATGTCCTTGCCCCGGACAAAGTGCTAGGCCAAAGCAAAACTAGTGCTACCTGAAATATAAGTGCTGTCACTATGTGCATCTCAAGGCATCCCGGCTAAGGCAGCACCAAGGGCACCTCCGTCTTCAAGCAGCCTTCCTAATGGCCAGAGGACCAAGTATATTTTTTATTTTTATTATTATTATCATCATCATCTATTCATTTATTTGTATAGTATACTGGGCTACCAGGAGAAGGGGTGTATCATTATGCAAAAAAACAAGAACAATAGCATAAAGTGATTAGTGTAGAACAAAAGAAAACTACTTAACACCTGGCTGCTGAACAGAGAAGTCTAAAAGAGATCTAGACAGCTTGTAAAGATAAAACTATCATCAGGAAGTCTTTTCTTTTAGAGTAAGTAAATCAATTCTGGTTGTCACTGTGCCACTGTGGGTCGTGGTGCCTCTCCAGGATCCACCCATCTCACCCATTATTTTTTTAATATCTGTGGCAGTGGATGGCTGTAATCATCGGGGCCAGCCCTGGTCTAATGTCACTATTGCAGACTGACAGTCTGGTAGCAAATCCAATTGCTGTTTCAGTGTGGCTGCAGTTCTTAGCCTGGCCTAGTGAGATCACATCAGACCACATTAGCCCAGGCTAAGAACCATTCGCGGCCACACTTACAGGCAACTAACAGCAATTGGTTTTGCTGCCCGGCAGTCTGTTATCATCATTATCATCAACATTTATTTATATAGTGCCAGCAATTTGCGTAGTGCTTTACATTTGGGAACAAACACAGTAATAAACAAACCACGTAAAACAGACAAAGAGGTAAGAAGGCCCTGCTCGCAAGCTTACAATCTATGGGACAATGGGAGTTGGATACATGATTTTAAGTCTACATATTGTATTTCGGTCCTGCCAGATTGCAAAAGTAAAAAACAAAACAAAAAACAAACAAAAGGGATTAGTATGCTATATGATCCAGTCACACAGCAATGTTAGTCAGAGAATTGTTGAATGTGTAACACGTGGTAATCTAGTGAGTTTGAGAAGGTGGTTGAGGAATATTATAAGCTTGCTAGAAGAGGTGATTTTACAGAGAACGCTTGAAGGTTTGTACACCAGAAGAAAGTCTTTTTGTGCGAGGAAGGGAATTCCATAGAGTGGGTGCAGCTCGAAAGAAGACCTGTAAATGGGAATGGAATGATGTAATGAGAGGTGAAGATCTTGTGCAGAATGTAGAAGTCGAGTTGGGTGATATTTTGAGACAAGTGAGGAGATGTATGTTGGTGCTTTGATGATAGACTTGTAGGTTAGTAACAGTATTTTATTTTGTGGTCGGTAAAAAAACAGGCAACTAATGCAGAGACAAACAGCAGTGGAAAAACTACTTGCAAGGAAAATCAATCTAGCCGCTGCATACAAAATAGATCGTAGGAGTGTGAGTCTGTTAAGGGGAAGCCCAGTAGGGAGGGAATTGCAATAGTCAATGCGGGAGATGATGAGTGCATGATTTAAGGTTTTTGCAGTGTCTTGTGTAAGATATGTGCGTATTATGAAAATATTTATTAGATGTATGCAGCATGATTTAAATATAGAGTTGATGTGGGGAACAAAGGATAGTTCAGAGTCAAGGATTACACCTAGACAGCGAGCTTGAGGTGTGGGGTTTAAGGTCATGTTGTCAAAAGAAATAGAAATGTCAGGTATGCTTCTGTTGGTGGTTGGGAATATTATTAACTCTGTTTTAGAATGATTGAGTTTGAGTTGGCAAGAGGGTTTCATCTACATGGAGAGGATACTCAAATCCAAAGGGGCTTGTTAGTTTTACAATAGAAGTGGTACAGATAGAGAATAGCAGAGGACCTAGTACTGAGCCTTGTGGTATTCCAATTCATAAAGGAAGCAGAGCAGAGGTGGATACAGAGAATTTAACACTGAAAAAGTGATTAGAAAGGGGGATACAAACCAGGATAGGGCCGTGTCTTGAAAACCTAGGGATTGTAACGTCTGTATGAGGAGAGTGTGGTCAACAGTGCCAGATGCAACAGAGAGATCCAGGAGAATTAGTAGAGATTAATGTTCTTTAGCTTTAGCAGGGATCAAATCATTGACAACCTTAGCCATCGCAGTCTCTGTGGAGTGTTGAGAGTGAAAGCCATACTGAAGAGGATCCAATAGGTTGTTTCTGGAACGGAAGCGTGTGAGGCGAATGTAGGTAAGTCTGTCTAGAAGATTGGAGGGGCATAGGAGCTGAGAGATGGGGTGGTAATTTGTGAGAGAGTTTGGGTCCGAATTTAGTTTTTTTTCAGAATAGGAGTAATCACTGCGTGCTTGTATAATGACGGTAAGATACCAGTAGAGAGTGAGAGATTACAGATTTTAGTTAGTGGTGGAATGAGCACAGGAGACAGGGATCTACTAAATTGTGAGGGAATAGGATCAAGAGGAAAGTCCTTTCCCTAATAAATGTAGATTGTATCTTAGAGAGGAGCAGGGCCTGATGAATGAGAGGAACGTAAGAGAAATGTGCTTGGTGACATGAAATGGTGGAGAGGAGAAGGTGATAAAATGTCTGGGAGGCTGATGAAATGGCTGAAGGGAAGTGATGAAATGGCTGAAGGGGAGTGATGAAATGGCTGATGGGGAGTGATGAAATGGCTGACGAGAGTGATGAAATGGCTGATGGATGATCTCTGTATTGTGTGTCGGTCTCAAGGATGTTCTCCGTATTACTAGTCAGATGAGGCTGGTGTATATTTGTATTTGATTATAGCTCTTTCATTTATTGTATTGTCTATATATGCCTGTGCTATAGGGTTGTTTTATCTGGCCATAATGGAACACTAAATTTGAACTAAAGAGTTTAATCCTTCTGTTTTTTTTAACAATTTGCATTATAATACAATTTTTGCATATTTTCACAACAGGACCCCAACTTTCTAGAAGCCAACTAGACAACAACAAAGCTGCAAGTACAATAAGAGAGAACAGCAAACAATCTTATAAACAGCAAATAGCCTTATAAATAAAGCTTATTAATAACAGCAGACAGTCCAAGCTGAAAGAAGAGGTAAGAGTGAACGACACAATCTGTCTCAATTTGAATGCTGGAGAATAAGCATGAATATTCATAAAGAGTTCCATATATATACCTTAATGATATGGTGAACACCAACATATAGTTCCCTATGTGCATTAATTGGTTGTTGTGCATGAGCACTATGATATTATATTTGTTGCAGAATAAACATGGGGGGGTCACTACGATTTTATAAGCCTAGGGTAGCTGGAACCTTTAATCAGGCCCTGGCACAAATAAAGGGAAATAAATAAAAAATAATATATTTTTATGTTTAATCCTTTAAGATTTTCTTTAGTCTGCACTCTGCAAAACCAGGAGTTGTGGCCCAATCTATTCATTGACAATACACAAGTTGGTCCTAAGTGTTCCCAGACCACACCACAAAAATTGTGGTTTGGTCTGGGAACACTTTAGGGCCGGTTTCCACCAGTGAATAGTGAAATGTTGCTGCCAAAGGATTAGCAGGAATATTTCCAAGAATGATTGGAATATTTTGCTCCTCTCTCATTACCAGCCTAATCTCTTTGATACTTATTGCCTGCAATTATCAAAATCTATCGCCAAAGCAGGTGAGCATTACACCACCACCCTGGCGATACTGCCACAGAGTGGTAAGAGTTAACTTATACCTTTGCCAGCCAAGCTCTGCAGTTATGCACATGTGTGAGCCCTGATTTGGGCATTAGTACTACTAATGAAAAAAAATAAAATAAATACAGTATACAAACAGGTTTCAATTAAAATAATTCTTAAATATTGTTGCATTTAAAAAGTGTTTTATTCTGAGTTTAAAGCTTTGTTACTGCTTTTGTTCTGTTATTGTCCTCCAGAGACTTAGTAAATATGCATACCCACTATGGTGTATTAGCCTGGGGCAGCTGGAACCTTTAATCAGGCCCTGGCTCAAATAAAGGGAATTATATTAAAAAAATCTATTCTTATTTTTAATGCTTTCAAATTTTCATTAGTACTGTGTGCCTGCACTCCGCAAAACCAGGGGCTTTGGTCCAATCTAATACTGGTGCAAGCTTTATTATTCAGCATAAAATAAAGTTGATATAGAATATTATTATATTATTGCATAATAGTATAATATAATAATAATAAAGTATAATAATATAATATAAACAGATACAAATAAGAGGTTGGTGCATTAAAGACAAGTAAATTTAACAAAATTAGGCACTGTAATACCAATATTTGAGCTGCACTTTTGCTTCTGCAATGTGTTTGTATATTTGCATTTTGAGGCATGTATTGTTTATGAATAGAGTTGGGACAATGGCAATCAATTCATTCTGCTATATGGTGTGGTCTGGGAACTCTAAAGGCGAATTTCCACAAGTGATTCATGATATTTTGCTGCCATATGCAAAATAACTGGATTAGTTTTGAATATTTCACTCCTCTCCAGGATACTAAACTTACACATAATAAAGACATTCCCAATGTTAACTCACTTTCATGATTAATTTAAACTGTTCTATCACCTACCAGCAAAATATTACTAATCTGCTGATTCCCTTATTCAGAACCTCAGGGGCTGTTTCATGGTGGTTTTCCCACAATTCTGTAATGCAAATCCTGCAAATCTCTTTCATTTACCAATTTAAAATGACGGCAGAGGGGTGTTTGAGCAAGAGGGCCAGTCAGAAGCCGCAGTCTCTTGATTGCTGCTTCCTCCTTTTGTTTTTCTCCTTTCACTTATATAAATAAAAACAGGGGAGGACTGGCAAATGTTAGTCCGGGGGGCAAGACTCAACTCAGCAGCCTATTAGGAACATTTTAAAGGAAAAACAATTCAGGTGGTCCAGTGACCAAGCCCATGGTAGCCCACTATGGGACCGGCCCAGCCTGCTCCTGCCTAAAAAATATTTTTCTACCTTTACCTACTGACTGGGCAATTTTTTCTTCATCTTGTGCCTTTGCACATCTGATTACATTCTTAGGGGTATATTTACTAAACTGCGGGTTTAAAAAAGTGGAGATGTTGCCCAGGGCCGCCATCAGGGGGGTACAGGGGGTACTGTTGTACCGGGCCCGGGCTCACCAGGGGGCCCGGTACAACAGTGCAACACATATTTACCTGAGAGCCCGCTGACTTCAAGTCCGCTCTCCGCTACTCTGTCTTCAGATCACATGATCACAGGGGGAATGATTCCACCACCCCTGCGATCGCATTCTGGTGCCTGGCTGTCACGGTGACAGCCAGGCTGAAGACAGAGTAGCAGAGAGCGGACTGCAAAACAGCGGGCCCCCAGGTAAGTGTGTGTTGTGGGGGGGGGGGCGTTCATCAAGGGGCAGGGCCCGGGGGCCGCTCATTTGGAGGGGGGGCCCGTACTGTGCCCCATTATTTCTGAAGGCGGCCCTGATGTTGCCTATAGCAGCCATCAGAGTCTGACTATCATTTTGTACAATGTACTAAATAAATTATATCTAGAATCTGATTGGTTGCTATAGGCAACATCTTCACTTTTTCAAGCCTGCAGTTTACTAAATATACCTCTTAGTCTCCTCCTGTCTAACAAGATACACTTCTCTAACTTCATTATTCTGACGTTGCTTATAGTTCCTGAAGGCCATCATTTTTGCTCTCACAATACTTGCTACTTCTTTTGCAAACCACACTGGTTTCCCAGCCTTAGTGCTTTCTATAATCCTTTTGATACAAAGGTCTGCTGCTTTTTATATTGCACTTTTTAATTTTTCCCTCCTCTTCTGCACTCCTTTCAACTTTCTCCACTCTGCCAAAGAGTTGCTTACAAATTTTCCTAAAATCTAACACATTTATTTTTGTGTGGTATAAGTCTGTCTCTGTCTTTATACTAAACCATGCTAATTGATGATTACTGGATCCTAGGTTCTCACCCACATTGATATTCTGTCACCATTTGTAAGAATTAAGTCTAATATTGCATCTTTGTGAGTGGGCTTCCTCACCATTTGCTTCAGGGATGCTCCCTGCAAAGAATTCAGAATGTCCCAATTTCTAGTGGTATTTGCAAAAGACCCCTCCCAGTACCCTATCAGGTATATTAAAGTCTCCAATAATTATTACCTCTCCTTTTAATGTCCTTTTACTGATGCCCTGCAATAGGTTCCTGTCCAGTTCCACTTTCTGACCTGGTAGTCTATTTTTCAGCCTTCTGCGTTATAAAATGACCTAATGGTACATTAGAGGAGCAAAAGAAGCTACCGTTCCTGTAGGTACTCAAAAAAAACCAAAACATTTCAAATCATTACTATGTTTAGGCCTAGATGTCCTTCCACTAATGTGCCTGAACTACACACTATCAACTGATTTGATACCAATGTCAGCATAAGTTATGTAAAAGGTTCATATAAATATTGTTACTTACTGTTAGATAGTAAGAGGCAATGGAGGTGGTGACTAGTGTATCCCCTGATAATGAATGGTCTTTGATATTGAGTTTGACGGTAATGTTAGCTGATCTGAATTTATTTTAAAAATGTGTCTGTATTATATCAATTATATGAGACACTATACATAACCTGGTATCAACTGTGTTTGGGATGGAAAAAGTAAGAAATTTCAAAATTGCTCAATTTAAGGGAAATTATTCCATCTCTGCAGTTTACATAAAATGTAAAATATTTTTTTTTTAAAAAAGTGTTAAAAAAAAATCTCTTCTTGACACGTCTGCATTTTCGTCTTATAAATATTGTTAAATCAAATAGTAATGTTATGATAAGTCAGACTCGGGGCTATTTTTGTGTGCAATACTTTTAGCTGGAATTTTGCATACATTCTGCTCCAAAAAGATTGTTTGTTTTATTTTCCATTACTCAATTAAAACAAAAAGTTATTTATATTTGTTTGATTGATATGCTATGGTTAATAAAAATAAATAAAATACATTTCTACTGACAATTTTATTTAAAATATACACACAAGCAATATTTTTTATCAGCACGTTATTTACATACTATGAACATTTATATAAAAAATGATTTGCTATTTTGAATACAGACCCACTGTGTGGTACATGCTTTTTTAAAAATAGTTTTTTTTAAATACCATTTTTTTAAATTATTCTTATAGACATTTACCATATTTTGTTTTTTACTGAATGCCAATCGTAATGTCTTATTTAAGTAGTTATTCTGTATATCTTATAGACAGGGCAACACTGCCACATAGTGGACAACCATTTTATTGTATTATTTTTACACGACAGTGGAAGATATACAATAAGCCTCAGATAACTGTAAATATTGTAATGGCGTTATGTAGAGTTGGACGCAATTTCTGCTTACAGTTTAACTTAGAATAGTACACAAATTGTACACATTTCACAAGATAAGCTTAAAGCGTAATATATATATATATATATATATATATATATATATATATATATATATATAGTGCTTATTTAATGTACACTATATTCAGCTCTGATATATTCATATATATATATATATATATATATATATATATATATATAAATAATAGAACATCTGCGCCAAAGAGTGGCAAAGATAATATACATTTGTTTTTTCACTGACATTCCGCTACATACAAAAATAGAAAGGCTGTTGCACCAAAAGCGAATAGCTGATTACCCCTCTATTCTTATTTAAGATTTATTATATATATGTTATAGTTTTTATATTTTCAATTTTGTGTTCATATTTGGGGGTGCAACCTTAAACTTATACAATAAGTCAAACAGAGAAAAAGAAGTTTGCTATTACAGGTGCACATTCAACTCCTAATTATATGTATATTTTTAAGGATCATTCTTTAATTAAAATAACTTTTATTAGATTTAATAAATTGTAGTATAAAATTAGCGAAATAAAAAAATGAGTGCAAGTGCTTATACAAAAAGTTAATTTAAAACTGCTGACTGTACCTATAAGAACTCTTATATAGTCTAGAGGACTCTTGCTCTATAAAATCAAAGGTATTATAAGCTCCTAATACACCAGATTCAGAAAATCCTCATCTTATTAATGTAGATAAAAAACACTATAAATTCAACAATTGCAAGACATTCAGCAAAACTTCAAACAGTGATGGGGAATAGGTTGAGGGGGGTAAGGGAGGGGGGAGACACAAGCCCAAGGTTTTATTCAATAAACATACACATAGGGGGAGAAGGAGAACCGTGAGACAGAAAATGAATTATCTTCCTCTTCCTCAGGACTGTCAATGGTGTTATACTCTCTCAGCAGACTGTGGATCAACCTGCGACAGGCCTGGATGGTCATCTTCTTCCTTTTCAAGATGAGGTGATTCCTGGCAAGCCAAATAGCGTCCTTTAAGCAGTTCATAAGGCGCCAGGCCTCCTGGAGTGCCCCAATGGTGTGGGTCCCAGGAAATAATCCATAAAATACAGAATGGTATGAAAGGCAAGTTCTGGACACACTGTCCTTATGTTCATGTTCCAAGACATCCAACAGTGCATGTAGAGTGGAGCAGTCACAATAAAATATGATGTGCTGTTTCCCTTCTGGTGATGCAGACGGGACAGTGGATATATTGGCTCAGGTTCCAGGAGTGTATGAAAGTCCTGACAGACAGACCCCCCCCCCCCCCCCCCACTGGATAGCCATTCATGCAATGTCTTTGTGTCTATTAGTCAGCTTCTTAGAGGCCACATTCTCCCACATGTGTTTTGTTATTGCAGCAGGGAGCCCTGGAACAGACTCCATAATGTATTTAGCTCTGATGAGCTTGTGGATAGTTTTTGGCTTCCACAAGGAGCTCCTTGTGCATGGCCGCCCACTTCACTCTGTCCATGTATTAGCTATAGAATTACCACAGTTATCCACGGAGTGATAAAATGAACCATTACTGATTTCATGATTCTTTCTTAGTTTCCCTGCACCGGCCATGTGCTCAGGGTGACGGCGATCTCCTCGTTATCATCTTGCAAAGCTTAGTCTGCAGGGGCCAGTGACACACCCATTTGTTTACTCAGGTCTCTTAGCTGTTCTTTAAACTTTAAAATGTATCGTCATGCCTCAGGGCCTCCTCTGTATTATTCTTCTGAAGTGCAGTGTATCTCTCGTGTACAAGCTCTCTTAAATCCGGGATTTTATCTGGTGGGTCACGTTTTAACTTAAGTATGGCCTCCTCAACTGCGTCTATATATTGGTTTAAATCTCTCTTCAATGCAGCGTATTCCAACATGACAGATTCCATGCTGCCCACATGTTCCATATCACAGTCTGTCTGAAGCAGATTTATTTCCACTCCAGTTTATTTCCACTCCTCACCACCACTTACAAGGCTCTCTCCCACTCTACTGCCCCTTATATCTCTAACCTCCTCTCCATTCACACTCCCGCCAGCTCCCTGCGCTCGGCCAATGACCGCCGCCTCTCCTCCACTCTGATCACCTCTTCCAGAATCCAGGACTTTTCCTGTGCAGCCCCCCTTCACTGGAATGACCTCCCTCGCGCCATCCGCCTCTCTCCTACTCTGTGCTCCTTCAAACGTGCACTCAAAACTCACCTCTTTCTCAAAGCCTACCAACCATCTACTTAACCCCCATCTCCTCCGCTCATTCTCCCCTCTCTCCCATTCCCTCAACTGGCTCCTCTTGTGCCTGGTCTGTTTTACCCTCCCTTAGGATGTAAGCCTGATGAGCAGGGCCCTCTTCCCTCCTGTCTCTTTACCCGTTCTTCTGCTCCGTGTCTACTGCATCTGCCTGCCTGGACTTTTTGAAGTATTGGTACTTTTTGTTTATTGTTCTGTACTGTTATACCCTGTATAGTCTACTGTTTGTACTATGTGCGGCGCTGCGGAAACCTTGTGGCGCCTAACAAATAAAAGATAATAATAATAATAATAATAATAATATCCATTCCTATGTCTACACAAGATTGGCAGTTCTCCAGGGATGACAGGGAGGTATCGACAGAGGAGAAGGAGATTAAAGTTGCAGCACGATCAGACATGGTTTAATAATGTAGAGCTCATTGACAGCACTGTTAGGCTTAAGGCAGCTAAGCTATTGTTAGCTTGTTTTATAGGGCCCAAGGACAATTCCATCTTGCACCACTTTTCTTTTCTGCCACTGCTGTGTGGCAATGTTTCCTAGATTTGCTATGAACTGCCGTGTGTTTGTGCCATTGCTCTGTCGCTTACCATCCAGCCAGGTAGCTTTGTCTTTGTCCGAAAGTGTATGAAAATAATATTTTGACCTATGAGATGGTAAAAATTGACTGCAAATGACTTGAAATTAGTGTTATTGAGGCTAATAATAATAATGTAGGGAAAAAAAGGGCAAATTTATGTGATTTTAGCAAAAAAATACGGATATTAGAAAATAATATGGATCCAAAACAATAACCAAAACACGCAAGGGCGGTTTTGCCAAAACCAAAACACGAAGTTAATCCAGATCCAAAACCAAAACCAAAACCAGAACACAGGGGTCAGTGAACATCTCTTATTTTTACTTGAATTTTAACATGGGTTTAAAAAACACATTGCAAGTGCTTTAAGCTGGCCACTCAAACACAGTGATCCTACCACGTGGTCTGAAAGCTGAGGCACAGGATCTTTGTCCAGATTGGCTTGCGACATTGTAGTGCGTTAAGTAACCATTAATCACTCAATCCTCTAATGAATGAAAATAGTATTAATTTTAAATAACTCTCAGCTATACAACCTCACCTAAATAAAGCCCTTGGAACATAAGTGGGAAGGAGTCATGGCTGCTGTGGACCATGCCAGAAAATTTGTTAGCAATTGAATAATGTAGTATAAAAGATTTACTGTATGTTTATTGTATTGTATTGTAGTATTGTACATTGATGCACTGACAGAATCCTTGACTAAAACACATTTTCCTTCTCTAATTTGCTGATACACATTTAGTACAAGTGAAGAACATCCCTAGGAGGGGGCAGGATCACATAACTTTAGTCAATGTTTTAAGAATAACGTACTTGTTATCTTAGGATCAGAAGGGGATGCCGCCATAGCTGCAGATTAAACACAGCCATTGAAGAGTGTTTGCAGTCTCACCTATCACTTTGAGTTGAGATCTGACTCCGAGGTCAGTGGCAGGTGGGGAGATTGACTGGCGCGGTACACCTGTCAAACCGTAAAGCAGGTGTCCTAAGGCGAGCTCAGAAACCTCCCGTGGAGCAGAAGGGCAAGGGTTCTGGCTAGTGCTGCATCCAGATTAACCATAAAATGGATCCGATAATCAGTAAAGGTGCTGGTCGCATAAATATGAGCAGTCCATGTCCACTCAGCCACTTACCTAAAGAGCTCACCCTCTGGGTAGATCCTTATGAGGTGTCATACTGGATTGGTGAGGACAGCTCCATGTGTTCTTTATGAAGCATCTGCTCCAACTGCTTGGAGTCCCTTAAACTGTATGAGTGAGCTACTGGGTTGTTCTAATACTACTCCCATCTGATGACCGTTGGCAGCTAACTTCACTAAGGGATCTCACTTGTTACTTGTGTATGTGTAAATACCTCTCTCTGGGAGCCATGTTTTCTAATAAATATCTATTTATATTTTTAATGCTTCTACTACCAGGTGCTGTTCACTTTGTTATAGTGCTGAAGCTACTACAAGTGATACAGTGCCACCACCACCAAGCAGAAGGGTAATAGCTTGCCCTTCTGCTCCACAGGAAGTTTCTGTCCTCCCTGAGCTCACCTTAGGACACCCGCGTCAGTCAAACTTCCCACCAGCCACTGTCTTCCAGCTCCAAGTTCGCTTCCTCTACCTCCAGTTCTGTGTTTCCAGCATCTGCCTTCAGTTTGCCCTTCTGCTCCACGGGAGGTTTCAGTTCTCCCTGAGCTCATCTGCTAAAGGATTACCCCTAACAAAGTAAGTAAATTGGGGTGTGAAAAAGACAACAAGTTGCATTACAATTTTAAATATAAAACAAAAGAAATCACTTCCAAATTACCAAAATAATTGCAAAAAATGTAAAAATACAAATGTTGATATAAAAAGATATTTTTGGCAAGTTAAAAACAACTAAAAACACTATCCAGCCACTTTCATTCAGTTCCTAATGTGAATTGAATACTTGGATGCACTATTATTGTAAGATAGAATCAATGAAAAATACAGAAATGGAAATGCAATGGTAGGGGAAAAAAATGAACAAAAATCTATATAATAAATATCAGCAGCTAACTCACAAGAGTGCAGGTGGAATCTGGGACACATGTTCGAACATGAGTGGTGAGTACATGTGAAAAATGCAATGTGTTTAAAATGTTTGGATTGAAAGCTATTAATATGAAAAGAACAATTAGTTGCCTTCTCTTTATAGTGTGAATCTGTCCACAGTTATGCATT
This sequence comes from Mixophyes fleayi, assembly GCF_038048845.1. Classification (NCBI taxonomy): domain Eukaryota; kingdom Metazoa; phylum Chordata; class Amphibia; order Anura; family Limnodynastidae; genus Mixophyes; species Mixophyes fleayi. Next base: position 83,702,492 of record NC_134404.1, read on the forward strand.
ATATGGTTCCTAAAATCAGGTATAAAGGGGGAGGACATATGAGAAGGTAAATGTATATATATGATTAAATAATTATATTTAGGACTTCTTTCAAATCAAAATATAGAAGAGTTGTATAGTCACAGAATTGGTTGACCTACTTTCTGTACAGTAACTGATAACATTGGAATCCATCACTCTTTAATGTGTCCTCTTACTATACTGCAGCTCTGACCTGCTAATGCACCTTGCTGTGTACTGCAGGGGTAATTTAGCAAACAAGTGATATCCCAGTGATAATCCTAGCGCAGTGAAATCACTCCTATCTGTGTACAGCATTGAGCATTTAGAAACAATGAGAAATGGCGGTTATGGAAATCCTAGCAAAATAGAGCACCTTACTAACCTGAAATGCTATGTTGTCCACCTGCTAATTCTGGACAACAATGTTCATCATTATTATTATTATTATTATTTTTATCTTAGATTTGTAAGGTGCCCCATGGTTCCCCAGCGCCATTCAGTAGGGAAAACCGGACATACATAAAACAAGGACATACATAAAACAAGGGCATATAAGTCAGAAAAAATAAATGCAGACATAATATCAAATGGTATGGAGGACCCTGCTCATCAGAGAGCTTGCATTCTAAGTGTTAGAGGGCACAGCTGAAACAAGAGGAGCAAGTGGAGATTGGGACAGCTTTGAGGGTGTATTAGTCTGAATAGTATCATCAGGTATTACAAAAGAGATGGGTTTTTAAAGAACATATAAAGATTTGAAGGCTGTGGGGAAGCCTGATTGGGCGTGGTAGAGAATTCTATAAGTGGGGAGCAGCACGGGAAAAATCTTTTAGGCGCGAATGAGAGATGGTTACCAGAAACTAGACAAGCCACAGGTCAGAGGTAGGTCTAAGAGGATGGGGGGAGTATTTTGATATGAGATTTGAGATGTATAAAGGGGTTGTTGAGGGCTTTGTATGTAAGGGTGAGTAATTTGAGTTGGATTCTGGAGGCCATAGGGAGCCAGTGTAGGATTTTCAAAGTGATGCAGCAGATGTGGAACGTAACAGAAGAAGATCAGTCTTGCAGCAGCATTTAGGATGGCTAGAAGTGTGGATATATGGGTGTCGGGAATGTCAGATAGCATGAGGTTGCAGTAGTCAAGACAGGAGATGATACAAGAATGGTTAAGAGTTTTGGTAGCATGTTGAGTAAGAAAAGGACTTATTCTGGCAATGTTTTTAAGGTGGAAGTGACAGAACTGGGAGAGAGTCTGGATGTTAGAAAAAAAGCAGAGGCAGAGTCAAGTGTGACACAAAGGCAGCGGGCTTGGGAGATCATCATAATCATCATTGTTTATTTGTAAGACACCACAAAGCACTGCAACACTGGACAGTCAGAGTTATAAATCAAATCACCCATAAAGGCAGAACAACTTCAGACATGGTTGACAAAAAAAGGTGCAGATGTGAGACAAAGAGTAGAGAGCAACATTTTCTTCATTGGTGCTTAGCTGTAAGGGAGAACTTTTAGAGGCGATGGCCCAACCCCTTAGATTGGGGCAAAGTCTTGCCGCACTAGAATCAAAACAGTTGGCAGACTGTCCTGCTCTCTCCTACCTGTTCTTGCAGCATTCACTACCTGCTGATGATGTCTTAAGCTCAGTTGCTGTCTGGACCCTGGAATTAGAGATGGACAGGCTCAGTTTCCATGAAACCGAACCCACCCGAACTCTGGGGTTCGGAGTACCGAGCCGACTCTCGCACCTATTCAGATTTCAAAACAAGGCAAAAACATCATTGTGACGTCGTCGGATCTCGGATTTCGCAAGTTTTGGAATCAATAAATACCTGCCTCCACGGTGATCTAGCACCATTTAAAAGAGGGACAGAGAAGGGTTAGGTCACAGTATAGAGCAGGCAAAGTGATAGAGTAGAAATAGGAGGGTGGTAATTTTTCTGAATTTGCACTACAAAGTGTTTGGAGTCTCATATACACCCTTATAAAAAAGCTGAATTTTCTGAGTGCTGAAATCCTAATATATCACTGTGTTTTTCTGAATTTGCACTACAAAGTGTTTGGGATCTCATATACACCCTTATTAAAGAGCTGAATTTTCTGAGTGCTGAAATCCTAATGTAGCACTGTATTTTTCTGAATTTGCACTAAAAAGTGTACGGTGTTATTAAAATGGATTCACAGCAGTACACAGATGAGCAGGAGCAGCAAGCAGCTGCTGCCACCAGTCCTGATGGTAGTTATCCCTGTACATCATCTGGTAAAGCCTATGTAAAAGTACATAGTCTTTTGAAGTCAGGGAAAATATCAAACAAAACACCTTTCACCATGTTGAAGAGAAAAAGAGCTAGAAAACAGGAAAAGTTAACTGCCGATAAAAAAAACAATTGCCAACATGCCATTCTACATATGCAGTGGCAAAGAAAGAATGAGGCCTTCACCTTTTTCTATGAGTGCAAGATCTAAAAATGTTACTGAGGCTTCTTCTTGTAAGGTCACTCGTGACCAAGCAAGACCAAGTAATTCGGAGTCCAAAAGTAGTGCACAACTACTGTTACGTGTGAAAGTCCATTCATGAGTGGTTTGTGTAATCGTGAGCTTTCTGATAGTGTACCCATAAAGAAGGGCCGTTTCAGCATTTCTGCTGATGTGTGCCTGAACAGCCCAAGTGTAGCCGGTGATACACCAATTGTGGATGCTACTTTGGAATTAGAAGAGGATGAGGTTTATATTTGTGTAGCCAACGAGGGTGCTAATGAGGATGTTGATGAGGATGAGGTTGTTTGTGTAAGTCCTGCACCAGTGTAAGCAGTTCTGGCACGTGATAAGAAGAAGGCCATTGTCATGCCTGGACATAAGACCAAAAAAGCCACTTTTTATGTGTGGAATTATTTCTACCTAAATCCTGACAACAGTTGTCTAGCCATTTGTAGTGTATGTAAAGCCACAGTCAGTCAAGGGAAGGACCTTAACCATCTTGGAACCTCATCCATGTTACGCCATTAGACGTGAGTTCATGGCAAGGTGTTGGGAAAAGCTGAAATTTATGGTAAAAAAATAACAATGAAGCAATCCATCATCAGCTAGGACCCTTCTCTCACCTACATCCCGACGCCTGCACTCTACACCCACAACACCGTCCTCATAAATATCCTCAGTAGTGATCGGAGTTAGCCCTGCATCCAACTTGGTAACTCCAGCACTATCCTTGATTCCTCGGAAGAATTCTTGAGCGTTAGCCCCACTGCTGCTGCTGTTACTGCTGCTGGGGGTGAATCTTCCTCCCATAAGTAGCCCAAGAAGAAGACCACTAGTTCTTTACAACAATTAACTGTGAAACAATCTTTTGCTAGAGGATGCAAGTATGACAGCAGTCACCAAGTCGCAAAGCGGATCACAGACGCCTATGCTAGTGTTAGATCTGCATCCACTTTCCAACTATAAACGCAGCTGGTTTTTCACAGTTAATTGAGGTTTTGTGTCCCCATTACAAAGTTCCATCGCAACACCATTTTTCAAGAAAAGCTATTCCTCAACTGTACCAGAACTTTCATAAAAATGTACTAAATGGGCTCAAAAATGCCATTCTACCCACTGTACACTTAACCACAGATATGTGGATATATGGAAGTCATGTGCACATGACTTCTGGACTCTGGACAGGACAGACGTGTCCTTCTTGCTCTCCGCTGGAGCCCAGCTTGGAAAACTTCTGGGCCCTGCATTCCAGCTCGGAGATGCCTGACTCCTCTACGGATGCTGATCGCTGGTGAACCCTAACTCCCTCGATGCATCCCCTTGCCGCCATCTCTGCTCTCGGCCGTGGCTTCGGCCTCACTCTCCGGCCTCTCCTGACTCCTGGCGCGGGCTTACCTAATGCTGTCCACTTGCCTGCACTGCCTGTCGCCTTCTAGCACCCGCTGAATCCCGCTCCGCCTCAGCTATACTCACCAGGGATGACGCCTGCAGTCTTCCTGACCTCCTGGCGCCGCTTCCAGCCTCCGCTCCGTCTCTGCTCTACTCACCGGGTGATGACGCCCGCAGCCTTCCCGACCTCCGCGACGCTGCTTCCTGCCTCCACGTCACCGAACTGTGCCGCGGCTCTCCTTCAAGTCCTCTAGTCGCTGTTCCTCCTGGCCTGTGGTCTCCAGCTGCTGCTGCTCCGTTACTGGTCCTTGGGCTTTGGATCCTCCTGCTGCCACTCTGTAACAGGTCCTCTTCTCCTGGTCTCCCGCTACTCTGTTCCTGTGGCCTCTTCGTTCCGGTCCCGACACTGCTGTTCGCCTCCAGTCCCGTGGATCCCATCCAGGTCTCCAGACCTCCAGCTGCTACGTCCTGGACTTTGCTCCTCCGATTCCTGAGGCGCCCTCGCTGCTCCAGCTGTTGGTGAGCTTGTTGTCTCCTTCTCCACATGCTGCCACCTCACCACTGACTGCAACTCCGGTCTGCTCCTTCCAGCCCCGGCCTGCTGCGGTTCACTCCTCACTTCTACCCTTTTCCTGCCTGCAGCCTCTCCCTGGCTGTGCCCCTGTGCCTGGAGGCATCCACGTCCTCGTGCCTCATCAATACCGGCCTCCATCTTTGTTGCCTTAGTGCCCAGTCTCTGCCTCCTGCCTCCGTGGGCTGCCCCACGTGCCCCTGCCCTCCCCCACCTACAGCCCTTACTGAGGCCTACCGACCTCACCCAATGTCTTGACCCGCCTCCGTGTCCATCTGAACCCGTTCTGGACCGTCGAACCACCTGCTTTACCCTCCGGGTCCACCTGAACTCTGGTCCGTTTGCCTTGACCCTCTGAACTCTGATCCCCCAATCGCTGGACCCCTGGACCTCTCCTGCTCCCTTGACCTGCTCCTGGTTCTGGTCCCCTGGTTCTGGTCCCCACAAACTACTCCTGCTCCTGTGATTACCTGGTACTCCTGGTCCCGTGTCCTTCGTCTTTCCTGGTACGGAGGACTCCCCATTTTTTTTTTCTTGTGTTTTATTTCACCCCACCACCAATCCATTTATTTAACTTAATTTTATCTATTTATTTAATTACTCCACCTTTATTTTACTGTTTACTGTACATTGTTCTGCTTTGCCACTCCTCTTCTCCATCTACATTGTTTACATTGTCTACACTGGTTACACTGCTTTGCCACCGCCCTTCTGTTTCACTCCGTCTGGTTCTGTGCAACTCACCTCCCGTCTTTTCACGCTCCGTTAGTCCTCATTTAACTTTACTCGAGTACTCTCCTCCTGCCTCCATTGCCTCTTCACTCTCACTCCTGCCCCACATTTCTCACTATGCCACCCCGCTCCTTTCCCATTCCCATCCTCTCCCTGAGTCACCCTTACCGGTCCTTCTCTTATGGTCCCATCTCTTCCCCGTGCTCCAATAACCTCTCCCCCATTCCCCCCCCACTGGTCCAACTCTCACCCCCCCCTCGCTCCATCAACCCCGACAACCTTATCCGCATCTCCCCTCATCCTTCCCTCCCCTTCTCATGTGCCCTTTGGAACTCTAGGTCCATTCGTAACAAACTGACCTCCATCCATGACCTCTTCATCTCTAACTCTCTCAACCTTCTTGCCATCACTGAAACCTGGCTCACTCCCTCTGACACCACCTCACCTGCTGCCCTCTCCTATGGGGGCCTCTCCTTTACCCACTCCACCAGACTGAAAGAGCGTCCAGGAGGTGGAGTGGGCCTTCTCCTATCCCCCTGCTGCACTTACCGGGTCATTCCCACCGTACCTTCCCTCTCTTTCTCCTCCTTTGAAGTTCACTCCATCCGTCTCTTCTCTCCTATCCACCTCCGTGTCTCCGTTATCTATCGTCCCCCTGGCCCTACCTCCCTTTTCCTGGATAACTTCGCTTTCTGGCTCCCCCACTACCTTTCCTCTGACCTTCCTTCCATCATACTCGGCGACTTCAACATCCCTATTGATAACTGCTCTGACCCTGCCACCATCAAACTTCTTACCCTCTCCACCTCCCTTGGCCTCACCCAATGGACCTCCTCCCCCACCCACTGTCTTGGCCACTCCCTTGACCTAGTTTCTCTCACCTCTGCGATCTCTCTGATTTCTTAAACTCTCCCTTCCCACTCTCGGACCACCATCTCCTCTCCTTTACTCTGTCCTCCTCCAATGCTCCCCCCCCGCCGAAAGTCACCCTCACCAGATGCAACCTTGAAGCGATTGACCTTACCTCTTTCTCCTCCTCTCTTGATTCTCTCCTCTCTTCCCTCCCTTCCCTGGCCTGTCCAGACCAAGCGTCCTCTCTCTAGAACCATTCACTCACTACTGCCCTGGATGCTGTCGCCCCCGCCGCTCCTATCCGCCGCCGCCTTATTCCTCAACCGTGGCACTCCAAACTCACTCGCTTCCTCCAAAAGTGCTCCCGCACTGCCGAACGCCTCTGGAGGAAATCTTGCTCCCTCGCTGACTTCCTCCACTTCAAATTCATCCTCTCCTCTTTCTGCTCTGCCCTCTCCCTTACTAAACAAACCTTCTTTAAATCCCTTATCTCTTTTCAGTCCTCTAATCCCCGCCGCCTCTTCGCAACCTTCAACTCCCTCCTTTCTCCCCCCCTGCTCCAGTCCCACTTTCCCTCTCCGCTGCTGACTTCGCCACTTTTTTCTCTTCCAAAATTGAGGCCATCAGACTTAACATCTCTTCTTCCTCCCCCTCTCCCCCTGCCCTTATTGCTCCACCCCCATCCAACACGCAACTCTGGTGCTCCTTCCACCCCACATCTGGCGATGAAGTTCGCTCCCTTATTCTTTCCTCTCCATCCTCCACCTGTCCGCTTGATCCCATCCCCTCTAACCTCCTTCGCTCGCTCTCTCCTACTGCCTGCTCCTAGCTTGCACACCTATTCAACATATCACTCCCCTCAGGTGTTGTACCCTCCTCATTCAAACATGCTCTCATCTCTCCTCAAAAAACCCAATCTTGACCCCACCTCCCTCGCCAACTATCGCCCCATCTCACTTCTCCCCTACGCCTCCAAATTACTTGAGCGGATGGTCTGCTGTCATCTCACCAATTACCTCTCAGACAATTCCCTCCTCGACCCTCTCCAATCTGGCTACCGCCCCCTCTACTCTACCGAAACCGCCCTGGCCAAAGTCACCAACGACCTACTCTCAGCCAAATCCAGGGGTCACTTCTCCATACTCATCCTCCTCGACCTCTCCTCTGCCTTTGACACTGTGGATCACCCCCTCCTCCTGCAAACTCTTCTCTCTCTTGGCCTCTCTGGTTCTGTCGACGCCTGGTTCTGCTCTTATCTCGCCAACCGCACCTTCTCTGTCTCCACATCTGGCTCTGCCTCCACCCCCTCCCCTCTCCCGGTTGGAGTCCCCCAGGGCTCTGTTCTCGACCCCCTACTATTCTCGCTCTACACTTCCTCACTCGGGACATCTCCTCCTACGGTCTTCAGTATCACCTCTATGCTGACGACATTCAGCTCTACGAATCGTCTCCTGATCTCTCTCCCACTCTCCTCTCTCGTGTATCTGACTGCCTCTCTGCCATCTCCTCCTGGATGTCCTCGCGCTTTCTCAAAATTAATATCTCTAAAACTGAACTAAATGTCTTCCCTCCCCCAGGCTCCCCTCTCACCACAACCTCTCTATCGTGGTTAATAATTCAACAATCTCCTCTGTCACCCAGCTCCGTTGCCTAGGTGTCACTCTTGACTCCTCTCTCTCCTTTGTCCCCCACATCCAATCTCTAGCCCAAACCTCTTCCAGCTGCGTAACATTGCCCGCATCCAGCCCTTCCTCTCACAAGATGCCACCAAAACCATCATACACGCTCTCATCATCTCCCGCCTCGACTACTGCAACCTTCTCCTTACTGGCCTCCCCCTCTCCCACCTCGCCCCCCTTCGCACTGTTCTCAATGCAGCTGCCCGACTCATCTTTCTCTCACGCCGCTCCTCCTCCGCCTCCCCTCTCTGCCTTGCCTTACACTGGCTCCCCTTCCCCTACAGGATCCTTTTCAAGCTCCTCACCACCACTTACAAAGCCCTCTCCCAGTCTACTGCCCCCTATATCTCCAACCTACTCACCATTCACACCCCAGCCCGCTCCCTGCGCTCGGCCAATGACCGTCGCCTCTCCTCCACTCTGATCACCTCTTCCCACTCCAGAATCCAAGACTTCTCCCGAGCTGCTCCCCTCCACTGGAACGACCTCCCTCGCACCATCCGTCTCTTACCCAGTCTGTGCTCCTTCAAACGGGCACTCAAAACTCACCTGTTCCTCAAAGCCCACCAACAATCCACTTAACCCTTACCTTGTTGCACCTTCGCAAACATCTTTCCCTCGTTCTCCCCTCTCTCCACCAGCCCCGCCTTTCTCTCCCTTACTTTAATGGCTCCCTCCTGTGCCTGTTTGTTCACCCTCCCTTAGGATGTGAGCTCGTATGAGCAGGGCCCCCCTCCCCTCCTGTCTCCATACCTGTTCTTCTACTCCATCTTCGCTCATATGTCTGCCCGGAGTTCTGAAGTATTGGTACTTTGTGTTTATTGCTCTGTACTATGTCACCCTGTATGGTCTCCTGTTTGTATTATGTACGGCGCTGCGGAAACCTTGTGGCGCCTAACAAATAAATGATAATAATAATAATGTGGACAAGTGGAAGTGGCCAAACCAAAGATTATATGACTGTAACAGCCCACTGGGTTGGTCGTTCGCCTTCACAAGCAGAAACAGCAGCAGCATGTACACCACTACGTAACATTTCTCACAGGAGGCTACTCTTTGTATCACCGGCTTCACTAACAGGCAAACAGCTGATAATTTGTTACGAAAACTAAGGGATGTCATTGATACATGGTTTATACCACTTGGACTCTCCCCAGGATATCTTATTTCTGATAACGCCAACAATATTGTGCGAGCATTACAGCTGGGTGAATTCCATCACATTCTCTGTGTTGCTCACACAATAAACTCGGTGGTGCAGAGCTTCTTGAAAAATAACCGTGAGGTGCAGGAGATGCTTTCGTGGGCCCGTAAAATTTTGGGACATTTCCGGCATTCTGCAACAGCATGTAGGAGATTGCAGCGGCTCCCAGAACAATTTAATTTGCCTTGTCACCAACTTAAGCAAGAGGTGTTAACATGGTGAAATTCCACCCTGTACATGCTTCAGATGATGGAGGAACAGCACAAAGTCATACAAGCGTATTGCACAAGCCATGACATTGGGAAAGGAGGAGGAATGTATTTCAGTCTTGCGCAGTGGAGAATCCTTTCTGTGCTGTGCAAGGTGCTGAAACCATTTGAAGTTGTGGCATGTGAAGACTCTGCTAGCTTGAGCCAAGTCATTCCCTTAATTCGACTTTTGCAAAACCAGCTTGACAAACTGAAGTAAGGGATGAAAGAAAGCAATTCCGCAAAGTATGTTGTCCTTGTAGATCAAGTACTTAATTCACTTCACAATGATCCAAGTTATTAAAATCTTGAAGTCGGATCACTATGTTTTGGAGACTGTGCTTGATCCTAAGTTTAAGACCTACATCGATTCTTTGCTTCCAAATGACCGAGATCTGAACAGATGCAAGGAGCTCTTGGTCAGCAAGTTGACCACTGAACTGGTCCTTGGCTTGAGGACGTCTCCTCCTTCAGTTTCTCAGGCAGCTGCTGCTCATAAGAAATTGCACTTTCCAAAGAGAAGCATGGATGACGCAGGTGGCAGACCACAACAGTTTGACATCTGGTCTGGTTTGAAAGATTTTACCAAAAGAAGTGTGACCTAGGCCATAACTCCATCCGATCCTACTATTAACATGCAAAGGATGGTGGAGGATTATTTTCAAGAGGTAATTGATATGAAAATGTCAGACAGTCTCTTTCCTTACTGGGAAGAAACGCAAGCAATTTGGAAACACATGTACAAACTTGCCTTGCAATACCTAAGCTGCCCACCCTTCAATGTGTACTCAGAAAGAGTATTCAGCACAGCCGGGAAACTTGTCAGTGATCGACGTAGGAGGTTACTTCCTAAAAATGGGGAAAAGATGATGTTCGTCAAAATGAACTACATCTTCCATGAGGAAGGCCTTTACCGGCAAATACGTCCAAGTACTGACACTTCTCTAATGGCGGATTCCAGCATAGATGAATTAATAGTCTGTGATGATGATGATGTACACACTCATCAGTACACACTGATGAGGGTGAGGATAACTCAAATCTGTAATCTCTCACTCTCTACTGGCATCTTTCCATCACTATACAAGCATGCAGTAATTACTCCTATTCTAAAAAAACAAAACTCCGACCCAAACTCTCAGCTCCCTTGCTCCTCCAAGCTTCTAGAGAGACTTGCCTACACTCGCCTCACACGCTTTCTTTCCGCAATAAACCTGTTGGATCCTCTTCAGTCTGGCTTTCGTTCTCAACACTCCACAGAGACTGCGCTGACCAAGGTTGTCAATGATCTGATCACTGCTAAAACTGAACGCCATTACTCTCTCCTAATTCTCCTGGATCTCTCAGCTGCATTTGACACCGTTGACCACTCTCTTCTCATACAAACGCTGCAATCCCTAGGTCTTCAAGACACTGTTCTATCCTGGTTCTCATCCTACCTCTCTAATCGCTCTTTCACTGTTAATTTCTCTGGAGCCACCTCTGCTCCGCTTCCCCTATCAGTTGGAGTACCACAAGGCTCAGGGCTAGGTCCTCTGCTGTTCTCTATCTATACCACTTCTCTTGGAAATCTAATAAGTTCCTTTGGCTTTCAGTATCATCTCTATGCGGATGATACCCAAATCTATCTATCCTCTCCTGATCTCTCGACATCTCTGCTGTCCCGTGTAACTGACTGTCTTTCTGCCATTTCATCTTGGATGTCCTCTCGCCAACTCAAACTTAATCTTTCTAAAACAGAGTTGATTAATATTCCTACCCGCCAACAAGAGCATACCTGACATTTCTATCTCTGTTGATAACATGACCATAAATCCCACCCCACAAGCTCGCTGCCTAGGTGTAATCCTTGATTCACACCTATTCTTTGTTCCCCACATTGACTATATATCTAAATCATGTTACATACATCTAAAGAACATTTCCAGAATCCACACATATCTCATGCAAGACACTGCTAAAACCTTAATTCATGCACTTTTCATCTACCGCATTGACTATTGCAATTCCCTCCTTACTGGTCTTCCCAAAAACAGACTCAAACCCCTACAATCTATTTTGCATGCTGCGGCAAGACTGATTTTCCTTGCAAATCGCTATTCCTCTGTTGAATCACTCTGTATGTCTCTACATCGGCTGCCTGTCTTCTACCGAATCCAATATAAAATACTTTTACTAACCTACAAGGCCATCAACAAAGCTGTACCAACATACATCTCCTCTCTTGTCTCAAAATATCTCCCAACTCGGCAACTCCGTTCTGCAAAAGATCTGCGTCTCTCATCCACCCTCATTACATCCTCCCATTCCCGGTTACAGGACTTTTTTCGGGCTGCACCCACTCTATGGAACTCTCTCCCTCGCACAATAAGACTCTCCTCTGGTCTACAAACTTTCAAGCGTTCTCTGAAAACCTACCTATTCAGACAATCTTATAATATTCCTCAACCACCCTCTTAACCTCACTACCTTTAGCCTGTTACTGCCTGTTACACAATTTCACACAAGACAACTACCCCCTGACCAACATTGTTGTGTGACAGGATGATTTAGCTTATGAGTCACTTTTACCTTTGCAGTCTGGCTGGGCCAAGACGCAAAATGTATACTTAACCTCATGTGTCAATCTCCCATTGTCCCATAGATTGTAAGCTTGCGAGCAGGGCCTTCTCACCTCTTTGTCTGTTTTATCCAGTTTGTTTATTAGTTTATTATGTTTGTCCCCAATTGTAAAGCGCTACGGAATATGTTGGCGCTATATAAATAAATGATGATGATAATGAGGATGATGCTGAAGATGATAACGACATCATCTTGACAGTGTAGAATTAATTTCACACCACTGTTGGTCTAACATGCCTTTAGGGCATTGATAGCTGGTTTAGTGGGGGCCCAAACAAACCAAGCACTTCAGCCAAAAAAGTGGAAGCTCTTGTCGCTGAAGTGCTTGCATTGTAACATGGTTTTGTTCAGGAGACTGAAATAAGAAGTTTCTTAAGTTAAGATCCTTAATAAATCAGGCCCAGTGAGGTTAATATTAATGTTAATAATAACGAAATTATGTGATTTTACCACAAAAAAGAAATTTAGTAAAAAATTGCTAACCAAAACCAAAACACGCAAGGGCGGTTTTGGCAAATCCAAAAGCTAATCCAGATCCAAAACCAAAACACAGGGGTCAGTGAGCATCTCTACCTGGAATGTTGGGGTCCTGTTTTGAAAAAAGGATATGTACATTAAATATGGAAAGCCTCGCAATGAGGGCACACTCTAGCCCCCTTCGCAACCAGTCACAATGTTAAATCAATAGCTCTCACGTTTAAAGGGTGCATGTGAGTGTGAAAAGCACTAGGCCACTTCCCTACAGCAAAAAACTTGCATTGTTGCGTACACCATCAATAGAAGTGTAGACTGCCTGCTCAATTGTGACATATCTCCAAGCAGGCAGAACAGAAGTCCTGGGCTTCAGGACAGCAGGGCAGTGCCCTAAAAGCACTACATACATAGTGGAAGGTATGTAGATGTTATAATGAAGCAGACAAATAGGAAAAAACAATGTTTCAAAGAAAGACAAAAATTGAAAACACACACAAAACATATATACAAGTAGAGGGGCACCTTGTCTCAGAATAGTTACAATTAACCTGTATATCCACATTAGAGATGCTCACTGACCCCCATGTTTTGGTTTTGGATCTGGATTACCATCGTGTTTTGGTTCTGGTTTTGCCAAACCGCCCTTGTGTGTTTTGGTTTTGGTTTTGTTTGGTTTTCTTTTGCTATTTTTGAAAAAAAAAAAAAAAAAAAATTGGTCTAAAATAACCTAATTTAGTGCTCCATCAGTTTCTTGGATAAGTGAGGTAATTCTAGAGCTAATAAGTTATGAAAAAAACATTTGCCTGCAAATTATACAGACAAACCTGGTTGTCTTCCTCCTCCATCTTTGACTATTGGCAATGTAGCCATCGTCTTTGGATGTATATTACACCCCTCACTTGTAGTTAAATAGAAAAAAAGCAGCCTGCGTAGACTGAACAATATAACAAATAAATGGACCAAGGTAGTTTGGTGGCTGTCTATGACCCCCCCCCCCTCCACTTGTAGTTAAATAGAAAAAAAGCAGCCTGCATAGACTGTAGAATTAGAATATTAAAAGAAATGGACAAAGGCAGTTTGGTATCTGTCTGCATCAGACGCCCTTTCCACTAGGAGTAAAATAGAAAACTATTCAGCCGTTATAGAATATAGACTATAAATAGAAATTGAGAAAGGCAATTTGGTATCTGTCTGCATAATCCTCATCAATATCATCATTAGCGCCCTCGTCGCCTACACAAATCTCCCCCTCATCCACTTCTAATTCCAAAGTGGCATCCTCAATTTGTGTATCACCAGCTACACTTGGGCTGTTCAGGCACGCATCAGCAGAACTGCTGAAAGGGCCCTTCTTTATGGGTACACTAACAGAATGCTCACGATTAGGCATACCACTGGTGGATGGACTCTACACAGAGATTGGTGTCATTTCTGATTCAGAGCATACATTATCCTCTAATGCCTATTGTTTTCTTGCCGCTCGGCTTTCGCGCGTAACAGTAGTTGTGCACCACTTTTAGACTCCAAATTACTTGGTCTTGCTTGGTCACGAGTGACCGTACAAGAAGAAGGCTCAGTAACATTTTTTGATCTGCCACTAATAGAGAAAGGCGAAGGCCTCATTCTTTCTTTGCCACTGCATGTGTAGTATGGCATGCTGGCAATTTTTTTTTATCAGCAGTTAACTTTTCTTCAGTTACACTTCTTATTCGCTTTAACGCGGTAATTTTTTTTTTTGGTGTGTGTTTTTTCCCAGATTTAAAAAGACTATGTACTTTTACATCGGCTTTACCAGATGACGTACTGGGAACAATACCAACAGGACTGGTGCCAGCACCTGCTTGCTGATTCTGCTCATATGTGGACTTGTAGTGCAAAAAATTGTATTAGATAGATACTGCTGACAAATATGACTTTTTTTTGACAGCCAGAAAAATTAGTGTAAAACACTGGGGAATATGGGACACCCCAAAGCATTTGTAGTGCAAAAAATTGCACGCAGACACGCAGGCCCTAAACTACGATAAAGCTAAACTAAGAAAATGTACTACTACTGTATGTGTGTATTCCAGTGAACACACAAATCTGTGAATTAGCAGCTCCACCATTTTGTGAGTGACAGCAATCTCACTCCATGATAGTGCTGAATCTGCAGCTAACCACAGAATGTGATGGCATACCATGTATGTATTGCGCAAGTAACACGTCCATTAAGGCTTCTGCCTTAATCATCGTAATTTCATTGCTTTTTGGAGTTTGAGTGGAAGAGTTTCAATAGTTTTCTTACATTTTAGATGGTGTGTAAGGAACCTTAATCGGACATGTTAAATCGTAAGTTTTTTGTCTATGGAATTTCATGGCTTTCTGTAAAGTAAAAATATTGATGATAAATTTACAAGCCTAAAATTGTACGGCCTTTAAAAATAACTTGGCCAATGTAATTTCCAATATTTTTCTTAATCCCTAAAAAGCAAGAGTTTTAATATTGCTCTATTATACTAACCTTTACCGCATCTGTTGGATGACTGTCCCACCTATCCACTACAGTTTTGATAAAGTAATTTTTTCTAAGATTTCCTCTAAACCTAGCACCCTCCATTTCCAATGCATGGCTTTCTCTCACACATACCCCAATGTCCAACAGCTTTGTGATCGCATGCACACATGCCATTGCCAAGTGCACCAGCTTTATTCTCATGTCATTCCCTGCACAACAGCTTTTCTCTCACGTCACCCCCATTCACACTAGCTTTTCTCTCACTTGTCACTGCCTATGCACCAGATTTTATCTCACATCACCACTTCTGAACCAGATTTTGTTTCACATATCATACCTTGCACACCAGCTTTTATTTCACGTCACCCCTGTGCACCAAATTTGCTGTGGGGAGGGGGGATTGGGATCGCAAACACAGTGCTGGGGAGAAGGGATCGCAAATACACACTGTGGGAAGGGAGGGGGGATCGGGATCGCAAACACAGTGATGGGGGGGAAGGGATCACAAATACACTGCTCTGGGGGGGGAGGGGCGGATTGGATGACAGGCAGAGGAGAAGGGGATCGGATGACAGCCATTGGAGAAGGGGATTGGATGACAGGCAGAGGAGAAGGGGATCGGATGCATCCAATATGATTATATCATCCTGCTGCTAGATCAAATTTTGGAGTTCATCAGTTGCTGTCATCTACATATCTCTGTTAAATCAGAGGGATGTAAATGTCCGATCTTATTACCCTGACAATTATGTTCTTCGTAAGTTATCTAGTAATATCTGATGCGCTATTAATTCTAAATGTTAATTCAAAAGAGCCTCAATGTCCAATGTTGTATTATGTTATATTAAGTATACATCACTTAACACGAGAGTATGAATAGTAATTGGTCAATCAATCAATCCTCTGTTTTACACATACATCGGAGATAGTCACGGGAAGCAGAACATAAGCACCAGACAAAATAGAATGAGTTTCTTTTACAGTAATAGAGTAATGTCACTCCGGCATTCCAAAGAATAGTTGATTTTCAATTAGAAAAACGCTAGCGTGCTGACACGTTAAATTAGGAACTCCCATCGCCTGTCATTCTGGAGTCCTGGAGGTAAATGTATCAAGGTGCGATTTTGCAAATCCAGCGATTTTCTCGGGAGAGTTGAAACTCGCAGATGTATGAAGCTGAGATTTCATGTAAAATCACCAGAGTGAAAATCGCTATTTGCAAAATCGATAGAGATCAAACTCCTGACTGTTTGCCACTGCAGCTATACAAGTCTCAATTGTATTAAGCTGCAATCAAGCAAACTCAGGAGAGTTTGCTTTCAAACACGCCAGATACAACATGCTGCTTGCTAGCGGCGTGTTGTATAAACACATCACTGTTACAATGTTCTGCAATAGAGCTGGAGCTCCTGCAGCTGTCAAAAGTGTTAAAAATAGATCAAAGTAAAAAAAAAAAAGTGTGGGGGTTCCCCCTCTATTTAGTCTTAAACCTAGTGCTGCCAGCCTACTGCTGGTTCAGTAAAAATCTGGGAAAGAATTTGTGTGGGGTCCTCCCTATTTTCATGGAACCAACACGAGACAAACCAGCCGGGGTTGGAGGCAATATAGCAGGGGGACACGCGACAGGGGTACCCCTGCCATAATGACTAACCAATCCCAGGCTGTTCAGCGCTGGGCTGGATTCCCTAGGGAGTGGGGTCCACCGAATAAAATGAGCGGGCCCCCCCCTAGGGACACCCAGCCCAGTGCTGATAGTACTAGGGCTCTTCCTACACCCCTGGGCGGTGGGTGTAGGGTAATAACGGCAATATAAGTCATAAAAAAACAAACAGACGCCATTATGTTTCGTGGAACTGCAAGTCCCAGCCAGCCAGGTTGCCCTAAATAGTGTGGGCATGCTGCTACTTGTATAACTACAAGCACCAGCATACCCACAGCAGCCAGGGCATGTTGGCACTTGGAGAACCACAAGTGCCAACAAGCCCTGACACCCAGGGCTGACTGGGACCTGTAGTTCAACAAAATAAAATGTTAACAAAATCACAACACCCTGGTTAAAACCACAAACATTTATTAAAATTAATAAACCCACAATAAAGACAGTAAACACCCTTATTTACACCACATATTTTATTAAAAATAATAAATCCCCAATATACTCACCAATGAAGTTTTCTTTTCTTGTCCGCAGCTTTCAATCCAAAAATGGCTGTAAACAAATTCAAAAATACATTTGTATCCAAATGTCCATGCTTGCCCCTGCTCCAAATAAATTTGTACTTCCAAATGTCCATGCTTGAAATATCTTCAGTTCTTCTGCACAGGGGGGCCCATTGTTGATTGCAGTCTTCTGTTCTTCGGCCAGGGGGACCCATATTTGTAAGATCCATGAATCTTCTTGCTTGATTGAATAAAAATAAAAAGAGGGAGGAGCCGAATCAAACAGCTCCTACCTGGTAGGAACTCCAATGCGCAATGAGCTTAGCTTATTGCGCTAGGTCTATTTGCGTGGGAAAATCCCCTAATACTATAAATAGACCTAATGTCCACAGCATGCCCACACAGTAGGAGCTCCGATGCGCAATGAGCTTAGCTCATTTTCTCCCCAACACTCTTGTGCAGGTGGAATCAATAATTTTCTACTTCCTATATATGTATTGAGTTCCAAAGTGTCTCTATTGTAAAAGTTCGCTAGCTCTATTTTCAAACAGTTCTGCCAATAAAAGTAAAAATGTAGCAGTATAATTCTGAGTAGCGTTTTCAAGCAGTGTGGTTAACATACAATAGGAAAGATGTGTGGATACAAGACCCATTTTACATAGAGAATAAATATTGATATTGTGGCTTAACCTACATTTTGACATACATATACAATTTGCTAGAACTCCATGTAAAAGTGATAAAGGCCTTAATCAGGATACTTGAGTTTTTTAGCACGTACCTTTGCCATCCATTCCAACTGCAAGGATTGGTGTGCTGAGTGCATTCCACTCCCGGAATGGAGTGTTGAGTGCATTCCCCATCCATTCCTATGGCATTGCACTGAGGGATAAACTTTGAAATAAAAGTGGTGCCAGGGCTAAAAATTATACAGTGTGCCCCCCTCAGACCCAAAACACTAACCAGCCCACCTACAGCCAGTAAATATCTCTAATTTGTCTGTAGTTTGCAAATCAAAATCGGTATGTGGGGGAACACACAGCAATATTTGTGCTCCCAAGTGAAGCCACATAACTACACCCAGCACAAGACTCTATCTGACATGTGCAACATTATGAACTTTTCTGAAATCCCCTATCTTTAAAATGGGGCATGTTTTACCAAATTGTAATAAAAATGTAACTTTGTCAAACTTGTGAACCCTCAAAGGCACTCCTCAGCCCTAATAGCTTTCTAACAAAAGTTACCGCGTGTCTTTAAACGCCCCTGTACACCGAGTTACGCTCTCCCAAAAAAACAAGAAAATGGCGACTTTTGCGATACAGGAAGTGGAAAAAAACGGCGAGATTTTGAACTTTAGATTGCCCCTAAATTGTCATTTTTTTATTCTTTTTTTCTGAAATTTGACATGCGGCACCTGTGGACAGTTCTCCATTCGTATGCCAAATTTCAGCTTAATAGCTTTAATACGTTTTACACGACTGTGCCCTTATAATATATATATATATATATATATATATATATATATGTACATGTATATATATATATATATATATATATATATTATGAGCTGATTTTACTCCTACACCATTATTTAGTCTATTTTCTAATGATCCCTTCACAACTGTCCAAATTTTTTTTGTCCCAAAGTCTGCAGCGATTTGGCTGACTAAAATTATTTGACAGAGCAGTAGCACAATTACATGGCACAGACATCACTTTTCACTAAATATCTCTATAAACATATGAAATAAGACTCAATCTCTGCAAAGTCTGAGCTGCTGCAAAAAAACATTTATCTTATTTCAATAATCTTGCTGTGCAAATTGAAATCTCATTTTGCACTGGTTCAAAACAGTGGTCATCTCCCTCAATGGTGACAAAAAATGACAATATCATCATCACCCTCATCATTATCATTCTTATCAAAGATGTCTACATCAATTACATTTTAATTTGAAAAAAGAAGATACACCAAGTAGGTAACCGCTAGGCAGCATGTGTAACACATTGGAGCGGATAAGCAACAATACATTTGAGAGGATCAGCAGCAATATATTGGAGACGGTCAACAGAAACTACATTGGAGAGGTACAGCAGCAATACTTTGGAGAGGGTCAGCAGCAATACATTGGAGAGGGACAGCAGCGGCAGTATCAGAGCTCATTAGATGGACAGCGTCGGCATCAATAGACATTACTTAATAGATGATGAGAGCAAGAGGGCACAATGTTAAATGGTGCAAGATGGAATATTCCTTGGGGCCATCCACCTGGGTGTGATATATACATGTGTTTGACAGTTACAGGATTGACATAATATGACTGTTGGGCACCCTTATAGACAGGGTTGGAAAGTCAACAATATAATGACATTGACAGTATTATCTGTCACTTAGAAAAGGACATTTTTTTCTGGCATTACCATTTTTAGAAGAAAATGAAGCAGTGGATGGGACGTATTATGTGCAAATTGATCCAAAGTTTGGTCAGAAGGAGCTGGAAGGAAGACATTACATATGCCTTATATCTAGGATCAAGCAGGGTTACCAAAATATAGGGATCCAATTTCAAGATGCTGCAATCTCTTGCGTCCTAGTGAAGTGAATAAAGAACTTGATCTACAAGGATGAAATACTTAGCAGAATTACTAAATTTCATCTGTTCCTTCAGTTTCTCCATCTGCTTTTCCTGTAGTTTAATTAGGGGTATGACTTGACTTAAGCTGTAAGTGTTTGAGATCACTTCATTTGTTACAATTTGAAAGGGTTTCAAAAGCTTGCATAAAACAGTAAGGATTCTCCAATGTGCTGGAGTAAGGTGACATGTCCCCCCCTTCTCCCTATCTCATAGTTTGATGTGTAGGTCTTGATGGCTTGTTGTTGTTCCTTTAGTCACTAAAGTATATAGTGATGGAATTCCACCTTGTTGCTACCTGTTGTTCCAGTTGGTGTCATGGCAAATGACAATATTTTTGCAGCCGCTACAATGTTCTACATGAGGTCACTGAATGTCTCTTGCATCTCCTGCACTGACCTCTCATTTTTTAACAAATTCTGCACCATCAAGCTTATTTTGTGCAAAGCACGGTAAGTATTTAAATTCATCCAGACATAATGCACACAAGATGTTTGCTCCATTATTGGCAAAGAGGAGTTCTGATTAGTCTTAGCGGGGTCTTAGCGGGGTGAGCCATTTTGCTATGACATTCCTGAGTTTGACACTGGTATTTTACTTTGTGAAGCCAGCGATACAAAGTGTAGCTTGCCTGGCATTGAGTTCTAGCTCTAATATGCTGAAAGAATGAGGCGGATGATGGTGAAACTACTGGTGCTGCTGCTGATGATGACAATACACCTACTTTGGTTTGACCAGTTACTCTTGTCCACATGTCCATAGTTAAGCAGACAGTCGGTACAATGGTATTTTCTAGGGACTGAATGACGTTTTGCTTCACCCCTGGTATGGCTGAAGGATTAATGTTTGGAATCAAGAGGAAATTTGGAGGCATGTACACATGACCTCAAATAATTGACTCAAACCTGGTGCATTGATGGTGGAATTTGAACTCACATCCAATGCTAACATACCTGTCATGGCTTTAGTGATCTGCTGTGCAACAGGATGCTGATGGTCATGCTTGTTTCCTCTTGTAAACTCTTGCTTCACAGACAATTGTGTATAACTATGCTTACTATAGATGTTTTACCCCCAGTAGCAGCAGCAGCTGTATTGTGCAAGACTGTCTCTTGGGGATCATGGATTGCATTAGGAAAGCCAATTGGAATTGGAAAATTGGATATTGGACTATGTACTAATAATGAGGAGGTTGATGATAAAGGTGATGACATCGGTGAGGATTGCAACCATCTATCGATTTGGCTGCTACCTGATGTTGGGCTTCTTGTTACTATGTCCAATTTTCCACGTTTGGAAACACTACTTGAATGAACTTGCTGCAAATGACGTACCAGGGAGGAGGTGCCTAGATGATCAACGTCTATACTTCTACATTTTTTGGCCTGACAAAGACTACAAATGTTGTCTTGGTTTGGATAAAAATATTTCCAAACAGAAGAGGTGCTTTTTCTTCATCTTATGCCCTGGCATGTTAATGTGCTTATTATGGGCATGAGGTGGTGATAAAACTGGTGACTGTCTTAGTTAAACACAATCAACATCCTCCTGCTCATTATCTCATTCAAATACAACACATTCATTTTTAGATCCACAATTATCTCCCACATCCTCTTGCACATTTGCAAATTCCAAAACAGCCTCCTCAAATTTTATGTGTAAATCATTATCATTAATATTACTAGTACTACCACTCATTCTCACATTTCCAAATGGTTGAGGAATATTAGACGGAAGCTGCTCTATAATGACAGTGTCAGAATCTCAAACATCAGACGCACATATCGCACTCATGGATACCCTCAGGATTCTGTGAGTGCCCAAGTTGTTCTTCACCCTCAGTGTTATTTTTAGGCGCTGACTTACCTGTTTTTGAAGTGACAGTGCAGACAGTGCAAGAATGTGCAAACTTGCTCTGAGCGACAAGGTGGAGCATGGGAAGTTAAGGCAGATGCATGACTGTGTTGGGCACTCTGTTTAGAAATGGCCATTCTACTACATCTACCAGTACCAGCAATAGCAGGACCTCTACTAGAAAAAGTGGACATAGTCTGAGCCTTGTCTGGGTGGTGTATGAAATGTTTTGTTTTTTTTGGACAAATCACGACATTCAGAAGAAACTTCATCTTAATACTGCTCCTGACATCAAGAGCTGATGTTTTAT
Source organism: Mixophyes fleayi (assembly GCF_038048845.1). Lineage (NCBI taxonomy): Eukaryota > Metazoa > Chordata > Amphibia > Anura > Limnodynastidae > Mixophyes > Mixophyes fleayi. Next base: position 83,724,198 of record NC_134404.1, read on the forward strand.
TGAATTTGAAAAAATTATATTTGTATTTGTAAGAAGATTTATTCAACTTTATTCTCACATTAACTTTTTTTACTAGTAGAGACTGAATTTGTTAAGGGCCATTCAGTGACATCTGAATGGATTTGGATTTTCAGGACATTTTCATAAACTTTCTTCCGGCATTTTTATTAGTAGAGGTCCTAACAGTGGTGCTACTGCCAGTACTGGTACTGGGCTTCTCCTGATTTGTATTGTGATCCCTGGTTGCCAAGAGGAGTAATGTACTTCAACAAGTTGGAGCTAATTGTAGCTGCCCGCCACCACACCAGGGAAATGAACAATGAGATAAGGAAAGGAAGGAATGTTATTAAAATACTTCTAATTTTGAAAATGTGTTCTTTTTTCTTAACTGACAAATAATATATATATATATATTTTATATATTTTTTTTGGGGGGGTTGTCCTGCTCGTAGACAAAGAAAATAAGTAAAAACAGTTTTTCTAGGGGAGTTCTGCTGCGAATCCCACTCACCGGAAAATAGTACAGTGCCACTATTAGCGGAGGAGAGTGGTTTCTGGAGACCCAGAAACCCCCCCTGCGTGCGCCCCTGATTTTTTTGAGGGGTACTGTCTGCTGCTGAACCCACCCACAGGAAAGCTACCTATTTTTTCCCAATCAATCTCTACTTTTTCCTAATCAATAGAGATGTCACTGAATGGCCATTAATTACAAGTATTTAAAAAAAGGAAAAAGTTTAGAAATAAATATAAAATAGTTTTTTTGAGGGATACTGTATGCTGTTGACCCCACTCACAGTAAAAAAAAAAATTTTTCCCTACTTAATAGAGATGTCACTGAATGACCATTAACAACAAGTATTCAAAAACAGAAATAAGTTTTATATATATATATATATATATATATATATATATATATATATATATAAATATGTACACACAAATTAATAACAGCCAGTAGCCACTACTCTGACAGATTGAAATTAAAACAAATTGATCAGGAAACTATTCTAGACGACTGATTCCTACAGAACGGCTTTAAAACAATGACATCTATTCTATTGTTTTGCCTTGTTTCAGATACGAATTTGGTGCAAAGAATCGAGTGGTGTTCAGCTTCTACACGGATCTCCAAAGTACGGATCTGTGAGGTTTCTCCAAATCCAAACCACTAATATATATATATATATATATATATATATATATATATATATATAAAATAGTGGTTCCATTCCTGTCAGCAGAGAACTGGAAACAGAGGCTACAGTGGGCACGGGCTCACCAAAATTGGACAGTGGAAGATAGGAGAAACATTGCCTGGTCTGACAATCTCAATTTGTGTTTTGGCATGCACATGGAAGGGACATAATTTTGCATAAACATGAAATCATGGATCACCCTGGCTTGTGTCAAAGTTGCATGGAGGTTTTGTCAATGTATAGTCCCCTTAGTTGATCATCATTTAAATTCCACAGCCTACATGAGTGTAGTTGTGGACTATGTGCTTCCTTTTATGGCCACAGTCTATTCATCTAATAATGGTTACTTTCAGCAGGATAATGTGCCATTTCACAAAGCACACATCATCTTAAGCTAGTTCCATGAACATGACAATAAGTTCAGTGTGCTCCACTGGCCTCCACAATCACCAGATCTCAATCCAAAAGAGCACCAATGGGATGTGGTGGAACGGGAGATTTGCAGCATGATTGTGCAGCCAACAAGTCTGCTGCAACTGCATGATGTCAACATGGACCAGAATCTCTATGGAATGTTTTCAGCACCTTGTTGAATCCACTATATAAAGAATGCAGACTGTTCTAGATGCAAAGATGGGGGTGGGGGGTCCTACCCAGTACTAGAAATGTGCACCTCATAAAGTGTTCATTATAGAGCAAGTTTGCTGACAAATCTGCAGCAATTGCGTTATGCTATCATGTCAACATGGACCAGCCTCTCTAAGGAATCTTTCCAGTACCTTGTGGAATCCATGCCATGAAAAATTCAGGCTGTTCTAGGGGCTGTCTGTAGGTGAAACAATAGAGTCTATGGAGGGCAATGCACCTCACAAATCAGGTGAATGCAACTAGCAAAGCAGGTTAAAACATTTTACCGGTTAGCAATAACGAGGGAAATCAAATTACTGGAGGCATCCTAGGACCAGCTCAACTAGTCATAGGAAAGAAAATAGGGAAGGGCTGGCACATTTTAGCCCGGGGGGGAAGGCAAGACTTGACTCAGCAGCCTATTAGGAACAAAAAAAACCAAGTGGCCCAGGTGACCAAGCCCAAGGTAGCCCACTATGGGACTGGTCTGGACAACAGATGCCTCCCTGCCCCCCAGCCCAGCCTGCTCTTGAAAAGAAATCACATATTGAAAGGAAAATCCTTACACGTAATACCTACAAGTAATAACAAGTGAGGCTTCTAATATGGGTACAAAGCAATGGGGTCATCTAGAAACCAGTATAATATAGAGGTTCCAAAGCAGTTGCTCCCCTTTTTATGACATACTATTATTGTTATGCCGTTGGGGCTGTTTATATGGACATGTACACAGATTAATGCATTCATTGCCAGAGCAGTTCCATTTTGAGCATTATGATGACCAGATTGGGGCTGCTCCAAGTATGAGATATATGCAATAATAGATCTATGAAATAATGGAAAAACAAGATTTAGGGGTCAAGATAATGTAATGATCTTCAAAGAGTGGATACTGCACATATTAGAGGCATTTTCATTTATCAGGAATTTGCAGAGGCACAAAATATGGAGCTTTTTACACCACCTCAGGGGTGACATTAGTTTTTACGTTGGTTGTTACTTTTAATGTTGTATCTTTTGCTCTATCTAGACTCCTTACATTGAGGAAGCACATAAATATGCAGACTAAAACCAATGTAAATAAACATCAAAATGCAATACTGTGAGATACAAGTTCTTATACTTTCATTACTTATTGATGATGTAAATGAAGGTAAAACAAGTAAATTAAGCTGGTGATTCCATTGTGTTTATAGACAATAGGTTGCTGTAATATTTTTATTTTTGATTCCAGTTAAAATCCATACATTTTGCAAAATGTTGTACAAAACACAAACATCTAAAAACAGAATGTAGCTGTGGTCCAATGAATGTGCATGGCGGAGAACTGCATCAAAATGTGTTTCATTTCTGCATTATTTCTGGTCTGTACATCTGTGTGTAAATCACAGTGTTAGGTTTTTTAATAGATAATGGTTTTTGTGGTATTGTCACACACAAAACAAAACACATATTTTTTGGACCGTAAGTTTCACACAGTTTATTAACTCTCATTACATATTTCTTAGGTCAATGGAGTATTTTCTTAGTCTTTGACTTGAGGGATATGTTTTGTCTTGAAACTGATTTTGCTGAACAGAAATTGCACACCTGCTTGTGATTTGCCATTTAATAATTTTCCACATGAAATGACATGTTAGTTGCCCATCTTCGCTGGTGACATGATTTTATAATGATAATTATACTTATAAATATTAATAATTTGAGCTACAAGAATAATCATGGATAAGGCAACTAAAACACTATTAAGAAAACTGCAATTGTTCATAATTCTGGCAGATTCTATTCAAATAAAGTATTCAATTGAAACATTGTACTTTGTTGTACTATGGCATATAGAATATTTACATATATACCGATCAGTCACAACTTTAAAACCACCTGCCTAATATTGTGTAGGTACCCTAAAGTGCCCCAAAACAGCTCTAACCCATAAAGGCATGGACTTTGAAGGTGTCCTGTGGTATTTGGTATCAAGATGTTAGCAGCAGATCCTTTAAGTCCTGTAAATTGCAAGGTGGTGCCTCCATGGCTCAAACTTGTTTTTTCAGTACTTCCCACAGATGCTCAATCAGATTAGGATCTGGAAAATTTGGAGGTCAAGTTAACACCTTGAACTCTTTGTAATGTTCCTCAAACCATTCCGGAACAATTTTTGCAGTGTGGCAGGGCGCATTTTCCTGTTGAAAGAGGCCACTGCCATTATGGATCACTGTTGCTATGAAGGGGTATACTTGGTCTACAACAATGTTTAGGTAGGTGGTACATGTAAAAGTAAGATCCACATGAATGCCAGGATCCAAGGTTTCCCAGCAGAACATTGACCAGAGCATGACACTGGCTGCGCCCATTTGCCTTCTTCCCATAGTGCATCCTGGTGCCATCTTTTCCCCAAATAAACGATGCAGACGCACCCGACATTCACATGATGTAAAATAAAATGTGATTCTTTAGACCAGGCCACCTTATTTCATTGTTTCAGGGTCCAGTTCTGGGGCTCATGTGCCCAATGTAGGAGATTTGAGCGGTGATCAGGGATAAGCATGGGCATTATGACCAGTTTGTAGCTGCGATGCACTGTATGTTCAGACACTTGTCTATCATAGAGAAAAGTCCACAGTACATTGCTATGAACTAGTAAAAGAGCTGCTTCTCTACTTATATATAAAAACGCAGAATTCTCAGTTAAACACATTTGCAAATTGTTTTCCTTTCTGTAAGCCTTGACTTGGAATTATTTTGCTTTGTCCAAGTACGCCCTGCAAGATTGGTCATGGACTATTCCTATGTGAACTGGGCATCCCTGACTCTCCTGGAGGGTCACTATTCCTGCCCCCATCATGAGGATCCTCCAAAGGAAGGTCAATAGATCCATGGACACGTCATTAGGTCACTCAGGGTGGGAGAGTGGTTGTTATTGACCGCCCTTTACTCATAATTGAGCGGATGCACCTATTTAGGTTAGATGGGGTCCACATGATGAATGAGGATTTGTGGCTTTTTATAAAGCAAATATATTGGAGATTGGGTGCTTTAGTTTGATACTTGGTGATGGGCTGGGAGTCCGTTAAAGGATCACAGCTTTGGCAGGAGAGCATTGCAGTCACAGACTTATTTATATGGTGCTACTTCTGTAGGTCACTGCCCCCTTTGAAGTAACCTGACTCTTGGTACTTTTGTGTTGAGGACCCCTTGACCTTCATTGTGAGTCCAGAAGGGGTGTAGTCACTCTGACACCAGAATAAGCACTGGCCAATTGTAAAGGATTATATCCTGGGCCAGTGGTGTAATGGCAATTTGACCTTAGACTGTTTGGTTTTGCTATTAGTTGCTGGCTGACTCGCATTGCTCTCGCTGCCACGCTTTTTGTTTAATACAACTGTGAGCTTTTGCCAAATTTACATTGGTGTCCGTATGGTTGTTTAATCATTTACAGCAATAGTAATTTTGAACCTGCAAAGGAGGTTTGGGTGCAGGAAGAGGGAGATATCAACACTATGCAGTTTTTATATCAAATGTGAATGCTATCAATTTAATGTTAGCCCTAGTTGCAGGGAAAGTGACCTATCTATTAAATGTGCGTGCCATTGATTTAACGTCAGGTTGGTTTGGGGGAGGGAGGCCAAGAGGGTTCACCTTTTAAACTTTCCATATTTAATGTACCTATTTCTTTCCCTAACAGGGCTCTAACATTCCAGGATCCAGACAAGCAGCTACTGAGTGTAAGACATCAACGGCAACAGGAAGTGGGAGTTGCAAGAATAGGTAAGAAGGAGGAGTACAGTCTGCCAACTGTACTGATTCCGGTGGGGCAGTCCTTATTTTGGTCCTTACAGTCCTAACTGCAAGAACAGTTGGGAGCTGTGTCCCGCTTCACACTACTCTGTTTGTGAAGGGCAAACTACGTGCACCTAACAGAAGTGCACTCAGCATTGTTCATGTATTTGAAATTAATGTGAAAGGATTGGAGTCTTGCACTTGCTAAAATGATAGCCAATGATGTTTGGTCATGCCGACTCTGATAGCATGATGTGGAAATCCTCCCATTAGAAATCCTGCATTTGCCTCCCCTCTACCCCCACTTTAACCTGCCATGTGTCACATGTGTTATATCAGAAGTAAAGGAGTGCTTTATGACACTGTGTCAAAAGGAAAGAAGAATCACTCAGGTGAGATGACTGGGGCAGTTATTTAACTTTCCTCATTGCCATCTTGTTGGTGGCCACACTCCCTCTGGTGGCTGGTCACACCCTTTCAGGCTTGCAGTGTTGCACACACTTTTTCATGGGTCCCTTCATGTACAAGTCTGACACTGAACTTTTCTAAACAAGACCCCAGCATTCCAGGTGCCAGCTAGGCAGCAACTGAGCTTAAGACACCAGCTGCATCAGGAAATCAAAGCTACAAGAACAGGAAGGAAAGAGGAGCACGGTCTGCCAAGTCTTCCATTTTTGGGGCACTGTCCCGTGCAAACAGGATTTTACCCCAATTCACACTACGAATTTGACAATTTCACTCTGGATTAGCTTTGTGCGCTTTTGCATACATACAGCTATTGTGTATGTAGCACTTTTTCCTCAAAGCCTGGAAACTGTCTTTAAATATTCTAATGGTGTGGCACCAATATTATCCAGTTACAGTAAAACATGACCTGCAGCTATTGGATCTTTTTAGCACTTGCAAATTGCTGGTATTTTTGGGAGTATTAAACCATATGATTACATAGCACATCACACTTGAACACATTCTAAGTTGTGAACAGGTTAGCTGTTAACAGGTAAGTGTGTTGTCACAGGGATCCATGATCTGTAAGACACATGCATTTTACAAACAGGTTTAATATGCATTGGCTGTGGATAATGCACCAATGGGTTGCTGTCTATGGTAAACAGACTGTAAACCAGAGAAAGGTGGGATTTGAATAGACAACATATACAACCTTCGACTCGGGTATTAAAGTACTTAATAATTGTATTTGTGTTGCAAAAAATGCAGGTTGTGGTCAAATTGCTGAGCTTTAACTAGAGCCGTTGGACATGTGCCTTCTTTTGTGCCGCAACAAAATGGGGGGGGGGGGGGGGGTGTCAAGGGGACATTGCTCTCTCTCACTCAGGGCCATAAATGTTTAGGTACAGCTCCGAGTCATATACATCTTCACGCTGCTCATTGTGAGGAGCACTTTTTTCACTTTATTTCTATATATATTTGTATGATTATTGTACAACAATTTGAATAAAGAAATGGATCCTGGGACCAGTAAAACAATAAAATCTTGAATCCGTCAGTTCATATTCAGATATTATCTCTGAGATGTGAGGTGGAAGTTGCAGTATCACGGTATTCCCTTTTTTGCCATGACCAGATTCATTGTCAGATTACTACAAACAAGCATATACACAGCTTTACTACATGGGCATGCTACATACTAATGTCAGCAGACATTGGTATGTAGTTTCTCAGTGAGGTTCACTTGTATGCACTATTATATGATTGGCCAAATAAGCATTCTCTTCAATTTGATGCTAGGTGCTGCTTTTCAGAGGTGTAACATAGAAACATAAAATTTAACAGCAAAAAGAGAATTGCTTGGCCAATCTAGTCTCCCCAAATTTTAACCTATGGTAACCTCAAACCCTATTTGATCCTGTATTCTTTCTAAGGATATCCTTATGTCCATCTCAAGCATGTTTACATTGCTCTACTGTATTACCCTCTACCACCTCTGATGGGAGGCAGGGGTGTAGGAACTGATGGAGGGGGCAGACCAAGAAGCTGCCCCCCCCCCCATGATTTCTGTTGGGTGGGCAAAGACTGTGTTCCCCCTCCCCCCATGAACTTCTACACAAAATCCTTGCTACTTTCTGAAGCCATGGTATATATTCTAAACTTGTGAAACTTTTTTAAATGATAGGTTGTCTTTGTATAACTAACAAATATTCTTTAATATAGATTGCCTTAGTGAAAATTGATTGATGTGTTTATTTAAAAAAACTCATAAGTGTTCCGTTCATAAACATTTAATAAATAATCTTTATTGATGATTAACAACTATTCACTTTCCTTTCACACTGAATTGTGTGAGGTGCATCTAGTAACAAACATGAGATATAGCAATTTAAATTAATAGCACATACCATAGCCAGTGAGGCAGTGATAATAGATTTAAAAATACTCCCAATCAAATGAGATTATGCTGTCAACAAATCTGAATTAAAACTAGGTTAATGACTATGAAAAATAGATGAACAATTTATCTATATTTCTAACAGTTATTGTACTAATTGATAGTTAATATTAATAATAATATTTAATAATGTATAAATACATTTTTATAATAAAATAAACAATAAAACTGGGGTTGTCCAACCTCTGAAACACTAACAAAAATTAGCATATGATTGGGAGGCTTTGTATATCTACAGTCACTGTTACAACTGTAATAACACGAGATACCAAAAGCGAGAAAAAGGGGCTCCAAGCCCTTTAGTAGTCCTCACCCTTTTGCTCCCCCCCCTTGAAAATTTTTGTTCTTGATGGGAGACTATTTTTGTTCTTGATGGGATACTATTCCACTTATTCACTACCCTTTCTGTGTAGTAGTTTTTCCTCAAATTTCCTCTGAACCTTCTTCCCTCTAGTTTCAGTGCATGTCCTCATGTTCTAATACTTCTCTTCCTTCGAAAAATGTGTACTCACCTCACACATTGTCAAGACACTCACTTGGATGCTGACATGTAATACATTTCAAATATCCAGGGTCACGCGGTTCTTCTATTCAGTTCAGACACTGCGACAATGAAGGTATATCCCTCAGACACTGAGAAACTGAGAGATATACCTCAGACACAGAGACACTGAAGAGATATGCTTCAGGTATTGAGACACAGAGATATATTCATATATTCCTCAGACACAGAGAGGTGTACCACAGACACAGATACACTGAAGAGATATGCTTCAGGTACTGAGACACAGAGATATATTCCTCAGATATGGAGAGATGTACCTCAGACACAGAGAGGTGTACCACAGACACAGATACACTGAAGAGATATGCTTCAGGTACTGAGACACAGAGATATATTCCTCAGATATGGAGAGATGTACCTCAGACACAGAGAGATGTACCACAGACACAGAGAGATGTGCCCCAGGCACAGAGATACCTTATGCACCGAGAAACAAAGGCTGGCTGGGCTGAGGAGTGGGGGGGTGGGGCATATGTCCCCCAGGCAGGTCCCATACTGGACTACCTGCAGTTTTTTTCTTTAAAGTGTTCTGATTAGGCTGCTGAGCGGATACTCCGTCGGACTAAAATTTGCCAGTTTTATGAGCTTTGATGTGACCTTTTATTGTACATATGCTTGTGCGTATACTGCAGTCTGTTGTCTGTGTCTACATATGACAAGTACTTTTTAGTCAGAATATGCTTTCACCCACATTCAAATTGAAACATATCTTGAGGCACACTTGAGCGATAGTTTAGCACAGTGGTTCCCAAACTTTTGCAGTTCGCGGCACCCTTAGAGTCTCCATAATTTTTTCAAGGCACCCCTCCAAAATAATTACCGAGCAGTCCTGTTTTAGAAGTAGTTGGGTCAAAAAAACGTAAGAAGTATTTAGGTCAGGACAGAAATACTTATTTAGTTGTATGCAAAAATAATACACATAGATCCAAGGGAAAAGAATATTTTTATATATTATTTTCAATTATATTTCTGTCAAAGAATAATTGACAACTAACTCACACTGTGACCTCCTTCATCTCCACACACTCTGCCCCATCTGCATCCTGTCACTCTGCCCCCTCTGCATTCAGTCACTCTGCCCCCTCTGCATCCAGTCACTCTGCCCCCTTTGCATCCACTCACGCTGCCCCCTCTGCATCCAGTCACTCTACCCCCTCTGCATACAGTCACTCTGCCCCCTCTGCATCCATTCACGCTGCACCCTCTGCATCCAGTCACTCTGCCCCCTCTGCATCCACTCACTCTGCCCCCTCTGCATCCAGTCACGCTGCCCCCTCTGCATCCAGTCAACCTGTCCCACCTCACACTGCCCCCTCTGCCCTCTCTCACACTGCCCCCTTTGCATCCAGTCATGCTGCCCCCTCTGCATCCTGTCACACTGCCTCCTCTTACACTGCCCACTCTGCCCTCTCTCACGCAGCCTCCTCTCACACTGCCCCCTCTCACACTGTCTCCTCTCACTCTGCCCCCTCTGCTCTCTCACAAACTGCCCCCTCTGCTCTCTCTAATGCTGCCTTCTCTCACACTGCCCTCTCTGCCCTCTCTCACGCTGCCTCCTCTCACTCTGCCCTCTCTCACGCTGCCCACTCTACCCCACTCACTCTGTCCCTATCACACTGCCCCCTCTGCAGCGGCCAGCCAGAGAAAAAAACCCCCAAAAAAACTTACCAATCCGCACTGTGCCCAGGACCCAGCATCCTCCTCTCTCCTGCAGCTTGTCACTGAATGTCGGGCGCGCTGCGGGAGAGAGGAGCATGCTGGGTCCCGGGCGCTGCACGGATTGGTAAGTTGTTTTTTTTTCTCTGGCTGGCTGCGGCACCCCTGTGACAGCGCAGCGGCACTCCTGGAAGCCGCGGCGCACACTTTGGGAACCGCTGGTTTATCAGATGTGGGAGTACAAGTCTTTGTACATCCTCACAGGCAGAAGCCTCAGGTTATCTCTTACTGATTTTAATACATCTGATAAGTATATGCTATATTATTATTAATAGAGACATTGAATTTGCACCCCCCAAGTTTATATAGCTTCATATATCACTACACATGAACCACTAATTTACTTCTGAGAGATGCATTGAATGACGCAGAACAGGATTTGTATTGCATTGCCTCAAGAAAAATGTAAGTGAATTGGGGGCATGTACTATGAAGAGGGGGGCAAGTTTTTTTGCAAAAGGAGGGGGCATGTACTTTAAAGAGGAAGGGGGGCATGTATTTTAATAAGGGAGGGGTCATGTTTTGTAACAAGGGAGGCGGTTTACACTGCCCACTATTTATCAGGATAAAGGCCCATAGCTTACTACTGTAGGGGCAAATAAACCACCCAGGGGTCCTAGCTATTGTGGCAATACAGGTTCCAGCAAGCCCTGGCAGCCATTAAAGGTTTCTGCATGCTGGAGTTTGTGGAACTATAAGCACCATCATGCCAATGGCTGCCAGAACCGGCTGTGAAACATGTAGTGAGCCAGCCACAAAATGGCATTGTCCTTCAATGACTGGGAGGGTAAATAGAGGCTAAATAGCTGCTCAATCAATCACATGTGTTTTCTCACGCTGCTTGTGATTGAATTAACTATTAACCATCCTGAGCACTGGCAGCAATGGGTATGCAGTAATTGTAGTTTCGCTTTCTCAAACATGTAGTGCCACAGTAGCTGGGACTATAGCTATAGCATACTTGCCTCTTGTGTGGTTTTAATTTTCAATTACCATTATCCTAGTACCCACCACCCCAGGGGTGCCAGGAAGTGCATCAGTGTTATTCAAAATTGGGCTGGTTGCCTCTAGTAATGGGGGAGCTTGCTCATTGCTGCGGGAGTTCCAACACCATGCCGAGTGGGATGGAACTGGTTCACATTATGAGAGGGGGGGTCTCAATGCTTATTTTCCCCCTGCTCCAGTGGGAGCCATTATATTATTAAATAGTATTAGACTTTTGATAGCTGGTTTATTTTAAGTGCAAGTCCGGATGGTATATGGTGCTGGGTCTTGTACCTGGTTGGTCTGCTCCTTCTCCTCTAGTGTGAATCTATATGGTTTAGATGGTATGGGGCTCTAGTCCATATGGTGTAGATATCCTGCTGCAAGGAGGCAGAGAACAATGTGAGAGGTTATCTCTCTGTAGAGATGTCCCAACTCGTTTTGTGCAAGTCCTGCAGCTTACTTAGTGGGTAATGAAGATGGCAGTGTGATAAGTACAGAAACTACAGACATTTGACTCCACAGCCACACACCCCTTTAGTCACTGAGGAAGCTTCAAGACTGCAGCAAAACTTGTTTGGAACTAAGGGATCTCTACAGACAGAGATATCTTCTCACATTGGACCACTGTTTGTTTGCAGTAAGATATTTTCACCATATCAGATGAGTAAGAACTGGACCTGCAAGTCAGACAAGGACCAGAGCAACCAGGTAGAAGAGCCAGCATCCTTTATGTTGGCACTGCACCCTAAGAACCTGGTAGGGCTAAATATTCAGATTTATTACTTCCATGATTTGAGAGAAGAAGGGGCATAGATTCAATCCATGAAAATTTGGGTTGAGGGCTTTATTCAGTTGAAGGAACAAGTAGAAGAGGATGAGGGATAGCCCTGAGTCGAGGATGACCTTAAAGTACCACTGCAGGAGTTGCATAAGCATGTTAAATAGCAATCTGAAAGAGAAAGACTGTTACAGCGATGAACAGTTGCAATCATTTAAAAATAATAAAAGGAGCTTAATTCATCTTAGTCCCAAAAAGCAGCACCTCCCACATGGCCAAGATGACTGCTACAGGATTCAATGGGTTAATATCTGATGTTGTTGTGCCGAATGGGTTAAATCTCAGCACTTAGGGATTAAAGATTTATTGAAGAATATATTTATTAATTTAAGTGTAAATATTTGTATGAGTGCTGTGTCATTGGATGGTAACCGCCGCGTAGAGCCAAAAAGGACTAAGTCCGTGCGCTGGGTAGGGGGGACTGGCCTGGGGGGCAGCGCTCAGTCAGACAGCTATTAGGGCCGGGGGGTAGGCCGGCCAGCCGCCCCCCCCGGATGCAATATACCACATTTTCCCCCGCGGCCGGGGGAATGCGGCCGCGTCATCGCACAGGCGGCCGCATCACATGACAGGCGATGCTGCTGCCTCTGTGCCCCCAGGGCTTCCCTCTCCCAGCCCGCGCCTGGCGCTGGGAGAGTAAATGCATTTATTTTCATATTGGTCATGTATTGATTTATTATCAGATTTTGGAGGAAATGTGTTTCTGCAACTGTCTGAAGAAATGATCTCATGCTACTTAGGTATTTTGATGCGTGGGAGTGTCCAATACATTCTTTAGCCTGAAGGCATATGAGGGGGAAATTAGACATGATGTTAGGCTTCCTATCTCTCTAAAACAGGATGCAAGTAATATAGGAAATGTAACAGCAAGGAATTTAGGAAATAACAGATTGATGTGAATTTTGTTAAATTTAGGATTAGATAATATGTCACATCCTGATTTTAAATGTCTGAAGTAATATCTCAGATGTTTTAGTGCCAATGAGGATCAGGGGACTGGGCTACCCACTGTGAACATGTGTCTCTAAAATTCTATAAAAAGAGGTCATAGTTCCTATCTGGAAGTGTCTCTTTTACAATTTTTTTAAGTGGGGTGAGCGATAATTTAATAGTATATAATAGATAGCCTTTCTGGAGTTACTAGAATAGTACAGACAGAGTCTTACTGCGGTTTTTAAAACAGTATAGACAGAGCCTGTCTGGAGTCACAAATACAGGACTTAAAGTCTTCCTGATATATCAATTACAATACGGACAACATTGATTAACGCACAAATGTTCCCTTAAGAACTGTATAGAAATCTATATGTACATGGAATAAACCATATAAATATCAACAACAAGTTTCTTTCAGCGAAGACTGCAACTCTGATCTTTTATTCACAATATAGAATAAATATTGTGCCCTGACCATGTACAAAGCACCTGCACATCCATTCCACCCAGCTATCAGTTACTACCAAGATTAGATCATTTTATTGTCTGGTCACACATGAAGCTGTTTCATATTCTGTCTACACTTATGAACTGAACGCCATATAAAATGTACACCGGCAGCTCTGAAATCATGGCACCATGGGTAAATAAGCAAAGCTGCAATTTGACCACCACCTCTTTATAGTAACTGTTATGCTGCATCTCCTGGACTGTGGCCAGCAGCCTCAGTCTGGTCACTTCTTTCTTCAGCATGTTGTTCTCTCTCCTACAGCTGCTGACCTGTAATGGAATCAAATACAGATCTGTGTATATGAATATATAGCCCTCTCTATATTTTATACTTGTTTAAAACATTGTGTAGAGTGTCCTCTCCTCGCACAAAGGGACTTATTTTCAAGAAATAGCTATGTGACAGCTAGAAATCTATAACTTATAGATCTTATCTTCCCATAAATCAGACTATAAATCAACAGGATAAGTGGAGATCGTTCCCTATCACTGTATTACATTATTAGGAAAACAGAAGACAGTAAGTGGAAGATTTTATGAACTAAACATCAGGCCAACTTGATGTCCACTAGTTCATTAAATAAATAACCACAATAGACCAGGTTACTACACCTTTATGCACATAGCATTGTTATTAGGCTGAACCTTTTGGGATTTATTTGTATGTGGAAGGTTGAGGAATATTATAAGATTCCCTGAAGTGCTAACCACTAAGCATTGTGGCTTAGTGGTTAGCACTTCGGCCTCACAGCACTGGGGCTATGAGTTCCATGAGTTCCTGACCATGGCCTTATCTGTAAAGAGTTTGTATGTTCTCCCCATGTTTGCGTGGGTTTCCTCTGAGTGCTCCAGTTTCCTCCCACACTCCAAAAACTTACTGGTTAGTAATTGGCTGCTAACACATTGACCTTAGTCTGTGTGTGTGTATGTTAGGGAATTTAGACTGTAAGCTCCAATGGGGCAGGGACTGATGTGCATGGCAAAATATTCGCTGTACAGCGCTGTGAAATTGGTGTGCTATATAAATAAATGGTGATGATGATTACAATGGTTTAGACTATTAATTTGTATATATTTGTTTTCAGAGATAGAATGGGACAATGCACATTATTTTTAGTTTCATAATATATATATTTAGATTGCACTTACAACTGAAGTATTGCTGAATCACATAATAATTGGCCATATCTGCAAGAAGGTCCTATACGTCAGGAAAACGAGAAAGAACTTTTTTTTTATGTAGTAGTGAAAAATGCTGGCATTAATCAAAAAGAACTTGAAAAAAATCTTTAGCATAATATATTAATGTATATCAAGTTAGAGTAATATGGAGACACGCATGTGCTAAATGGTGTAAACAAATTAAATAGAATTTACATAAGTACTATTTCTCTGCACAAGTAACCACAAACAAGTGTCTGTTCAATCAGGTAATTGATCTGTGGAGGTAATTCTGCAATTATTGAGTCAGAGGAGATTAGGTAATATTGCCATTCCTCATTACCATTATCATGAACTTAAACATGCGATATAGCAGGTGCAAAAGATATGCCTCCTAACAGACGCATGTAAGCAAAGCTGCTGGTATGCATGAGTCTGTGCCATTGACACAAGGCAGGATGAATTCATGGATGCATGTTGTTTCCTCAAAATTCTGGTCCTATCATCTGCATATCGCAGCAGAAATCTAGATTCATTATATTAGGCAATGCTTTTTAAATCATCCAGTTTAGGTGAGCTTGTGCCCACAGTAGTCCACAGTTTCCTGCTGTTAGCTGACAGGAGTAGAACCCGATGTGGTGCATTCAGTGGTGCTCTTCTGCATACCACTGATGTAACACATGTTCTTTTGAGTTACAGACTCCTTTCTGTCAGCTTGAACCAGTCTGGCCATTCTTTTTTGACCTCTCTCATTAACAAGTCATTTTTGCCCACATAACTGAAGCTCATTGGATGTTTTTTTTTGTTTTGCATACCATTCTCTGTAAACTTTAGATACTGTTGTGTATGGAAATCAAAGAAGATCAGCAGTTTCTGAGATACTGAAACCACCCTGTCTGGTATCAACAATCATTCCATGGTCAAATTTACTTAAATCACATTTCTTTCCCATTCTGGTGTTTAGTCTGAACAACAATTGTACCTCTTCATCATGTCTGCATGCTTATATGCATTGAGTTGCTGCTACATGATTGGCTGATTAGATATTTGCATATGCAAATACCTGTGCAAATGCAGGTGCACAGGTGTACGTAATAAAGGGGCCACTGGGTTTATATGTACAATAATTGACTGAATGAGATATATATTACTGACACTGAGCTGGTGCATTGTTTCTCCCATTTGCATCAAGATAACAATCAACTGAATAATACAGCAAATAGTAAAGCTGGGTACACACTACACTGTTTTCGTCCAATAATCGTCTCAAACTGCCGACATACGACCACTCGTTCAAAAGTCGGGTCAGTGTGTGCTGTAACATGATGGTCGAAAGTCTGCCCAAGTGGACGATTCTCGCCTCATTTGGTTGGTCGTACCGTTTAATAGTTTCGTTCCAATCTCGTTTCCACTGTGCAGTGTGTATAAACTTCTGACCAATCCACGACAAACCTCCGATACTTCCTCGACCTGGGGGTCATGTGTATGTTAATTTTTATTCAATCCCAGTCCCACGTGGTGCGGAATCCGCACATCACTGTGTTTTGTATCGATGTATATTGCACCTGTCTGGCTGCAGACCATTACACTTGTGTAAAGCACGTGTGTTATTACCCTTTGCGTCTATGTCGGCAATGTATTCATATTTACTCTTTATACACTTATACCTTAATAACCTATTAAATTTATATTAACCTTTATTAACCTATAATTGTGAATTACCCAGAATAATCCACACAGTGTTCAAGCAACATTTTTATTGCAAGAAAAAGGTACAAAAATTTTAACACACACAGCTGTCAGAAAGATCCGCATGAGAAGTGAGCGCGCCCAAACCAATCACAGAGCTGAATACTGCAGAGTATTATTTTTAAGTTATTTTTAAAGGTGCTAATGGTTTGTGGCAGAACAGGTCTTGATGTCGTTTCTATTCCCTTTGATTTCTTTATCTACGAAACAAGGAAATAAACAATGTTTATCATTTAACTTCTATATCTGTAATCTACGACATAAATGGAGATGAGCGCACTCGGATTTCTGAAATCCGAGCCCACCCGAACGTTGCGGATCCGAGCCGGATCCGAGACAGATCCGGGTATTCCCGCCAATTGCAAAACTGAAACCGAGGCTCTGAGTCATAATCCCGCTGTCGGATCTCGCGATACTCGGATCCTACAAAATTCCCCGCTAGTCGCCGCCATCTTCACTCAGGGTAGAGGGAGGGTGTGTTAGGTGGTCCTCTGTCCTGCTATATCTTGTGCTGTTCAGTTCTGTGCTGTGCTGTGCTCTGTGTTCTGCTCAGTCCAGTGGTGCTGTGTCCTGTGCTCTGTCCTTCTGAGTTCAGTGGTGCTGCTGGGTCCTGTGCTGTGTCCTGTTCAGTCCAGTGGTGCTGTGTCCTGTGCTTTGTCCTTGTGAGTTCAGTGGTGCTGCTGGGTCCTGTGCTGTGTCCTGTTCAGTCCAGTGGTGCTGTGTCCTGTGCTCTGTCCTTCTGAGTTCAGTGGTGCTGCTGGGTCCTGTGCTGTGTCTTGTTCAGTCCAGTGGTGCTGTGTCCTGTGCTCTGTCCTTCTAAGGGCATTGCTATTTCCCCATTATTCCCAAATTATAAAAAAAATTCAAAAAAAGTAATTATAAAAAAAAAAAAAAATATCCCAAAACAATCCTGCAGTATAAGTCCATTGGTACTGCTATATTACAAAGTTCACTGATTCAGCAGTATAAGTCCATTGGTACTGCAATATTACAAAGTTCACTCATTCTGCAGTATAAGTCCAGTGGTACTGCAATATTACAAAGTTCACTCATTCTGCAGTATAAGTCCAGTGGTACTGCAATATTACAAAGTTCACTCATTCTGCAGTATAAGTCCATTGTTGTTACTGCCATATTACAAATTTCACTCATTCTGCAGTATAAGTCCAGTGGTACTGCTGTATAACTCCAGTCCAGTGGTACTCTCCTGTGCCGCATATAATTTTTAAAGGCTTTGCCGAGTGTGTGTGGCTTCGGGGTACACTCTCTTGTGCTACATATAATGCAGAACAAAAATTTGGAGGATAAAGTAGGGAGAGATCAAGACCCACTTCCTCCTAATGCTGAAGCTGCTGTCACTAGTCATGACATAGATGATGAAATGCCATCAACGTCGTCTGGCAAGCCCGATGCCCAATCTCTTAGTAGAGGGCATGTAAAATCCAAAAAGCCCAAGTTCAGTAAAAGTAGCAAAAAGAGAAACTTAAAATCATCTGAGGAGAAACGTAAAGTTGCCAATATGCCATTTACGACACGCAGTGGCAAGGAACGGATTAGGCCCTGGCCTGTGTTCATGACTAGTGGTTCAGCTTCACCCAAGGAAATAAGCCCTCCTCCCCCCCCCCTATAAAAAATTGGGTACCGGGGCCACTCCACTACGCAGTCCAGATACTTGTTTGGTGGAATTCAGACCAGTTGAGGGATTTTTTATTATATTGTGGGGACCACTCCACTACGCAGTCCAGATACTTTTTTGGTGGAATTCAGACCAGTTGAGGGATTTTTTATTATATTGTGGGGACCACTCCACTACGCAGTCCAGATACTTGTTTGGTGGAATTCAGAACAATTGAGGTTTTTTTTATTATATTGTGGCCCCGGTATCAAATTGGGTACCGGGGCCACTCCACTACGCAGTCCAGATACTTGTTTGGTGGAATTCAGAACAATTGGTTTTTTTTTATTATATTGTGGGGACCACTCCACTACGCAGTCCAGATACCTTTTTGGTGGAATTCAGACCAGTTGAGGGTTTTTTTTATTATATTGTGGGGACCACTCCACTACGCAGTCCAGATACTTTTTTTGTGGAATTCAGACCAGTTGAGGGATTTTTTATTATATTGTGGGGACCACTTCACTACGCAGTCCAGATACTTTCTTGGTGGAATTCAGACCAGTTGAGTGTTTTTTTATATTGTGGGGACCACTCCACTATGCAGTCCAGATACTTTTTTGGTGGAATTGAGACCAGTTGAGGGTGCCAAATTGGGTACCGGGACCACTCCACTATGCAGTCCAGAAAGCTACCTCGGTGAAACGTTTTGGACTAAAAACAATATTGTGAGGTGTGAGGGTGTTCAGAATAGACTGGAAATTAGTGGAAATTATTGTTTTTAATGTTATTGAGGTTAATAATAGCGTAGGAGTGAAAATAAGCCCAAAAACTTGAATTTTGGAACTTTTTATGCTTTTTTCGAAATAAATCTGAATCCAAAACCTTAAATCCGAACCAAAACCTTTCGACAGGTGTTTTGCGAAACAAATCCGAACCCAAAACATCAAGCAAATCCGAACCCAAAACACAAAACACGAGACACCAAAAGTGGCCGGTGCACATCCCTAGACATAAATACTCTAATTTTCTCACCTTTCACACTGCTCGAGATCAGTTTATATCTATATTTTGGTCCCTGTGGCGAAATCGCAATAGTAGCGGGCTTAACCTCCGAGCATTCTGGAAAACAGGCGCCATTTTGGTTATTATAACGGTACAGGTATGTGCCCAAAGCATTTAGCTGTCTACACATGTTCACTGAAATACCTTCGTGTAGAACTTCTTTAGTATATTTTTCTTGTTCAATTTCTCCTTGTTTGCTAACACTAGTGGTATCAGTGGGATCTAAACAGGCCTTCTCACCGTTAAATCTTCGTTCTGACATAAAAAATTAGGTTATAAATTAGCATTTTATATTGCTTTATGTGACACTACATCTACACTACAGGTACACTACATGTGCTACTGACCTTTTTTAATGTCGTTGTCGTCCTGGTCCAGTACTTTTACCATCATCTCCACCGCTCTTGGGCTCATTGGATTTGCTTTTTGCTCTTCTTGAGTATCTCCATCCCCCACCTTAACTTTTCCAACATTTTTTGGCCCTTCCAGCACCATCTCTGACTCTATCTCCGTCTCCGTCTCCATAGCTGCAACCCCCACTGACAC
Organism: Mixophyes fleayi; assembly: GCF_038048845.1. Classification (NCBI taxonomy): domain Eukaryota; kingdom Metazoa; phylum Chordata; class Amphibia; order Anura; family Limnodynastidae; genus Mixophyes; species Mixophyes fleayi. The sequence continues at coordinate 83,743,893 of NC_134404.1, forward strand.
CTTCTCCTCATCCGCAACCCCCACTGACACCTTCTCCTCACCCGCAACCCCCACTGTCACTTTCTCACTCGCCATCTTCTGACGCTCCTCTGCGCCAAACAGGTTCCTCTGTCATTTTATACACTCAGACATGGGCATTTGTTTCTGCTGTGGACCATTCAGCGATGATGCACGCCGAGAATGGAGCATTCCATTACATGCGAAGGGGTTTTATTATTAGGAAATATTCATTGCATTCCACTTTAGCAGTTAAATGTTTTTCTAAATATAATGTATATTACTAAACTTCTATTTTATAGAAATGAAGGGAGTTAACTATAGCTAAAGCTCTGCCCCTTTATGCTAATGACTTCGGTATCTCGTACATTTCCCCGCAAATGTCGCTGCAGTGTGTATGGAATTTAAATTATCGTTCACGACAACATGGCTGTAAAAAGTCGCTAAAGGGACGTCCGCTCTTCCCTTTCTCGTCCTAAACAAGGCTAGTGTGTATGCAGTCCATGGACCGAGCAATTGGACCATCGATCGCATATAAAATTGCTCGGCATAAAAAGTTGGTCGAAATTTCTGTAGTGTGTACCCAGCTTAACATTATGACAGTACAGTTGATAAAGGATAACTAAGTGGGCGACTAATATACCCCCTATGGCATATAGTATCTGAATAACCCGAATGACCACATAACTGCCAGTTTCATATTAAAAAATAATTGATGTAAAACAGAGCGAGCGCTCTACATTGACAAATGTGCTCTCTGAATTTTTGTCAACATAATAACCCACATATTAGGAGAGAAACTAGAAATTCAGAGGGGTGCACTGTTGATTAGTATATCTCTCAAAGCAAATGTACAGTAAGAGTTGCAACATTGCTAATAACTCCTAAGAGTTTATTAATAATAATAATAAAAATAATAATAAGTAGGAAATGTTCATTTATATAAAAAGCAAGTCTAATGATCCTATTTATCAATTATCATGGTTTTCACTAGAGATGCTCACTGACCCCCGTGTTTTGGTTTTGATTTTGGTTTTGGATCTGGATTTGGGGGACACCCCAAAAGCACTTGGGAGTGCTAAATATTATTTTTTAGACTGCTGACAAACAGGACTTTTGACAGCCAGAAATATTAATGCAAAAGAATGAGGGACACCCCAAAGCACTTGTACTGCCAAATATTAAAAAAAAGACTCCTCTATCCTCCTCTCTTCTCTATCAATTGTTATCAGAATTGTAATCAGAATTGTTATCAGAATTGGATGAAGAATAAGGTATATTCTCTGTCCCTGCTCTAATCAGCCTGTGACTACACCCTGCTCTGTCCCTCTGTCAAATGGCGATGGATTGCTGTGGAGGCAGGTATTTAAAATTTTCAATTATCGCGAGAACCGAGCCCCGAGATCCGACGATGTCACGATGACGTTCGGCCTCGATTTGGAATCCGAGTGGGCGGGAGAGTATCGAACCTGATAAATACATTCAACTTGATAAATACACTCATTTCTGATATGGTGGGGTACGGATCTATGGGGTATATTTACTAAACTGCGGTTTTGAAAAAGTGGAGATGTTGCTTATAGCAATCAATCAGATTCTAGCTTGTATTTATTTACTACAAAATGACAGCTAGAATCTGATTGGTTGCTATAGGCAACATCTCCACATTTTCAAACCCACAGTTTAGTAAATATACCCCTAAGAGTTAAGTTACAGAACACCGGAGAAATGTATGACATCTCCTGGATTACAGCTTTGATAAATTTTCTCAGTATTTAAATTAGTGTGACATTTTCACAGGAGTAAAGGAATGATAACTAAGCCCCTAAATCTGCAAAAGTAAAAATAATATTAAGGTGGATAATACATTTCTATTAGATAAGACAAAATAAATATAGACAAATAACACACATGGATATTTACTTCAGATGTGGTACCTGTATAGCTTGTAAGAACAAAAGGAACACACACAGTAATTTTTTAGTCCATGATAAAGAATTTAAGATTGATCAGTTAATTACCTGTAACTCCAGTTATGTTATATATCTTTTAGATTGCCATTGTGGCATGTTCTATGTGGGTAAAACTTCTCGTCCACTGAAAAAGCGGTTATGTGAGCATCTTCGTAATATTAAGACGAGTTATGAATTACATTCGGTGTCAAAACATTTTAAACTTCACTATAATTGTTCTGTGTCAGGTATGAAAAACTTTATAGATATTGATATGATTCATAGAACTTGGAAAAATAGGGATCTGGACAATCTCCTATCAAAAAAGGAGATGTCGTGGATCTTCAATTTAAATTGTCTGATATTTGAGGGCCTGAATAAGGATTTTGAGCTTAAATGCTTTTTGGAATAGATATTTATTGTTTTTTTTCAGATTTTTCAGATTTTTTCTAACTTTTTTTTTATTTTCTCTTTTCCCTTTTTCTCTTTTTTTATTCGCTGGAGTTATAACGCATAGGTATGGAAGAATGGAACAGTGACCAAACACATCGCTATATGTTGTATATTTGTTGTAGCAGGTTGTATTTTTTGAAATTTTTATGTACCATTGAATTGTGTATAAGAGTCAATAAGTATTTTTTAGATTTTGAGATATTATCCACAGAAGCCCATTCTGTGGCTTTAATATGGGCACTTTTATGTATTCTATCATCTTATGCTTTATATCTGTTAAAGAAAAAATAGGTATTTTTTAGATTTTGTGATAATACACACAGATGCTTATACTGCGGCTTTTCCGTGGAATGTCTTCCCGGTTCTTTATATATTACAATTTATTTCCTGTGATGTCGTTTAGATACGTTATCATTAGTATTTTTATATAACATTTAGACCAAGTGAATCATGGACATTGTTTTATTGTGACAATGTAGCCAACCTCGATACATGTATTTTTATAATGAGGTGTGGTTTATGCAAATTTGAATGAGGCGCTCCTTAGTTGTTAAATATATGTTTGAATATCGCTTTTTTTTATATAATTCTTGTTTTTCTTCCCCACATTGCAATGTCCTATGGATTGTATATTTGGATGTTTATACATGCTGAATTTATATTTATTTTGTGTAGGATGCAATGAGTTAATTTTATAAGTCACATGATCAGAGCACGGAAGTATTAGTAGCACCCTCTGGAGCTATGTCATATTATCTTGAAATAGACTTACACTACAGTTGAAATGCGTTGGTGGATGAACATTGGAGAGTCAGTTGCTGATCCGGAAGACTTTTCTTTTGATGCAGCGGTACTGCTGAAGTATTTATGGCCTATCACATCCTATACTTATATGCATTACCTTGTCTGTTTTCCGGTACAAGCAACTACATATCCTTTGTGTGTGACATATTTTTATACTTTTAATATTTTTTATTAAACACAAGTGCTTTGATATAAAGTTGTATTGCACCAGATTATTTTCTTTTTTCATGTGATTGGTACGTACAAGTGGTGCCGATTCCTCGGGGTGAATTGAAACGCCTGGCAGCTCAACACAAGTACCCGCTATGTGAACATAGGGAATACAGACTCTGTAAGTTCTATTCCTTTGGAAAAAAAATTCCTGTTATAAGAAATAGAAATTGGACTATTTGCACCTTCAGACGTTCATATGACACGGGAGGAGGAGCTTTTTCGATCACTTCTACACTCTAATAGATTGTTATATACATAACGGTATGCTTTCAAACTAATTTTGTTTGTTTTTTCTTCGTTTTTGGATAAGGGACAAATGGAGCTGATTTGAATCCCAATTTGTTTGTTTTTTGTATATCCTCTGAGTTGTCAATTAGCCAGAAAGTCTTCTGCTTTGAAATGTTCAAAATCCAATTATGTGTATATATCTGTTAGAGTTCTACTGTCTTCAAGTAGGAAAAGCACCATATTATATATGTAGACGTTAGGATTACAACTTCAATTGACACTTTGGGCCTGAGTCATTAAGGAGAGCAAATCAAAAAAAGGAGTAAGCTCCTGGACAAACCATGTCACAATGCAAGGGGTGCAAATTAGTTTATTATTTTGCACATAAGTTAAATGCTGGCTGTTTTTTCATGTAGCACACAAATACTTGATAGCTTTATTTCTATACTGAAATTCAAAGATGATCTAGGATATGCCCTATCCCAACTATAAATCTGTTCACACATATTAAATTTATCTACCCCTCAAATGCAACATGGTTTTGCCCTGGTGCAAAGTTACTCCTTTTTTTATGATTTGCTCTCCTTAATGACTCAGGCCCTTTATATGAATTACCTGTCACTGTTTCCACTGTTGTTTATGTAAAGATCGAAAACAAAACCATATTTTCTATTGACAGCAAATGCTATAGTAATGTACTACACTCCTTTAAAAATTCTGAGGAGCAAAATAATAAATATAACCAATATTATGTTTAATTTTGCAATTAAATACATTGCAAAGTGCAATTTAATTTTAAAAAACTATTAAATATAAGGATTTTTGGCCTATCTTATTTCTGAAACTATGTATGTCTCAAGGTTTGTAACTTATATAATGCACTCAGAGTGAAGCCAAGTAATACTTTGGTACACACGTATTTGAGGAAGCACATTAACCTTATTTGTTTACTTCAACAAGTTTATTAATGTTAGATTCTAAGAAGGAAATTGAAGGTTTTGCCCATAGCAACCAATCACATTCTAGCTATTAATTTTTAGAATGTACTAGATTAATAATTGCTAGAATCTGGTTGGTTGTCATGGTTGTTACATTTCAACTTTTGCCTCCTAGATGGTTTGAAAAAGCTAGCCCTCTGTCTGGTTTAACCAGTGTTAAACTAACTTATTGTTCATTTAATAATGAAGAGGGGCCAATGGGACATATAGGGAGAACTTGGACATGATTTTACTCAAGTATAATATGACAATTTTCATTCTAAAATGAAGACAACAGTACAATACGTCCTGGGTCAATAATTAGTATTGGACAACATATGTACATTACAAATGGCCGCAGGATTGTGTGCGCAAGCAAATGTGGATGCACTAGAATTCTCACCTTGACATATGATATACACTATATACTAGTTATAACTTTAGGAAAATAAATTGCAATGCAAAATAATAAAAGATCTAAAATTATATAGTGTAGTCGAATACATGTAGGTTTCTTTACAAAGGTATATTTTACCTATGTAGGTCCACTGGAAACCATTTTGCTACATGGGAACTTTTGGTGAAATGTACATGCAAACAATGAAGGAGGACTACCGCCCTATTTCTCTACTCCCCTTTGCCTCCAAAATTCTTGAGAGGCTTGTCTGCAACCGACTCACCACCTACCTTTCAGAACACTCCCTCCTTGATCCTCTCCAATCTGACTTCCACCCCCTCCACTCCACTGAAACTGCCCTGGCTAAAGTCACCAACGATCTCCTCGCAGCTAAAGCCAGGGGTCATTTCTCTCTTCTTATTCTTCTGGACCTCTCAGCAGTATTCAAACTGTTCATCACCCCCTCTTGCTTCACACACTCCAGTCCATTAGTCTCTCTGGCACCGTCTTCTCCTGGTTTACCTCTTCCTTGCTAACCGCTTCATCTCCACCTCTGGCTCCCTTGATCCCCTTTCTACCCTTTGAATTGGGGTCCCACAGGGCGCTGTTCTTGGCCCTTTACTATTTTCACTATATACCTCCTACGTGGGTGAGCTCATTAGCTCCTTTGGCCTCCATTACCACCTGTATTCTGATGACACCCAACTCTACCTCTATTCTCCTGACCTCTCTCCATCCCTCCTCGCTAAGGTTTCCGCCTGCCTCTCTGCCATCTCCTCCTGGATGTCCTCCAGATTTCTAAAACTTAACATCGCTGAAACCAAACTTATTGTCTTTCCTCCATCTAGAACCCCCTCCCCCATTGACCTCTCTATCATTGTTAATAACTCCACTATCTCATCTGTTTCCTAACTTCACTGGCTCGGTGTCATCCTCGACTACTCTCCCTCCTTTGCCCCCCCATCCATTCTCTTGTCAAATCCTGCCACTTCCAGTTACGCAACATTGCTCGTATTCAGCACTTCCTCTCCCAAATCTCTCACCTACTCCCTGATCATCTCTCGGTTGGACTACTGTAACCTTCTCCTTACTGGCCTCCCCCACTCTCATCTCGCTCTTCTTCGTTCTGCCGCCTCCAGACTTATCTTCCTTTCTCGCCGCTCCACATCTGTCTCCCCCCTCTACCATGCCATTCACTGGCTCTCCTTCCCCTACAGAATTCTTTTCAAGCTCCTTACCCTCACATACAAGGCCCTTGACAACTCCACTGCTCCCTACATCTCAAACCTCCTCTCTATTCACACACCTTCCCAACGATCGTCACCTCTCCTTCCCTCTGATTACCTCTTCTCACTCACATATTCAAGATTTTTCCTGTGCTGCCCCCCTCCATTGGAACAATCTCCCTCGTGCTATCAGAACCTCCCCTAATCTTAGCAGTTTCAAACGGGCATTAAAAACCCACCTCTTCTTAAAAGCCTTTCAGTCATCTGCCTTACTACCCACCTGTCAGCTATCTCTCCCTCTCTCCCCTTCCTCCGTCTTGCTCCGTATGACTCTGTCCCCATTTCGCCTTTCCTATGTCTTCAGTTTGTCCGCCTTTCCCCTTAGACTGTAAGCTCCTCTGAGCAGGGTCCTTTCTCCTACTGTTTCCACTACTTTTTACTCTGCCATACAGCTACTCTTCCTACCTACTTCTTTAGCCTTCTGCCCACCGACTACGCTCCTGCTTTTCACTGCTTCGTTTCTAAAGCTCTTAACTGTTGCTGCACCCACACTCCTGGGCACACCATGTTTCCCGCTGTCCCGACTTTCCCTCACCCTCACACTTTCCTTGAGCTCCCTGAGTTATTGTGATGCTTGTCTATTGTACTGTAATGACCTACCTTGTACTGCCCTATTGGTTGCTCCTGTATGGCACTGTGGACACTTTGTAACACCTTACAAAATAAAAATTAATAATACCCAAACCATTCCAGGAAAATGGGCCCACAACATTTCAAAATACACTATAATCCTTAACTGTTGGAAACAAGCACTGAGGGCAGTAGAGAGTTTTCAGTTGGAGCGACACATTTACTCATCTGTTTGTGAAGAATATATTGAAGGGTGATTCATCTGACACCTTTCTCCACTCTTCGGTAGCCCAATGCCTGTGCTTCTTACCAAGGGAGAGCTGGCAAATTTTAGCCTGGACGGCAATATTCGGCTCAGCAGCCTATTAGGAACATTTTAAAAGAAAGAAAATGTAGATGTCCCAGCCCAAGTAGCCCACTATGGGACTGGACCAGGGGGCAGATGCCCCTCTGTCCCTGCTTCTTGCAATAGTGTACTTGCAAACATGCATTGTGAGGTGTGATTAGATGTTAGCGTAATGTCACCAAACAAAGATATCCTGCTCTGTCAAGCTCTCATCTGATCATTTTTTATTAAACTGGCTGCTTTCACTACAGGTTAAAATTTGCATTCACTTTATCTGCAGTTTCTCACCTGTTTTTCCTTGAACTTCTAATTAAAACAAGAATTTTATGTTCCTGTAGTATCTGCTTCTGTCCACTATTTCTCTTTGCTGATAAGGTTGTTCGCTTGGAGTTCCATATTGACTCCACCTTAGACACTTGCCCATAAAACATTAACAAGTTGAGCAACCTTGGGTTACTGAGGCACCGGGCAAGTGCGTCCCAAAAATCAACCATCTTTCAAAGTCATTGAAGTCTCCTCTTTGCATCATTTCTAGCCAAAAATTTAGACAATCATAAATGTCCAGCATTTGTATACATGAAAAAGAAAACATAATAAGAAGTAGGGATGAGCGCGCTCGGATTTCTGAAATCCGAGCCCACCCGAACGTTGCGGATCCGAGTCGGATCCGAGACAGATCCGGGTATTGGCGCCAAATTCAAAAGTGAAACTGAGGCTCTGACTCATAATCCCGTTGTCGGATCTCGCGATACTCGGATCCTATAAATTCCCCGCTAGTCGCCGCCATCTTCACTCGGGCATTGATCAGGGTAGAGGGAGGGTGTGTTAGGTGGTCCTCTGTGCTGTTTAGTTCTGTGCTGTTTAGTTCTGTGCTGTTTAGTTCTGTGCTGTGCTGTGCTGTTTAGTGCTGTGCTGTGCTGTGCTGTGCTGTGCTGTGTTCTGCAGTATCAGTCCAGTGGTGCTGTGTGCTGTGCTCTGTCCTTCTGAGGTCAGTGGTGCTGCTGGGTCCTGTGCTGTGTCCTGTTCAGTCCAGTGGTGCTGTGTCCTGTGCTCTGTGCTTCTAAGGGCATAGTTATTTCCCCAATATTCCCCTGTGTTTAAAAAAATAAAAAAAAGTTTTTTTAAAAAATACCAAAAACTACTTTAATATTTTTTAATTACCACAAAATTTTCACAACCAATCCTGCAGTATAAGCCCATTGGTACTGCAATATTACCAAGTTCACACATTCAGCAGTAAAAGTCCAGTGGTACTGCAATATTACAAAGTTTACACATTCTGCAGTATCAGTCCAGTGGTGCTGTGTCCTGTGCTCTGTCCTGCTGAGTTCCGTAGTGCTGCTGGGTCCTGTGCCGTGTCCTGTTCAGTCCAGTGGTGCTGTGTCCTGTGCTCTGTGCTTCTAAGGGCATAGTTATTTCCCCATTATTCCCAAGTTTTTAAAAAATAAAAAAAAAGTAAAAAATAATAAAAAATTTAAAAAAAAAAATATATATAATAATTATAACCAAATTTGCAAAACCAATCCAGCATTATAAGTCCATTGGTACTGCAATATTACCAAGTTCACACATTCTGCAGTATCAGTCCAGTGGTGCTGTGTCCTGTGCTCTGTCCTGCTGAGTTCCGTAGTGCTGCTGGGTCCTGTGCCGTGTCCTGTTCAGTCCAGTGGTGCTGTGTCCTGTGCTCTGTGCTTCTAAGGGCATAGTTATTTCCCCACTATTCCCAAGTTTTTTAAAAATAAAAAAAAAGTAAAAAAAAATAAAAAAAAAAAAAAAATATATATATAATAATTATAACCAAATTTGCAAAACCAATCCAGCAGTATAAGTCCATTGGTACTGCAATATTACCAAGTTCACACATTCTGCAGTATCTTGTGCTACATATAATGGAGACCAAAAATTTGGAGGATAAAGTAGGGAAAGATCAAGACCCACTTCCTCCTAATGCTGAAGCTGCTGCCACTAGTCATGACATAGACGATGAAATGCCATCAACGTCGTCTTCCAAGCCCGATGCCCAATCTCGTAGTACCGGGCATGTAAAATCCAAAAAGCCCAAGTTAAGAAAAAGTAGCAAAAAGAGAAACTTAAAATCATCTGAGGAGAAACGTAAAGTTGCCAATATGCCATTTACGACACGGAGTGGCAAGGAACGGCTTAGGCCCTGGCCCGTGTTCATGACTAGTGGTTCAGCTTCACCCACGGATCTTAGCCCTCCTCCTCCTCCCCCCCCCTACAAAAAATTGAAGAGAGTTATGCTGTCAGCAACAAAACAGCAAACAACTCTGCCTTCTAAAGAGAAATTATCACAAATCCCCAAGGCGAGTCCAAGGGTGTTGGTGGTTGTCAAGCCTGACCTTCCCATCACTGTACGGGAAGAGGTGGCTCGGGAGGAGGCTATTGATGATGTAGCTGGCGCTGTGGAGGAACTTGATGATGAGGATGGTGATGTGGTTATTGTAAATGAGGCACCAGGGGGGGAAACAGCTGATGTCCATGGGATGAAAAAGCCCATCGTCATGCCTGGTCAGAAGACCAAAAAATGCACCTCTTCGGTCTGGAGTTATTTTTATCCAAATCCAGACAACCAATGTATGGCAATATGTAGCTTATGTAAAGCTCAAATAAGCAGGGGTAAGGATCTTGCCCACCTAGGAACATCCTCCCTTATACGTCACCTGAATAACCTTCATAGTTCAGTGGTTAGTTCAGGAACTGGGGCTAGGACCCTCATCGGTACAGGGACACCTAAATCCCGTGGTCCAGTTGGATACACACCAGCAACACCCTCCTCGTCAACTTCCTCCACAATCTCCATCAGATTCAGTCCTGCAGCCCAAGTCACCAGCCAGACTGAGTCCTCCTCAATACGGGATTCATCCGAGGAATCCTGCAGCGGTACGCCTACTACTGCCACTGCTGCTGTTGCTGCTGTTAGTCGGTCATCTTCCCAGAGGGGAAGTCGTAAGACCGCTAAGTCTTTCACCAAACAATTGACCGTCCAACAGTCGTTTGCCATGACCACCAAATACGATAGTAGTCACCCTATTGCAAAGCGTATAACTGCGGCTGTAACTGCAATGTTGGTGTTAGACGTGCGCCCGGTGTCCGCCATCAGTGGAGTGGGATTTAGAGGGTTGATGGAGGTATTGTGTCCCCGGTACCAAATCCCCTCGAGATTCCACTTCACTAGGCAGGCGATACCAAAAATGTACAGAGAAGTACGATCAAGTGTCCTCAGTGCTCTTAAAAATGCGGTTGTACCCACTGTCCACTTAACCACGGACATGTGGACAAGTGGTTCTGGGCAAACGAAGGACTATATGACTGTGACAGCCCACTGGGTAGATGCATCCCCTTCCGCAGCAACAGCAACAGCTGCATCAGTAGCAGCATCTACAAAATGGCTGCTCATGCAAAGGCAGGCAACATTGTGCATTACAGGCTTTAATAAGAGGCACAACGCTGACAACATATTAGAGAAAATGAGGGAAATTATCTCCCAGTGGCTTACCCCACTTAGACTCTCATGGGGATTTGTGGTGTCAGACAATGCCAGTAACATTGTGCGGGCATTAAATATGGGCAATTTCCAGCACGTCCCATGTTTTGCCCACACCATTAATTTGGTGGTGCAGCATTACCTCAAGAGTGACAGGGGTGTGCAGGAGATGCTTGCGGTGGCCCGCAAAATTGCTGGACACTTTCGGCATTCAGCCAGTGCCTACCGCAGACTAGAGGCACATCAAAAAAGCTTGAACCTGCCCTGCCATCACCTCAAACAAGAGGTTGTGACGCGCTGGAACTCCACCCTCTATATGCTGCAGAGGATGGAGGAGCAGCAAAAGGCCATTCAGGCCTACACAGCCACCTACGACATAGGCAAAGGAGTGGGGATGCGCCTGAGTCAAGCGCAGTGGAGACTGATTTCCGTGTTGTGCAAGGTTCTGCAGCCATTTGAACTTGCCACACGAGAAGTCAGTTCCGACACTGCCAGCTTGAGTCAGGTCATTCCCCTGATCAGGCTGTTGCAGAAGCAGCTGGAGAAAGTGAGGGAGGAGCTGGTAAGCCATTGCGATTACAGCAAGCATGTAGCTCTTGTGGATGTAGCCCTTCGTACGCTTTGCCAGGATCCGAGGGTGGTCACTCTTTTAAAGTCAGAGGAATACATTCTGGCCACCGTGCTCGATCCTCGGTTTAAAGCGTATGTTGTGTCTCTGTTTCCGGCGGACACAAATCTACAGCGGTGCAAAGACCTGCTGGTCAGGAGATTGTCCTCTGAAGAGGACCGTGACATGCCAACAGCTCCACCCTCATTTTCTTCCACATCTATGGCTGCGAGGAAAAAGCTCAGTTTTCCCAAAAGAGGCACTGGCGGGGATGCTGATAACATCTGGTCCGGACTGAAGGACCTGCCAACCATTGCAGACATGTCTACTCTCGCTGCATTGGATGCTGTGACAATAGAAAAAATTGTGGATGATTACTTTGCTGACACCATCCAAGTAGACATGTCAGACAGTCCATATTGTTACTGGCAGGAAAAAAAGGCAGTTTGGAAGCCCCTGTACAAACTGGCTCTATTTTACCTGAGTTGTCCCCCCTCCAGTGTGTACTCGGAAAGAGTTTTTAGTGCAGCGGGGAACCTGGTCAGTGAGCGGCGAAGGAGGTTGCTTCCTCACAACGTTGAAAAAATGATGTTTATAAAAATGAATAATCAATTCCTCAATGAAGTACAGCACTGCCCTCCAGATACTACAGAGGGACCTGTGGTTGTGGAGTCCAGCGGGGACGAATTGATAATGTGTGATGAGGAGGAAGTACACACTGTAGGGGGAGAGGAATCAGAGGTTGAGGATGAGGACGACATCTTGCCTCAGTAGAGCCTGTTTAGTCTGTACAGGGAGAGATGAATAGCTTTTTTGGTGTGGGGGCCCAAACAAACCAATCATTTCAGTCAAAGTTGTTTGGTAGGCCCTGTCGCTGAAATGATTGGTTTGTTAAAGTGTGCATGTCCTATTTCAACAACAGACCTCTCAACTGCAGCTCATCCCTCCTCTGCGGGGATAATGTCTCCTGTGCTCTGACACGTCACTCTGTGTACTCTCAGCCTCAGGATCTGACACTACAGCTACCATGCCTCTTGTAGCAGCCCTCACTCCAGGGCCTCTTCCATGTGCAGTGTCCCCCTCTCTCTTGGGTTCACTATAGTGGCATGGAGTTCTCCCCCTCATCCAGGGCACACATTCCTTGCCCTGGCTCAGTCACCACGCTCAGACTTCCAGGCAATGCTGGGGGAGCCTGGGAGCTTCCACCCCAGGTCCCCAGCTACAACTCTCCTCTCCTGTGTCTTCTCTCTCTTTCTGACACTTTAAAGATCGTGCCTTTAAATGAAAAAGTCAGTCTTCATTGCACGACTATGTGCAAGTGCAACAGGGACATTTTTTTGGGTTTACAAAGTCAAACAATAACACTACGACCCTGTCTGTCTGGGGTCTGTCAATGACGAATTGTCTGGAGCATGTTTTGAGGAGGTATTGTGGCCCCGGTATCAAATTGGGTACCGGGGCCACCCCACTACGCAGTCCAGATACTTGTTTGCTGGAATTCTGACACGTGGAGGGTGTATTTATTTTATTGTGGCCCCGGTATCAAATTGGGTACCGGGGCCACCCCACTACGCAGTCCAGATACTTGTTTGGTGGAATTCTGACACGTGGAGGGTTTTTTAATTATATTGTGGCCTCGGTACCAAATTGTGTACCGGGGCCACCACACTACGCAGTCAAGATAGATAGATGCGTATCATAGATAAAGTACATTCAGTGGTGTGGGGCAAATTGAAAAATATTCAAAATGCACTGACATTATCAAAAACAAGAGGTTGTCACACGCTAAAACTCCAACATGTATATGATGGAGAGGATGGAGGAGCAGCCGTATGTGTAGTGTAATGCAGACCTGTTGAAGGTTTTTTATATATTTTATTGTGGTGCCCAGTGCCCACTCCTCTACGCAGTCCAGGTACAATTATTGGTGCGAATCATAAAAGTTCAGGGTTTTTAAGATATTGTGGTGACCCACTCCTCTACGCAGTCCAGGTACAATTATTGGTGCGAATCATAAAAGTTCAGGGTTTTTAAGATATTGTGGTGACCCACTCCTCTACGCAGTCCAGGTACAATTATTGGTGCGAATCATAAAAGTTCAGGGTTTTTAAGATATTGTGGTGACCCACTCCTCTACGCAGTCCAGGTACAATTATTGGTGCGAATCATAAAAGTTCAGGGTTTTTAAGATATTGTGGTGACCCACTCCTCTACGCAGTCCAGGTACAATTATTGGTGCGAATCATAAAAGTTCAGGGTTTTTAAGATATATTGTGGTGACCCACTCCTCTACGCAGTCCAGAAAGATACCTTTTTGCAACGTTTTGGACTAATAACTATATTGTGAGGTGTTCAGAATACACTGTAAATTAGTGGAAATGCTTGTTATTGAATGTTATTGAGGTTAATAATAGCCTAGGAGTGAAAATAAGCCCAAAAACTTGATTTTTAAACTTTTTATGTTTTTTTCAAAAAAAATCCGAATCCAATACCTTAAATCCGAACCGAGACCTTTCGTCAAGTGTTTTGCGAGACAAATCCGAACCTCAAAAATAACGAAAATCCGGATCCAAAACACAAAACACGAGACCTCAAAAGTCGCCGGTGCACATCCCTAATAAGAAGTGCCAATTTTAACCATCTCAATTTTCTCTTTTTATATATTTGATATGAATGTAAAAGGTTTGTAGCACTCCCCTTTTAAAAAGCTCTCTTAATCATTAAAGATGTAAATTTTATTTGTTAAAATATTCTTTAGTATAAATTGAGGCAGACTATTTATACTAAATTTAACCTAGCACCTAGGATTTATCCTTGTGTCTTTGTATACATGATGCCACACCTGTCACACCTGTGTTGAAGCCCTAGCTTTCAAAATGCTTGGTGTCCCTTATTTGCGCAGGTGTTTCCATGTTTGTTCACTGACTGTTATACAGTGTATACTTCCTGTTTTTCACCTATTAACTTGTAACCTGTGTGTTGTGCTATGGACACCAGATAAAAAATATATTTTACCACTAAAGTGATTCTAGACCATCTACCCTAGAAAACACAAACCATATACTGGCTGTGATATAGTAGTTGTTGTTTTCTTTAATCACTATATACTGTATGTAGCCATATACCATATGCCATTTACCCTCTGATTCAACAATATGCTGATCTGTAAAGCCATACATGATTTCACACTCAACTCTTCCCTCTCCTTTGCTCCCCACATTCAATCTCTTGCCCAATCCTGTCGCTCCAACTCCACAACATTGTCCGCATCTGGCCCCTCCGATCTCAGGATGTGACGAAAAACCATCATCCATGCACTAATTTTTTCCCATCTTGATTACTGTAATATTCTCACCGGCCTTCCCCTCTCCCACCTTACCCCCCTTAGGTCTATAATTAACGTAGCTGCGAGACTCATCTTCCTCTCTAGCCGCTCCTATTCTGCTTCCCCTCTATGCCTTGCCTTACACTGGGTCCCCTTCCCCTACAGAACTCTTTTCAAACTGCTCACCCTCCCCTACAAGACCCTCTCTCAATCTACTACACTATACATCGCCAACCTCCTCTCCATTCACACTCCATCCCGTTCCCTGCAATCGCCAATGACGTCACTTCTCCTCCACTCTGATAACATGAAAAAACAGGCAGTATTTAACTTGTGTGCAAAACAGAACACTTATTTGCACCCCTTCCATTGTAACATGGTTTTGTCCAGGAGACTGAAATGAGTATCCTCTTCATTTGAGATCCTTAATGAATCAGGCCCAAGATTATTATATTGCTTAAGAGCTTCCACCAGGATAAAGTAATGAATTATTTTCCTGGTTAGTAGACAGTTTGAGCATTAAAAATATTAACTACATGTTACATGATGAAATGTTGCATTGATTGTCTAATAAAAGTAAGATAGTGTTATTGCATATGATAATAAAAAAATGTTACCTGCTTAATTAGTGTTTTACAGATTGTTCTGATTATGATTACAGACCAAGGACTGATATCAGGAAAAGGGGATAGAGAGCAGTCTAAAGATGCTCAGATGTTAGATATCTCCTGCTGAAAAAAAATCTCAAAAATTGTACATTAGGATCTAGAACTAGTTAAAAAAATACATAGTCAATAGACAGAACATCTATTACACTTTAATTCCAGAGATATAAAACAGACGTTTATATCAATTAAAAACCTCTATACGGGAGCTAAAATTCGAAATCAGTGGCCTCATTGAGGTCCTTAGAGTGTAGAGAATCATAAGACTGTGCATCCAGAAGAATAACAAAGGCAGGAGTTGGCCCGAAGTAGCATAAACGCTGAGTTTGTCTAAAGAGAGAAAAATATTGAGCTTAGCAAGAGTTAACTTAGCATGGAAGGTTTGGGTGAGGCTTAGCCAATCAGTGTTAGGGCTTAAGGAGGGGCTATAGCTAGGGAAGGATTATAAGGATAGTTTGTTACAGTTAGTTTCTCTTGTCTGTCTGGAAAGTTCCTGCCCAACCAGGTCCTTTGTTTGTCTACTGTCATGTGTGTCTGTTATGTTAGTTGCTCTAATTTTTTCTCCCTGAAAGGTCCAGTTGGCAAAAAGCAGTCCAATCAGTGGCCATTAGGATACATTTGAGTGGCGTGTGAGGCACTCTCCGCAGGCATCTAGCAGCATGTATTATCCATCGTTCTCTCAGCCCGCCGTTCCCTGGCAGTGTGTTAGTTCTGACTGGTTTCAATTTGATAAGAGTGTCCCCCTTTCCCTTGCCCGTTTCCGAACCAACTTTTTAGCTTTCCTCCTTGCTACCTCCTTCTCTTTGCTTATGGTCCTTATTTTGATGTTGCTACATGTCAAATCAATCCTTTGTCTAACAAAAGTGCTCCATCTTCAACAGCTATATCCTCTTTAGTTTCAATGGGGTCAGGAGTAAAGGAGGCCTCTGCTTTAACCCCTTCAGTATCACTGGCCAATAGTACCATGCAGTTGGCTGCTGGTGGTCCAGGTCATGGGCTGAGTTATGGAACCACCCTGGAGGTTCCTCTGGTTATTTCCTGCACAGTTGCTTCAAATTTAAAAACTAATACAGTTCAGCAACTGGCTCAGACTGCGGTGGCCGGTTAAAATTTTATAGAGCCCAATCCGCTATTGGCTACTTCAACACGGCCAGTTGTTTCTTGGAGTGCTGCTCCTGATCCAGGGAGCTCTATTTCTGTTTATTCCTTTGCAGGTTTGGCTCTACATATGGCATCAAGATGCTTCTAATGCGGAAGCCACATCCACGTCTGCTCAGGGATTATCGTCGCAAGTGGTTGGCAATAGTCACAGAGGTTAATAAGGCTGCTGGAGAGAAAGTTGGGCGGTGCCCGCCGCCATGCTAGGAAGCAAGTGAAAGCTCCCTAAGCAGAATAGCAGGTGTTGATGTGATGTGCTGTTCTAATACAGCCATCCTTAGGGACATTAGAACTAAGGTGCATGGTAAGATCCACATTGGACGTTTTGTGGATATGTTTGCCATCACAAATAAGGCAAAGAACACTTTGACTGCAGCAAAGGCAAAGGTACGCTTTGGTATCGGTGAGGAAGTCTATCAGAGTTTTTTAAATTGGTTAGAGGGCATCCTTGTTTTTGCTGCGTGTTATCTAGAGAGCAGGCCGGAGGAACATATTAATGTCATAAAATACATTTACTTGATTCAAGGGTCGTACACTCTCTCTAGAGGTAACATGTGGAGGCGTTGTGACGAGGCATTCTGCAGAAATCAGAATGGGTTGCTTGTTATGAATCTTGGATGTAAGGATGTAGAAGTGTGGCTTGAGGTAACACAACCTAGAACAGGAGTGCATGATGTGGGTGTGACGAGCAGAGGCAAAAGCCAAATAGATATGGGCAGTCCTTTTGGGGCAGATGTTTTGCCTATAACAGAGGTCACTGTGAGAGAGGGGCAGCCTGTAGATATAAGCATGCCTGTTCCGCATGTGGGGGGGGACTTCCTAGGATAGAGTGCAATAAGAGTAGAGGTCCAATTTCCACTGAATGACTCAATGCAGGGGCTCCTGTTTGTTAAGGATTTTTCACCTATAATTTTGTCTGAATTGGGTAAATAGTTGATTTGGTATCCCAATAGGAGGGCCTCAACATTTTTATGAGATGGCTTTGTAAATGGGTTTAAATTGTCAATTAGTGAGGAAGTGCGAGTTGGTTCACCTATAAATTTGAAATCAGCTATTGATATTCTATTAATTGTGCAGGAGAAAGTGGATACAGAGGTGTCATTGGCTAGAATGTGCATCCCTTTTCCTTCCCTTCCTATACGAGATCTGATTCTTCAACCTGTGGTCGTGGTTCCAAAAATGGAGTTAGGCAAATTCAGGCTAATCCAACATTTGTCACAACCACCTGAAATGTTTGTGAATGACGCGATTGCAGAATCTGAATACTTTGTGTAGTATCAAACTTTTTGAGGATGCTTTGATGCTAGTGCAGCAGTGTGGGTCTGGCGCGTTGGTGGCGAAACTTGATATTGAGTCAGCTTTTAGACCACTACATACATCTTTGTTCAGATATATGGGGTTTTGTTTATCGGACGTTATTATGTGGACAAATGTTTGCCAATGAGATGTTCGGTGTCATTTTCATTTTTGGAGTGTTTTAATAGTTTTCTTCATTGGTGTATTATCGCCAGTTCTGGGCATCAGGGTGTGGCCCATTATTTGGACGATTTTCTATTTATTTGTCCGAGTGGTTCCACGGTCTACCAGGAATTGTTATTTTCTGCCAAATCATTGTTTAGGGTCATGGGAATTCCTGCTGCAGCAGACAAGTCGGAGGGCCCGGCAGTAAAATTATTGTATTTAAGTATTGAGATTGACATTTAGGCTGGGTGTTCTAGACTACCTTATTAGAAAGTGGCTAAGTTGTGGGGTATTCTGAATTTGTTTCATGGAGTGCAAAGGGTGAGTTTAAAAAAGTTCAATCACTGCTTGGCCTTCTTAATTTTGCCTGTCATGTTATCCCAATGGGATAACAGAGCAGGTCGGGTACGTGTCCCCGACTCTTAGTAGAGCGACAAAGACTTACCCGACTTGATAAAGTAGAATTTGGCAATGACGATAGGATGGGAACAGCGAAGCTTTGAAAAGATGACTTTGCAGAACAACGATCAACAGAAGCCAGCACACACAGAAAGTCATGTGACTTTCTTGGACTGTACTATTATTAGGGGTGTTTAATGAGTAATGCAGGGAGTTTGAAAATGTACCAAGTAGAAGGGTTGCTGTATAATGTTTTGCATTGTGTGGCTCCCTGCATTACTCATTAAACCCCCCTAATAATGGTACAGTCCGAGAAAGTCACATGACTTTCTGTTTGCCGGCTTCTGTATTGATCGCGATTCTCCAAAGTCCTGTTTTCAAAGCTTTGCTGTTCCCATCCTATCATCATTGGTACCATCTACCTTATCAAGTCGGGTAAGTCCTTGTCCTAGTGGTAGTCGCGTTATTGACTACCACCAATGGGAAGGTTTTTTTTGTCATAAGCTGGAGAGGGCTACAGCTGGGGTAACTAAGACTCATCATTTTGTAAGGCTCTCTAAGGAAGTTAAGGATGATTTGGCTATGCTGTGCCTTTTTCTGGAAAATTTCTACGGGGTTTGTTTGTGGATTTCGGTGGTGAAATGATCAGTTATCCTGAAATCAAGGCCCGTTTCAGACAGTTCTATAGGGCAGATGGTGTGCACTTGTCAGATGTGGGAGTATCATATTTTGTTGAGCAGATTTTTTCATTCACTTATTCAGTTGGTGGCGGGCTTATGTTTCTGGGTTGTGGGAATCTAGCTGTGGCAGAAAGCAGTCCAATCAGTGGCCATTAGGACACATTTGAGTGGCGTGTTAGGTACTCTCCCCTAAAAGAGATTGGGCAATTAGTGAGAATGCCCCTTTGGGGTTATGGGGCTTCGCTTGGGAGGGTGGGCTGGCCTCAGCTACTGAGTAAATGGGGTAGATTTGGCCTCTAATGCCTAGTAGTGTCCCAATATTTGGTTCAAAGTTTACAGCTAATGGGTGTGGCCTAAGGCTGTTTGGTCTGCTTATATTTGCCACCATTTAAGTAAATTACATTTTTCAAAAAGTTTCTGACCTTTCATTTTGCCAAACAAGTGTCTTGTGTGGTTATTTATAGTGGTAAGATAACTAGTATTTTAACTAGGTTTAACAATATTAAGAAAGAAAACACATCAACCGCTAAGCGGATTATGCCTCTATGACACAAAGGTTGTGAAATCTGTCACCTCCTGCTATTAAAACACAAATAATCAATAAATATTTTTAAAATATATTTCATGTTTTAGAAATGAAAATTCTGTGCAAAGCATATGCATAGAAGATTTTCTCCTTCAAATTAACAATTTTCATTTTACCGTATTATAATTTCATGCAAATTTCACTATGTTTGGCCATTTTCAGGGTCGGACTGGCCCGCCGGGGGACGGGTCTATCCACCGGTGGGCCCCGACCCTGATCGCTCCCCTCTTCGTTGGTGGGGGGAGCGAGTAACTGAAGAAAAAAAAACAAAAAAAAAACCTCGCGTTACTGCGGCGCCGGCTCCATACGCACTGAATGCCTGGCGTGACATCATCACACCCGACATTCAGTGAGCAGTGCCGCAGACATAAGACAGAAGACAGAAGAGAAGAAAGTAGCAGATAGAAAAGGTAAGTGAGGGAATGGAAGAAAGAAGGGAGCATGATGGCAGAGTGAAGGGGGACATGATGGCAGACTGAAGGGGGAGCATGAAGGCAGAGTGAAGGGGGACATGATGGCAGAGTGAAGGGGGACATGATGGCAGAGTGAAGGGGGACATGAAGGCAGAGTGAAGGGGGACATGAGGGCAGAGTGAAGCGAGACATGATGGCAGAGTGAAGGGGGACATGATGGCAGAGTGAAGGGGGAGCATGAAGGCAGAGTGAAGGGGGAGCATGATGGCAGAGTGAAGGGGGAGCATGATGGCAGAGTGAAGGGGGAGCATGGTGGCAGATTGAAGGGGGAGCATGGTGGCAGACTGAAGGGGGAGCATTAAGGCAGACTGATGGGGGAGCATGAAGGCAGACTGAAGGGGGAGCATGATGGCAGACTGAAGGGGGAGCATGATGGCAGAGTGAAGTGGGAGCATGATGGCAGAGTGAAGGGCTAAGCATGAAGGGGCTGGAACATGTTGGGGCTGGAGGAAGGCCTAAGTATTAATTGTTGGTCCTATTGATTTAATGACAGGGCTGGTTGGAATCTTCTAAATGTACTCATTATTTTTTCCAAATAGGGCCCTCAACATTCCAGGATCCAGACAAGCCGCAACTAAAGAAACCTGCAGCTACAGGTGGTAAAAGTGACAACAGGTAGGACAGTCTCTCAAATATTCTGAGTCTAGTGCAGGCTTAGCTAACCTGTGGCACTCCAGGTGTTGTGAAACTACAAGTCTCAGCACACCCTTCCAGCAATAATCTGCTATATATTGGCAAAGCATGCTGGGGCTTGTAGTTTCACAACACCTGGAGTGCCACAGGTTAGCCAAGCCTGGTCTAGTGGGACAATCCCGATTTAAGGTGACTGTTCTGCCCAATCTAAGGGGCAGGTCAGACTGTGTACTCTTTACACACATGCTACATTCTTTATATACTACACTATGATGCTAGCTGTCCTTCGTGGGCTGATCACTCCCCCTTTAGCATCTAGTCTCGCCTCTATGATGGCTGTCCACACCCCCTCTGGTGGGCCCCTAGCGTTGCAGTCCCCCGTTGGGCCTTTCATGCCCCAGTCTGACACTGGCCATTTTACATGCTAGAATAGACTGTTTAACATGAAAACCCACTGTGGTCAGCGCTAAATTGCATTTTGTGTCTTTCCTTTCTGTGAAGTGTTTTTTGACACTTCTCTAATTTTACACTTCTTGGTAGTGATTCAAACAAATCAATTGAAAATACAATTTAGATTATAAAACGTTGTTTGCCATACAGCCACTTCTTTCAGGTGCTGGCCTGTGTTTTGTCATGTTCCTGCATTCCCCTGCTGTCAGTCACTGCTACGGTGAATATGCAGTCATGGACAAAAGTTTTGAGAATGACACAAGTATTGGTTTTCACAAAGTTTGCTGCTTCAGTGTTTTTAGACATTTTTGTCAGATGTTGTTATGGTATAGTGAAGTACAATTACAAGCATTTCATAAGTGTCAAAGGCTTCAATATTTGAAGTGTTGACTATTCTTCTTGAAGACCTCTGCAATTTGCCTTGGCATGCTGTCAATCAATTTCTGGGCCACATACTGATTGATTTCCGCTCATTCTTGCCTAATCAATGCTTGGAGTTTGTCAGAATTTGTGGGTTTTTGTTTGTCCACCCTATTCTTGAGGATTGACCACAAGTTCTCAACGGAATTAAGGTCTAGGGAGTTTCCTGACCATGGACCTAAAAGTTCGATGTTTTGATCCCCGAGCCACTTAGTTATCACTCTTGCCTTATGGCAAGGGGCTCCATCATGCTGGAAAAGGCATTGTGTGTCACCAAACTGTTCTTGGATGGTTGGGAGAAGTTGCATTTGGAGGATGTTTTGGTGCCATTCTTTATTCATGGCTGTGTGAGTGAGCCCACTCCCTTGGCTGAGAAACAGCCCCACACATGAATGGTCTCAGGATGCTTTACTGTTGGCATGACACAGGACTGATGGTAGTGCTCAACTTTTCTTCTCCGGACAAGCATTTTTTCAGATGCCCCAAACAATCTAAAAGGAGATTCATCAGAGAAAATTACTTTACCCCAGTCCTCTGCAGTCCAATCCCTGTACATTTTGCAGAATATCAGTCTGTCCCTGATGTTTTTCCTGGAGAGAAGTGGCTTATTTGCTGGCCTTGACACCAGGCCATCCTCCAAATGTCTTTGCTTCACTGTGCTTGCAGATGCACTCACACCTGCCTGCTGCCATTCTTGATCAAGCTCAGCATTGGTGGTGCCCCGATCCCAAAGCTGAATCTACTTTAGGAGATGGTCCTGGCTCTTGCTGGACGTTCTTGGTATCCCTGAAGCTCTCTTTACAACTATTGAACGTCTCTCCTTGAAGTTCTTGATGATCTGATAAATGGTTGATTTAGGTGCAATCTTACTAGCAGCAATATCCTTGCCTGTGAAGCCCTTTTTGTGCAAAGCAATAATGACTGCACGTGTTTCCTTGCAGTTAACCATGGTTAACATAGGAAGAACAATGATTTCAAGCACCACGCTCCTTTTGAAGCTTCCAGTCTGTTACTCTAACTCAATCAGCATGACAGAGTGCTCTCCAGCCTTGTCCTCGTCCACACTCTCACCTGTGTTAATGAGAGAATCACTGACCTGATGTCAGCTGGTCCTTTTGTGGCAGGGCTGAAATGCAGTGGAAATGTTGTTTTGGGGATAAAGTTTATTGTCATTACAAAGAGGGACTTAGAAATGAATTGCAATTCATCTGATCACTGTTCATAACACTCTGTGACAAATGCAGATTTCTGTGGGCGGCAGAAGTAAACTCAAAAGCATTTTATAGAGGAATTGGGTTAAGTCTCCTCTGGCGGAGAAACCACTCGGGTGACCTTTGAGCTAGAAGCTCCTGAGTGTAATAGAAATTTTAGTCCATATGACATAATGCCTAAAGCATCATAGCAAGAAACGGTAGAAAGAGATAGTGGAGGAGCAGCTTTATAGCTGTTTATATCATTATTTACATGTGTGTTAATAACTTGCTTGCAGTTTCTTAGACTGTAACATTAACACTTATACTTTAAGCCATGATCCACACACATCATTTAACCTGCAGTTCTTACAGTGAGATTAAAACTACCACAAAGTACAAATGAAGAAGTGTCAGAAAGGTGTGAAAGCCATCGGAGTGACCAATTAGTGCTACACATCTTCTTTATGTAAATATGCTGTGTATGGCATTAGACTGAAGACAGATTACATGGATACTGTTCTGACCTCTACAATTCCTGTTGCACAGACTCACACTATTGCACAGACACACACAATGCAAACCTTGTCTGAAAGAGCCAGCAGTATAAAATCACTGCTTACTGCAAATCAGTGCTATAATCAAGCCACCTAATGATGTGTTCTTATATAATTCAAAGGAAAATGAAACGCCTATACTATGGAAAATAAAAAAAGTTATTAAATTATTTTGCAAGAAACACTGCTTTGAAAATACTTTGATGTGATACTGTACGGCTTCAAAGGCAGCATTTTTAAAAGCTTGAATTCTTTATATGTACACCGTGAGATTTATAGCTTTAAAAGTAGTTTTTTATACCAGCTACTAACATGGAAAGAAACCAGCAAACTGACCTCAGAGAAAATGTTTGATTTAAATGCCAGCTGTGGCTTAGATCCTTTCTTTGTGTACCCTACTTTTATTTTTTATTTCTTCCCAGTGTGTAGAGTTCGTCTTCATTGTTAACTGCAGGGTATACTGCTGTTCAAAAAAGCAGATAAGTTACTAAAATAACGAAGCAGTTTGTGCCAGTCTACAACCATGGTGTGTAAGTTTGTGTATTGTTTGGTTATCAATAAAGTAATAAAATACCATATTTTGTATAGAAAATCATTGTGAGACCTTTATTTTAGGGTCAAATGAAGTCATATTAGTCTTGATGTAGTTTTTACCGTTGTTTTAATTTAATGCTGGTGTTAGTTTTCTCTTTCACCTTTGAAAAGGTGCTTGATACCAATTATGCTGGTGCTCACCTGTTTATTTTTCAGTGGTGTACAGAGAATATTTATCATTCGCATCAGTTTCCCTAACACCCATACGTATGTTTGTGGACAGTGATGAGCACCTGGGGAATATGCAAGTTCCACACAGACAAGGACCTAATTGTAATTGATCCCATGACGCCAACACTGTGGGACAGTAATGCTAACCACTGTGCCACAATGCATGCAGTTTGTTAATAGTAATGTTTTCTAATTAAAATTGTTTGGGTGCATTTAGACCCCTCGTATTTATGGAAACAAACTTTAAAAACTATGAGTAGATGGAAATTTTACAAACTACCTCTTTAGGTAGGATAGAACTGTGGTAATTATTATAGAAACCACATCTGTATATTGTTAGTAAAATTAACCTTATATCCTTATATCGGGTAAATAAGATTAGGAAGGGAATCGGAAAGATAAGGTAAGGGTGGAATATAGGGACAGTAGCTGGGGATGTCCAAAGCAGGAGGACTGGTTACTTGTTTAAAGCCCTCCAAAAGTAAATCCTCAAAACTGGGATTTAAGTATTTCCAAAATGTGCCGCAAAAAGAATTCAGGTACAGAAGACTCATATTTATTAATGTAAAAATAGGTATAACCATTAGGATATAAGTTTGCTATAGAATGGTCCATTAATTACAAGGTATGTCTATGACTGCTAAAACTTACAAGCTCCTGAGGTGGTTACAAGCTCCTTAGGTGAACAGATACTTTATATTTTAAGTTTTTAAATGACTTTAATTTGAAGAAAACTAGGGTAGACTAAATCCGTAAAGTAGTGCAATTAAATTGGTTGAGATGATGTGCCCATCGTTAGTGTGGAAGAGTTTCTGTCACTTGATAAGGAGTGAAGATTAATATTTTGAAACAAGTTCCTGCCTTCGTCTGGTTTTCTAATGCTGTATTGTCTGCCTCTAACATCTACCAGCAGTCTGAAAGGGAAACCCCATTTGTATTTGTAACTCTCATATTGTTAGGGTAACGTCTCTAAACTCACTTTTTTTCTTTAATCTTTGAAAATTTGAAGTCTGGATTTCTCAAAGAGAATTTGGTTGGTGTTTCTACTTGGGTGATGATTTGATACTTTATCTTGCACAGCAATAGTTTTATGATATATGATATAATTCTTAGGTGGATCGTTGTCCTTGAGTTTAGAGCAGAAAGCCCAATGTGTTCTTTCAATATTGATCAGTTGGCTGGTTAAAGTTGGAACCAACATTGTGAACAACTGCAGCAGATTAGAGCAGGCTAGTATCTGTCAGTTTCCGGATGTTTCTTATGCTTAGGTTGCTCCATATGTTCTGATTAACTAGATCTTCATTTTTCTGTTTAAGTATTTCTATTTGTCTGTTTAAGTATTTCATGTCCCTTTCAGTCTCAACCTTGATTTGGCTACACTTTTGCTCCTGTTGTGTAGTGCATTGGTAAAAGCATATAATTCCTCAACTCTTCTACCACCTTCTGAAGTTCATTCGTGGAGAAGCTTATAAGGTCCAGGATTAAGGCCTGAAGAATGAGAAAGTTGCCTACTGTATTGGGAGCTCATTCATTGGGGGAACTGTATATCATTGCAGGAAGCCAGGGAAAGTTTTGGGGGGTGTTTTAGGTGGACAAATAAAATATTAGGTTCCCTCTGCTGAGTTACTCTTTAGTTTATTTATTTAATTTGTGTACTTGCTGTTCTGGTTGTGTGATGGAGTAATCAATGCATCATCTCTCCATATAAATTTGTCTGTCCGCTGGGTTACTCAAATTTTGCAATAGGCTTTATCAGTATATATCTTTAAAATCCGCTAGAGGTCAGTGACAACATTTACAGATAACGGCATTTAAAAACACTGTGCTGGGAATATTGATTGTGCAGCAGAAGACGTTATCTTCATTTCTTCTTGTGTAAGTGGTCTCTAGAGAAGTATATGATGAAAAGCAATCAAATATACTTTGCTTGAATAGCTGATTTGAACTCTGTGGTTTGCTGCTGGTATTATTCAATTGTGCTCACTGTTTATTCAGCTAGTTCTATTGGGCTGAGTGCAGATTGGTAGATGTGAAACTGTTTTCAAAGTGAATTGCTAAAGATTCATCCCTGTGGTTTAATAGTAGTTTTACATTATATTAGGGCCTCTGAGTTGTTCAGGCCAGCTTCTAGCAGTAAGTCTCAAGCCTTAGACTCAATTTGTGCGCACAATCTGGGAGCTCGCCAGCTCAAAATGAACTGTTATGGGTCCTTCACAGTTATATTAGGTCATCTAAATTAGTCAAGCTGGTTTATGAGTTTTAACACTTTTTAGAGCGGAGCTCCATAAAACGCATCAATTTCTTTCTAAGTTGGATATGGATGTGTCAGCTCTGAGGAGGGATAGAACAACCATGATTTAACCAATCCAGCGGATTCACTTATTTGTCTATTAAGTTAAGCCTGGTCCTTAAATATGAATGAAGTTGCTTCTGTCAACATGCAGCCAGAAGATACTCAGGGCTAGGCTCTAACATTGACCTTTCCCACACAAACTTACTTGTTTGGCACCACATTTGAGCTGAATTTCACTTTGATGCTGGTGCCCGCCATTCAGGAGCTCTGAGAGGAGGTGGGGGGATGGGTTCAAAGGGGACGCTGCAGTGGTGATGATGGTGGGGGCGGATTTTATCTGAGCAGGATTCAACAAGGCTGGAGGAAAGTGACTGCATAGACCAATAGCATCCTATTGGCTATCACACCAACCAAGGCTGCACACACCACCTATTTAACTCTTTTCATGTTGATGTTCAACCAGGTTTACATATTGTTTTGCATTGATGTTTGTGCTCAGTTGTTACTATATTTAACCTTGTTTCAGATAGATACTGGCATTTATCTATTCCTTAGCCTTGGTTCAACCTGATGTTGGTGCTCACTTGGAGCCTCATTTGCACCTTGGTGAAACCATCATCATCAGAAGCAGCAGCTATGTATATAGCACCACTAATTCTGCAGCGCCGTACAGAGAACTCACTCATATCAGTCCATTGGAGTTTACAGTCTAAATTACTTAACACACACAGACTGAGACAGACTAGGGTCAATTTGATAGCAGCCAATTAACCTACTAGTATTGTCAGATATTAATTCAAGAAGAGATAGATAGCGCTATTATCCCACTGCTGCTAAACACACCTAAGGGAATCACACAATCTTTCCAATATATAACACAAATAGATCAAAAATAGGGATGTTTCAGCGCTGTGGTAGTAATCACATAGGCAAAAATAACAATCCTCCCTCTTAATACAACAATGCAAGTGGTAATAAAATAGAAAAAAATACTTAAATTTGGAGGTGTGGAGATCTTTTCATTCAGAATTTTCCTCCAATATATGATGACGTGGCATAAAAAATACAAAGACACAACATAGTGTAATACAGTCACAAAAATTGAAGTTATATGATGAATATGTGGAAAAGCTTCAATCCTTTCTTCTTATGTGAATCCACTCACCAGATAAAAGATATAAGTGCGCCTTAATTAATTAAAAGTTGATATCATATGGTGTCTTCACCCAATTTCTTATGTGAGTGCACTTACAAGATGAAGAGAAATAACAGGCCTGGGTTCAAATTTCTTTTGGGACCTCCCATATGGATAAACAGGATTCTCTCTCAGATAAACATGTTCCGTGGAATATACAAAAGGCAAAAAAAACGGATCTAGCGTGATACCGTTTAAACAGATGTAGGTGGAAAAACAGCTTATAATCAGTGTCCCTGGGATCCACTTCACTGGTTGTTAGTTGGTAAAGATGGGGTCCTCATGTATTCCAGATCCAGTAGCCCTATTTCCAACGCGTTTCAACCTTTCAAATTAGGTCTTTTTCAAGGACCTTGAATATATAAGAAATTGGGTGAAGACACCATATGATATCTACTTTTAATTAATTAAGGCGCACTTATATCTTTTATCTGGTGAGTGGATTCACATAAGAAGAAAGGATTGAAGCTTTTCCACATATTCATCATATAACTTCAATTTTTGTGACTGTATTACACTATGTTGTGTTATTGTATTTTTTATGCCGCGTCATCATATATTGGAGGAAAATTCTGAATGAAAAGATCTCCACACCTCCAAATTTAAGCAATTTTTTCTATTTTATTACCACTTGCATTGTTGTATTAAGAGTGAGGATTGTTATTTTTGCCTATGTGATTACTACCACAGCGCTGAAACATCCCTATTTTTGATCTATTTATTTAACCTACTAGTATGTTTTTGGAGTGTGGGAGAAAACCAGAGCACCCGGAATAAACCCACGCAAATATGGGTAGAACATACAAACTCCACACAGATAAGGCCATGGTCGGGAATCGAACTCATGACCCCAGTGTTGTGATGCAGAAGTGCTATGAACCCTGTTGTACTGCAGTGGAGCCACATTGGAGAACAGCTTGTGTGTGAGTGATTGAGGGACATTGAGGTATTTAAGAAATGAAACTTGATGGACCTGCAGGTTATTGTCTGCCATTAAATGATGTGTTTTTTATGTTTAAATCAGGCTTGTATGATTTGGAACTCAAATGTGTTATTGATATGTGCTCTATTATTGGGGACTTTATGTGAATGAGTTCTTGTTGTTCTGTGGGGAGACTGTATGTATGCCTTGTGTATTGTACAGGTGTGGGTCTATGTACAGGGAACTGTGTGCTTTTGGATCAGTGACAACCTGCTTCTATGTTAATAGGACTGTTCGTTGGCATATCAGTAATTCTGGAATAGGCTTCTATTGGATGATTGGGGCTTTGCATGTGTATATATGTGGGAGTTTATGGGTATTATGAGCAGTATGTAGGGCTCTGTGGTTGTCCATACATTTCATAACTACAGATAGCATTCTTTCTTAGATATTAACAAATACAGCATGCATTGGGATTAATGATCCCGGGGCCTGCATGCATCTGTGTTTTACACAAGCAGCAATGTAAACTGTGAGAGGTCAGAATTGTGCAGACTCTTGGAGATGACTGCTTTCCATGCATTTTACGTTACAGTACTGCAGTACAGTTATGTAAGTATAACATCCAAAATCAATTTTAAGTTAGCCCTTTGCATGTTTACTTATTTTTATTTGTGTTGCTGCTGCTTTCCGAATTTGCGAATAGTAATATTACTCAATTCATGACTTACTCTGCCGAAAATAATATGACAGCTATTTGGCCAGCATTAGCTGATTCACATCTCTAGCCTTCAGGTGTTTGATGATTTGAAATATCCCAGTGCATTAGAGGGATTCCACTTGTGAATGTTTCCAGTGTGTAGGTGGCCAAAGCGCTTATTACCAGGATCCAGCCATCACTTGCCCTAGACAGCCTTGTGCTCAAGATACTTTATTTCAATGGTGACCACCCAATTTATTGTCCTCTCATATATTTACCAACAACCCCCTTTGACATAAAATATTCTTTAGGATCCACAACAAGCCCCTCACCTCAGTTATTGCATTAACATAGAGTATACAACTTGGCCTTTATATATCTACCCAAGTTAAATGCAGTGCACATCACAATCAGCTTCTTTATCTCTTAAGATGGTAATATCTGATCCTGAGCCCACTGGTTTTCAAAAGAGGACAACATCCTTAAATGTCCTTACCAGTGGGCGAAGTGTGTGTGTCTTCATTGTTTTGTCATACTGCCACTTCTCCTACTGCCTTCGTTGTCAAACTATCACATTCCGCTCACTTACATTCCCATTATATTTCAAACTGCCATTCTAGATTTCCATACCGCCACTCCTAAATGTTCACTTCGACCACTGGTCCTTACTATAAAACACCAATAATCTGGAGTCATTAGTGATGTCAATGACCCTGTCCTGGAACAGAACAGTGCAATGGAAGGGCAGCATATCAAAATTTGGATATGGGCTTGGCGAAGTCACTGCAGCATCACTGTTCTGCACAGAGGGGACTCTTCTGAGTGCAGCCGCTACAGGCCCAGAGTGGTGCAAGGGTCGCTCAGAAGAGGTCTCCGCTCTGCTATTTTCAGAAAAAAAGAGCACCCTGTACCTATGATAGTTCTGCTACTGATCCTATCAGCAAACTTGTAGAATCTCACTAATTTAAATGTGTTTTTAGTAGAACTTTCTAGCAAAATGTTTCAAAAGTAATTTAATTAATGGTTGCACAAAAATTGTATGTCATAATAGTAGGTTTGAACCTTGTTTTAGCCAAGTATTCTGGTTTTACCAAATGTAGCATAGCTAACTTCTTCATTCACCTATAACAGCTACACATTAGTAGTTAGTAGTAGTAATTTCTTAGCCTTCTTGTACACTGTCTAATGAAACCATAATGCAATACAGTTCATTTGACAAGTGTGTCAATGGGAGTTCAGTTTTAGTAGACAGTTTAATCTGAGATCGGTCATCAAGTGTTCTTGGGCTTTAGATGGCAACAGTAGTGTTTCTCTGTTATTGCTGTCAACTTAACGACAAATGAACAAGATCAAAATATAATATAAGCAGGCACAATAGGAATTATTCTAGTCATTTGTGTCTTATGGTAGTGATTTGCTTGATGGGAAGAGAACCAGAAGCTATTAAACTAAAAAGGAAAAATAAAACTCGCTCATAAAATATGACAGGTAATGTGAAAACCTGTGTTGGTCATGAGCGCTCTAAATCTAGATTAGCTCAATATTTCCGTTCATTTTCTCCTCCAAAATGAAAAAGTAAGACAGCGTGTTCCAACCCATTAAACTGCTCTGATAGGAAAAGTAAATGTTAGAAAATCATTTTGACAGGCAGCACTTCTGCAACAATGAGCAACCAGCCAACAGCAAAGTACATAGCTAACAAAGGCATTTTATCCACAGAAAAGTCCAACTCCATTGTAGCATAAGCACATCTACAATGTTGAATAAAACAGATGGTTTAGCATCATTTTTATACAAATGTTTGCTTACCCGGGGAGCTGTGAAACGTATGCATATTGGGGCTCATGAAGAATGGGACGTACACAATTTGGCAGAGGGTATCTTGCTTGAATTTGCTCTGCTCATGCCCAGAAAATAGGCAAATTCATACGGGCTTAAGCAGACTGAACAAATCTGGCACTTTTGCTCGCCCGTGTCTAAAGAAGTGGAACTGGTGAGGAAAGGGGCATTCTAGTGTTGGCCAAGTACAGTAAAGGTGTTTTTGCACAATTTCGGTTCATGCAGTTTTGTAGTAACCCGCATATACGCCTGTTAGGAGATGTATCTTTTGCACCTGCGATAGGGCAGGTGCAAATACTTGCTCATGATAATGACTTGTCATACACCAGTTTCATTTAATAAACAGACATATTCCCCCCTTCCAGCCACTACATAACGTTAATAACTTTCCCATTTAGCAAATGGCTTATTTCCCCAAAAGCCGCAAATTCAAATTATTTGCTTACAAATTTACCCCACATTTAACAGAGATTATTATTGATAATAAAGACATCATCACCTTTTGAATGCATTAACCATTTCATTTTTTAGATTTAATTTCTTATTATGTTTTATACTTCTTATGTACCATAAAGAAAAACCACCTTCTCTCCAACCCTCAGCCCGCTGAATCCCTCCACTTGTTCTCTCCAGTCCCTCTCCCTTTATTATCTCCAGCCCCTCTTCCCCTCTACTTGTTCTCTCCAGCCGCTCTCTCCCGCTATTATCTCCAGCCCCTCTCCCCCTCCTGTTTTCCCCAGCCCCTCTCCCCCTCCTGTTTTCACCAGCCCCTCTCCCCCTCCTGTTCTCTCTAGTCCCTCCTCCCCTTTCCATTTTCTTCAGCACCTCTCCCCCCTCCTGTTCTCTCTACCTCCTATTACCTGTCATGTTTTCTGCAGCACCTTCCTCCCTCCTGTACTCTTCAACTCCTCTATGCCCCTTTCTGTTTTCTCCAGCTTCCCCCCCTTCCTTTGTTTTCTAGCCCCTCTCCCTCCATCCTGTTTTCTCCAACCCATCCCCTCCTCCTATTTCTCCAGACCCCCTCCCTTCTACTGTTTTCTCCAGCTACCTCTCACCCCCACCCTTTACTGTTTTCTTCAGCCACTCCCTTCCCCCCTGTTCTCTTCAACTACCCCTCTCCCCGTTCTCTATGAAGTAATGTAATGACCTTGTTTTCTTTGGGGTGCATAGGCACACAGCAATGGGCAGCGCTGTCTTTGTAAACGGCTGTGCCTCTCTTGGGCAACAGGGAGCGCTAGGCTTAACCTGCAAAGATGTCAATAATTGTATTTGGGTCTGACCCAGCCTGCTTCTTTTGCCAAAAAGCCCCATGACATCATGGGACCATCAGTCGAACTGGAAATTTCCCAGTAAGATCTATAGCCAATCTGCCCCTGCAAATTGGTACATAACAAAAATGATATGGTAACACACTATATGTTTAAGACTGATTGCACAGTTAAATGGTGTTTTTATCAATTCATTAGTTAAGCTATGTACCAATTATTTTGTAATAGTGAAACATGCTAGTTGACTCCTATTCCTGTTCCCTGAAGATAGCGTTTGCATGTATATTACTAACTGCATGTGCAGTGAATAGACAAGGTCATAATATGGAAGTAAAGTGTTAGCAATTACTATCACTTTACATTAGACTGTTCACTGGGACAAGCTCCTATTAGAGCTGAACAATTTTGATAAAGAAGTGTATGGGGAGAAAAAAAATGTATGTTAGTGGGGGTTGCAAACTGAGGTATTTGGTGCGGGGGTTGAAAGAAGTGTATATATTTCTTTATTTACACAATGCTGTCATATCAGGAGTGGTGCTGATAATAAGAAGGTTCATTTTGGCATTTTTACTATTTTTGAGAAAATTTTGCAGAGATTCCCAACTTTTCAGCATACATTTTAAAAGCTGTTGGGGTATTAGTGTGTGCGTTTGTGTTAAAATGATAATCCCTAACTGAGAAGTATGACTATGTATGGGCTGTTGCTTGATTTTTTTAATGTGATATTTTATTTATTGATTTACTTGCAATGACTCACTAGTTATGGCTGACAAGATGGTGGGACAGACTTGATTTCGGGTGACTGTCCTGATGTTAGACAAGAAGGAGAGGTGGCGACATCTCCTGACCCCCTCAGTCTGTGTGTCAGTGTGGTGCTGCTCACTGACCTTAAGGAGCAGCAGCCAACAGCATCACAACTAAGAAGCTGCCCGTCCAAGTCAGTGGCTAGCGTCCCGCTATGGGGCGTTGCAAGGACATTATGACACTAGATAAGTCACATCCACCTAATGGTAACACCTGAATGCATAGGGTATTTAGGAATGGCTTTACTCTACTTTAATCCATGGCATCTGTTCTGGTGCAAAGTCTGTGACTGTTTATATATTTATGGCCTGATTTATTAAGGCACGTAAAATGAACATATTGTGCGTTTTTTTTAAAAATGCAACAAGAAGCGGATGTAAAGATACGTTTGTTGATGAATATGGGTATAGGTCCCCTCTGCTCCAACAGAGAAGACACTGCAGGATGCCTCCAATACATATGTGGAACAGATAGTCCTAAAAGAACGCAGAGAAAAAAACAATTCAATTAATGTCACATGTTAATAATATAGTTATTAATGACAAAACATTAAAAAAGGTTATTTTTTTTAATCTTTTTTTTCATAAAAATACATTTATTAGGACACTATAAATGCCTACTGTACATAAAATGCATTTTCCAGTTGTTCCTAATCGCAAACAGATCTGGGCTTTCAGTTCCATTAGTCAAAAAATTAAATAGATAAAGTATAAACAAAGTGTACACACATATAAACAACATTATACATATATTTCAAATATATTAATAAATGATAGTTTTTTGGTTTTAATAATTACACATTATTTAGAAAGTTGGTATTAAAAATGCTTTGTTCTAAGAATAAAGCATTTTAAAATTGAGGTGGTAAAGGCACTTATGTCTAGAGCTAAGCAATATCACTGGCTTGTTGATAAATAAACCCTATAGGGTTATAGGTAGGGATGATTGGAGAGAATAAGATATTGAGATAATAAATAGAATTTGGGTATAAGAATAAAGTCAAGGCTTGTCAAAGGAGATAAATAAGTAAGCAGAGCAGATGGTTTGATTAGAGAATATAAGAGATTTGTGGCAATGAGAGGAAATGTGTGCAGGGGGGAATGGTCTGTATTAGGGGTGCTTAAGAGAAATGGGCTTTGCACAGAGAGATGGGGGCATCTACTGTGTAACGTATTGTGTAATAAAGATTATGGACATGTGAATGACAGGTGAAAATTATAATTTAAACTGTGGAATTAAAATGTAATTGATTTCATTGTGTTATTATTATTTATGAATAATTACACAAATCAAGGCATAAAATGAAATGTATTTTGCTGCAGATGACAACCTGCTTTTAGATCTCATATCATCTCTGTTACAAGAGACTACGTTTTAAAACAAGAGCTCTGTAATTCCTACCCTGTGAAACGCTTTCATTACGAATTACTGAATAATTGAGTGCAAAAGCTCATAAACAAAACAGCACGATTGTATCTGTTAGTCCAATATCCCTTTTCCTGAAACTCCAATTCATGTTTATATGTATACAATATGTAGTGAATATTGACACCATTCTTTCAGTGAATATTTCCTCTAATTGAATCTTTTTTTCTGTGAGCTGTAGTCATAATATACATGAGTATGCAACATGAGATAGGAAAGGCGCTTCCTGCCTGTTCCTGTGGAACATAACACCAGGTAGGAAGCCTCTGTAGTTATTGTACCTGCTGAGATCTGCCTTCCATACGGCAGAGAGAAGAAGATACTGCTTTTAACCTAGC
Organism: Mixophyes fleayi; assembly: GCF_038048845.1. NCBI lineage: Eukaryota > Metazoa > Chordata > Amphibia > Anura > Limnodynastidae > Mixophyes > Mixophyes fleayi. Next base: position 83,778,774 of record NC_134404.1, read on the forward strand.
TCTCTTTGAAGAAGTGGCTTAGGCACTTCCATGGCTTCTCAAGGTAAGTCAATAAGCAATGGTTCTTAACTTTAAACTGGCATTTATTATGCAGTCACACAATCTACCAAGGTAATGTAATGAACAATAACATCGGGCAAGAATATAAGACATATTTATGTTTGTCAGATAAGCTACTTTAAGCACTTGTTTTACTCTGTCTCGTTATCCTACAGCTAAATGCTGTTTAGTTATCAGTCATTTTACACATATTTTGTGACATTTAAAATTAAAATGTGAATTAATACCATCTAGTATTTAAGTCATAGTAATAGGAGACATTTTAATTGTTTATCATATAACAAAAATATAATCATAACATTATTCCTATTGCCAATTGTTTTAATGAAAATATGTACTTGAATGTATTGTTTTTTTTATGGTTCTCCTCTCTTAGTTTATTTGTAGGTACTGTTTTAAAGCCAGTAGTTGGTAAAGAAAGATATGTGTATCTAAGTGAACATTCCTTTTAAATGTATGGGGATGTTTAAAGCCAATATAGAAGATTTTAATACTTCAATAGTCCAAATTGGTGGACAGAGAGAACAGATACTTCAGACTGTCTAAGAACCCAAGAATAAAAAGACTCAGGTCTCGCTTTGATGCCCTCAAAAAAGTACTCATTTTGGTATCATAGTACAGCTTCAACAATCATACTAAACAAACTTGTAATTAGAGGTTTATTTGTTATCATAGTCATAGACGCCTTATGCTATACTCAAACCAGGGCCATCTTTTCCATTGGGCACGATGGGCAGCTGCCCGGGGGCCCCACTGCCAAGGGGGCCCCATAGGCATGGCTCTTAATGAGAATAAATAATCCTGCAAAAGAAAAAAACCTGCAAAAAAAACCTACAAGGGTCACTGAGCAAGTATATCTATCTATCTCTTTCTCTATATATCTATATCTATATCTGTATCTGTATACATCTATATATCTATATCTATATCTATATCTATATCTATATCGAGGGGCCCCGGTGCACTGCTTTGCCTGGGGGCCTATAATGTTGTTAAGATGGCCCTGACTCAAACACCAATCAAAAATCCCACCTTCTGTCGCACCTCTAACACACTCGCTGGCCAGGTAAGATTTCTGTATTTCCACACCTCCCCCTGCCTTACTCTAAATACTATAACCTGCTCCTCAGTCCCAGTCCCAACTCGTATTTCCGCTCTGTTACTCCTACCTTCCATCATACACCATGCCATGTGGTAGTCTCATACTGTCTTTTATAGACAACAGTTGTCCCAAACTGCTCCATAAATTGACAACCCAATTTAGATAGATATATAAATAGATAGATTTGATGAACAGGTTAGAGCTGGTTCAGATTCGGGCAGGGGACCCCACAATGCAGGTTTCTCTTTTATAGTGTCTCTAGCCCAGCATCTCACAGCTTAGTGCTAGTAGCATTTTTCGGGAGACTCCAAGATGTTTGTCCCCACAAAATTGCTGCTACCAGCCTAGGCTTTGACAACTAGTGCTGGTATTATTTATATAGAACTATCTCTGTTTTGATCGATTTATAAGTTTAAATAGATATTTTGTTTTTGTTACTTATTTACTACATTTCAGTGCTGCTCTCTGTGTGTCTTTTATTTGTTAATGAGTGAGGATTAGCAATTAACTCTATTTTTGCAGCTATGTTGTGTGTATCTTAAGTGGGGTTTAGCCCAGTGCGGCATCATTTTCTTTTTTTGTCTTTATCATATGAACTATACCTTCTATTGGAACTAGTTTAAATAACCCTACTAGAGCTCAAAGTTCTGGAATTCAGTGTGTTCAAACGTGGTTTCGTAGAGCAGCCATGTAAATTAACTTTTATAAACAAGATAATATACAGAAGAACAAGATGATTTTTAAACTATTATGTAACATCAAACAATTTAATTACCTTTCATCTATAACACAAAGGAATACAGCAATGAGATACTGCACAAGTGAGCTAGCTCCATGTATAAATTATTTACAGCATACTTATACATTTTTAAATAGAAACTCAAAGAGGTTTTGGAAACTTTTTCAGGGTGGTCTGGCGCTAAATAATGGAAAAAAACAGTGGCAGGAGAAAGTGATATGTAGCAGCTAGACTCTCTTGTGATGTCAGACACTGAAGTGTTTGCTGTTCCATTATGTCTAATTAAGAGCCAATGTGCAGTAAATGGCATTTACTGAATTCACTCGTGTTTAGAACAGCTAGGCTGAAAAAAGGACTTCACAAAAGGCATTTCACTCACTGGCACTAAGAATGTCAGTACAGCAATTATTTATACTGATTAGAAGAAAGCAGCAGTTGCTAACAGAGTAATGGAAGCAAATGATAACAGAATTGACAATCCACTTCTAAAATAAGAAAAAAAAAAACAGTACATTATTTCTGCAAATAATAGAGTTGGCAGATGTGGTTTGTTAAAGACACAATAATCCATAAAAATAAGATAATAGAAATGATCATTTCATCATCAGATTTTTAAACATATAAAACACAGCTGTGCATTTAGGGATTGATGTAGAGTTGGACGCAATTTATATTCAAAACGTAAGCTTAGATTGCATCTGTTTTAAAGAACGTACTTTGTTTTGTATTCAAAACCGAGTGTATCTTAAGATAACTGCGACTGCATAATACGTCAAATGGGTACTTTTCAGGAATATATGCTTAAAGTATATTATACGGTAAAAGTGCATAATACACTTTAAGTATATTATACACCAGGGGACGCAGCCTATAGCCAAGTCATGGGGAATATCCTGATTATTATTGGCAGAACCTTTGGTGTCTGCAAGGTGTTGGATATGGATGTCAATCCACACACACGCTTATACTTAACCAAGTTGGTGGTTTATTTGAACACTTGTAACGGTAATGCAGGGACTCACAGGGTTAATGGCTGCAGCAGCAGGTACAACAGTCTTATGCAGGTTATGTATACTGAGCAGTATCCTTATACATATATGCAGGTTGTAAATGGGTATTGGTATACTGCACCTCCATGCAGTGACGTTTTGAGACAGTTCTCTTACTTGTAAGTGCCTCCGGTCACGTGTATTACATATGCCCCTACACAGCTACTAATGCTGCGGCTTCTCTTTACACTGAACATGGAAGAAGTGACATGCGGATGGCAGCGACACTGCCCCACTTCCTCTCCCACTAGATCACCAGGGTTATAGGAGATGGAGAGCAGTGCTCCATCCTAGCAATTATAAATATTCCAGCATGGCAACCTCTTAACAGAGTTACCGTAGGAATAGTAATAGTGTCTATGACTGTTTTTTGTTTTGCCAAGACTGGACTGTTTACAGATAAAGGATTGTGTTATGATTTCAATAATAGGGTTTTTTTTAAAATAGTTGTGCATGCCAGCATGCCCAAACACTTAAAGATGGTCTGGGACCTGAAGTGCACTACGGACAACATGGAATATCTATACACACCACAACCACCACACTAAGGGTGTGAGAAGAGCCTGAGTGCTGAGAAAAATCCCCCAGCACACCGCTGTTAGCCAGTAACAAAACTGTACTTGTACATAAAAAGGCAGAATTCTTAGTTACACACATTTGCAAATGCATGATAAGCCACCCGCCATGTCATAGTGCTTCTGCTAATAGGGTGGTCCTAACTCTAATCAGTGACAGTTACTATTTTTGGGTCATACATATATGTGTTTTTAAATTGAGAACTAACTTACCAAAAGGTACCCCAAGAGCCTCCAAATGGCGGTATAGCATCAGCACTCCCCATCAGATACTAATACCACACCATGCCTCTCAAGCAGACACAACAGAAAGGAAAGTTGATTGATCAATTTATAGGTTAACAGCAGGTGCTTGAATGGGTGGGGTTATTCCGAGTGCTTTAAGCATGGGCCTGGTTTGTCCTAATGGGAGATGCCTGCTTTTTTTTCTGCAGTCTAAATCCCCCAAGGGAATTCAGCATAGTGCCGACCAGCCTACTGCTGGTTGGTATTACGGCAATATAAACCCATGCTGTGTGTCTACCTGCAATTGTGCACCAGGTGGTGCAACAGACATGTCTCCTAAGATGAGTATCTACACCTGCTGCCTACTCTACATAGCTTGTAAGGTGCATGAACATGCCCCTTGCTGTATTCACGAGCGTAACCGTTGTGGCGCTCTACACATAGAGAGCAGCAATGAGGAAATACGTCCCAATCTGAATACAGATTGAAATGTACTCCTTTTTACTGTGCATAAAGTAACAAGGAGTACAGAAAAGCATGGTTTACACTTCAGTTTTAGACTTACATCCGACCCTACTTGAGTCCCTTATTGATAGTTTACATTACTGGTGCAACATGTGCAGAGGCTAAAATCGTGACTATCTGAAATGAGTCTTCACTGTTAACTTAGGAACTCTAGCCCTGATTGGCTCTCTGCAGGTGGATACACTTCTTTATTGTACTTAGATGCTAATCTGGCATGAATGGGCTAATCCAGTCAAATCTGCTTTGCCTAACAACAGTACTGTAGGTGGAAAATAGAGTTTTAATCATCCTGAAAGAGCCTTGCACCTACTCACCTTCTTGAAGTTCCCAATCATGTAACTGGATTCATGTGGTGGGGGCACCAACACCTATTGGTCCTGCGTGAAAGAGGCCAAGAGATAAGAGAATATAGGAGTCAAGCATGGGACTGTTATCACTACTGGTATCTCTGGCAGACATGTCACACACTACATGCATAGTAAGAACAATTTTTTTAATATTAACTCAGGTCACTCAAAATTGTATTTTTATATTTATAATTTTATATTTATATTTTGATAAAATGAATGCAGTTTGTTGTATGCATTGCAGTTTTCATGGAACTCACTGTTCCATGTGACATGCAATTTTGTACATATTACTGCACTTCCACACAACGAAAGCTTTGTGCAACCACATGTCAGATAAAACAATATGATACTACTTTTCAGGCCAATAATAATGATATCACGCTGTGAATTTAAAGGTCCCAGTGGCACCGGTGAATATTTCTACATCGCCCCACATAAGCCTGCTTCCGTATCCACACACAACCTAGAAGTCTATATCTCAAGAATCATGAATTTGAACTTCCAACTACACCAATACAATAGTCTGTTTTTGGTAATTTTTTTTCTTTTCAAATGTTGGTAGAGATGCGCTAATGTTAAAGTGATTGCTACATTCATATATTTTTTTCTCTTTAGAAAATCATGCTCATTTTGAGAAAGACCTCCAGAATTTTCTGCCTGGTACTCCTCATTCTCTAGATCAGACTGAGAAGACAGACTTTCCACCACCATGGAAATCTTCCGATAGAAAACCTCCAGAATATAGGTTCCTGGTACCACCTGGTCTAGAACATTTGAGCAAGGTTAGTTTTTATTTGAAGTTTTCACATACAGTACTGTGATGGGAAAACGCCAATAATCAATTTTAGAAGTCATCAGAATGACTAATTTATTAGATCAAATGATAAAATAGTCTAATAAATCTATTTTATTTGATTCCATTAAACACCATCATTACGTCTTTCAGATGACTCCCCTTCAGTATAAAAAACAGCATAAACCTTAAGCTCCAATAACAATATGCTTGTTATGTATTAAAAAGTAAACAAGATCATATTATACTGTAAACATTTGTCTGGCATTTGATTCCAGCTTGCCCCAATGTCCTCCAATTGACACTACATCAAGTAGCTTAAAGTACATTTAAATAGTTTTAAAGAGACGTCCTTTCTTTAAATGATTCAATCATGCATGCAAGTGTAAACATGTATGTAAATCTCCATTTTTACACTTTGAATGAGATTTTCTGTTGGGATAAACAGATGTGATTTAAGGCACTGTGTGTAAATAAAACAAATCCAGTTTTGACACTAAATGCATTATATTTTAGGGATTTATTGAGACAGAATTCTTGCACTCCGTTTATTTGTGAATTTCAAAATATACTGTTTAAAAATGTATCTTCTATCTTCCCAAGGAAGTTGTTGAGATGACAAATAGAAAGTATTATGGTATTGCCACCTGGGAAGCAGAAACACGTCATCTTTACCAAATGGTGACAATTTCAGTATAAAAATAAAAAATATTCACTATCGCCTTCCTACTATATTTATGCACAGCTGTACTCCTGTAACAGCTTACATTGTGTATATATATATATATATATATATATATATATATATATGTAAACATTACATTATAAAAGTACATTTAAAAAATATATTATGTATGGGCTTTCTTTGAACTGGCCCCCCTATGCCAGAACCTTGCAATGTTGACTTCCAAGCTGCAAATCAATTACTTTTGAATATCTGATTTATGACCACTTACATTTCTTCATTACTACTTGCATAATAATTAACCCCAGTTACACTCCTAAACTATTATGTTTGTTGATTATATTAAACATTCCAGCTAGTAGAATATTATGCATAGGATATAGAGTTACTTTCTGTGCACAAAGGTAAGCTATCTCCTATGCTGTATCCTCATAATCATCTCTGTATTTCTTCAGGAATTAATGCATTGATTTTCTTTCAAATCAATGTTTGATGTCTTAATTAATTGCAATGTCTATAATACATAATATATAAGATGATGTGTTCACTTACTGATTAGGTACATTTTTTTTTAGATACAACAGATCATTATTCATCAGCAGGTGGAGCTCTTGGGAGGTGAGTAGCAGTTCTAGTAGTTAACAGGGAAAATACATTTTGAATAAGGGCCTATTACAAATATGGTAAACATGATGAACATGAGCATTTGACTGACAAGAAATAAGCAAGCTTGAATTAAGACAAATCTGAACTCAAATATAAATAATGTAATATACCTTTTAGGAGGTTAAGACACTATAGCCTCTCCACCCATCATCATCATCATCATCATTATTTATTTATATAGTGCCAGCAAATTCCATAAAGCTTTAGATGTAGCTCCAGCGATTGATGTAGAAATTTAGAAGTCGTGGTATGGAAAATGTAAGGGAATGCAAGTGTTGGTAAGAGAGTAGGAGAAGAGGCAGTATGGCATACCACCGTATACAACCACGCTTCGACCACTGTGTAGCTCCATTCATGCATAGTTAATTTTGCAAGTTTTTTTATTGCTTGGCAACTAGAAATATTTCCTTCCTGCTTTATGCTTTACCAAAATATATTTTGCATAATTTATGGGTTAACAAATTGCTTATTTATCTGAATGTTTAATCAGTTTATTCATCAAATTTAGGGCATGAAGAGCATTACACAAAGGTATATAATAGCAGTTGTTCAGATGTAAGCCGGGTTAGGACACAAAGGGGGTTTTAAGATGTAGGATGGCACACAAAGCAGATAAACAGCGGTGAGCTGGTTGATACACATAGCAAATGATAAGATTACAGCTATGTCGGTACAAAATGGTTAGTCAGCAGTAAGTCGGGTCATCACACAAAGCGAGTAGTCAGGAGTAAGCCAGGTCATACACAGTAGCTGGGAATCCAACCAGGAACAGGTTCAGTATTACACATCTCACCTGCTATTCTCTCCGGGAGATAGTGTGGTTTCCCTTGACTACCGCTACCGTTTGGCTTGCTCGGCGTTTCTTTCTGATGCCATATGGCCAGCAGTTGTTGCGCATGTGCAAGTCTGGCGCTTTCAAACTTCTCCTGGATTCACATTGGTTGACTGCAGTCAGTTCACTATTTAATGCACCTTCTCCTATCTTCGGTTGTCAGATCTTTAGGTCTCTCCTCAGTGAGGACGATGTTTTCTCTGAATCCTGTCATCTTCTATTTGTATCGTTTGCACTCATGTTACCTGTTCCACGATCAGGACCTGTGGCTAACCTGCAGAACATTCTGCATCATCATTGATTCTGCTTCCAGGCGATACTGCCCCTCAGGACCTCAGCCGTTCAGTTTCCTGCAGCTTTCACCTCTCCTTTGTACTCGTGTTACTTGTTTCACGATCAAGACCTGTGGCTAACCTGCAGAACATTGCGCATCATCATGGATCCTGCTTCCAGACAATACTGCCCATCAGGACCTCAGCGTTTCAGTTCCCTGCAGCTGTCACCTCTCAGTTGTAGTAGTGTTACCTGTTCCAGGATTAAGACCTGTGGCTAATTTGCAGAACATTGCACATCCCTTGGGGACACGCTTCGCCCCGAGTTATGCCAATCTATACGTGGGCGACTTTGAGGACACCAGAGTGTGGGGAGACGGGTTCGGTGCGGACCTTGTCCTCTATGGCCGGTATATAAATGATTTTTTTATAATTTAGAAAGTTAGGGAAGCACGAGCACTTGAATTTATTAATTTTTTAAATGGTAATGATTATAATTTGAAATTCACTCACAAATATCACACTATGCATATTAACTTCCTAGATGTCTCCCTGTCGGTCACGGGCAATACCATATCCACCTTAATTTATTTGAAAATAGTTGATTGTAGTAATTATCTACATTTTTCAAGTGCCCATTATTTTAAGTGGAAGAAAGGGATTCTGAAGCGGCAGTTTATGCGGCTCCGACGGAATTGCTCAAATGAGGATATATTTTTTAAACAGATAATTACAAAAAACTTTCTAAATAGGGGGTTTTCTTGTAACTTGGTAGATCAAGCCCTCAGGGAAGTCAAACTGATGAATAGAAACACTTTACTTACACCTAAGGTAGTGACAGAGAACCAGAAAATGATCGAAAAAAGTATTGTTAACAATTCATTAAATACTATAGAAGAAAATAACGAAGTTACTATTAATTCAGAATGGGCTTTTGTCTCGAAATACAGCAAAGCCTCAATGAATGTCAAGAGAATTATTGCCTCTAATTATGTAATTTTGAAACAAGATCCACTGTTGAAAACCTTGTTACCCGAAAGATCAACTGTGATTTTTTAAAAAAGCTAATAACTTGAAGACTATATTAGCCCCCAGCTTTTCTTTTAAAAAATCTAAAATAAACACCTGGAAACCTAACATTTCAGGAAGTTAGGGAACAGATGAGATGAATTCTGAGTGGTTTTCCCCTACTCCGAATGGTAGTTATAAATGTGGTGGCCAACGATGCATCACATGTAAACACATAACTAAGAGGTTGCATTCTGTTATATCCGGTGACACAGGGTTCATGATAAAAGGAATTATTAACTGTAATTCCACTTTTGTAATTTATCTGTTGAATTGTAGTTGACAAGACTGTGCAGACAGGAGGTTTTTTGGATGTATCAGCTAAGCACCCTTTCACCTGTAGGGCTGAATGAAGCCCTGGAACTTAATGAAATCGTCTAGTTGTGAATGTTATAATTAGTTATTTGCATATTGTTCTCTGTTATGATATTAGATCATAACTTTCTTAGAATAAAGTACATGAACATTAGCTCCGCAAATTGACATCTTAGCGGAGATTTGGAAGTCGCCAGACTTCCGAATCTTGTAGGATTTTAGATGTGTATGTAGAATATTTGCAAAGAGCGCACTAGAAAGATTTAAGGCCTGATTATATATGTTTGAGTGCTTTTTATATTTTTTATATTGTTTTAATATTATATGGATTTATATTAATAAATGTTAATATCACAGCAGTCCATCTACCTTGTTAGTACAGTGCACACTGTTGCAAATTTTTCTCGTGTGTTGATTCCTCAACGCTTCAGCTACCTGCAGCTTTTACCTCTTGGTTGTACTTGTGTTACCTGTTCCACGATCAAGACCTGTGGCTAATCTGCAGAGCATTGCGTATCACCATCGATCCTGTTTCCAGTCTATACTGCCCACTGGGATCTCAGCGCTTCTGTACTCTGCAGCTCATCGCCTCAGTGTCTAGTCTGTGTCATCTACCTTTCAACCCTGATTGGGGTCTGTTTCGCAGAACACTGTACATCTCCATTAATCCTGTGCTCTATTACATATCAGGAGATACGCGCTCCAGTGCTCTGCTGATCATCCTATCTCATTCCTCAGATCCATCTATCTATGTACTTACCTTCCGGTGCTCCAGCTCAGCATCTATACTAACATCTGATACCATGACATTCAGAAGGCAGGTGCAGAACAAACAAATTACTCAAACATAGGCTTTTTCAGGAAGTGTCTATTTGTGGACACAAATAATATTATGGACAAGGTCAAGAGCAAGTGTCAGACGTTTGTGACTGGAGGTGGAAATGTCAGATAATATTCCTAACACTTCTGTTAAGCCTTTTGCTCATAGACACTATTTTTTTTATTTTTTTTATTGAAAGCCTGAAAAGCAATGCTTTCACCCTAGTGCTCGAAAAAAAAGTGCGTAACTTAAAAAACGTGCATAAGGGTGCGGTACATGGCCCTTCTTAAGAAAGAAAGGGCCCTAGTCCCCGACCCCCGGATCCAAAAAGGACCCTTAGGGGGCAAGGGTCTTCAGACCCCCCTTCGCCGCAAAGCTAGGGGGGGTCCCTTTGGCCCTGGGATCCACCAAGGCTTCACCCAGGGCTCTACGTCTAGTCCACCCCCTAAGGGGAGGACCTCCAGTGTTTTTAGGGGGGCCAGAACCTCAGGGCCTCACAGCCCCCCCTAGATCTTTCAGGGGGAGAGCCCAAGGGCCTAACCCGCACCAATAAAATCCAAGTGAGCAAAACATGTAAAAAAGTGATAGGGACAAAACAGTGAGGAAATAAATAGTGCCGTGTATCACGGCTCCAGCCTTTCGGCCGAGATGGTAAAAATTAATCCTGCCTAGCCAAAAGGCCGGGGCAAGGAAAAGTGTGTGGCTAAAAGGTGAGGTTCGTGCTACGTGCCATTATCAAGTGAGGGTCCCACACCCCAAGTGAATTCAGGCACCCCTGGGTCACCACTCCAGGGGCACTATCTCAGGCCTTCCAAGCCACCGGCCTTCTGGCCAGACCAAGCTTTCCCATGGCCCTTTCAGGCACAGGCAAACCCTACTCAGACAGGTACTCACTTGATCTTAGCCAAAAGGCCGAGAAGCGATAGGCTTTTTCAGGAAGTGTCTATTTGTGGACACAAATAATATTATGGACAAGGTCAAGAGCAAGTGTCAGACTTTTGTGACTGGAGGTAGAAATGTCAGATAATATTCCTAACACTTCTGTTAAGCCTTTTGCTCATAGACACTATTATTCTAGCAGCTAGTCATATAGATTTAAATTTAATTGGCTGCAAGTTCCTGTTTATATGGGTCCAGATCTTCATCTGATTGATATCTATTTGATGTCTATAGGACTCGTTGAGAATGCAGCCACAGGATGACCACATTATGACTGGACAATCTTTCTGACGTGGCCAAACTAAAGATAGAACAGGTTGCTGGATTCTCAGTGTTGAACCTAATAGAGCAGTCTGTATTATGTCCATTTTGGTCATATTGAAAAGAGTCATTTGAATCTTCAGCCAGATCTGACCTTATATGTTGAACTGAAGAGTACAAGATATGAATCTACTGAATCACATGAGTCCTGGACATTGGCCTTCCATGGTTCCATGGTTCTACCAGTGAAGAGGATGGGGGTTCAAGGAAAATTTATTACCTAAAAATATGGTTGAATTTGGTGAACATCATCTATTGTGATTGTCTAAATAGACAAATACATGTATATTCTACTACATAGTACTTACATAGCTATTCTATGTAAAATGTATTTAATCATTTAATTTAAATTCCAAATAATTATGTAGTTAACATGCAAAGAACCACAATCACCTTGCTCAGAAGCAAGCCTGAATTGCACCACAACCTAAAGAAGCTCAGAGATATAATATAAAATGCACACAATGCTATAAGTGTAACTATTTCCCCACCCTATTTCAACATATAGTTCTTCTAAGTATTCAAATCTCTGAATTGTAAATTGGATTTAAATTAGAGCTTTTAGGATCACTGTACATCTGTAAATATAAGAAAGAAACTGTGTAATTTAGTTATGCGTTTTTATGATATTTCACTCCTGCCATGATGCAAGTTGTATTTACAGAATAACTGCTACCAATTAGCTACTAGAGTTCCGGAAAGAAAATAAAAATGATAATGTACATGATGACAGAGAGATTGAACAAAAGGGTGTTTTGTCTTAGATTCAATTAAGACTTGTGTATTAGTAGGAGACAAGTATTAAACAACATAGCTGAAGGAACCCACAGGAGAACATGCCCAGCTTGTAACTGACTCCATGCAGATAATCTTGCCTACAGCAATACAAACTTTGATGCCTTCAGTTTTTTGTTGTTGTTGCAAAGACTGTGCTATTTAATGGTTTTCCTTCTATAATCACATAAAGAACAGAAGCAAGAATTGGGGAGGGGTGGTCAAAATAACTGTTCAAGCTTGATTGATCACTGTTGGATTTCGTATTTAATATAATATTCACTAATGGATTCTCCTTGATAGGAACTGTAAAACATCCCCCAAGCTTTTTTTATGTTCTACTTATAACTCAATTTGTTGTTTTGGGTTAGCTACTTGTACAGAATTTAAATATTGCTTAAGGAATTTAACCAGTAGCTCAGTGTTAAATTACAAGATGATTGAAAAACAGCACGTTGTAAGTCATAAGGTAAAACAATTACAAATCAACGTACAAATTAAATGTATAAAGTACAAATATATTCATATAGTATAGTATGGTCAGATGAGGTTTAAAGGACATGGTTTGCAGTTACTGGGCTAAACATTTTCACAGAATCAATTCACAGATCATTGATTCCTGGATCAGCTGTTTATAAAACACTCCTTTCGATGTTTTACATGTGAACTAAGGGGATACAAATGCATACCTCCCAAATGTCTGTCCCCGGCAGCTGGACATGGGGCATGGTCATGTCACGATGGGGACATGGCTGCATCACAATGGAAGCATGACCATACCACCGGAGGGCTGCCTAACTCTGTAAAGCTGTAGTATAGAATCAAAAAGTGTATAATAGTGCACACTGTGTGGTAAGTAGATTATGCTTTAGTTATGAAAAGCACTCACCCAGTGTTGATAATATCAGTGCTTTGGACTGTCTTATACCAATGTCCAGCAGTGATTATTAGACACAATGAAGCTGATTTCCGTGCGAAGTACGTGGTGTACTAGAGTCACAATATCTCTTTTCGTTATTTTATTTGTGTTCCAAAAGAAAAAGAAATCATACCCATAGTGTACACTGTGTGATAATTAAGGGCAATATGAAGTCTAAGTGCTAGTTAACTCAACTGTGTCAACGAAAAAAAGGCTTTGGACATTTATTGTACCGATGTCCTCAGTACTTGTGATTTCACTTGTGTACAGGAAATATATTATCAGAGAAAAATACATATCAAATTTAATTTGATACACAAATTAATTTTATTGTCTACAATCCAAATGTTTAAAATATTTAAAAGTTCACTCAAAGTATTTGAAATATAAAATAAACATAAAAAATAAGACAAATGGCAATACTTCTCCTCCACTACAACAGACACAATGTGAGACCTCTGAAAAAATATACTATGATCCTGGCACCTGACAAGCTTCGTTGTGTCTAATAACCACCGGAGGACATCGGTGTAAGATTGTCCAAAGCATTGATATTATCAACACTGTGTAAGTGCCTTTCATTACTAAAATGTAATCTACTTACCACATAGCGTGCACTCTTATACTCTTTTTGATTCTATACTAGAGCTTCAAACATTAAGAGCCAGAATAAACTTTTTTCTGAACTAGATAAACCACAGAAGCAGGATTGCAAGCTTCTCTCTTCCTGGCCGCTATCCTTAACCCTATACATCTTGTCCTATGGCGCTGATTACATTTCTGTTCTAGTGCTGTAAAACGCTAGGCTGCCCATTAGATATCTCACTTCGACCCAACATTCCCACAAATGGGAGAAACATATCCCCCGGGCAGGGCATAGGGACAGAGCTCTAAATTTGGAACTGTCCTGCTGAAATCGGGACAGTTGAGCGGTATGCAGATGGCCGCATATAGACCACTGAGTTTCATGGAGAGACACGGGTTCAGACTACAGCAGCGCTTTACCAAATCAAGTTATTGACAGGAGCAGAGGAATGATACATAATCTAGATACCAGTACTCTCTTGTGCACTGCATCATTGTTATTCCATCTAAATAAATACTCTCTATGGGCTTTATTTACAGTTGTATGTAAATATGCCGCATTGTGTATGAGCATGTCTGTTTTTTGAGTTGCATGCATCTTAAAATGTGGGCAACCCTAAAAGTAGTGTATAGTAGATAGGCCTGATTCATCAAGGCACTTATACTGACATCCTGCATTTGGTTTAAAAAGCACATACTTCCGGTTTGCGCATGTCCAAATTCATCAAGGCACGGAAAATTCCTGCTCTGTTGAATTCGGTTGTAGGTTTGCTGTGCTGTACTTCACAAGACACTGCACAATACGTCCAAAGCCTATATGGATTATAAATTCTCAAAACAAAGCACTGAAAAAACATATAATTAATGCCCCCAATTAATAATAAAGGCATTAATGATAAAACAGTAAAAATGAAATACATTTATTAGGATGCTGTTAATGTCTAATGAACATAAAATACTGTTTAGAGTTGCTCCTGATTGCAGACACATGTTATAGCCTGCATACAAGACTTTATTTGTGATCCGGACTTAGACTAGCCCTGTAGCTGGTGTGAGAGATACGGCATAAAAACAAGTAACTTTGCGATGCCCAGAGCTTGATTCGGACGTGGCTGCGTGCGCTTGAGTTTGACACTCCCTTACTGTACTTTGACTATGGCAAAATATCCCATCCCCAACCCGTTCACTCCCCAAAATCGTAGGCTGAAGTAAGTGTCCTTCGAGCTCGAAGATGGTGTAGACAAGGTTGCATTTACTGGCATATGTCCCATTCTGGGCATGTGCTGAGTAATTTTGCTTAAGATACACTCAAAATCAGCAGATACCTGCCTTGATGAATCAGGCCCGATGTGTCCAAAGCAAAGATACAAAAATCATCACCTCCAAAGCTTTCACCTGGTATCCTAGTGTACATATGTCAAGATGTAAATAAATGTTAATGTTTAATAATATATGTTATTCAAAATAAGATGCTGCACAAAATGGTATGCTTAACTTGCTTCTGGATCACCTTTAATGTACTGCACTTACTCATTAATGCCCCAGATTCACCCCTCCAAGCACAAGTAGCTGCAAGTGCAAGATGCAAGAAATTCTAAATACAGACACAAGATGTGCACGTGCAAAGTGCACCAGTTTTATACCACAATGCAGTTAAGTTGTTTGAAGATCTTTATGTGCAATTCTAAACCAACTGTATATGCCTTTCCTCATTTGACTTGCCAAAAAATGGAACACAGGAGAGACAGATGAAAAAAAACAGGCATGTATGAGGGGCAAACTCCAGATTTCTAGAGGGGGGGGTTCCAAATGCTGATTTTAAAACAAGTGAGTTCAGTCCATGGAGGAGGCATTAATAGCAAATACCAAAAGATAATACAAAGAACAGTGCATGTAGTTCCATAGTATCTATCTATCTATCTATCTATCTAATCTAATCTACTCTTATCTATACAGTCTAAATCACTAGTCTGTTTGTCTGTCTGGTTATGCATTCAGACACCCTTGCACCGATTGTGATTAAACCAACCGAGGTGATCCACTTGGATCCTAGCCAGGTTTTAGTAGGGTTAGGGTCCCTGGTGGACCTCCTGTTGGTGTACACTGAGCAGAACTTTGACCCAGGGAGCCTATTCTGAGCCTCCTTTCGGACACCCCTGCACCGTTTGGGATGAAACTAATACAAGGTGGTCCAATTGGATTCTGGCCAGGATTTAGGGGAGGTTCGGGTCTCAGTCGACCCTCCCGTTAGTGTACACTTTAACTTTGACCCAGGAGCTTGTTCTGGGCCTTCCACTGGATGGATTTGGATGAAAACTCCCCAGACTGGTAACACTGAATCCCAGAAGACATACTACGGGGTTGAGGTCCAAGTTGGACCTCCCTTTGGTGTACGCTTGGCAAAACTTTGACCCAGGGAGCCTGTTCTGGGCCTTCCACGTGATAGATTTGAATGACATTTAATATAAAAACAAAAACGACAATGGCCAGCCACCTCATGGGTGTATTGGAAAAGCTGATAAGCTGATAATTGTTTTTAAAATGTCGATAGTTACATCCAACTCATTGAAAGCTTAATAATTTGAAGATTTAAACCCGGGCAATGCTGAGTACTATTCCATAGACCAAAAATCTTACGGTTTAACATGTCCGATTAAGGCTTGCTACACTTACATAATATCTAAAATTTAAGAAAATGATTGCAACTCTTCTACTCAAAATTCAAAAACAAATTTAATTAAGAGAGAAAATAGATGTATTCCTTGCACAAAACAAACATGGTATGCCATCAAATCATGTGGCTAGCTGCAGGTTCAGCACTATCATGGAGTGAGATTGATGTCACTCGCAAACTGGTGGAGCTGCTAATTCAGAATGAAGCATGCCATCTATACAAACATGGTGCTACTTACTGGAGCCTGGTTTGTGAATTGGTGGTGCTATATACATAAATGATGATGACGATGATAAATGTATAGATATTTGGCGGAATAGAACCCTATATTGAGGATATAGAGCCTGAGCATGAGGAGAGCAAAGCAAAATAAAAAGGAGTAAGTTTGCTCCTGAATAAACCATTTTACAATGCAAGGGGTGCAAATTAGTTTATTACTTTGCAAATAAGGAAAATAAGGGCTGCTTTTTCATGTAGCACACAAATACTTGACTGCTTTATTTTTACTCTGAAATTTAAAGATGATCTAGGACATCCCCTTTCCCAACTATACATTTTTCCCACATTTTAAATTTTCCTCCCGCTCCAATGCAACATGGTTTTGACAAGGTGCAAATTCACTCCTTTTTATGCTATGTTCTTCTTAATGTTTTTACTAGAGCATAACTCAAGTTTGACCACCAGTACCAGTTAATAAACTGGCTGATTAATTTTGATATAAGACCTTGTCCAATGGAAGACATTTCACTTTCATCAGAGAGGGACTAATTTGATTCCTCAATTTTCTCTGATAATTTAAAACATTTATGTCTATCTGTATATGCTGATTTGAGCACTTATTGCACTAGTTTAACTTACTTTCTATTACTGTTGGCTATCCATTTGCATGAAGTTTTTATGTTAAAATAAATCTGATATGTTTTGATAAATCTAAAATGTTCTGATGAATACATCTGAAATGCTTTATTATTATATTAAAATAAACAAATTTTTATTTTATTTTAATGTGGGAACATATTCTAATATTATGTATATACCTCTTGCTGCTTTGATCTATGGAGGGTTGTTTTGCGGTGTTTTTATTTCAAATAAAATTATTTTTAAACTTATGTGTGTGTGTCTACTTTACATTTTTCTGTGGTGCACTACAAATTCCCCTGGGTGCTAAGGCATGCTGGTGGATTTCCAAGTGCCAGCATGCCCTGACAGCCATGGGTATACTGGTACTTGTAATACTACAAGTGCTGGCGTGCCCAAGCACTTAATGGTAGACAGGTCATGCTGGGACCTATTGTGCTTCAGGGACAAATTATTTTTATCATTGAATTCAATATTATTACCCCACTCTCACCGCCCCAGGGGTGTGTGAAAAGCCCTAGTGCTTTTAAGCACAAGTTTAATTAAACCTAGTGGGGTGGGGTCTGGAATTTTTTTATGGACTCAATCTCCATAGGTAATTCAGCCCTGTGCTGACTAGCTTGGGTTGGTTTGGCATGATGGCAAGGGGACCCCAGGTTGTGGGTTTCCCTGCTATAATGCCACCAGCCCAGGCTGGCAAAGTCTAGTGCTGGTATTTGTACATTTAATGGGACCCCACCCTTTTTGACCCCTGATATTGCCTAACCTGGCAGCGCTAGGTCTGGTTAAAATTTATAATGGGGGGGCACTCTGTTTTAAAAAAAATAAAATTGTTTATTTATTGGCTTATGGAGCCACTCGCAGCAGCACAGAGAACAATAAAACAGATACAGTTGCAGCCTTTGGCAGAGCATGGACTAATTAACTTTATAATCAGTCTAATATAATCAGGGCTAATATTAGTACAGTGTACCCCACACCAGCCCAAAAACACCTACCAGCCCCATTGTGGCTGACGAATGTCTAATACACTCCCTTTCAGAGAAGAACATTTTTATGCTAAGAAGTCAGCCATATTTGTGAAGCCACTCTGAGTACACCCAGCACACACTTCTATTTGATATGCGCAATGCTATGAAATCCGCTATCTTTAAAATGGTGCATTATTTACCTAGCTGTAAAAACCCAAAACATTGCACAAATACATTACCCCTCAAAGGCACTCCGTTGTCACAATAGCTGTCTAACATAACAAAACCCACCCAGGGGCAAACGCAGGATTTGTAGAGGGAGGTTTCCACACCATGCCACCAGTGGGCGCGACAAGCATGCATGGGGTCATGGCTATAATTTTAGATAGTGCTTGGCTGCACTCCAACTCTTCTTATCTCTATAATATACATGGGCAATGCTGCATGCTCTACTGTTAGGTACATGCAGCTCTCCCTTTTCAAGCAGAGCCATGTGAAGCGGGGGCAGGGTACAGCCACCTCAATTATACAGTGCCTCAGGCTTGGAGGGGGGTTTTCAGGCACTAGGAAACCCCCCTTCGGTTTGCCTATGCCACCCCTAGCCTTTAAATTCCCTGTACACTGAGTTACGGTCTCAACAAAAACAGATATCTTTTTTACTTTTTGCAAAACAGAAAGTAGAAGAAAACATCAAGATTTTAAAATTACAAACATAATCGAAAGTATACTGCAAGTGTAGTTTGAAAGCACTGCCTATTTATACTTAATGTAACATTTATAATGCAGTGGTATAATTTTGTTTTCACAGTTTTTCTCGGTACTGAAAAGAGCAACAAGTATGAAATAAAGGACAACTTTGGACAAAGACTTTATTTTGCAAGAGAAGAAAATGCCTATCTTAATAAAAACTTGTGTGCACCATTACGGCCTTTCACCATACGCATTTCTAATAACACAGGCCGGGAAGTAATCACAGTTATTAGACCCTTGAGGTGCATTACTTGCTGCTTTCCCTGCTACTTACAAGAGGTTAGTGGCTTTTTGTTGATCACGCTTGTTCTAATCGTAGCAATTTTTGATGAGCAACACAAGTTCTTTGTTAAACCCTTTAAAATGTCCTAGTAAGGATAAAAATAGTTCCAATATAAGTCCCTAATGAAAATATTGTCATTTGTGAAAATACAAGAAATGACATAAAATATTAATACATTTTCAGAGAAAATGATGTCAGGCATATTAATCAAAATAAATATTAAAAACAATAGTAAGAATGTAAAAAATGTAATTCCTTTAGAGTGGTTCAGAAACTATTTAGTCCAACATAATTTATTTGTGTAAAACAGAAGAGTTTTATTCAGTGATGAAAGGGTTTAGTTATAAAGTGGTAGAAGTTTGCACTGTGATGTCATATTTACACATTTGTATAGTGTGCCTCTTTAAATGTTTTTGTCTTTTAGTTTGTGGAGGTATTTCCCAGGAGTGCAGAGTAGGTGGGCACCTTAATTTAATTTTTAATGTATAGGTATGCCAAATAAGTTCTGAGGGAAGGAAGTAAAATTATGTTTTATTATGTTTTTATTTTACTATTAGTAGTAAAAATAGGAGAGACCTACGTAAATGGGATCTATTAGTAATTGTAAAATGTGATAATAGTATTTTTCATAGAGTAGCTGGTTCAACTATCTGATGCAAGCTTCCATGCCTGTCTACCCGGAGGAAATCAATAATGGTGTCACATGGGGATGTCACTGGCATTGGAAGCAGTCTTTGGATAACCCTAGGGATATCTTTGGCCCTATGCATAATTGGCTGATCAGAAGGAACCAGACTCTGGATGGCCATACAGGGTACAGCACCCATATTTTAGATGAATGATGTCTAACCAGGAATATCAGGCATGAATCAAAGTTCTCAGGAGACCTTGAGGCTTTCTGCAGAACAGAGGTACATGTCAAAAACCAGGGAACATTGCAATCATCTTCCCAATAATACTTGATACGTTGTGGAAAGACATTCTGCACTTTTTTGAAGTTTCTACAATGCAGTCCTTTGTGTCTAGCCATTTTCCTGGTGATACTGCTAGAGAAATAAAATGGGTATTTAGGTTGAACCCAAGAAATGTGGTGGTCTTGAAAGAGGTCAGTACAGACTTTGGAATGCTCACAAAGAACTCCAGGGGGTAAATGTATCATATCCCGTTTTTTTCATCTTGCAAACTTGCCTTTACAAGCCATCGCCCCTTTAAATTTTAGCTGTGAAGACGCCGATCTCCTGCGAGATTAAAAAAACGGGGTATGATACATTTACCCCCAGGTGTGCTAACAGAGAAAGAGTTAAGTCCCTGTGTCTCAAAAGGGTATCGATGTCTTAGTGCACTAATAGCATGTCTCCAGGTATATGATACATTGGACAGTCTGCTGACGGATATGTAACACCACTGCTTTCATGACTCTTGTAAAAGTGTAGAGGCAGTATATAGCCCAAAAACCATAACTGTCCACTGAAATAAGTGTTCTCTTCAATGGGGATACCTTCCTTATGAAACATGTTCGGTTTCAAATTTCTATTCAAAACTTTGACATTCAGGATTGTTCTTATAGAACCGTCTTGTTTTCTTATAGGTGTCAGGTGCCGTCTCCGCGCTCTCCACAGGCGCCGGAGATGGGCACCTTCTCTCCGCAATCCACGTCCTGTTGCCTAGCAGCAGAACTCTATCTCTACTCACCTGTCTGCAGCCAGCATGTCTAAACCGCCTAAATCTCCCTAACCCAACCAGGAGGCACCTAAGAGTACTTAAAGCAGCCTCTGACACCTGTCTAGTGCCAGAGTATTGGTTCTACCCTGCTCCAGCATTTAGTTTGCATTCCTGTTCCTGAACTCCTGTGTATAGACTCCTTGGCTTGTTTGACCTCTCTTCCGGATTTCCCTTGTACTTCGCTGCCCGCACTGGTATTGACCTTTGGACCGTCCCTGACTACGCTTGCCTACTCTCCGTGGTACCTCGCTTCCTTGGTTTCGACTCGGCCTTTCTGACTACCCTATTCGCTGCACTGGTGACTTCCTGGGAGAACCGCGACCTGCACATCGCACGCAGCCAAGCCCAAACCTCCTTGCGGGGGTCCCTGGTGAACACCGGTGGTGTGTTAGACTCCGCGCCTCTCAGGTTAGTAGTGCAAATACCAGTCGGTGATATTCTCTGTGTAAAGTGTGACAATAGGAAATTGGCTGGTCTAGCCTTTGGGTTCGCCAGTTCTATTTTTCCCTGCCATAGAGCCATTGCCATTATTTTGTCTAACTGAGGACTATGAAATGTCTGGCATAGGAACAAATTAAAGGGAGGTTTAACCTGGACTGGATTGTTTTTAACAACCACCTGTCTGTGGTAATCTGCTGCCAATACAGATATGACTCTGTAAGAGTTTTCTGATGAAGAGGATATATGGGTGAATATACTGTAACTGCAGCCTCTCTTAGCATTAATCCATGTATTTGTGGCTGATCCTCTGCTAGTATCTGGGAATGCCGCCTCTTTGAGCTCTTCTTGTGCCTTGGAAGTCTTGGGCTGGACCAATGGTTCTTAAAATCCAACCCCCTTGAAGAAAAGGCCTCTTGAAAGGCTCATTCACTTTCTTGAGGTCTGAGAAGAATTTTCAGGCTTTATGGCATGCTTTGACCTCTTCTATAAACTGATGCCCAAAAAGGTCTGCGTCTGTCAGATTTGGGAACTTAAAAGATTTGGGAGCAAGGACTGCCAAGCCTGCTCTGGTCAGTAACCTAGACCTACAGGTATTGTTGATGTAATTAAATAATTGGCTTATTATAATAGTTGCTCTGCTAAAGGCTTTAAGTAGAGCTAGCTTGGATGCCACTAGAGAATCTAGTGAACATTGAGGCTCCCCTTCTCTATCTGCTTTATCTAACACAAATTGCAGGGGCCCAGCTGCTTCTGCCATTTTGTATTGGATCTGTCACAGTTCCAAGGGAGCATCAGATCATTGGTCTGCCAAGTTTGGTGCTATTCCTTGCAGAGGTGCAGAATCTAACGAAGCAGATGGTCTTCGACAGACACCCCCGCAAGGAGGTTTGGTTTTTGTAGCTTGTGCTCGACAGGTTTCAGCCCTGTTAGGGAGTACTAAACGAGACCTACTGGAGAGAGTAGGAGCAAGCTGGAATGGTGGTGAGCTGGTTGATGAAATAGTCTGTATGAGAATACCACTGGATAGGCGGAGAGCTGATAGGTACAATAGCTTGTAGATGGTAGGACAATATCACTGGAATGGTGAAGAGATGCAATAGTCTGCAGACTGCAGGAGATTACCACTGGAATGGTGAAATCGGATTTATGCGATAGCCTGTGGACTGCAGGATAATACCACTAGTATGGTGGAGAGATGCAGTAGTCTGCGGCCACTGGAATGGAGGAGAGCCACAGGAGACATGTCCAGAATCCAAAAGGTAGGTGACCCAAAGAACAGGCACAGATTAGTAGGAGGAGGTACCTTTTATTTTCCTATTTGTCTGCCTTGTGCACAACAAGGTTTTTTGATATGGCCATGGTAGATAGAGTAAAAACATCACTTCAAAGATTAGCCTGCTACCATCTTTAGGAACACTGCCTTCATAATTTTAACGTTTTAACTTTTCTGCTTTTTTCCTAAAATACTGCTCAGTTGAGCCTCATTTTTGTTTTAAATAATCAGAGTGAGGACACACCAGGATTATTTTTGTTGTTTGTTTCACCAGGGTCAGAACATGGCATTGCTGGACCTAATAGCAATATTTGGAGGAGGGCCCAATGATTCTGCTCCACCTTTTTGGGCGCTTGCTTTGCTCTCATAAGAGAGCAGAGCGTGGGTCCGAGTGGGTGGAGTACAATTGCTGTGCCTTATCCAAATTTAGCAATGAGGCCCCCTAATCCCTGGGCCCTGTAGTGTCCGCAACCCAGCAGAGGCAGAAGTTCCAGTTCTGTGCCTGTGTGATACTGCTATAAATTTCAATGCATGTATTATATTAATAGAAATCTGCTTTCCCATATAAAATGTGCCTTATTAATAAAATTATCTGCAGTAATTTGTTTTTCAAAAGAAAAAAAAAAGATGAAAGACCTGTCAGAAATAATTTTATAATACCAGTGCATGGGGCCCAAATCCTCTGTTTCTTTGCTTAAAATATGTTTTCAGATTTTTTGCGCTTGCTCTTTCAAGCAAACTTCAATTATTTGATGAAAAAGTGCTTTAAACAAATAAATGTGTATTTATACATAAGCATGCACATAACTACTTTGCCACTTCCATTCAGATGCACAGAGCTTTGAGTAATGCATTTTTGTGCACAATTAAACACTTTGCTGCATTTGTGATGGTTTTTGACACACACAGAAGAAATGTCAGCTTTCTTTGTTTTATAATGGACATATTGCAGAGGATGGATATTGCTGAATGGTTTGCTTTGACAACCAGCCCTAAGTGACAGTCTCCCTCTGCGTACTTCTAATTTCAAGGGTATTGAAAGTTACTGTTTTAGATGCCCTTTTAAAAAAGACATCATTTGGCATTAAGGCTAATTGAAGTTTTCTTTTCAGCTGGAAGTGCAAGCTCCTCCGGGTACAACTGTCGGGTTCATTGTGCAGAAGTGGGATCCTTTTCTGCCAAAATTCACAATTCAAAATGAAAGCAAAGAAGATGTATTGAAGATTGTTGGGCCATATTTAACTTTTAGTTGCTTAGGTGATGTGGATTTTGAGGTATGATTGATTAAACTTTGTTTTATTTTTTTATTTTGCCTGCTTAAATCAAAATAAGTTAAAAGCAGTTTTGAAAAGTGAACAGGTTCCAAGACTACCTTTGTACTATGGCAGTGACTTGGGGGTATATTTACTAAACTGCGGGTTTGAAAAAAATGGAGATGTTGCCTATAGCAACCAATCAGATTCTAGTTGGTGTGATTGTTATTTTCTGTTGAATTCAGGTATGACAATGTGAATATTTTATGCAACCTTGTAATGTAATCTCAACGTGTGCTTTACTAGATGACATAAGTTTGAACTTCCGCAAGTGCCATTAATCTTTTGAAATTGGCCAGGCCCGGGATAGATAAGGATCTTGGAGGAGTTTGAAGCCCCAAAGCTGTAAACCATCTAGCCACTGAAGCAGAGCAGAAGTGAGAGATTCTCTGAGGTTCCCAAACATATTTCTTAGTGATAGATAATTTACTTCGGAAAGCTCTGTGTCATTTTGGGAATCAATCTGACTTAATTGAAAATGAAATTCCTTAGGTGGGGGTGAAGAGCCTTTAAGAAGGGTATAAAATCTTCTGCTTCAGACATTACATTGTGCATTTTTACAAGGGGGTCTATCAAAACTGAAATGTCCCATATTTTCAATCGTGTTCCCTCACACACCAGGGGGTAAATATATAAAGCTGAGAGTTTTCTGGTGGGTTTCAAAAGTGAAGATGTTGCCTATAGCAACCAATCAGAGTCTAGCTATCATTTTGTAGAATGTACTACATAAATAATAGTTAGAATCTGATTGTTTTTTTAAACCTGCCAGAAAACTCTCAACGTGATACATTTACCCCCAGGTCTTCACTAGTAAGCAGTGACTCTGATTTAATTTCCTATTTAATTTTCTGAAAGTTATTTGAGCAATATATTCTATGTCTTGTTATTAATATTTGTAACTAAACTTTGGAATCATTTTCAGATTAAATACATTTAATCTAATGTGTTTTCCGTAATTCTTTATGAACTTAGGAAACCCAGGAGGGCTCATGTTACATGTGTATATAATTTAAGTGTGAAAGATTAATAAGTGGTTCTGGTGAACGTAAGGACACCATAATAAATCCTTTGCGGTGACAGAAAAGGTGTATTCATTGGTAAGTGACTAAGGTGACGGCAGTCACGGGCAGCTGTTCAGATTGCTGTTTTTGGGACAGGCTGGGTGTTTGTGACAGCTGTCATTTTGTAGAATGTACTCAATGAGTGTTAACTAGAATCTGATTGGTTGCTACATGCAACATCTCCATTTCTCAAACCCGCGGTTTAATAAATATACCCCTTGGAGTGGAAACTACTTCACTGATTGTGAAAATTATTTTCACAACTTGAACTTTTTACATTTGTTAAATCTGCATGTATGACCAAAAGAGGAAACAATTTACAACAACACTGTGAATATTAAGTTTTTAATATTATTGGTTTTGCTAGGCAATGCTATTTTAAAGCAGAGAGTCTGTTTTAGAAAGACTCTTACTGTATTGATTAATAGGTGGTGCATTTTGATTTCTTTTAGCCCACTTCACCCTTAACTTAACATCACAGAAGCTATTGTTTCACGTTTTGCTTTCATGAAAGCAAATGAGCTTGAAACGGTTGCTCTCTGCTTTTTGACTAAGAACAAGCATTGCTATAGGTGAACCTAACCTCTAGGTGGCCTAACCTGAGTGGTGGTCAGAGAGAGACTGACTTCACTAGGTGTGTGACCCTACATTTGCACTACTTGCTTTCTTGCTACCTTTGCTTTTCTTGCTATGTTGGACTGGGGTCTTGTGCACTCTTGTAGTTTATTTACAGTGGAGCTATAGTTTGTAATATGTTAGTCCAGCTTTACCCTAAACTACATAGATCTTCTGAAAAGATGTGACCTTTAATGGTTGATTGAAACCTTTTGAACTGCAGGTGAACAGATATACAAGACCTATCCCCTAGCATCAAATTCCAAACCAAAACCAAAACCAAAATAGAAGGTTTAAAGGTACGAGCAATTGAACAGATCAATCTAACTAATAGGGAAGGGGGATCGTTTCAACATTCTCTGTAAGTGTGAAGCATTTTGGATCTTCAGATTAAAAACTTTAATACCGTTCGGCCTTAATGATACCATTGAACTCAACAATATTTAATTGTTTAGTTTAGGTGTATCTTTGTTAACATAGGTATGCCATCTATTTTGTTATATTTTGCCATTCTGACTTAGATTTTTTTTAGTTAGGGTATTTACTTCATTTAATCTATACAAGAATAGCGCAATTCAGGAGAATGGTCAGGAAGCTAAGGTCACAACAGGCGGTAGAAATGGGCACAATCCAGAAGAATAGTCAAGGGAAGCCAAGTCAAACCAAGGAAGTAATAATACACAATAACAGTGCTGGATACAGAAGAGCTGTTACTCTGGCACCCTAATGGTGCTAAAGCACAGATTAGATAGAGGCAGCAGAGATCTGATTGGGGGAAGGAGTAAGTGATTGATACGTGGTATATCAGGTTCTGGGCGCTAGAAGGTATAGCATGTGTGACAAAATGAGTGGTTGATGTTATTTATTAAAACATAATGTACAGGATAAGTATTCCGGCCGGAACCAAAAAAGAAATGACATGAACACTATGTAAACAGTATATGAAACAGACAAAATATATATATATATATATATATATATATATATAGACAGGTATATATATATATATATATATATAGACAGGTAGTGAAATGGTATCAGTCCGTACACATCAATGTCCACTGGGTAGTGTAACCCGTATTGTAAATTGTCCAATATGTCAATATAGACAAATGCCCTTTGAACTTTGTTGATTGTTAACAGATCAAAATGAGTCAGATGTCCCAAATCGGTACTGACATTGGAATAGGTGCACTAAGTGGACCTAGAGGCCATGTCCGTTGAGGCAATGTTAAAAGAAATGTTCGATATGAAAAAAGATATCCCAAACAGTCTGTAGGAAATCCGGGGTAACTTAGCGCTTGGTAATAGATGTCCGATGGGCGGGGGTCCCTCCTACAGACTGACAGCGTCTCCTGCCTTAAGTTTATACAGTGGTGCAGGACGTAGACACACAGCCTGTGTGTGACGGAGGTGGCGTATGCACGCTCTAGGTATCCCTCGCAGACAGCGGTTGCGTGCTCAGTGAGCTGAAATTAGCGATCTAGCATGCTAGAATGAAGGGAATGGAAATGTTTAGCACTTGACAGTGCTGAATGAATAGATGTTAGTGTAGTCATCCAATGCATTTTGCTCGTGGCCGAAAAGGTAGTGAGCTTCCTCAGGGATTATTACCCAAAGGGGTGGGTAGCCCACATTTACAAGATTGGAACCTTGGAACTTGTTTGATAGCACTGTTTCCAACCCCCAATGGAGGATATGTTATCGTAAAAGAAAAATACAGCCTGATACAACCCATTCAAGCTGCAATGAATTTGCTGATATGCTGGTCTGTAAAGCCTTTCCACTGTACGGAAAGCTGAGCTGGTCTATTGCTGGTCTATTGTTTGCTGTAATAATCTCACTTGACAGAAGACTTCTTACTGGTGATTGTGGATTGGCATTCATCAGTATGTTTGATTAGTTTTAGCGTATCTTCTACCATACAACTCTTCTGGAAACATACTACAACCCCTCCATATTGTCAATATTGTCATCAAACCAAGGTGTTGTACAAGGGGTTGTATACAAATAATGGCGATAGTGTTCATTATTGTCATCCCATCTCTATTACAGGAACAGACAAGAGAACAAGATTCCTAACAGGCACCTATTACCCCAGAGAGATCCAGATTTGCTCTAGTAGTCTGAGGAGTAGCCCCCCTCAGTGGACAAAAATTGTTCATCTCAGTGATCTATTTTGAGGGGTTACTACAAATGGGGCTATGGTCTAATAAAGTAACTGGGTTTATCGTTAGGTCAGTGTCTTCTAATCCACTCTGGAAAACAAGATCAAATTTGTGACAACTTTGCGTAGCAGAGGAAATAACTTTTGTAACGACCATAGTGTCCATTGCGCAGAAGAGGCCTTGGAGAGGGGGTAGAATTTATCATTGATCCATTCATTGAAATCCCCCAGGATAAGCCATCTTTGATGCTCCAAAACAAGACCAGAAATATGTCTGAAATTTCTTATAGAAGAAATTACCCATCTCCAGGGGGCAGTAGATGAGAAGGACTCTGAAACCCAAATCTGGACTACTCCAGGGAGCAATACAATCAAATGAGCGAGTTCTTTCCACTGGGTGGGCCCTAAGTATAAGTGGTTTTTTTTTATAAAGCAGTTTCCCACTCCACCTCCCCTGCACTTTTGTCTTGAGCAATGAATAACAGATAACAATAATTGGTTGGGACTGCCGCTACCAAGATAGGAACTATGGTTTCCTCTAAACAGGTCTCCATAATGTGTGCTAAAGCTGGTGATTTATTAAGGTCAGCAATTGTAGCAGTCTTGGATGCAAAAAATTCTTAAAGTGCTCCGAATATTTGAAACTGCAGCCCTAACACAGAACAGCAGTGCAACCACACCCAATATTAATATTCACAATACAAATTAATGATAAACGGAGCTGTTTTCATAAATAGGAACACAGACAAAACAATTCAAATATAATGCCACTCGTTAAAGCAGCAATTATGAGACCGGCCATTTTTAGTTATAAAGGCATAGTGCAGATACCATATGATTGGGTTGGGTACCTTTTAACGATGAAAGCAACGCCCACAGTAGTATGCCCGACTGGAACACTCTGAAGCTGACATGTCCGACCAAACTCTAATTGCGACTGTTAAAGAAAAAAATTACGCTTCATAACAGCGACTATGTGCGCATCCAGTAGTATTAAATTACGTCACTGTAAAACGCAACGCTACTATTAATGATGTTAAGGTATACAAGAAAGTGCCGACTGTACAATGTTTTTTTTATAAACACTTTTACATTGTACAGCCGGCGCTTTCTTGTATATTCTCTTAACAGCATTAATAGTAGCGTCGCATTTTACAGTGACGCCATTTACTAGTATCGGGAACGCGTATAGTCGCTGTTATGAAAAGTTATTTTTTTGTAACAGCGGCCATTAGAGTTCGGTTCTGCATGTCAGCTTCGGAGTGTTTCAGTCGGGCATACTGCTGTCGGGTTTGCTTTCATCGTGATTGTCAGTACCACGAATATGATTAGGGAATCCTTTTTTATATACTGTTTTCCACATATGCATTGATGGAAAACCACGTTCCTAAAGTTGCAAGTAAAAAAATCATTAATTTGATATTTATACCCACTTACTTTACTCATAAAATCAGTATTTTTACTATCATCACATTTAATTGCTCTGCAGGTTATACACATAATGCATCTGTGAAATCCTTATGTTTTTATACAGTCATCTGTTTAGGTATTGGCCTTTTCACTAATTTGTCTCTCAGGCTAGGAAAATAGGCTTTTCATAAATAATAGTTTTATGACGGGGTATTTATTACATAATACCCAATATTTCTGAAAGATATTCTGCACCTTTCTGTAATGTGCATTATAACGAGTATTGAAGGCTAGATTATATGTCCCTCTCTTCTTCTCTTTAATTTCTAATTCAATAAAACCTCCCTATCCATTTTTCCTTACCACTTCTAATGCCTTATTTAATAAATTATGAGGATACTCTTCTTTAGGAATAATTCCTTCTTCTGATTTGCCTGTGAGTTGAAATATTATTTATCAGTGAAGTTTATCTTCACATGTTTTAAATTGTCCTGCAGGCATACTACTTAACCAGTTGAAATGGTGATGATTAGTGGATTTGATATGAGTTACAGTATGTTGTTTTTTTTAAAAATTGTATTAATTTGGCCCTTTTTAATAAATATGTTCAGAACTAAGAAATTGACACTTGTTTTGCTAGTCTCAAATTAAGTTTAAATCCATAGGGATTATTGTTGAGGTATGAGCAAAAATCAAGTTCATCCTTATCTCCTTTCCATATGAAAATAAGGTCATCAATATATCTCTACCAGGTCACCGTATATGTCATTTTTTTCCATATACTATGAAATCCAACGATATATGATAATGAAAGATAAAAAGAACATGTACAAATGAAGATATTAGAACCATGCCTTTATAACTAACAATTGCTGGTCTCGTAATTGCTGCTATAATGAGTGGCATTATATTTAAATTCTAATAATAAGGGGATCATATATACTGGAGCAGATAAAGTTGAAGGCAAGACCTTGCTTGTTTGTGGTAATATTGCAGTAAATTAGAAAGACACATGCGATTAACTTCTTGCCTCTTTACTTTGTTTTAATGTCAGGGTTGTAAAGGAACATAAATATTTCATACAGTTTCTTGTGACCCTAAACACTAAATAAACAGAGACCAGCTCTCTAGCCACCGGCCAGCTTCTCTAGCATCTGTCACACTGAACAGTGAAACAAACAGGTTTTTATAACTGACACTCCTTCCACAGCCCTAGCTCGATGGGCAGATGACACTCCCACCTTCCCTTTAAAGGTGAGTTCTCATCATCTGCTTCTGTTTGATTACTCTTCCTACATACAGGGCCCTACAGCTGTGGGAAAAGGCACTTCCAAATAATGTAAGCTAAATCAAACCTCTATAGCATTATTTTGTCACACATATGTCCTCCAACAGTTTATCTTTAAACTAAGTGCACTGTTGCGCAAATGTGTTAGTCTGCTTGCATTCTTTCTCTGCAGATTGGCAGTTAAATGCCGCCCTTTGTTTCTATAGATATATATAATTTTTTGATTATTTTTTATTCATTTTATGTGGAGCTAACCTTTAACTATGACTTAAAACATCACATTAATTCTAACAACAATGGTACAAAGGATAGACAATAAAGTGCTACTTCCCCCAGCATGGGTGTCATGTTTTCTAGATTGCATTGAATTACACTTGTATAAATGTTTAGCGGGAGGAGGGGTGTATTCTGAAATGATCCCCAAATGGAATGTTAAATGTGAATACTGATCTTCAACTGAGTGCATGTTCACTTTAAATGAGAACATAGGGGGGAATTCAATTGTTAACACGGCGTTAAAACTAATTACTGTTTTTACGGTACCTTTAACGCCAGCTCAGAATTACCGTAATAACGGTAATAGTTTTAACGCTGTGTTACTTTTGCAAGTAACACGGACAATTAAATTCCCCCATAGTTTATTCACACTAGGGGAACAAGAACATAAATGTATTCAGTCTATACAGGGGAATCATTCCAGCATGACTTGTTTGTAACACATGTAAACAGAAAAGAGAGGCAAAAAACACAAAGTCACAAGTAACACTTGAACTCACATTGCCAACCAACCATTTTCCTTCCTTGCAGTAATCAGTTACATGTAAGTATGAATACTCTAGGTGCTATGGAATTATCAGTGTATGCTGTAACTCTAGTAGTGGCTTGATCAATGCATCTGCAATCATAGTCCTGGTTGAACAGTATTGCAGTCTCTCTAAAGTTGGTACTTCATAAAATTATGTTTAGTACATATATCAATGTTCTCTGTTTGTGACTACTTTATATCCATTTGATTTTCCTCCATAATTCATGTATGTAAATAAAAAATCCATCAGTAGTTGATGTAACCTGATACAATTTCCAAAGTCAAAACATAATCCAGTTGTTTTATGTCCTCCCTGTCAGCAGCCCTGTCTACTTAATCAGTCAAATTTGTCACATTTGCTGGTAATTTCAATTTCCAGCAAATGACACATAGCAGAACTCAAGTAACATTGAGAGGGAACTGCAACTTTTATGTATAGTATTTCTACTGCAGTATTTATGTCTAGCCTTGGAATTGTAGATATTGAACAATTGTTTGCCTATGTACTTTTAGTATTGATGGTTGTCTAGTAATAAAGTCCCCTCTTCTTTGGCCTTCAAGAATTCAAGTTAAAAAGGAGTTTTCACTTTCTTTGGTCCATTTCAAAACAGGTTAATATGCTCGAACATGTGCAAACCAGCTCCAGGAAGTTGGAGCCTAATATGTACATTTTTGTTTTACTTGTAAAATGCGACTACTGAATGTGAACTACTAATGGAAAACACAACCCTCAATTTTAAAACTGTGAATTCAAATCATGGTCTTTTGATGATTGTATTATGGACATGTTTGTGGCCATTAAATGGGAGAAATTAGAATGGATTTTAAACTGGAGAGATATTTTTAAAGGTATCTCTACTAATGGCTCTTCCATGCAAGATGACTTGGTTTAACTTCTCATTCCAGGCTCTGACTTCCTGCTTAAATTAATAAATACCCTACTATAGCTTGCACACAGAGGTCTGCTATAACATTGCGCATAAGTGCATTTATGTCATGTAATTGCATAAAATTGATGCACCTCATGTACGCACAACTTGTGTCTATATTTAGAGTTGCACATATCATGTACAGAAACAGAACAGGAGCTTTAAAGTACAAGAGCAGTAATTGCATGCAAGTCATGCATACTCCTTTAGATTTGAAATATGTTAGCTAAGAGATGTTAATTTTGCACCTGCATAAACCTGGTAGTTTTGTAGTTGATGTTGAAGTTTGCCTAGGGCATACTTATACACGAGATATATGCTTGCACGTACCTTAAGATGTGTGCAACTCAAAATAAAGACATCGGGTGTACGTATCAAGGTCCAAATTTTTCAGAGATTTAAAATCGCAGCAAATTGCGGGAGATAACCAGCGATTTGAATCCCAAAGTTGTATTAAGTAGCGATTTTTTGTCTGAACTTCAAAAACGCTGTTCATCTCTTGCGATTTCAACTCTCCCGTGTTTAGCTGAAAATTGCCATTTGAAAAACAAGAATCCTTTATGATTGGTTGCAGGTTTTACATGCAAAACTCTGGCGATTTTAGATTTACTAACATTATATTATTTTTTTTAAAAAAGTGTCAGGTCCCACCTTTAAGCACTATTAACCGTAGTGCTGCCAACCTACTGCTGGTGGCAAAAATATTGGGAAAATGTTTTCATGGGGCCCCTCTGATTTTCAGTCGGGGCAGATGGCATCATAGCAGGGGGACACGCTGCAGGGTTCCTCCTGTCATAAGGACAAACCAACCTCAGACTGTTCAATGCTGGGCTGGATTCCCTAGGGAGTGGGGTCTGCAAAAAAAAATGTGTGGGCTCCCCCCTCTAGGAATAACCAGTCCAGTGCTGAAAGCACTAGGGCTCTTCCTACAAGCGAATATAGTGTAAAAAAGAAAAAACAGATGCCATTTTTGTTTGTGGAACTACAAGGCACAGCCAGGTGGGGCTGCCTTAAACAGTCTGGGCATGCTAGTGCTTTTACAACTGCAAGCACCAGCATACCCATGGCAGTCAGGTGATGATGACACTTGGATAACCACAAGTGCCAACATGGTCTGACACCCATGCCTTACTGTGACCTGTAGTTCCACAAATAAAAATGTTAAATAATCCACAACTCTCTCGTAAAAAAAACCACAACATTTTAATAAAACTAATAAAACCCCAATAAATACACAAAACACCCTCTTTAATGCCACATCTATTTATTAAAAATAATTAAACCCCATATGCTCACCAATATGAAGTCTTCTTCTTTTGTCAGCAGCTTTTAAACTTGCTTGTAAACCATGTCCATATAAATTTGTATTCCCAAATAAGGTCCATGAAAATGTCCCCAATTTATTTGTACATCCAATAGTCCATGCTTGAAAATATCTTCTGATCTTCGGGTCACATAGATCTCCATATTTGTAATACCATACGTCAATGCTTATAAACAATCTTCTGATCTTTGGGTCAGGAGGACCCCCCATTTTTAATTCCATCTTGATTGAAGTCTTCTTGCTTTCGGTTAGAAGGACCCACGATTTGTAAATTCAAACCGGAACATGCTTGACGTTGAATACTGTGCTTGTATCTAATACAAGCACCCTGCCGCGACTGAAATAAACAGATTCACAAGCTCTATTTAAAGACTAAAGGGTTTCCCATGAAAGCATGGGAATTCCCCTAAGTCTGTAAATAGAGTTAGCGGCTTTTTTTATTTCCTAGGCTGGCTTGTCTAGTGCTGGTTGCGTGAAAATCGGGGGGACTCCAAGCAATTTTTTCCCGATTTTCGCACAACCAGCCATAGGCTGGCAGCACCAAAGTTAAAAGTGCAATTGCTTCTTGTGCTACCATTTACAATTTCGTGGCATCCTTTTGTGGTGGTTGACCTCTTTCCAAGAGTTAGCTTTCAATATTTTTATGTGTAACCTTTTATGAGTGTTGGGGAGATGGAATTTCTTTTAATTAACCTTCACAGTTCAGTTGTCTCTTGTCACGAACTTACCTGTGCTGGCTCCGGCGCCATCCCCACTCGCTCTGCTGTGCGGCGCTTCTGGGTGTTGGCTCACGAGACTTGGTAGTCAGGGCGGTCTTTTCAAATGTAGCCAGCTACATAATCTATGCTCTAACACTTGTTCAGTGTCAGATCAACTTTGTTCCTCTGCATCTGACCTCTGGTTCTACTCCTCAATTTGTGTTCCAGTCTCCTCTCCATGTGTGTTTCCTCAGAGCCCAGTGTATTGAACCTCTGCCTGTCTGACATTTCACTGGCTGATATTTGTGTACGGACATGACTTTTTGACACTGATTTTGCTATTTTCCTTGCCTGCTCTGCCTGCACTTGTACCAAACCTGGCTTGTTGTGACCACTCTGCTGTTCCTGTTTGGCTACTCCGCTGCTTCCACGTGTACCGAGTTTGGCTGCTCTGACTACACTTCACTGATTCCAGTGCATACCTGTTTCTGTATCCACCTCTTCTGTTCACAGTGCTACATCCTGAGACAGTCCAGTGGACTACAACCTGTGAGTTTCCGGCAGCAAAGCCCATCCTGCCTTGTGATGGTTCTTGGTGAATACCAGGGAACTCATTAGACTCCACACCTCTGGTCTACGAGTGTCATCTGGGTTAATACTAGAGTCCAACCTATCTCTTCTCACCAGCAATTGTAACACCTCTTCTGGAGTAATTTGCAAATTGCAATCACATGGGTAATAGACACATCAAAATACATTCTGTGTATTACTGTTACTTCCCAGGTTTCATGGATTAAAATTTTCTTTGTTTGAATACTTTGAAAATAAATTATGTTGCTCTGTTCAAATTTGTAGTGATTTTCACTTGGGCTAGGCACCTAGGTCTTGCAGCCAAACAATCTCTAACAGCCCATATTGGTTTTCTTGCCATTACACAGCTCATAATGTGAAGGCATTATTAATTTCATTGGTAGGTCAATTTTGTAAGTAAGTTGCTGTCCTTAGTGCTTGTATCAGAGTTTCTTTATAAGGTCGGCACATATTGGCATACTTCTTGGCATTTCCACATGAGTGTGTTTATTTCTGCAACTCCATTTTGCTTTGGAGAGTCAGCTTCTCTGTTCTTTTACTCCCCTCCATTATCAATACACAGTAGGGATGCTCAGGCTCGCTTTTGGAAATCCGAGCCTCCCTAAACTTAGGCAATCCGAGTACTGAGCCGACCCGGGTCGGTAATTTTGCGTGTCCTCGGAACTGAAATCGAGGCAAAATGTCATTGGCTCTTCGTCGGATCTCAAAAGTTTTGATTTCCATAAGTACCTGCTTCCATAGAGAACCGGCGCCATTTCACAGACAGACACAGAAGTGGTAACAGCGTTCTTGGTAATCTCCAGTGCCATTTTTCAGCATCATTGCTCACACAGAAACTAGAGGGGTGGAAGTGACCTTAACACTTTCATGTCACATTGCTTTGTGCCATTGCTCATACAGGAACAGGAGGGGTGGCAGTGTCATTGTCACTCTCCAGTCACATTGCTTTGTGCCATTGCTCATACAGAGACAAGGGGAGTGGCAGTGTCCTTGTCACTATCCAGTCACATTGCTCTGTGCTATTGCTCATACAGAAACAGGAGGGGTGGTAGTGTCCCTATCAGTCTCCAGTGGCATCGCTGTGTGCCATTGCTCATACAAAAACAGGAGGGGTGGCAGTGTTCTTCTTATCAGTATCCAGTGGCATAGCTGTGTGCCATTGGTCAAACAGAAACAGGAGGGGTGGCAGTGTCCTTGTCACTCTCCAGTCACATTGCTCTTTGCCATTGCTCGTGCAGAAACAGGAGAGGTGGCAGTGTCCTTGTTACTCTTCAGTCACACTGCTCTTTGCCATTGCTCACACAGAAACAGGAGAGGTGGCAGTGTTCTTCTTATCAGTCTCCAGTGACGTAGCTTTTTGACATTGCTTATACAGAAACGGGGGTGGCAGTTTCCTTTCACTCTTCAGTCACATAGCTGTGTGTCATTGCTCATACAGAAACAGGAGGGGTGGCAGTGTCCTTGTCACTCTCCAGTCACATTGCTCTTTGCCATTGCTCGTGCAGAAACAGGAGAGGTGGCAGTGTCCTTGTTACTCTTCAGTCACACTGCTCTTTGCCATTGCTCACACAGAAACAGGAGAGGTGGCAGTGTTCTTCTTATCAGTCTCCAGTGACGTAGCTTTTTGACATTGCTTATACAGAAACGGGGGTGGCAGTTTCCTTTCACTCTCCAGTCACATTGCTCTGTGTCATTGCTCATACAAAAATAGGAGGGATGGCAGTGTTTTTATCAGTCTCCAGTGCCATTGCTCATACAGAAACAGGGGTAGTAAACAGTGTTCTTGTTATTCTCCAGTGCTATTGCTCAGTGCCATTGCTCACACAGAAACAGAAGGGGTGGCAGTGTTCTTGGCCTTCTCTAGTCTCCAGTGTCCTTGTTCAGGGCCATTGCTTTGCTCACACAGAAACAGAAGGAGTAGCAGTGTTCTTGTCAGTCTCCAATGCCATAGCTCAACGCCATCAATATGACAGCCAGCTGCTGGCACCAGTCATAATGAAACTAATCCTTCTACATCATCTACTAAAGCCTATGCTTAAGGGCATTTAAGTCAGGGAAGCTGAAATCCAAAAAACAAGCTTTTACATTGGTAAAGAAAAAAACACCTATCTAATAAAGGGAAAGTTTACTGTAGAAAAACATGAAATTGCTCACATGCCATTCTACCCATAATATTGACAAGCATACCAGCACAAGACACACCCCCAGTAGCCGGAGCAGCAGCAGCGGGCCTAATGCTCAAGGATTCTTCTGAGGAGTCCTGGATAGGGGAGGAGTCATCTAACCTTAGCAACTTGGATGCATGACTAATTCCGATCACTAGTGAGGATATTGATGATGGTGTTGGGGGTGTAGATTGCAGGTGCAGGGATCTAGCTGAGAGAAGGGAGTTCGCTGATGCTGGACTGCTTGTTGTTATTTTATTAGCATAAGGTTCTGATTTTCCCAAGAGCTTGCCATGAAATCATTTCAAAAGACGTAACATGGTTTAGGTTCCTAGATGGTTAAGGTCCCTACCTCTACTGACTGTGGCTTTACAAACTCTACAAATGGCTAGACAACTGTTATCAGGATTTGAATAAAATGAATTCCACACATAAGAGGTGGAATTTTTAGTCTTATGCCCAGGCATGACAATGACCTTCTTCTTATAATTGGAAAGAACTACTTCTACTGGTGCATAACTTGCCACTATAGAGTTCATTAACAGCACTGTTAGCTTAGCTGCATTAAGCCCATTGGTAGCATGTTTTGTAGGGGTCCAAACAAACCAAGCATTTTAGCCACAAAACTGGCACTCCTTGTCGCTGAAGTGCTTGGTTTGTTAATGTGTGCATGTCCTTTTTAAGATCCAACATAAGGGTCGGTGGGAGGGCCCAAGGACAGTTTTATTTTGCACCACTTTTTTTTTCTGCCACTAGTGTCTGGCATTGTTTCCTAGATGTGTTCTGAACTGTTGTGTATTTGTGCAGTTACTCTGTCGATTAGATTGCAGCTACAGTAGGATACAATTTGCACTGCCACCAACTGAAGCAAGAGGTGGTAACAAGGTGGAATTCAACCCTTTCTATGCTTCAGAGGAGGAACAGCGAATAGCCATCAGTCTTAGTTCATTGGTTTGTTAAACTTTACTTGCTATCCCTCCTGATTCTGTGTGAGTTTGTTAAACCTTTTTAACATATTTCCAAAGGACAATTCCATCTTGTACTGTTTGACATTTTGGCCTTGGTCTATCAGCTTGTGTAACAGTTGACAGTTCAGGGCTCAACAATATTATTAGGTCACCAACTCACATGGTGAACAGTATAATTATGGAGGCTTTTCACATGTGGACACTATTATTTTAGGGCTTGGGATATGGTTAAGGACAAGTCTAGGGACAGAGACATCTGTAATGGTGAATTCAAGCGGGTATCAATTAATATTGTGTGAGGATGATGACAGCAACATCTTACCACTCTAGAGTTCATTGACAGCACTGTTGTGCTTAAGGCAGCTAAGCTATTGGCAGCTTGTTTTGTGTGGGCCCAAACTAACCAAGCACTTCAGCCACAAAACTGACACTCCTTGTCACTGGAGTGCTTGGTTTGTTAAACTGTACATGTCCTTTTTAATATCTAACATAAGGGTGGGTCGGAGGGCACAAGGACAATTCCATCTTGCACCCAGTGTCGGACTGGGGCATGAAGGGCCCACCGGGGGACTGCAACACTAGGGGCCCACCAGAGGGGGTGTTGCCAACCATCATAGAGGCGTGACCAAACACTAGAGGGGGGAGTGGTAAGCCCATGAAGGACAGCTAGCACCATAGCGTGGTATGTACAAAATGCAGTGTGTGTATAAAGAGTACACAGTGTTGACCTGTCCCTTAGATTGGGCAGAACAGTCACCAAAAATCAGGATTGTCCCACTAGACCAGGATTGGCTAACCTGTGGCACTCCTGGTGTTGTGAAACTACAAGCCCCAGCATGCTTTGCCAATATATAGCAGCTTATTGCTGTAAGGGTTTGCTGGGACTTGTAGTTTCACAACACCTGGAGTACCACAGGTTAGCCAAGCCTGCAGTAGACTCAGAACATTTGACAGACTGTCCTACCTATTCTTGTCCCTTTTACCACCTGTGGCTGCTGGTTTCTTTAGTTGTGGCATGTCTGGATCCTGGAATGTTGAGGGCCCTATTTGAAAAAAATAATGGGTACATTTAAAAACGCCAACCATCCCTGCCATTAAATCAACAGCACCCACATTTAATAATTAGGCCTCTCTCCAGCCTCAACATTAAAGTAATAGTGCTCACATTTGATAAATAGATCTATTTCCCTCCAACCAACTCCAACATTAATGTTCTCTGTGCAGCCCCCCCACTATAGTTTAGCATAGGCAGCCCCCCTCACTATAGTTTAGCATAGTTAGCCCCCCTATAGTTTAGTATAGATAGGCAGCCCCCCTATGCCACATAGTAGTGCCCCCTTACAACATTATGCCACACAGTAGTGCCCCCAAGCAACGTTATGCCACACAGTAGTGTCCCCAAACAATGTTGTGCCCCAATGTTATGCCACACAGTAATAACCAAAATTCACATATGCCATGCTATTGTGTCGCCAATTGATATTATGCCCACAGTAGTGCCCCCCAAATCACATATTCCATATGCAATAGTGCCCCCAATTCACGTATGCCATGCAATAGTGCTCTCAAATCACACACACACACTTTATATATGTGTGTATATATATATATATATATATATATATATATACACACATATATATACATATACATACATACACACACCATATATGTATATATACGTGTGTATATATATATATATATATATATATATATATATGTATATATATATATATATATATATATATATATATATATATAAACACACATCTATATATACATATATGGTGTGTGTATGTATATATATACATAGTGGTAGCACAAACAATATAAACAAGTGGTTTAAAGTCTACTTACCCATATGTTGAATGCTGCAGCCTCTCTGCTTCTTCTCCCTTCAGCGGCGGCAGGAACATCATCACAGGAGGAGGGGGCGGGTCACATGATCGCAGCTGCGATCGTATTTGAAAGATGACTGGCTGTCACTGACAGCCAGTCATCTGCAGCAGCGGGGACTGCGGAGAGGACTGCGGGCACCCTGGATGACGTCAACAGGCCTCCAGGTAAGCTCCACCCACGACTAAAAGGGGGTGTGGCTGTAAGGTAGCGGGGCCCACCGGTGGTTTTACCGGTAGCCCGCTGGGCCAGTCCGACACTGCTTGCACCCCTTTTCTTTTCTGCCACTGCAGTTAGGCAATGTTTCCTACATGTGCTATGAACTGCCATGTGTTTGTGCCATTGCTCTGTCGCTTAGTATCCAGCCAGCTCGCTGCAGTCTTTGGCTGGAAGTGGATGAGAATAATATTGTGACCTGTGAGGTGTTCAAAATTGACTGGAAATAACTTAAAATTAGTGTTATTGAAGTTAAATAATAATGTAGGAACAAAAAAGATCCAAAACCAAAACATGCGAGGGCGGATTTGCCAAAACCAAAACATGAAGTTAATACAGATCCAAAACCAACATTTCTAATACATAGTAGAAGAATTTAAATGATCTATTATTTTATTTATTATTTACATTACGCAGCTCTGAGATTTTCTAGCATCTCAGTGTTGTGTTTAATTAGATATGCTTTTTTTGCGTGTGTGGAGTAGTTATCTATGAAAGTCACAAAGTACTTTGCAGCTCTAATGGAAGTTACCTCTGCTCTACCTTGCTTTAAGTAGCAGTACCCTTGTGGCTTTTGCTTTTTACAGTACAGTAGATTATAAAAGCCATTTTAATGAGCATTTTAAGTAGATATGACAGGGATTAAGTATTTATTTACCCAATTTGGTACGTGAGATAACAACTCCTCTTTCAGTAATAGAGTCGCTTACCTTCGAGATGTGAAACTGTTTCCTTTTACCCATAGCTGATATGAGAAATTTAGATCATAGCAGACAATTATCTACCAACTTTATTCTGAGTTCCCAGAGGGAGATTCTGCAACCCAGTGATAGCAAGAGGAGCTGAAGATGTTGTTCCGAGTTGAGATCCAGAGTTGGCCTGAGTTCTGATACTGATGGCAATAGGAGAGCTAAAGATAGTTGACAGTACATGATGCTGTTAGACTGACATATCAGGGATGAGTGGTATGAGCATTGGGGTTCACTCTGAGAGAACTTCTGCAGGAGCATGTGATCTGAGTCTGCCCACCTGAGAGTCCTGAGCATGACAGATAGAGCAGAGAGTTAGAATCCTGTGTTGTGTGAGAGCTGGAGAGGACAACAAAGCCCAGTATTGCAGAGATCAGGAACCCAAATTGATGAACAGCTTTCTTTTCCTACTGTGAGTTTTTCATGTGGTTTTATTCAACAATATATTCACCTTTGATAGATTCCAAAGATTATTCTGATTGTGGCCCAGGTAAAGTGGCATCAATTCAGAAAAGCTGCACGTTAATATAGTTACTATATTGCTACCATTAATGATCTCTCTGATTGCTCTCAACTGCTCTAAAATGTCTAAATTTTAGTTTAGAAGCTCTTGCATTTCTTGATGCTTTCACATCTATGCTGAATAATTGCATAGCAGTTACATTTTACTATTTAAATCAAATTTATAATGAAATGTCTGCAGTGTTTTCCGCATATGTTTTGATGGTTTTCCTTCACTAGTAAGTAGATTACTACTTTAGCCTGCATGTTTTTCTTCTATCCAGGTGTACATGGTTGCTTTCTGGTCTGTGTGTGCTGAGTACTTCTCACAGGTGATCTTTACATAAAAAGCATTTCCACTTTGACCTACCATAGCTGGAAATTATTTTTAATCATTGCTATGCCTGATTTAAACTCCAGGGGGTAAATGTATCAAGCTGAGAGTTTTCCAGCGGGTTTGAAAAACCAATCAGATTCTAGCTATCATTTATTTAGTACATTCTACAAAATGATAGCTAGAATCTGAATGGTTGCTATAGGCAATATCTCCACTTTTTCAAACTCGCTGGAAAACTCTCAGCTTGATACATCTACCCCCAGATTGGCAGCCATTTATCATGTAGTCAACTTCATTTTGTGTTTCCAAAAATTTTGAGTATCAGATTACAATAACGATGTAGATTTGGTCAAGGTTCAGGTTCTTTGTAAATGAGGACAGATGGACATACTTGGGCAAAAATTACACTTGTATGCAGTATATACAGTATAAACATTATAGCATGATTTGTCTGAAACACACCTAAACAGACGAACAAAATCTGGGAGCATAACTAGAGATGCTCAAACCATTTTGACAATGGTTCTCAAACTTTAAAAGATTTGACCATGGTATGAGCCTGTTCAAATAGGGTAGAGGTTGTCCAACGTTCATCAAACCTGTTTGACACTTAAGCATGTTCGACCTCTCAAAATTGAATTTGCTCAACGTATGTGTAAGATCGAATATCTACATGGCTTAAACACATTTAATGAATTTGTCATGTGTAGCACATAGCACATTCAGAGGAAACATACAATAGCTATATCCCAATTTATATTCAGTTGATGGAGAACTTAGAAATGTAGGTCAAACAGCAAACAAGCTGGCCTCCAATCATGTGCAACCACAAACAATTTTGAGACCTTTAAACATACCCAGTTCAATTGAATTTTACAGGTGCTTGAATAGTTTGAGCATCTCTAATCCCAACAAATGAACAGGAAGGAATAATCACAGAGTCTTCAGCTCACATTCTTTCCTTGCAGTATCCAGTTATATGTAATTATAAAATTTGAAATTCTGATGCTGTGGAATCATCTATAGAAATAATTTAGTATCATAGCATTTAGTTGCAAACTTTGCATTAAACTAGATCAAACAATAACCAATTAGCTTTTATCTGTCTAGTGCATATAAGACAATGCAAGCAAGTGCCTGGTGGTTCAGTGCAAGTTTTTACACTGTTAATGAATTTGCTATTTTGTATATTGTCACTGTTGTCACTTGTTGTAACAGTTGTCACTGTGCAGTACAAAAATAGATAAAGTACTTGGTGGCATTATCTCTCACTACAACAGTTCTCTGACATTCAAAATTGTTAGGGACCTTTAAGACTTG
This sequence comes from Mixophyes fleayi, assembly GCF_038048845.1. Classification (NCBI taxonomy): domain Eukaryota; kingdom Metazoa; phylum Chordata; class Amphibia; order Anura; family Limnodynastidae; genus Mixophyes; species Mixophyes fleayi. Next base: position 83,821,713 of record NC_134404.1, read on the forward strand.
TTCAAAACTGCAGAATTAAAGGACATATTCCCTGGACAGTATATGATTGGCCAATGACCAAGTCACAAATAACTGGTAAGTAAATAAGGACAAGTAAAACTTAAGTTGCAACTACAGATGAGCAACAGGAGTTGTTTTTTATACCTAGTATGGTTGTTCTAGCACTTGTTCCACTCAGTTTTATTGACTAGGACAGACTGAGAATAGTGAAGCTGTAACTGCTCTTGTATGGACTGAAATTATCCTCTGCAGGTTGTTTCTTCAAATGACTGCTCTGTGGCAGAAGAGTTGTTTACAAAGAATAAACCAGAGCCTTAACGTGTTAGAGGGTGAATGTATTGGACCCACGGTTACAGTGCAACTGTTGCTCTAAACTCTGCAGTATCATTGCTTTTCTGAGGAGAAGAAGGCCTGATAGTGGAGCTTCTGCCACCAATGTGAGAGGCATCTTAGCAACAAATATCATGGGTGACCTCACGGCTTCAAATAAGTGCCATGGATAGGATAGAAAAGTTGCTGTTAATGACAGTCACTCTTTTGCTACCATTACAGGTGTAACATACTGCATACAAACTGCACCTAGGCATTTCTTCCGATTTTCAAATGTTTGTTTACACCTACAGCATGAGTTTGTGGTTACTTGTATGCAACAACATAGTGAGATGGGTGAATGATCATTGTAAGTTGGGTCCACCTCTCACTTTGTACTTTTGGAGAGGCACCGAACAGTTTTTCTGGTGGAATCAGTAGTGGGGGCAGCAGACTCACCTGTACTTGAGCAGAGAAGTGTAGTTTTCTTCTCAGAGTAAGAAAGTCAACGTGGTCATAGGTCCTAAAAACTGTTACGACCCAATATGCTTAATCAGGGGCGGGCTGGGCCGGACAAAAAAAGATGGTTTTGGGCTAGTCCCTAGTCTGTACTAGGTGGCTGGCCCCTCCCCCAGGACCAGCCACCTTCTCCAATTGGCCGCGGATCCTAACGATCTGTCCCCCCTCCCTCCCTTCTACTATGCGATATGCTCTCTATTACTGTCACTTGTGACGCGCACCACGTGACAGGTGCCATCCCATATGTGAAGAGACTACACAGCTCGCGGGCGGATCGAGCTAGGTAAGTAGTAAGTGTGTGTGTGTGTGTGTGTGTCAGCCACTAAAAATGTAGTGTCTGTCAGTCACTAAATGAATGTAGTGTGTGTCAGTTACTAAATTAATGTAGTGTGTATCAGCCACTAAATTAATGTCGTGTTTGTCAGTCACTGAATGAATGTAGTGTGTGTTTGTCTCAGTATACTAAATGCATGCAGTGGGTGTGTGTGTGGGTGCCACTAAATGGATGTAGTGTGTCAAAGGGCCAGTATACTAAATGTGCATGTGGGGGTCACTAAGAAAATGTAGTGTATGTGTGGGGGCCACTAAGTGAATGTGGTGTGCGTGTTGGGGCCACTAAGTGAATGTAGTGTGTGAGTGGGGGCCATTATGTGAATGTAGTGTTTCAGTGGGGTCCACTAAATGAATGTAGTGCACATGAAGGAGCCACTAAATGAATGTAGTGTGTGTGAGGGGGCCAGTACACTAAATTAATGTGTGTGTGTGTGTGCCTCAGTATACTAAATGAATGTAGTGTGTGCGTGTGGGGGCCACTAAATGAATGTAGTGTGTGCGTGTGTGGGCCACTAAATGAATGTAGTGTGTGCGTGTGGGGGCCACTAAATGAATGTAGTGTGTGCGTGTGTGGGCCACTAAATGAATGTAGTGGGTGTGTGTGTGTGGCCACTAAATGAATGTAGTGTGTGGGGGGGGGCACTAAATGAATGTAGTGTGTGAGAGGGGGCCAGTAAATGAATGTAGTGTGTGTGTGATGGAGAGGGTCTTAATTTAACCGTGGAGTGCAGGTGGGGGGGGGGGATTATTGTGCTGCTTTATTTGTGGAGTGCTGGTGGTGCAATTTAATTGAATAGTGGGGCCTTTAAATTTATAATGGGGTAATTGGACCTTTCATTTAATGCTGGGGTGGTTTGGGAGCTATTTATTGATTGTGGGCTGTTTGTGGAAAATTAGGTCTATTTATTAAATGTGATTATGTATTATTTAATGCCTCTGATTGTTGTGGAAAATGGTAATATTTGTTAAATGTAAATGCTATTTAAATTCTTACTGGGGCTGTTTGGAGGGAGGGAAATAGGTTTATATATTAACTGTGTTTGCTATCTAATGTCAGGGTTGGTTGGAGGGAAAGAGATCTATTTAGCAAATTTGAATATTATTTTAATGTTGTGGCTGGAGGGAGGTCTAATTATAAAACGTAGGTGCTATTGATTTAACACTGGGACTGGTTGGAGTTTTCTAAAAAAAAAATCCAAATAGGGTGTCCAATATTCCAGGATCCAGACAACCAGCAAATGAGCTGAAGTAACCATCAGCCACAGGTGGTGAAAGTGACAAGAACAGGTAGGAGAGAGCAGAACAGTCTACCAACTGTCCTGAATCTGGTGGGACAGTCCCGAATTTGGGTGGCTGTTTCATTTAGGACAGTTGGGAGGTATGTCCCGCTTCACCGTGTACTGCTCGTGAAGGCAGAACTGTGTGCGCATAACAGTAGTGCACACAGCATTGCCTGTGTATTTGACTAAAATGATAACCATGCTACATCATAGGGAGTTACCCTGTCTAAAGTGCCAAGGCCCCAAAGAACCTTAATTCAGCTCTGGGCCTGGGCATAAAAATACATATATGGATTAAGCAACACTAAAATAGCATCTTTTTATATAGATAAATATATATTGTACCAAAAACCAACCTTTAAGGATGGACCGCTACTTATGGTCCAATGCTGTGTGCTTGCCCCCCGGGCTAAAGTCTGCCAGCCCTCTCCTGATCCCACCTAATGTGTAGTCAGCTGTCAGATAAACATCATCATAGAGAAACTCAGAGTCATCTGCTAGTTATTCATCATCATTATCAGCAACTATTTATATAGCTTCACAAATTCTGCTGCTGTGTACTCAATCACATCAGTCCCTGCCCCATTGGAGCTTACAGTATAAATTACCTAAGGCACACACAGATCGAGAGACACTGTTACGGCCAGTAGCAGATAAGATTGCAGAACAGGGTTTAGTGGTCTTCACCTATAGTAGCCGCCTTACCCGTAGAGCTTGTTATGCTCACAGGTATTCAGATGCCTCCAGATCTTAAACTCAGCGTAGTGTAAGCTTATGAATATCTCCGCAGCGAGGTGCAGGAGGTGGAGACAGGAGATAACCATGGTCAGGAACAAGTCAGAGTCCACAAATAGAAGCAGGCAGAGAAGTAAGGTTTAGGCAAAGGTCAGGGCTAGCAGAAAGCAAGGATATCTGAGTCACAAGCAAAAGGTCAGGGACGCCAGCAATAAATCACAGTCCAGGAAACAAGCTCAAGGTCATACACAGAAAATCAATCCAGGAATCAGCACAATACACAGGAGTTCAGCAACCAGGAACTGAACGCTATAACCGGGAGGGAGACCAAGCATTCCCTGCCTTATATACATAGAAGGGCCGATCAGGAATCAGGGGGCACAGCAGGATAAATCAGCTTAAGAAGGCTGTTAATAAATTTTTACAGTTTGTGCACGTACCCGGCTGCCCCTCAAGCCGGGACGCGTCATCTTGACAGCAAGGTGTCCTGCCATTGCCTTAGCGACAACCTGGCCAAAATCGGAAGCGATGTCCCGGTCATCACGGAGCCAGTTGAGACGCAGCCAGCCTGTAACAGCAAGTTGCAGCGGCTTGAGGCACCGCTGTGGTTCATAAAACCTACTAGTATGTTTTTAGAGTGTGAAAGAAAACCAAAGCACCTGGAAGAAGCCCACGCAAACACAGGGAGAACATAGAAACTCTGCACAGATGGTCAGGAATCAAACTCATAACCCTAGTGCTGTGAGGCAGAAGTGCTAACCATTAAGGCACCATGCCACTTTATTCTTAAAGTGTGATTTGCTGTACATGGGAAGACACACAGCCATCATCCTTGCACAAAATCCTGTTAGCTTCATATTTAGTATGATGAAACAGGACAGAATATGTACAACAAAACTATCTGGTAATGTCTCAGCCACCTAGTACAACAGGGTAATGCTAAACACCAACTTTGGACATTTATTGCCACACCACAAGAACCTGGATTAGGTTCTCTAACACTAGGCTGGGCGCTATGTCTCCTCCTAAATTACAGATTTCTATGCTTAAAAATTGTCAGTTTACTTCTGATATAAATCATATTACTTATATGATAATCTAACAATTTATATTGTTTTATTATCACAAATAATAGATGCATGCTCATATTTGTTGCATATCATAGTTAGAAAAATATTTGCTTCTGTAACTCATAAGGGGACTCAGTACTTGTAAATAATTTCTGATAGGAAATTTAATTTATCCAGTAACCCTGGCTTATACAACCTATGTTGTGCCCTTTCTTACTTTCACAACGTATTGCATGTAGAAGAAGATTCAAGATTGTAAAGAAGTTACAATCACACTGGCAGGATATATAGCCCTATTTTTACTTTAGGGTACTGGGATATTTCCATATACACTATTTCCATTTGTCAGCTAAGGAGTCAATTGGTTATGATGTTGCAGCCACCAATAAGTAGTAATAGTAAATATATAATTTAGCAAAACTTAAAAAATCTAAAATTTATTTAATGCCAGCTGAATTCTTAGTACACGAGGCAGCTTTAAGAAATTATTGGGCACAGGGCAATGACTGCATTAGGGGACCTCAGTCCGCTTTTCAAAACACCAGGGGTAACTTGAGACTGTATCCCAAATGTAGCATGTAGCAGGTTTTCTTGGGAGAAAAGATGACTCCATTGGTAACAGTTACATTTATAATTTGAGGAGCAATAACAAAGATCTTTTAGGACTTTTAGAATAGGAAGCTTACGGTTGGGTTTGTTTTTATTGTTAGGGCTGGTATTGGGGCTGGGCCAAGTATAGGATTAAATCTTCATGAAAGCTTAGATTTAGGACCTCAAATGTTAAGCCAATATAAGTGTCAGTATTGTATTTTTACACTTTATATTTCAGTTAAAAGGAGACTCACCCTTTTAAAGGGTTTCTGGTCATCCTAAGACACCAAGGTGCTGAGATTGAAGCTTTCCAACCTAGGCTCTATTACTAAGAAGTAATCTGTCATGGTAAGCCCAGAACACTTAGGCAGGAGTATTTGTTTTCTAAAAATGACTTGCAAGTTGGTGGGAAATCATACAGGTGGAATTAGTGCTTTGAATAAACATACAGGTACATCAAACTATCCTTTTAAAAACTAAATGAGAAATTAGTTTTGTCTTACTGCCAAATTCTATGTTTCTATGTAACAGGAAAGTAGACTTTTGCATGGTTATGGTTTAGCATAACTAAAAGTATTGATGTCAAGTATTATCGCAAGGTGATAGAGAGCAGATTGGTGATAATTGCATGCATGAACTGAAAAATTCAACAATTTATTGTGGATCTATTGGCAGGGCCCTGGGCTAATGGGGCCTCCATTCCCCTGTGAGGCCCCCCCTGTTAGCCACTCCCCCATGAGGTCCCCCCTGTGAGCCGCCCACCCCATGAGGTCCCCCCTGTGAGCTCCCCACTGAGTAGATCTCGTGACACTCTCACGAGATCTTCTCAGTAAGGAGATTACTGAGCGCGTGGAAGGACTATAGTGACAGGCTCAGCAGCATTGATCTGGCCGGGGGCGCCCCCGCTCCCGGCCCGATCAATAATGCTGCTGAGCACTGTCAAGGGCCCCCTGTATGCCTGAGGCCCCTGGGCTGTAGCCCAGTTAGACCTCAGGTTAATCGGGCCCTGTCTATTGGTACTAGAAGGGGCTATACTTACTACTACCTGAATATAGCATTTATGTCTGATATTTTGTATATGCTTGGATAGAATTCACTAGGATGGTAAGCGGAGAGATTATTTGTGCTCATATGTTGCAGAAATAATTTTTGTTGACATTTTCCTGAGTTAAAGTGTTCAGTGTAAATCCAATGACCTGTACCTGCTGGTATTTGGAAGTCATGCCTTTAGCAAGGTGAGCCACATACGCTATTTGGAACAGTTATCTGTTTAGTCTGGTTAGAATAAAATACCATATTTTGTATCATATCCAATGTATAATTTTGATTAATACTTTTGAAGTGTAATTGATCTGTAATTGTGATTGCAATACATTAGTTAAGTGTTACAATGGTCTAATTTAGAGTCAAATAAGAAATTGCAATTTTGGCAATGTGTGTTTCTGTTTAGATTGTCTTGTATATGTTCTCCAGGAAACAATCTCATAGACAATCTGCCAACTGCAGTTTGATTGATATATCCTATCTTAGTATTATACACTTTTAACAATTTTGATAAAGGTGACAGAAATGTCAAATGAATATTTATACATCTAAACTCTCTCTCTCTCTCTCTCTCTCTCACTACAAGGTAATCTTTTTGTCATATTCCTGTTAATAACCACTTGCAATGCAATCAAATGTTTTATTATCAACAATAAAGTTCAATGACTAGATTAGAATATGCTCTGAAGGCTGTGCGTGCCATAGCGAGAATATTAGTGTCATTCTAACCATTAACTTATATTCCTTCATTTGAGTCTAGGAGCATAAACTGGCTTATGGTTCATTGTACTATTGTACCTGAAGGAAGTAATGAGAATGTAAAAAGTAAAGCAGAGAATAGGACACAGGACCATTGCATTTGTTTCTATGATATTATATTATTGCATTGAATTCCTAATACGGCCCCTAATGGTAGCCTAAAGCAAATCATTTATCTCTACTGTCTGTAGAGGGGAACCTTATACTGCGCAGGTCATCCAACCACTTTAATAGTTCACAATGTAATTCAAATACATACTGTGCATATGCAGCAATGTAATCACTTGGCTAGTATGTATGTCTGAAGGTTCCTGTCTATAATTGCATCCATCACAGTAATTTTCTTCTTCTTCGTGTATTGTTTGTCGTTAAAGAAAATAGCAAATTTTAAAGGACCACTAGTATAATTTGTGATGGAAGCATGTTCTGTGTGCATTAGACTTTGGTTTGTAAGCCTATGGAGAATGGCTAATGAGAGAACATAATAGCTTATACTGAGGACCATTTATATTTAAATGTTAAACTCTTTTGGTAAAGGAACTTTTACCTATGTATTTGGAAGTATTGTAAGATGTATTTTCTTATTGGATGAACTTTTCTACTAATTTAGTGACCCTTTAAAGAAGAAGTCCACCCAAGGCAAATTTCCCACAGACACCTCCTCTCTTACCAACAAGCAGAAATCTGGGGTTGGAAGTCGCACCTATGACCCCACAGTTTGTCATATATACTCAACCCCAGGTCTTCATCTCCCTGGCTACTACTGATCCATGCAATTATTATTCTTTATTTATAAAGCTATGATTTACTATGGGTGTCATGAAATAAACACATTTCATACAATGACATGAAGCAGAAGGTAAAAATGTCCCTGTTCAATTGATCTTGATACATAAGGTATCGGAATAAGAAAATAAAACATATAATCATCATTTAATGTTATGACAACTGTCCAATAAATTGCAATCATCCTGCATTGAGTCATGATTAGCCTTAAACTTGTCTAGGAATCTCCTGTACTGTGGTTTCCCCATGTTCTACTAATGGAGAGGGAGCCAGAGGGCTTTACCCTTGGTGGCAGGGGCAGGCTGGTCTGGAGGGCAGGGGGGCTTCTGCCCCCTGGGCCAGTCCCATACTGCGCTACCTTGGGCTGGGTCACTGGGCCACCTGCATTTTTGTTCCTTTAAAATGTTTCTAATAGGCTGCTGAGTCAAGTCTTGCCCCCAGGCTCAAATTTGCTAAGTTATGAATATATAATATAAATACAATGTTTCTTTTGTTACCGCCAATGATGAGATAAAACAAATACAGGTAACTGAATGGTCTTTTTCGTGCTGTTCACCTTAGATACATAGGGAGTAGACTTTAGAACAGCATGAGCCACATTTAACCCCTTTTCACTTTGATCGCAAAAGTGTGATATTTTGATGGCATTTGGATAGCAATGAGCTTTATCTTGACATATAATACATAAATAGTGAGTATGACAAAAAAAAGACACAAGTCTGCAAATAACAAGCGTTCCACAATATTGTGTTGATCCAGAGGAAGGCAAAACAACACACAGAAAAATGACAATCAACCCTCAGAGGGGAAAAATATTCCATCCTGACCTCATAAAGGCAGTCAGATAAATTATCTGGATTGATCCCATCTATTATACTTTTTTATTTAATATAGCTATAGATCGCATTTCTTCTAAGGAAGCCACCTAAATCATGTTTAACGACTACTAAATATTAAAATTAGTTAGGAGATATTGATGTCCCTTTTTCACATTCAAGCATTTGCCTTCATACATCGATATAAACTGTTGTATGAATAAAACATATTCTATACATTACTTTAAGCTCAACACATTAGTAATTATTTGCACTATTCTAACACCTGGTTATAAACCAAGTGTTCTACATTTGTCATTGACAGACAGCACTAACATGTTATGTTGAGTCCTTCGTAAATTCGCTAGCTTTGCATCTAATTATAATCCTGATTGACTCACTTGGGTCTTTGTTTCTGAAATTCTTTCTGTTGGCACCAAAACCAGCATGCGTTGCAGGTGCAGTGAAGTAAATCTAAGGCTAAAAACAGCCTACGAGGCAAAGACTTCTGCTTTGAGCTTTGAAGATTTTATTAAAAAACACATTAAAAATTCCCTTTCTCTCAGATTACGTTCTGATGAATTCGGTGCTGGCAGTAATATGTTACCTTTGTGAAAGTTCCGGTATCTGGCGACAGAAAAACAGGAGTGAAATCTTTATTGTGCTGTATGAGAGCGTGCGAGTGTGACAGGACTAGTGGGGGGAAAAATCATAACAACATTTAGATTAAACAGAATTGTAAGCCTGAAGAACATATCTGGCCTCTACTTTGTTGCAAATAAAAAGAAAAACGCAGCTATATTTAAAGTCTTATCTATCATACAGCTCACAAAAGGTAAAGATGTTGCCACATGTTAATTTAGTTAAGATAAAAATGTGGTGGTCTTGCAGTATTTTGCCATCACTATTTTTAGGTGATCTTGGATATGTTTCTATGGAAAAACTCACACAATGTACTATTCTGTAGTAATAAAAAGCGTTTAACTTACAGCGCATAAATTCTAAACATTCATAATTATCTTTTAATAATGTAACTGACATGTTTGTCAACCAGTATTTTAACACAATTTTTTTTTGTAACTCACAAATTTTTCCCTTGTTCTGTACATTGTATTTAGTTCTCTAACCTTAATAGATATACATAGAACTTCCCCTAATCTGTCCTCTTTCAAACGAACATTAAAAACCCACCTTTTCCTTAAAGTCTTCCAGTCTAATGCCTAAACTCCCACCGGTCAGCTACCTCTCTTTCTCATCCCTTCTTCCCTTCTCCCCCTTCCTCCCGTCTCTCTCCGTCTCATCCATGTGTCTGTCTGTCTTCCCCTCCCTTTAGATTGTTCGCTCCTTTGAGCAGGGCTCTCCTACCTTCTGTTTCCATCACTTTTAACTGCGCTCTCCAGCTACTCAGCTCACCTACTCTCAGTCCCTCTGCCCTCTGTCTCCTCTCGCTTCTCTCCGCTCCCCTCAGTGACTCTCAACCTGTCATCCGTGCCCACCCTCTTGGGCCATAGTTACCTGCCTGTACTCACTTCCCCCCCCCCTCCTTCTCTTTCATGCTGTGCCTGAGCCCCCAGAGTTATAGTGCTTACTGTTACTTGTACTGTGCTGTTTCACCTTGTACTGTGCCATTGTTTGTCTTTGTACGGCGCTACGGATACTTTGTGGCGCCCTATAAATAAAAATTAATAATAATAATAATAATAATAATAATAATACATGGATAACTGCACAGTGCAACTTCATTTGTTCTGGGTGCCAGATCCTTCTCTTAATATCTGTTCTTATTCTGCATGATAACACTTCTTCTGATTTATATGCTCAACACAGTTCCTAGTATTTGTTTCTAATCTACAGTATACTGTACATATAGACAACTACACTACTCTTGTTCTCTGTACTGGATGTACTTCCCAGTATTTATTATTCTGTACGTATAGCCAATTGAGTAAGGCAATTCATCTTGTTCTTTATACCAAATTAAATTATATTTGTCTTTTTGTAAATACTGCATAATTTAATTAAATATAGTAAGCTAAACATTTGAAATGCAAAAAAAGTAGCATTTTTTTCGGTATGTATCTGATATCTGCCAGTGCATTTTGACAACTTAATAGCTGGAGTTCTGGGTATAAAGCTTCATAATGTATTATGTCTCTGCCCTTAGTTTGTGATCCCTGGCATGTCTAATAAGTTGTCTGAGCTTCCTTGTGACACTTTTTTTGGCTTGTTTATTGTTAGAGTTGAAAAGCTAGAGATTGATCTTCAGTTCACTAGGAGTTCATTTATGCCAACATTCGTAAATGTCTCACTAAAATAGGTCACATTCCCAATCTGCTCAAACCATGGCCATGTTCATCTACATCCATTTAAATCAATGCCATCATCTTATTCAGTGACACCTGTTTTTGTGACCATGACATAATAACTGAAACTGACCTGTAGACTCATTGCAAGTAGGATAGATATAGTCAATCAAGATTCAGGGTCAAATTTTTGGTCTTACAATACATATCACAATCCGATAAACAAGCCTATGTATAGTTTTACAAATAAGTGTATCATAGCACAGAAAATGTATGTAGTAGTATGAGCTATGGAATTAAATGTGATGACACATTGCCTAGAAGCTGGCAGTGAATTACATAATATATTATTTTTATGATAGAATTGCCACCTGTCAAGTTTTTGGATTTAACAAACATGAAAACTGTACATGCTAAATGGTAGATTTCTCAAAACCTTCTAAAAAGGAAAGATGACGTTGTTGTCCAAAGCAGCCAATCACATTGTAGCTCTAATTTATCTAGTCCATTCTAGAAAATGATAGATACAATGAGATTTAGAGCATAATATGTTCTGATAGCGGTGTAAATCGCCAGAGAGTGTAAGATTTATTTACTAACTGCAAAACAGGTGGACATACTGTTATTTAATATGTGGACATATTTGACTTCTGAGCAAATTACAAGGAATGAGCTCATTTTCAACTTTGGGAACTACTACTTTGCAAATGCTCTGGGCAATTTCCACCAAGAGGTCCAAGATTGGAATGTGTATGCCAGAACATAGCCCCAATGTTCTTTCACTCTCAACTTAGTCAAGACTAAGTCAAGACATAAATAAGTCTGTGAGGAATATTATTTAATGAGAAAAGGTAAAACTTGGAATTGATTTAGAGTGTGGCTCAAAAGTGATATCGTTGGCCAAACCACTGAACCTAAAGTGATAGTAGGCAAGACTTTAACGTTTATACTTTTGTCAGTTTGTCAGTGTTGCAGCCAGCCAAGTGTCTGGGATATTGTGATCCCTAATACTCCCTCTAAGCATATATTTCATATTAAAGCCAGAATTAATAAAGGAGTTTATTGTGTAAATGGATGGATTCTTTATGCTTAATGTAGATGTAATGCAGCAAAATGGGGTTTACGTTACACATGCAGCGGGTCCGGCCATCGCCGCCTTAAAACTGGCAATCTCCATTTTAAGTAACAAGAATGTCATTGCCTGTATTTTCTACAGCCGCAATTTGTAGCAGACGTGTATCAGGCGTGTCGGGAATGTTGCCTGTCCCTTATATGGTAGGTCTGTATTTCTTCCTTGTTCCCCTAATAGTAATCTGCATTTTTAGCTCAGTATTACTAGTGTCTGAATTATTGGCAGCGGAAAAACGTACCCCACCCGAGTGCAGGCCACTCCTTGGCTCATGAATCATACACCAATTTAGAAATCAGCTTTGCCTGCCGTAGTATTTCTGGTATGCCTAGTACACTGGGCTGAATTAATGTGTTGGCCACTGGCAAGGCTGTCTTGAGTTTCCTTTACATCAGGCGCTGTGCTGGGCTACTCCCCATGCCCTCTGTTGGTGTGTTCATCCAATGTAATATGGCCTTCCAAGAGTCTGTATTGTCATTGCTAGCTTTTTGCACAGATTCTTCACTATCTTGACAGTTGATTAAGTTTTAGCATTCAATTTTGGGTAGCAAAGAGATGATTTGACATGCTCAAACTCCCATTCAGAGGCAAGCCATCTAAATTCCTCTCATGCACATTGTCTCTAATCACTCAATTGTGCTGGTCATGACACACAATTTGTTCCTTGCAGCACTTGACTGTAGTCTCTGCAGACATGTTTCGGAGTAGCTCAATTATCCAAAAATCAGAGCAGTGGCCAACTATCAACAGAAATTCCTTGCCCACCTAGGGGAATACATCGATGCTGACAATCTGCAATGGATGCTTTGAAATTTCATGTGACATGATGGTTCCTGTCCTATGTGCATTTGTGTATTCTTTACATGCTGAATAGTTGTTAACAAAATATTTGATTTCACTTTGCATGTTACGCCACTACAATGTATCTTTGCTTGTGTATAACATGCATCTACACCAATGTGGTTTAAATATATGTGTTCTAGCATCTCTGATCTTAAATATTTTGGTATTGTGACACTTTGCCACTTGGTGTCTCATCTTTGAAATCTGGCCATCTTGGATTTTAGAGTCTGCAGACTCTTTTCATGGGGGTACTGGCGTTGGCTGGAGTAAATATGATCTTTTCCTGAGACTTTATTTCCTTTAATTCAATTTTATCCTAGCTGCTCAGCCTCCTGTCAACCAGTTGAGATTTCCTGAGATATCACAGAACCACGAAGAATGTGAGGGGTTTATTTTTGAATATTACTGAGGATATTGATATAAACTTAAAAAAAAGAGTTTCCAAGAGGTTTTAGCTATTACATCCTGTGCCATAAATTGCCTGTATTACATTATCCAGGCGTGGGGTCCGGGTATTCCATAGTAAAAGACGTCATTTCAGAGTGTAGGTGTTTAGCCATTCATTTCAAATTGGAAATTCCATCCCAGCACCTCTAAATTTCCACTTCAACCACTGGATCTTAGTGTAAACAGTGATCTGCCCACATGTGATTGTATAAGTGAGGTAAGGGCTGCTTGTGGCATTGTCATGATGTGAAGATGGTAATTGAGGAAAGAAAGAAAGCTGTTGACTGAAAGTCAGATACTGAAAAGAACAGGGTCCCCCAACAGCGCAGAGCACTAATGCAAGGTTTCTGATGCAGGAAGTTAGTGGTGTCAAATTCACTTCTATATGCAATATAATGCAAAAATGCATATATTGGCAGGAAGCTCAGAGCATGATGTTCTGAATGAGGCAAGACTCTAACAGGCAGTGTAGAATAGAACAGGTTATTACGGTCTCTTCTCTTGTAGATAACACGTCGGTCATAAAATTTTTCAGTGTGTACCTAGCCTAAGGCTGGGATTTACTGTGCCATAAAACTAAAAATCACAAGTGTGGGGTTTGGGCAGAAAAAAATACAGGCAATTAGGCAAGACCACATGCTAAAACTCTGTGGGCATGAAACATCTGATTTCTTTAAAAATGAATAATTATAAAATGGGGCAATGTGTCACTCCTCTCAATTCCTTAGCCAGTTCCAGCCCTAGAGAGTCTGGGCTCCACTAAAACAGGGGACCACAAGTGTGGGGGCTGCAAAAAATAACCACCACCCGATGTAACTAGCCCCTGTCAGAAAACCACTGGGGCTCTTCCTAACCCCATTGCCAGGGAAATTAATCCATTTGGGACCCCTGATTTGGCAACTTTGCAAGCTCAGTTGTCCAATTATAATGGGCTGGTTTCCCTGTAAAAATAAGTAAATATGTAAAAAGTAAAAAAACACAGATACAATTGTAAAAAATATTAATTGCATAAAACACTCTCCCAAGCCTCTTGATAACCATTTTATTCAAAGGTTAAAAATGTATTTCTTTTATCTTGAACAGGCATAATATAATTTTGTAATATAAAGGTTTACAAACCCCTTTCTCTTCTTTCTTGATACACCTTATTTCAATGGGATGCAAAACAGGAATAATGACCTTGGTGAACACTATTAGAATGGCTGGGGAGTATCCTCTGTCTGTGTCTCACCCACCAAATGTGGCCATTAGCAGTGCGGCTGCAGGTGAAGCAATCCACTTTTTTTAGAACCCTGTCTTGGCAGGGCTATCGATGGTGAAGGCTGTGCGGCACATATAAACACATATATATGTTTTATTTACTGTTATTTATTTTGGTGTAATTGTCTCTTTTTAGTATTAAGCTATATACATTTATCACATAATCAATTGAGGATATTGATGTATAACAATTATATATTTATGAAATATATTTGCTGTAACTGAAATCAGAAAACATGAAATGCCTCTTGATTAATGAATATCTCTTACACCTTTTATGTTCTTTAGGTGAAAACATTAAATGAAAACTCAATAATTGGGAAGATCTCTAAATACTGGTCAGGATTTGTAAATGATGTTTTTACCAATGCTGATAACTTTGGGATAGAATTTCCAGTGGACCTTGATGTAAAGCTGAAAGCTGCTTTAATTGGCACCTGCTTCCTAATAGTAAGTACATCAGTCATGCAGGTCAGTATGGTCTAATTACAGACTACATATTGACAGTAGGGTCCGGTAAGAGCAAAATAAGTCTAAAATATATTTTAATCTTACTATGGGCCTGCTGCAGAAATACGGAGATGATATCAGTCTACAATAAAGTACCATGATTTTCCTATTCTTGAATTGCCCCATCCCAAATACACACACAACTAACAGAACCACATGAAAATAACAACTTTATTATATATTAAAAATACATAAGTTGGAATGTTTGAAATGGAGCAACAACTGATCACTGCAGAGTCAAACATGTTGAACCTGCTTGATCCCCCAAGCATGTCCACAGTATTGGAGGTACACAGTCATAACCTCACATTTAGTGAACTCATAGTTGACAACAAGCACTATAATTTTGGAGGACTCCATAAACTGTAGCAGCCAATGGTGTTACTACTTCATCCCTGCCTCTACTAGATCACCCCACACCCCCAACTACTAGTTGGCCTGGATAAATCCCCTCTCCCAGCCAGACACTCAACTTTTGTCAACACTGGGTCATTATAACTCTTTTAAAATGAACTAGCATCATCCATCAAGGAAAATGTCCTTTCTAGTGTGGTCTCAAGAACCATATTGCAAATATTAAGGTTGGTATAAGCAAAATGGGCCTCATCCTCTCTGAACAAGCAAACAGTTACTCCATACTAATCAACATGTCAAGAGGACATAAAATACCTTAATATAATCTGCATCTAACTCTCTAAGTCACCACACCATCCCCAAAATCCTCGGCTTGTCAAGATAACCTCTGGAATATATTTGACCACATTAAAAAAGGGATTTGCTAACAAATACATGAAGCACACCAGGGGGTAAATGTATCATACTCCGGTTTCTTCAACTCGCGGGAGTTCGGCGAGATGACAGCTAAAATTTAAAGCGGCACTGCCTTGTAAAGGGAAACTTGCCTTTACAAGGCAGCGCCGCTTTAAATTTTAGCTGTCATCTCGCCGCACTCCCGCGAGTTGAAGAAACCGGAGTATGATACATTTACCCCCAGGTCTGCCATTCCCTTCAGTTAAGCTAAAGACTTGATTTGTGAAAAAGTAATGCTCCCCAACACGTAACAAGACATCCAGCTTGCTCCAAACATGCCAAAACCTCAAAAACTTGCCCCCCAACCAGATAAGAACTTTAACTCATGCATACACCTCCAGATGATTTTAGCAGACAATGCCTAAAGCCCTAGACAGATACCATATGACCTAGTTCTTATCCCTGCCCAAATATGTCTCCATGCAGCCATATGGATAATGGAGAACTCCCTAAAGGAAAAACTACAACATAAAGACCTAATACTAACCATCAGTCTACCTACACAGTTCACTGCAAACCTATTCTTAACATCTAATGTAGCTCGAGAAGCCAAGAGGACCCCAAAATGAGCCATCAGCTCCAGAAACAAATAATTACACATCCAGGAACTCACCCTACCAATAAAAATGCAGTATGTTTGAGGCCAACATGACATCCCCTCACCACACAGTCCAAAAGTGAATTGAAAGTTTAAAAAGAAAAAGCAAGACAATGAGCACCGCATAATAAGGCAAAGATCAATATAATGTTTACCCTCCAAAATAAAATCCAGCACACAAAAATAATCAGAAGGCAGATTTTATATCTGACTTAGCTAGTTATGTTCCAGGAAAACATTACCTTACCACTTACCATCTTCCTAAACTAAGCAAAAGATGTGTATCGAACAAAAGTCAATACCATCATTCACTGACATGGCCTTCAGGTAAGAAAGATCGTAGATAAGGTGATTATAACATTAGTCTCCTTTTTGGTACCACCACCAAAGATGAAATGTAGTCCTTCTAAAAGTAAATAAGTAAAGCACCCAGTCACACATCCTAATGCCACCTCTTTATTGACCTTTGTTGATGCTGCATGAGGTGACCCCCCTTACTAACACAAATTATACTCCCGAACTTCCAAAGTAGGAACAACCAATGGGATTTCAAAACCCAGAGAAAAAAAATCATTCCCTCATCGAGCCTCCTGCTCATAATTTGGATACCGTGTGAGCCACAATCCCATCATTTCAGTCATACCTTCTCTATGATGAGCTACATTGTCTGGGCTTCCTGCAAAGCACTTTCTGCTCAGCCTTATGACTGTACTTGAATTGCTGTGCTTTTTTAAGAAAGGGGAATTGTCATAAACGCTTAATCACTGCTATGGTGACACATTAGGGTGAAAGTAAGCACTCCACCTTATTACATATTAGGAAGTCAGAGCTGAATTTATTCTTGTGTGCAAGGAAAGTAACTTTTTACTGTTTCATTATTGCGTGATTCAGCTCTTATGAACACAGAACTTTTCTAAAGGTTGCATGGGTTTAAGGACTGATTCAGGTTGATGACATAACAGGCCAATTTTATCTCTTCCAGTATATAGCCAGGTAGAATGTCCAGTTTTCTTCCAGGATGTTATGAGACTCACACTTAATACCACATGTTTCCATCAATATCCACTTTATACTGCACCCACTCTTCTCACCAGACGCAGACGGCACCTGATCCTGAGGTTCAGATATTGCAACCGCTGTGCAAATTTCTTTCATTACCTTCAGTTTCTCTGCAAAGTTAATCCTCCCTCCAACATCTCAAATGTTCTGCCAAAGATTTCAAGTCTAAGGTGGTTTTGGTGGGAGCTATAAGGGATTGCTTAATAGAGGAATTTTCAATATACACAATTGGGTCGGCTTAGACACCACACTCTTCATTCAGCAATGGATGTAAAAATGCTGTTTATATTGAGTCCTTTATTTGGACACCATTTACTCAGTGTGGGTATAGACAAATTTTAACTCTCCTGGCTCATCTCTCACTAATGCCACCAATATGTTACATGAGAGTCTGTGAGCTAATGGACTGTGTCATTTAATTTTTCAACTGGTTTACATTTTTTCTTAACAGACATTACTATAATAATTGTATGGATGATAAAATATATTACCTTCAATTAGAAATTAAATATAGAAGGAGAGGGCGCAATTGGTCAAAATATATAATAGGTCAACAATGTATTTATGTACAGCTCTTCATAAAAAGGATTAAGGAATGAATTAAGCACAATGTAAGCAATAGATTCACAGTAGAGCAGTGTGACAATGTCTATAGCTCTTTCTGTGACAGCGTGATTTCTTCTGTAGCGTATAACAAGTCCACGGTAACATGTATCAGATTCTTCTATATCAAACAAATCCAAAGTAATGGTAAGTCTTATCCTATATATCCCTATCGAGTGTGTCCAGGGACACGAAGATCCTTCTGTTAGCAGTCCTCCGTCTGGAACGCGGAAGTGTGACAGTGGACCGCACAGATACGGTGGCTTGGTAGGGTCAATGTCCCAATGCATTTCATCCGATCTAGGGACTTTATCAAGGATAGTATAAGCAAGTATGAGGGATCTTAAATAGAACCTCCTTCTTCTTTATTGGGTAAAATTATTTCCAAAGCAAATAATTTTAAAACAGATTGTTTAATGAATAAAATAAGAAATGAAAAATGCAAAAATATTGAGTAAAATACATATTAAATATATAAAAAGGTTATATAAAAAAAAGTAGATACAAAAGTATATAAAAAAGTATATAAAAATTATATTAAAAAAAAACAAACCTGGACCTCACTATTTATATTGAAAATAATAGCATAGCATCAAAACCAAAAATGACATTAAAGAAGTAGATATCAATAACTTTCTGTTAGCCTCTAGCGACCATCATAAGAATTGGATCCGCAACATACCATCAGGACAATTTAGGAGACTAAGAAGGAATTGCACCAACGAAGAAATTTTTGAAATACAAAGTAATGAATTGAGGCAACAGTTCCTAGAGAGGAGATATGATCTAAAAACAGTTGGCTCAGCATTGGAGAATGTTAAACAATCGGAGAGAGCAAACATTCTCAAATATCATCATAAGAAGAATGCACAAAATGTTCCGGAGATCTCATTTATAACTCAATTCAACAGCAATTCTAAAGCTGTTGAAGATATTATTCGGAAACATTGGCACATTTTGGAGTTGGATGAGGATGCCAAGAAAATTTTGCCCACTAAACCCAAAATTGTTTACAAAAAAGCAAAGAATTTGAGGAATATACTTACTAACAGTTACATTCCACTTTCTGTGATAGAACCAACTTAACTTTTGTCACATGGGTTCCATTACTGCTTGAACTGCAAGGCATGTAGAAATCTTAATTTGACCCAAACGAAAGCTACTACTACCTTTTATTCTACCTCCAATGGAAGATCACTCAGCATTAAACAAGCCATTAGCAGTAATACAGATGGAGTTATCTATATGCTGGAGTACCCTTGTGGCTTCCAAAATATAGGAAGGACAAAACTTGCCTTGAAGATAAGGATTGCGGACATATGTACAATATCAGAAAGGGACTTAAGACTCATAGGGCTAGATTTACTAAGCTGCGGGTTTGAAAAAGTGGGGATGTTGCCTATAGCAACCAATCAGATTCTAGCTTTCATTTATTTAGTACCTTCTACAAAATGACAGCTATAATCTGATTGGTTGCTATAGGCAACATCCCCACTTTTTCAAACCCGCAGCTTAGTAAATCTAGCCCATAGTGTCACTAATCATTTTTCCAATAATCCGAAGTCCAATCCGAATCAGTTAAAATTTCTAGGCATATAATATGTAAATAAGTTTTGGAAAGGCGGTAACTATATGGCGAACATTTCATGTCAGGAGGCCAAATGGATCTATAGGTTAAAAACTCTTACACCATATGGATTAAATAGTGATTTCGATTTAGGTTCATTTCTTACTATATAATGTTTCTTTCTGGTCTCATTTTTTTTTTTTAGATACTTTTTTATATATTTTATATGTATTTTTCATATATTTTACTCAATATTTTTGCAATTTTTGCATATTTTATTCATCTGTTTTAAAATTATTTGTTTTGGAAAAAAATTTACCCAATAAAGAAGGAAGTTCTATTTAAGATCCCTCATACTTGCTTATACTATCCTTGATAAAGTCCCTGGATCAGACAAAACGCGTTGGAACATTGACCCTACCAAGCCACCGTATCTGTGCGGTTCACTGTCACACTTCCGCGTTCCAGATGCGGCAACACGGTTTTCAAACAACATACCTTTTTTTCACTAAGGACTGCTACAGAAGGATCTTCGTGCCCGGGACACACTCAATAGGGATATATAGGGTAAGACTATCCTTCTATTACCGTTACTTTGGATTTGTTTGATGTAGAAGAATCTGATACATGTTACTGTGGACTTGTTATACACTACAGAAGAGATCACGCTGTCACAGAAAGAGCTATAGACATTGTGCTCTACTGTGAATCTATTGCTTACATTGTGCTTAATTCATTTCTTAATCCTTTTTATGAAGAGCTATACATAAATACATTGTTGACCTATTATATATTTTTTACCATTTGCGCCCTCTCCTTATATATTTCATTTTAACCCTTTAAGAGGTGCTGCATTCTGCCGAGAGCGCTTTCCTGTTTTTTCTACATTCAATTAGAAGTTGTGGAGCATTAAACAGAATAGTCCATAACAGTGATATAATAGAAATGAATCAGAATATATCAATGAATAATCTTTAATATCTCACATAATAGCAATAAAGTTTGCTATTCTCTTTTTTCAGTCTTATCTTTAGGTAGCACAGTCATTTAAATAATCAAATTCTTGGTTGATTTCACAGCATCCCCAATCAATGGCTACTGCTCAGTTTCACTGAAGCCCTTGCTTGAAGCTGCTTCATTCCTAATAACTTAAATACTTACTTTCATTCAGGAGAACTTAACAGCTTGCTACTTACTATCAACATTTATAACTGTCACTCTCAAACTAGATATTCTAAGATCTGCAACTATAGTAATTATGAGTGGCAAAGTCTTAATAAAAATGATTTATGTTCTTAAGGCCACACAGCTACATGTACCAACCAACCAATTCAAACAACAGCATTTGTCAGACTTGCCACTTCCGATTTGCTTTTAGTATGGTCCTAAACTCCCTTGTGCATCTAATAGAACAGACCATTCACAATCTTTTAGCTTTGTCTTTCCACAGAATGCCAACACACACTGTATTTGTAAGTTTGTACGTAAGAGAACGAATATGGCTGGGACAACAACAGTCGATTAATTTTCATGTGTGATGTAGTTGGGTTAAGACAGGGAACAAAACTGCTACATATTGCGGTGAAATTTTAGGAGAAAGAGTGAAAAGTTTAATTGAATTAAGTGAGTGGGATTAAAGCTGAAGTACACTGGACTTTCAAGTGATACTTTTACTCTTTCCACTCTGACCATTTTCAGCCTGGCTTATAAACATGAAAAAGGTTCCATAGAATATATATATACAGAGATATTTCCAAAAACCAGAATGCGGAGATGCTTCTTTTTGTGCACAAGGTGAACAACCGGGTGTATTTGCACAAAATAAAATATGCTTCAAGTCTGCAGATTTAGTGGTTTGTAAGTAACTTCTGTTTATTTATCTTGTTAACCTACTTTTGTAGTGTATAGTCAGATAGTTATATGAGCAAGGGAAGTTCTTTATTTTTGCTGCCCTTGAGTAAGGCACGGAGCTGCTCCCTGGATAGAAACTGTATCCAATAATAATAATTATAATAATAATAATAATTGTGAAATTCCATATAAACCTACCTTTTTGATGTTACATAAATTATATGAGAAGCTATTTATTAACAAACATTGTTTTAAAAAATTCTCCACTTATCACAGAGACATACACTGTGTTATTGCCACAATTTAACAGTAATATCCCTAGCCAAGTGGAACTGAAAATCTAGCAGACTTGGCATTTCTGTCCCACTTAGTAAAATACTATTCCCCAATGGAATATGAGTTATTCAAACAATGAAGCATTATTTAATAAAAAAAATTCTGTTATCGCCATCCTGAAAGATGGTCCCCATGAGAAGAAGGGGTGTTGCCTAAATTGTTTTTATGCATTTAAATAATCTTTTACTAGCTCTGAGGATACACTCACTTTTCAATAATCCTTCTAGGAGTATTAGACTGGTGTTAAAAAAACATATTAAAAAAAAATTACAGATACAAATATTCAAAACCTGGAATTGTATTAGCAATTTTGGATAGTATTATTATGGTACTATGGTAATTGTGTTGTTCATATAACACTGAGCTCATTTACAAATTAAATAAACTGTGTTGTAACTCATAGCAACAAAATAATTGTCTAACCTGGACTAGATACATCAAAACTAATTGCTACAGGCTACGCCACTTTTGCATTTTGTTAGCAAATGACCTTCCCTGTTTGTTAATTTCCCACATTGGTTCTTCTGTTCCACTTCACTTCACTGAGTTTTGACTTGTGCAAAATGTAGGATCCCTGGAATCTTGAATTTAGGAAATAACTAATTTAAGGTTCAAGTGCCTATCTGTTTTGATTATAATAAAATATCCAATATGAAAAAAAACTCAAACTCATTTGTTGTCAAATCTATCCTTTGGCCACAAGATGGCGATGATTGCACAATATTTCAGCATCCAAAGGAAGGAAAATTTAGTGTGCTAGGCTTGCTTCATCTAGTTCAATCTTTTTTTGTTTGTTTTGACAGTTTACAAACAAAATCCTAATGAGTTATATTGCATAGAGCATAGTTGAAGACAAACTTTAAAACTGATAGTAAAATATTTTGCACATGTAGATGTACAAAGTGATGCAATTTTGTGAAGCAACAAAAAGAATAACAGGTAAATTACACTAAAACGTAGATAAAATAATGAACAGGAAATAGTAAACACCTAATTGAAAAGTATGACTCTAAAAACACTTATGATGTATTTTCTGATATGTTCAAATAATTCAGTGCATTACTTAAAAGAAAGTTGTCTGCTTTAATTATCACCTAGCTTAATCATGCAGCATTTTTGTGTATGACGCTTTATATTACTTTGGTTGGAGTGCCTCTAGAAATGTGGCTCCTTATCAAAACGCAACGGGCAGGTGCATTAAAATTATAGAACAAATCCCAAATAAGCTAGATGAAAATTAATTTTGAGGAATGGAAATTGACTGGGTGTCTCTCCACACCGCAAGGAATACTCCTTAATATGTGCCTTCTCCACCACTTTATTCAATTTCCATAATCACTTTCCAAAAAAGGAAGTATTGTGTTTGAAAGTGTACCTAGAAATGTTGTGCAAAATGCGTGATACTGGGATTATAGAATGTGACCCAATCTCTGCAATCTCAGAGTAGGTGCAACACACAGTACAGTATTATCCTCTTTTCCTGTGTGACAATGGCTGTGTGCACTTCAACAAGGCAAGAAATGCGCCCTCTCCACCACTTTATCTCATTTAAATCATCTTAATCTCCGTACTTAGCATGCTCTCCCCCACCAAACTCCGTCTATCGGCTGGCAAAAGCTTCTGCTGTTCTGTAAACACTGACATATTATTTCACAAACTCATGTACTTTGTTGGAAATCTAGATTCACCAGCCCAAATCAGATATTTTGCACTATGTAACTAAGACCCCAGGGGGTATATTTACTAAACTGCAGGTTTGAAAAAGTGGAGATGTTGCCTATAGCAACCAATCAGATTCTAGTTATCATTTACTTACTTTATTCTACAAAATGACAGCTATAATCTGATTGGTTGCTATAGGCAACAACTCCACTTTTTCAAACCCGCAGTTTAGTAAATATACCCCCAGGTCTTCTCCGCATGATAAATATGCATTGACCATAAGCAAATAATGATAAAGCATTACATTTTGGGACTTCAGGAAAACATTAATTTAACATTTTAATTTATCAAATAAACATATTCATGTGAGCAAGTTATTGTATTCTGGAATCAAAAAAAAAAATGAAAAATGATATTTTTATTTTTCAGGATTTAATGTACTTTGAGCAATCTTCAGATGGGATTTGAAAATCCTAAATAGAACATTTTTTTTTAACAAAGACTCTTGATCTTATGACCAGGGATGAAAAAAGACTATATTACAAGAAGATGCTGCTAACTGTGGCTGAATTTATTCATCTGGCAGCCCAAACTCTAGAACTATAAATTTCATGAACTTGTAATAAGCTACTGATCTGCATCAGTAAATATTTGTACCAAATAAATTGTGAGACATGGCGTTTTCAGTTGTGTTATTTATCAATGAAGAATTGATTATTTCAGTGTATCCTGTAATTTTGTTGACACATGCCCAGCTAAACATTGTTACAAAATTAGTGAGACAAATAGCACAAGTCCATAGAGTTCAACATGTTTTAAATTCTCTGTTGAGTAAGATGGGCAAACATGCTTCCTTGTCCTAGGTGTTGTTTGAAATGATAATGGGCTACTAAGCAATGGTAAAATGTTCCAAAATGCAATACGCTGAATCTCCAGAAGGTGGCAGCCATATAACGTAGAAAATCATTGTTTTAGGTATATATATTTACAAGAGGGCAGCACACAACGGGTAGAGCACATATTGTTGCACTTAAGAGTAAGAATGCTGTAAGTGCAAATCACAGATGATTCTATAATTTGCAGCAAATGGTTTGTACTTACATCATTCTTACTCTTAAGTATATATATATATATATATATATATATATATATATATATATATATATATATATATATATAAAATTAAACACAATTGTAGCTGTATAAGAGACAACTGTTGGAAAGCTATTTGGTATTTAATGCCCAGCTCTAGCTTGACTATTCCAAAAATACATTTTTGTAGGTGGGAAAAAAAAAGCAGGTAAATTGCTCGCAAATGTGACAAAACCACGGACACCTGCATAGTCAGATACTAACCATTAGGAAACCTGTGACTGGCTCTAGATCTGCGACAACAGATTATATCCTATCAGCCTTCTATTCCTATTATGAACAACTTTATACTGCCACTACCACTAGTCCACTCTAAATTGCTAAGAGATGCAAGACTCCCACCACTTACCTCCGCTAAAAGAGAGCTACTAACTTCTGATATTACTGAAGAGGAGGTCATCTCATCTCTTCACAACAATATATTGTCGGGTCCTAATGGGTTTAGTGCTGAATTTTATAAGATTACACCTTCCAAATCATACCCTCTGAACCCTCACTCTCCTTCTCTTCCTTCGAAGTCCACACTATGGGCCTGATTTAATAAGGGAAGGATAGCAAAAACAAAATGAGTAGCTTTGAATCCTGGCAAAACCATGTTGCATTGGAGGGGGAGATACATTTAAATGTGAGGACAGATTAATAATTAGGGTAGAGCATGTCCTAGAACAACATTAAATTTCAATGTAAAATAAAACTTTCAAGTATTTGTGTGCAAGATGAAAAACAGCCAGTATTGTCCTTATGTGCAAAATAATAGACTCATTTGAATCCCTTGCATTGCAACATGGTTTTACCAAGGTTCAAAGTTACTCATTTTTTTGCTTTACCTTCCTTATGAATCATTCCCTATCCGTCTATTTTATCCTCTCCACCTTCGTGTTGCTGTCATTTATCGCCCCCCAGGTCCAGTTTCCCAATTTCTTAAAAACTTTACGGCCTTCACTTATTTCCTATCCTTTGATTTCAACATTCCCATTGATAAACCCACGGTATCTACCACTAAACTTCTTTCACTTACTTCTCCCTTTGGTCTCTCCCAATGAACCTCATCTCCTACAGACTGTGATGGACACTACCTTGACCTTGTCTTCTCCCACTACTGCTCCATCTCTAGTTTCACCAACTTAGTATTCCACAATCTCTGGCCATAACCTCCTTTCCTTCAGTCTCACCTTACCTCATGCTTTTCCCCTTCACTCAAATCCACACTTACACAGCAACACCTTAGTACTCTTAACTTAATCCACTTCTCATCTTCACTAAAACAACTATCATCATCATCATCATTTATTTATTTATTTATATAGTGCCACTAATTCCACAGCACTGTGCAGAGAATATTTGTCACTCACATCAGTCCCTGCCCCATTGAAACTTACAGTCTAAATTCGCTAAAACACACAGTCAGACAGAAAACTCTCAGCTTGATACATTTACCCCACAGTCTCTGATTATCCAAACCCCAACCATGGCACACCAAAATCACAGTCTACCTGCAAAAGTGCTCCCTTATTGCAGACGCCACTGGAGGAAATCTTGTTACTATCCCAATTTCCTCCACTAGAAATTACTCATTTCATCTTACAGCACTGCCCCTTCAATTGCTAATCAAACATTCTTCAGATCTCTAATATTTACCCAGTCTTCTAACTCACTTTGCCTCTTTGGCACATTCAACTCACTTCTCTGCCCACCTGCACCTTCTCCCCCTCACAACCAATTGATTTTGCCAACTACTTCAAAGAAAAAATCGACACTATTCGACAAGATCATTCCTCATGCCAAATTCCACACATTTCAGCCACTCTACTCACCTTCACCTACACTCCACAATCCACCCTAAGTCATTCTCTCCAGCAATTGAAGTCAAACTCTATACCCATCTAATTAACTCACCCAACAACCTGTCCCCTGAAACCTATTTCCTCACAAATCCTCCGCTCCCTCTCTTCCACTGCATGCCCACCTCTTGCTCATCTCTTTAACCTGTCTCTTTCAGGTTAAAGAGATGAGCACATTCCATCCTCCTTTAAACATGTGCGCATCTCACCAATTCTAAAGAAACCATCTCTCAATCCAACCACTCTCTACAACTACTGCCCTATTTCTCTCTTCCCTTTTGCCTCTAAACTACTTGAGCGAATGGTGTACAAACGACTGTCTCACTTTTTCTCATTCCATTCTCGACTCTCTCTGCAATGAGGCTTCTGTCCCCAACATTCCACTGAAATTGCTCTCACAAAAGCAATCAATTTCTCAGAAGAATATTGTTTAGGCCTACAACCTTGCTCGACATTATATACTTTAGTTTTTGGGACATGTAAGAATTGCAACAATGATTTTCCACAGTTATGTCCTGTTCTCAGGGCCGGATTAAGGGAATGGAGGCCCCTGGGCTAAGGGGGCCTCCATTCCCCCGTGATGGCTCCCCCCGGTGAGCCGAGCCGCCCCCACCCCTTCCCCCCCGGAACTTACTTCCTTCTCCTCCTTCCCCGGCGTGCTGTACGCTCTTTACTGAGGAGATCCCGTGAGAGTGAGACTCGCGAGATCTCCTCAGTAAGGAGACTACAGCGTGCCGGGGAAGGACCGCAGTGAAAGTGCTCAGCAGCACTGATCGCGCCAGGGGCGCCCCTGCCCCTGACCGATCAATACTGCTGCTGAGCACTTTCAAGGGCCCCCTGGATGCACGAGGCCCCTGGGCTGTAGCCCAGTTAGCCCTAGGGTTAATCCGGCCCTGCCTGTTCTAAACAGATTCTGCAAGATATGTATATGCTTTTGTTTACTGATGATATTTACTGATGAAGGACTTTAGGATTTACGTTTGCACAGTGCTAAATTGTCTACGTGACTAAAACACTTTATAGAAGTTGATTTGTTTTGATAAAATCAGAGCTTATGCAACACCCCACCTGCATATGTTCATTTGTCTCTCCGACCGTATTATTACACCTTATCTGATCACTGACCACTCAAGAAATATAGCTGACACTGCATAGTCTAAGGGTCATTTCTACATACTCATTCTCCTGGACCTCTCTGCTGCATTTAACACTGTAAATAACCCTCTTCTCCTACACATCTTTCACTCTATTGGCCTTCATGACACAGTTCTTTCCTGGTTCACTTCCTCCCTATTGAACTGCTCCTTTAGTGTTTCTACCTCTGGCACATCCTTCCCTCCACTCCCACTATCTGCTGGAGTCCCACAAGACTTTGTTCTTGGCCCTTTACATTGTACACCTCTTCTCTTGGGGCATTAATTCGCTCATTTGGCCTCCAGTACCACCTCTTAGCTGTTGACACCCAACTCTATATCTTTGACCTCTACTTTCTGTACTATATTGTGTAACCAACTGTCTTTCAGCTATCTCCCCATGGATGTCCCAATGCTACCTAAAGCTTAACATATCCAAAACAGAGCTTATTATCTTCCCTCCTGCCAGAATCATCACCTCCCTTAAAATCTCCCTCCCTGTTAATAACACCACAATTTCCTCAGTTTCCCAAGCCCACTGCCTTGGTGTTACACTTGCTTTATTCCTCACTTCCAGACTCTCTCCCAGTCCAATTGATTCCACCTTAAAAATATTGCCAGAATATATCCTTTTCTTACTCAACATGCTACCAAATCTCATCCATTCTCTCATTATCTCCTGTTTTTACGGCAACCTCCTGCTATCTGGCATTCCCGACACCCATATATCCACACTTCAATCCATCCTAAATGCTTATGCAAGACTGATCTTCCTCTCTCACCATTCCACATCTGCTGCACCACTTTGCAAATCCCTACAATGACTCCCTGTGTACTCCAGAATCCAATCCAAATTACTCACCCATACCTACAAAGACTTCAACAACACCACCTCTTCATACATCTCAAATCTCATATCAAAATATTCTCCCTCCCACCCTCTTAGTTCTACCTCTGACCTTCACCTTGTCTCTTCTCTGATAACCACCTCTCACTTGTGCCTACAAGATTTCCACCGTGCTGCTCCCCATGTGAGGAACAGACTTGCTCTGAAGATCTTACCTGCTGGTATTGGCGCTGCTAAGCTAGGAGGCGCAGAGTCTAAACATGCCTCTGGTCTGCACATGCGCCCGCACAGCCGGGCTGAACACCGGAAGTAGCGTATCAGAGGCGACCCAGATGGCAGCTGTCCCTGGCACCTAATGTGCATGTGGGGACGGCACCTGACACCCCACTTATGGAATTTCCTACTACGTCCAATCAGGCTTTCCCACAGCCTTCAAATCTTTAAATGGTCTCTAAAATTATATCTCTTTTTTAAAGCTTTTCCTATCCCTGATGATACTATTCACACTAATACACTCTCACAGCAGTCCCAAAGCCCACTCTAAGCCACAATCACTCCTCTTGTTTATGCTGTCCCCTCTTCTACTTAGAATGTAAACTCACTAATGAGCAAGGTCCTCCATACCCTTTATTTTCTCTGCTTTGTATGTCCTTGTTTTATGTAATTCCCTATTGTATGGCACTTCGGAACACTGTGGTGCCCTACAATAATAATAATTTTGTACCCATACTTCACCCCCTTTCTTACCATGCTATACCAAAAACTACGTAGGGACAGCCCCTCCTACCCTAATTTCAATAAAGCCCACACAATCTTCATACTAAAACAAAAAAAATCTCTGCTCTAGTCTCTTTTTACAGACCCATCACCCTACATAATCAGGAATTCAAGTTTGGCAAATATTGTGGCCAATAGACTGCAATCCTTCCTACCTACTCTTCTTACACAACACGAATTAGGGTTCACACTTGGCAGGCACTCTGCTAAAGGACTGCTATTGCTGCCATTTTGGCGGTGTCCCAATGAAAAACTGGTACCTCTGCAGAAATTCTTTTGAGCTTTGATGCTGTGAAAGCATTGATACTGTGTCGTGAATTTATCTCCAACAAATATTTGTAAACCGAGCCTTTGACCACACTCACAATTCATTCAGTTCTTATCCAGTTACATTTCTCAGCATCAATGTCCAAAAATGCATCCCAATCACCATGACCATAGGGACCCACCAGGGATGTCCGTTATCCCCATTATTATATAATTTGACCCTTGATCTTTATTGCGTATCCTAGAGACCATGTCTGACTTTACAGGAATCCAGAATGGTACATCTGCGATTAAGAATACGGCATGTTCCAACAATCTCATGCTTTATATATTCAGTTCTAAACACTCCCTTCCCCTGTCCTGGATACTATTATCCAGTTTGGCATCGTATCTGGATTTACCATTAACCAAGATATATTGATTAGAATGAAGTAATTCTACTTCTATTCCTTACTGTCTTAAACACTTAAAATTATTTTGGGCTAACTTTGCTCTTACTTATCTAGGAGTTTAACTTCCCCAAAACATTTATTAATTGTATTCTGTAAATATGAGATCCCTTATCAAACGGGTTCTGGCAGAAATCCATAGATGGTCACATCTTCCATTGTCATACATGGCCTTCATCAGCTTATTGAAAGTGATCAGTTTTGCAAAATTATTATGCCCTCTGCAAATATTACCTATAATTTTAACTTCAGCTGATGAGACACTTCTTAATGGTGAATTCTGCAATATGTTCTGGAATAATAAGTGGCCATGTATCAGTCTTTCTGAGCTACAACAAAGCCCATCTGATAGCGATGTTAATCTCCCTGACCTAAAAGTGTATAATAACGCCAGTATTCTACGGACTATTCGGGACTGGCTGCATTCTACGGCCTCTTATGCCTATGCTCTCTTAGACTACTTTTTAACTGACTCAGACCTTACCTCCTTCCTTCACACTCATAAAGCTGAACTGTCTCAAGAAATCTTAGATAATCCTCTGCTAATGTCAACATGGACAACATGAAAAGCGGTCTGTAAAAAATGTAACCTTAATAGCCATCAGCCCTTGTTTCTATCGTTCTTAAAAAAACAGACTTTCCATGGTGGCAAAGCTTTCTACCTCTTCTCCGCCTGAAGTGGTTTAGGTGTTAATTATATCCGTTCTCTGATGGACCACAGAGAGCGTAAACCTCTGACAAATACCCAGGTTTTAGAAAATTATGAGTTGTCGGGAACACAACACCTCTCTCCAGGCCAAGCAATACGCTACTACAGTTATCCCCACATGACTGGTCTAATGACCTTATGTACCCATGGAGTTGTCTTACAATTTTTCATGATATTTTCATTGACCACCTTATCAAAACCTTGCCCTACTGATGCTCAGTAATTTTAGCTAGTTCATATAAAGAGAAGCTCCTCAATATTTACCATTGAGGTTATTTATCCCCTTAGCATTGTCATGCCATGGCACTAACTGACAATGATGTTTGTTTGAAATGCCGCACCTCAGGAGCTTCCTTTTTACATTGTATGTTGGAATGTCCCTGAATTAAACACTTCTGGTGAGATGAACCACTTGGTCCATATAATCTACAAATTTTTTAACCTATGGTAACTTCCATCCCTATTTAATTCTTATTTATATTTAAGAATATCCTTATGTCTATCCCAAGCATGTTTAAATTGCTCTACTGTATTAGCCTCTACCACCTCTGATGGGAGGCTATTCCACTTATCCACTACCCTTTCTGTGAATAAATTATTCCTCAAATTTCCTCTGAACCTACTTCCCTCCAGTTTCCGTGCATGTCCTTGTGTTCTTATACTTCTCTTCTTTTGAAGAATGTTTCCCTCCTTAATATATTTGAAAGCTTCTATTATATTCCCCCTTTCTCTTCTCTGCTGTAAACTAAACATATTAAGATCTTTTAGTCTATCTGGGTACGTTGTCTGATATAGGCCATGCACCATGCAGTCTCTAATGTATTTATATCCTTCTGGAGATATGGCCTCCATAATTGTACACAGTATTCTAGATGAGGCCGTACCAATGACCTATACATTGGCATTATTACTTTCTTTCTTTCTGCATTTCTCACCCTTTACAACCAAGCATTTGACTTGATTTTCTCATTGCTTTGTTGCACTGCTTACCTGGTTTTAAGTCACCTGAAATAGTGACTCCTATATCTCTGTCCTCCTCTGCTGTTTGGTATCCTGTAAATACCTGGATTTGAGATATTCTAAAACTCCTTCCTTCAAGAGTGTTTCCATCAATTTACCAACTACTGATGTAAAGCTCACTGATCGGTAGTTTCTTGACTCTTTCTTGTTTCAACATTTGTGCAGTGGGACTACATTCTCTCTTTTCCAGTCTTCTAGAATTCATCCTGTAGATAGTGACTGGTTGAGTAATTCTGTTAATGGTGTTACCAGCACCCCTTTCATCATCATCATCACCATTTATTTATATAGCGCCACACCCCTTTAAGCTCTTTTAGTGTCCTTGGATATATCCCATCTGGCTCCATTGATTTATCCAATTTCAGTTTTGAGAGTAGTGTTAGGACCACCTCCTCTGTAATTGTACTTGTATCTTCCTAATTTCTACAAATATACTTGCAACTTAACTATGGCCCATTTCCCTCTCTTTCTATAGTGAACAAAATCAAAAATAATTATTAAGATGATCTGCCATTTCATTGTATCCCTCAACAAGACTCTCACACTCTGTCTTTAGTCATATTATTCCTCCTTTTGTTTTTCTCCTTTATATAGCTAAAAAAAAAAGGTTTGCCCCTTTTATCTACAGACTGGCCAAATTCTCTTTAGTTTGTACCTTTGCACTTCTGATTAGACTCTTAGGGCTAGATTTACTAAGCTGCGGGTTTGAAAAAGTGGGGATGTTGCCTATAGCAACCAATCAGATTCTAGCTGTCATTTTGTAGAATGTATTAAATAAATGAAAGCTAGAATCTGATTGGTTGCTATAGGCAACATCGCCACTTTTTCAAACCTGCAGCTTAGTAAATCTAGCCCTTAGCCTACTTCTGTCTAACAAGATACACACCTTTTTGTCTTTAGTATCATGAGTCTGCTTGTATTTCCTAAAGGCCATCTTTTTTGCTTTCACAATACTTGGCTACTTCTTTTGCAAACCACACTGGTTTCCTTTTCCTTGTGCTTTTACTAACCCTTTTGTCTGTTGTTTTTAGTATTGCACTTTTTAATTTCCCCACCTCTCGTGCACTCATTTCAAGTTCCTCCACTCTGCCAAAGAGTCACTTACACACTTTCCCATATATATAGTCAGCCTTCCTGAAATGTAACACCTTTCTTTTTGTGTAGTATAAGTCAGTCTCTGTAGTTATACTAAATCATACTGCATGATGGACACTGAATTCCTAGGTTCTCAACCACATTTACGGCAGATATTCTGTAATCAAAAACTGTTGCTAATTATTTCTGCAGTGGCTAGAAAATGTATATTGCATTAATGAATTTATGACCAAACTTTTATTCTATCTTTATTTAAAACCAAACTATTACTTATATTGCAGATGGATTGGCTGGATGCATCATTACACTAAGAATCTCACACTGAAAAACTCTATATAATGTGGAAAAACTTTATTACTGGTTTACCATACTCCACACAATGCCTTATACCACTGCTTCAAACATACTGCCTGGTATGAAACAAACACGTTTGCTATTAGGACATCCCCGCTACTATTGTACACCCCAGCCTGAGTTGCCAATCACTCATGTTATGCCTCCTCGTCCTCTTTACCTGCACATTGGTTAATCGTCTTCCATTGTAATTGCTACTGTATTGTATGGGTTGACTCTCTATCTCTCCCTGATTTGCCTAGAGACTCTACTTGAATGTTGAGCCTTGGCCACACCTGAAACGTTCGCTGCAATTTGTTTATACTACGGCTGATGCTTGATTACCATGCTTTCTTGTAGCTTTTTTTTTTGTTGGGCCATAATATATGTCAATTTTTTGACCCCCTTGCAAACTTTGTATTATATTCTATGTCCTTCTATTTGTTTTTGTCTGTTATCCCAATGAAAAAAAGATCAGATCATAAGACTGAAGGTGGATCACACTTCAATCTGTATAGGTACAAAGTTTCTTCTACATTACTTTCAATACCGATAGCAAGCTTTATGGCATACACACATTCTCATCATAGACACAGGGTTATTTTAGTGTAGTAATAATAACAGATTCAAAAGGTGGTTAGTTAGTATATCAAACTTTGCACTGGAATATACATACAATTTCTGACAATGTATAACATACTACTATAATAAACACATCCATAAACAAATAGCACTGGCTGTTCTAAAGGTTATAATTTAAGCAATATTTTGCTAAAAGAAGATACCTAATTATCAGGTGCTGGCTGGCAGACTTTAGCCCAAGGTGGCAGGTTTACAACACTGGCCCATAAGTAGTGGCCCATCCTTAAATGGTGGTTTTCAGTACAATATATATTTATCATATACATTTCTACAATCACTTATTTTCAGCCATTGTATTTTTAATATTTTGCATGGGACAAAAACATTATATGAAATACATTTTTAATACATTAAGAAATAAAGAATAGTTTTTATTGAATATTAATGGAAGCAATTCTGCCTCAAAAACTGGTAATATACAATGTGGGTCTGATTTTAGAACTTTCTTTTACTCCTTCTGATTTACAAGAGGGATTGTGGAAGTACTTGTACCATAGCAATCCTTGTTAAATAAGTTTTCTCCATGTGGAAGCTATCGCCGAAGAGACCTGATGAATGTTATCACTAGCTGGGGTTATCTCTGGTAATAGCAGTGCATCAGTGATGACCCCTTGATTGATAGGGCTTTTCTCCATTTTATATTGAGAGCAAAGAAAATTATATAATAATGGAAATGTTTTACAGGAAATAAAAAAAGTCTCATGAAGTATGCATTATTGCTAGTCCTAATTATACAACAATACAGAAATGGAAGTTGCTCAATCAATTTATAGGTTCACAACAGGTGCTTAAAGGGTGGGGTTAGCTAGAAAGGTCAAAACTCCCCAGCAACACTGCTGTAATCCAGTAATCCTGCCTTTCAGGCGTTGGCAGCTTTTTCACTGGCTCACAGCGGTGTTGCTGGGGGATTTTTGGCTGGTGGTTTAGGGGCACCAGGGGTGTCTTTCTCCCAGGGCACCAAAATGTCATGGCTCTGCTTACACCAATAAATGCAGGTGCATGCAATTCATGTCTGACCACAAATGACACGTATGACTGCCTGGACGAACATAGGCAATGTACCGTAAGGGCATACCTAGGGCGTACCAATGCAGATGTGACTGATTAAAGTCCTCGGTTTCTCTAAAATAGTTTTTTAGCAGTATCATTGGCACTAGCTACAGGGCAGGTGTAAATGCCAACTGATATTGATGACTGTCATCGTCTTTCTATTAGAAACTACTTGTATGCCTGCCACTAGATATCAAATAACATTTGTATGCAAGTAAGGGAGACTATAAAATGAATTGTATGTACAGTATATATTAAGAACATCCTGATTTATGTATTTAATATAAAAAAAAGATGGAAAAAAATATATATTTTTAAAACACAAATTTTCATTAATGATTACAGTATTAGGAGTTGTTCATTTATTTTATAGAATATTTTATTTGCATGAATTCCAATGGGACTTTATATTGCACATATGCATGTGTGTATCCTGTTCTGTGTGTCAACATATAGCAAGTAATGTTTAGGCAGAGTGTACTTAAACTCAGATTCAAATTGAAACTTATCTTTAGATCCATATGAATTTGAATACGGTCATAATTACGCTGAAGTTCTGTGTTTTTAAGCACAAATTGTCAGGCCCTATATGTCTTACCATGTTTATAAAGTATTTTTAGTTTTAAAAATCAGCAAAAATGTACATGTTTAAAATATACCTATAATTTGTAGGTCCAAATCTTTATTTAGAAAAGCAAACCTTACCCTTATTTCTGTAACCCACTGTCATTGTGTGTAGTCTTGGGGTGCATAGGTGGAAAATGTTCCTCCTTGCTTACAGTTTCCTCTGCTCTGTTTAGCTCTTAGGTGTGGGCATAAGTGACCCACTCATGTATTTTACAGCAATATATAACAACGTTTATGGTGAAACCTCAAGGTGCTCTTACATAATAATGACAAAAATAATAACAATGAAAAAATAATTAATACTTATATTTCATGGAGTTCAAAATCTTCCTGGTGTGAAGTCACTCCGCATTTGATTATTCATGCGAATAAAACAGATAACAAACACATAGCGTGATACTGCATGAGCAAAGTACACACAATTATAATATTCTAAGTTCCTTCTCTTTTAAATCTCTTCAAATAGTGCACTTTTAGAAACAATTATATATATGTGTTTCTAATTAAATAATGAACTGTCTTCTAGATGTGTATTTCCACAACCAATAGATTTTTTCAGGATTTCTCATCCCTTTTGTGCCTATACTCACAAGATATTGTGATTTAGTGAGCGCTGTATATATATCTTTATAATTTCTTTATGATGGATAATTTTCTCCAATCTTGATATAAAATTGATCCAAAAAGTGTTCCTGTGGAAATTCTTTTAATATTGTATAAATATTGGCAAATAGACTAAAATGATGTACAAAAAATATATAAAACATATAAAATAATAAATAAAAAAAATGGACTTCTTGGGATCAAAGAACCAGATGGATTCCTACCAGATATTAATAGGTGTTGCGCAAGGTACTCATCTTTGCAAATCCCAGGACGTTTGCATCGCTCCTTCCCCTAGATGTGGAATTCTGGTAGTTGGTTCTTGTATAACCCCTTTGGTCCTTTAGGCTTTAACCACCAACGCGTTTCAACCTTCTGGTCTTTCTCAAGGATAAGGCCTTTATCCCAATTTCCTCCCTTACATACCATCTGACCCTTCAATCCCATGGTTCAAAGGTCATATGTAGCCTAATACAATAAATAATAATATCCAAAAAATACATACATCCATATCTCACATTGTACAAGTTTGTAATCATTATAACAATCGCATGGTGAACGTAAGATGAACATAAACTTCCAATATATAAATTGTTTATCAGAACAATAAACGTTACAGCCATGCACATATTGTGATTTTACATCAGCATCAAACCCTATATACTTCCTC
The DNA here is from genome assembly GCF_038048845.1 of Mixophyes fleayi. NCBI lineage: Eukaryota > Metazoa > Chordata > Amphibia > Anura > Limnodynastidae > Mixophyes > Mixophyes fleayi. The sequence goes on from NC_134404.1 coordinate 83,858,147, forward strand.
CCTCTTATTGTATATATCGTGGGAGTATTCCGATTATTTCTCAAGTGATCTATCTTTTGGGGAATCAAATGTTCTATGTTTTATAATTACACTTACCCGATGTGGAACGCAATCGGGTAAGTGTAGTTATAAAACATCTTATTGTTTGCATGGGAACAGGTAACAATTTCCCTATAGGTATATTTTCATTATGTGCTAAGTATCGGAGCTCTGCGGCATCGCCGCTCGCTGGCCCCACTTCCGGGTTGTGACGTCAAAAGTGACGTCAGTTACCCGACATACATTTCACCAATAACAGCTTCAACAGAAGCTTGATTTTTTTGTTTTTTCCCTTGATTGCACATAATAAGATGTAATAGATGTTTCACATTTTAATACTTTCATATTCTGAGCTTAGGGATCTAATATTGGCCGATTACCGGTTGTCAGTAATATGGGACCCTGAGATATACTCGCTACTATACTATAATATGAGATCTAGTGGGAGTGTTAGGTAATGAGATAGATTGCTGATATACACTAGTAGACTGGGTTTTCAGTGGTAGTTTGAGTATTCCCCTTTAGGAAACAGAGGTCTGATTTATGGGATTTGAGAAGTCTGGGACGGGGAGATAAATTAGCCCAGTGTATATAATATTGATTTACAATCCATAATCAGTCCATATAATAATATGACAATCTATATTAGTGCCATTTACAATTTTTCCTAATATTAGATGTAAATTGGCCAATATACCCCCATGTAAAGGAGCATTGATCTATAATTTTATAGCATATAACAATAAATAAAATGTGTAGCAAAAAATATTTTATTATTATTATTTCAGTACCGTGTTAGCCAGAAAAATCTATGTGATGTTAAATACTTTTGTGTCAAAAACGACAAAAGTATTATAGGAGTGATACCGTTATTGGCTAACCAAAAAATTCACTCATTCATTTGTAAACATGCCTGATGAAGGGGTCTCTGTGCTCTGAAAGCTAGCAAATATAATAATTTTTTGGGTTAGCCAATAAAGGTATCACTCCTATACTTTTGTCTTTTTTGACACAAAAGTTTTTAACATCACAACAATAAAAATATAAATGTGCTTTTGGACACTCATATATTACTGGGTGTAACGCTTTTTGAACAGGCAGCAATTGATAATAATTTCTCTATATATAGTTAAGGGACAGAAAAGTGTGTGAAATTCATGGAGGGATACATGAATGTGTGATGAAGAAATTAAGAATATACACAATACATAATAATTTCAACACATTATTAATGCAACTTTGCTTCCAGCTAAATACAAGAAATATTTATTATACATTTAACCCTACTGAAGCTGGCTCCACTTAGGGGTTGAATAAAAGATTTTTTGAATTCACATAATTTTCTTTGTTTGTCACTTTCCTATTATTTGAACAATATTTCAACATTGCTATAATAGATATTTAAAATGGTCAGAGATATCCGTCCAGGTTTTATATTTTAATTGACATACAATAAAGATTATGTGCTTAATATGATTTTCTTCACATGGAGCTGGAGTGCCTTCCTATAGTACTATTTCTTTCCATTCTCCCTTTTTCTGTTTACATGTGAATTATTAGTTGGGAAAGCACCCTCTCACCCTCTCAACATTAATAACAAGAACATGGTATTGAGGGTAATATGAGATAAGTTCCAACTCTGTGCAAATCCAGATCTCTTGTGTATTCTCGTTTATTCACATATAGTCATTAAGTAAAGTAAACTGAGTGAGAACAATATAAAAACTGTTTACCTTGAAAAACAGATGCTGACAACATGTTATAAAGGGGAAGGGGGGGGAGAGATTCGCTGGGAGCACAAAATTAAGAAAGGGAGAGACATAAACCAAAAGTAATTTTAAAACATAAAGGAATAGTTGATCACCAAAGTAAAATAGAAAACATGAAAGAAATGTGTAGAATGGTTTTAATATTGACGTATTTCCATGGTAAAGGCAGAAAACATTGAGTCAGCCGCTTGAGAATAAGTAAATAGGAAAGGCAAGGGTGGTGGAGAGCTGCAGGCGTGACAGCCCTCTCCCATTTCACATCTTCAACCTCAGTAGCGCTCATTCATGCCTCCATTCTGCTTTACAGCTCTGATTTTAATGAAAACGAAATGAGTAACAGATTGCTGAGGCTCTCTAAAAAATGCCAAGTGGAGCTGAGTTTTGAAAACATGGGAACATAAACATTAGTGAGGGGGAAGGCTGAAAGAAGACAGATTTTAAATTAAGGGCAAGTTAATTTTTACCTACCACTTGTTAACCAGGAGTGAAAGTGGAGGCACTATGTGAATATTAGCCTAAGGTGGCCTGAACCCATAATCAGGTCCTGCCTTAGGTCAGGCAGAACATTTTGGAGGACATTACGACCTAGAGAATTTCTTGCTTATGCTGGAAATAATAAGCCGCATATGTTTGTTTTTTTCACTTTTTTCTACTTAATGGAGAAAATACTTAATTATTATTATTAATTTTTATTTATAGGGCGCCACTAGGTATCCGTAGCGCCGTACAGGGAAAAACAAAATTACAATACAAAGGTGAGACAGCACAATACAGTAAACAAAACGCACAGTAACTCAGTGAGCTCAAAGCACAGCTAGAGGGGTGGGGGAGGGGAGAGGGGAAGGTCCCACATACGGCGGAGCCCGAGAGGGAGGGCACGGATGGCAGGAAAACCCCCAGAGTGGAGAGGAGGGAGCAAGAGGGAATGGGGAGAAGAAGGTCCTAGAGGAGGAGGGCAAGGTAGCTGGAGAGCAGAGTTAAAAGTGGTGAAGACAGGAGGAGAGATGACCCTGCTCAAAGGAGCGTACAATCTAAGGGGTTTATGCTTATATTATATTAATGTTTTATGCTTATATTATGTTGTTATATAGGCTTAGATGTTAGTGATGTTTTTTCAAAAAAAGCTCCATTTTGCATTTATAATTTAACAAAATACTACACTCATCTGCTAAATGTTATATGAGATTGATCTAATTTTATTGTGTATTTATTGTTTTATTACTTTATGTCTAGTGGTAATATGTGTATATTTGCAATAAGCATGTGTGGTCCCATAAGCTTCAATGCTTCTCTGTGTTCTCTCTTTTATATCTGTGTGTTAAATAAACACACTCTAATTATATCTTTACAAATCTGTCGAGGGAATTAGCCGTGTTATTCAGTTTGTTCCTGGAAAGTAATCCCTCTGTGATTAATACATATCTTGGTAGTAGTGTATAAACAATTGGAACAATTAGACCACAGTAATGCTAACTAAAATTGTAATGGGCCTGTAAAGTACAGTATAGCAGTAAGGGCTTATAAACACTGTCAATTTGTCCTTGTTTTCAAAGAGTAATCAATGAGCATTTACAGAGCATTTAGGGGTCTACTTATCAAGCCTAAATCCAAGCAGAAAACTATTTTTGCATGGTTTAGGTACAATTAAATTATGTTGCTATTTAACATTAGCCTAACGCAGCCGATATCAGAGATATCTCCTGCCTTAAGCAAACTACTACAGTTCCCATTATTCTCAATGGGGATTGTGGTCTGTACCTATTTCGCAATTACTTTAATAGCAATTATTGACAGTTCTGATCATTTTATCACCATTGATTTAGCTATTCTAAAGTATTTAAATTGTCACAAGTCAGTTACAAAATAAATAAAGGAAAGTTCAATATTCTGAACCAAATCTACTTGTCGATGGAGGAGAATCATTTCCTTATGTGTTTGCGGTCACCAAAGTTCCTTGGTTAGCACCAAATATAATTATGGAATATCCAAAAAGGTGACTTGATTTTCCGGCTACAATTACCGGCCAAACTGTGCATATTACTAAGTAGAATGCAACCTCAAAAATGGAGATTCTTCCATAATGCCATATAACCGACTGTTTCCTATATTGTGATGGTCATAATGGTAACATGCCTTTATTTATTTGTATGCTAAAAAGAGTTACAATTTTGAGAACTCACTTTGCCACAAAATTGGAAGATTTAGCATTGACAGCTTTCATGAAACATGCACTCAAACACATACAAATTACAAATGTGACCAATATTTTGTTGTAAACTTGGTTATGGGGGAAATGTGTCTCGAGTATCGTTATCTTAGCTTTAAGAGCGTGTTGGAATCATTCACATTATGAGAAATCAATGAGAAATTAAGAGGTGTAGGTAATCAGTTTTGGAAATGGTATGGGGAGGTCAATGAAAATTGTACAGGGGTGGAAGACAGCTATCCCAACTAAACAAGGGAGGATTTCCAAACAAGTAAATAAAAAAACTAAAAAGGATGTAAAATAATTTTAAAAAATCATGATTAACAACTCTAAACAGAGCTCTGGGAATAAGCACGTACAAATGGTCCAACAACGATTATAATTTCCAACAATGAAAGAGTGAAAGTATATATGGTAAATTATTAAAATGCCAAACCAAACGTGTCACTGATAATGTTTGCATCAGTCTGGCGTTGTCAGGCCATTTACAGTATTCTTTGTATCCTGGATGATCATGATAATTTGTCCACTAAATTGTACTGTAACTAACACTAACTCACATTCATCTACAAAAATGATAACATCCAAATTCATCTTGTTCTCTGTACAAAACGTCATACATTCATATGTTTTACTGAATATTTACTGTATTGATCAATAAAGTTAAAAAACACCACAATAATTAAATTACATTTTCTTTAAGAAAAGTTATTGCGGTGTCTGGACTGCCCTACTAATATGTTTTAGTGTATAAGTCTGTTAGAATAAAATAAATTATAAAAAATTACATAGGAATTGTAAATAATGTAATAGCATTTGACGCAAATATGTTAAATATGTCAGATGTTTAACTTAGAAATTGATTGTTTGCAATAGAAAGCCACCAAGCTAGTCAAAATCAGCATTTGTGCACCAAACCGACGGCAGAAATCCAGCAGTTTGGAACTGAAAATCTCTGGCTGTGTGTGGCCAAAAAATGATTGCTTAGTAAATTTCCAACCAGTTCTCAATAGTAAGAGCACAGGATATCAGCCTTAGCTCTCAGATCATTTTGAGCTACATCAAGGCAAGCTTATTATGCTGGTGTAGTACAACGAATGGTTATGTCATGGTTTTTCTGTGCTCAATGTGAAAAAATGCCTTAAAACTTTCTGAGCTGTGATGGGCCTCTGAGCTGGCCTCTTGCTTTGTGATGAAGTTTGAGCCAGAAGCACTCCCCCTGTTCCCATTCTTTCATTGGTTAGTCTGTAAAAGTGATTGTTGTTGGCTGTGCTAAAGTTTTGTATTTCTGCTTGTTTCAAAATATTCCCCATTCCTCCATTTTTTTGTCTTTGAAGTTGTGCTGTGTGGGCTATAACTTTTATTTTTTATGTTAAGTTTTATCCAAAAGAATTGTTCACCAATATGTTTCCACTATTGGTATTACTAATTAAAACCAATGAATCCAATTCAACCTGGTTGTAATAGTAATGCCTTGCATGGGTTACCTAATTCAGATGACTCAAGCAAGGGTCCTGGCCTGCGGACCGGCAGGAACGTCACTCTGGTGTTATTGAATTGTACAAATATTCCAGTGCTTTAATCCTATTATGTCAATATTTGAAAAATAACAATATTATTAAATAATTATAATATTCCCTTGCTGTTCCTGCTCTTGACATACCACCCCAGTATGTTGTGATTCTTTTGACAACATTCAGCTATGTATGTTTCTTGCTGATCCTGCTCTTGACATATCACACCAGTCTGGTGTGATTCTTTTGACAACATCCAGGTATGTCTCTTTCTTGCTGGTCCTGTTCTTGATATATCACACCAGTCTGGTGTGATTCTTTTGACAACATTCAGTTATGTCTCTTTCTTGCTGGTCCTGTTCTTGACATATCACACCAGTCTGGTGTGATTCCTTTGACAACATCTAGTAATGTCTCTCTTCCTGTAGCTGTCATTGTAGTCAAGTGTGGACAACTCATACAGCTCTTATGTTCCTCCATCACCTGGACTAGCAACACCATGGAATACACTCACTACTCAACAGCCAGCACTCTGAGGTTGTTCTGGCAATAGTTCAAACACATCCCGATGAATGCTTTCTAAATGATTTCTGAATGCTTCTGGAGGTGCTAACCATTTCTGAATACCCCATGTTGTGGCAACATTGATGTAAACTTTATTTTTAGATCAGTTGATGCTTATATTATTTTTCGATCATTCATCCGCAAACTAATGCACATCAGTTATTCATGTGGGCAAATAACAATAACAAAGCTTAGACCAACAGATTAGCAAAGTACAAACATTTCATGTCAGGTGAGTTTGCATGCATTGTCAGTACAGGAAAGTAATCTATGGAATTTATTTTAAATGACTAATCTATTGTGTTCTTGTTCAAACAGTCATATTTTTCTGATATACTTTTCTGTAAAATATATCATTAGCTTCTATGCATTCTTTTCTCCCAGTAAAGTGCACATGATGTGTTTGATGTAGATAGATGTACCAGTATTGTTCCTGGTAATTCTATTTAAAAACTGAAAACTGTGCTCTGAGAGAGTGAGTCAAGGAGGTGAAAGGTCAATTAGATCAGATTATTAGTGTATGTTTAGTGACATGCGATTGGTTTGTTGGCTAGTTACTGTAAACCACACATTTGATGCTGCCTGTGCTGACAAATTGTTGTAAATTGAACACAGAGAAGGGATATGAAATTGGAAAGTGAAGAAAAATTTACCATCATCACCATCATCTATTTATTTATATAGCGCCACTAATTCTGCAGCACTGTAAAGAGAAGTCACTCACATCAGCCCCTACCCCATTGGCGCTTACAGTCTAAATTCCCTAAATTGATTTAATTTATTTATTTATTATTTATTTAATCCTAAATTTATTGGATTGTATTCCATTTAATACATTTATTATTTATAAACCCCAGTTGTTTTAATAACAAATATTTTAGAGTTGATGTACACATTCCCTGTATCACGTTCCATTGTGGAGATTTTATTGGTTCTTTCTTTTGTGCTGTATGAGATAACATATCCAGGCAGCAATGTTTGTTCTTTAATTTATCACATTATGTGTTTTTATAAAGAGAAAGCATAGGCAGGGTATCACCAGGTATGGTCATGTTTCTTAAATCACTATCACTCTTAGGAAAGCCAACAGTCATCTAAACAAAAAGAGCAGTGGAATAAACTATTTCACTGTTTAAGAAATCATGTAAATGTCATAGTCCATATATTAGTATGTGACAGATGCATCAATGTATAGATTTTTCAACCATTTGGAAATGCATTGCCATTGCAGTAAAACAGGGAATTGCTCAAGGAAGGAAAAGATACAATATATCTGTGACATAACGCATCCTGTAAAAAAGGGGGATAAGTAAATTGAAGACAAGTGAAAAGCTTATTAGACTGAAATACTTTCTCAAAGTTCAAGGTACACTCATTGCCTATTAAACCGTTGTCCTGACATACTGCATTAAAAGGCCCATACAACAATCTGCTATCTCTACTATTGCTGAAAGAAAAAACAGCACCAAGATTTTAATGTCACCTCAGAATAAATCATAGCTTAATAGGGAGCCTTCACTGGATGGATTTTTTTGAAAACTTCACAGACTGGTAACATTGGAACCCAGAAGACATAATAGGACCCTGCTGTTGGTGTATACTGGGCAAAACTTTGACCTGGGGAGCTTGTTCTTGGCCTACCCAAGCTGCTAGTTTTGCTAATGATTTTTAAAATGCTGACAGTTACATCCAACTCATTGATAACTTAATAATTTGAAGATTTAAACCCGTTAGTGTGTGTGTATATATATATATATATATACACACACACAAAAAAGGAGCGCCAAACATAGTGTGATAACGTCAATTAGCAACAGAGTGACCATATATTCCAAATTGGTCTCGTACCAGAAACAGAGGGTAAAATCGCTTATCTGGATAAAAATATCCCTTTGATCTTCTACCAGATTTTTCTTAAGTGACCTCAGTCTTCTGTGTCCATCCAATACTAGGACTCAATAGGAAATAGCAAATAATAGTGTAGTGTGTTTATAACATGCAGAAAATATCATTCTATATAAAAAATATTTTAATCCAAAAACATGCCATATCCATTCATGACAATAAAATGCCCGTACATTGTATAAAATTAAGTCAAGCTTATCTGTGACAAGGACTCATCCAGAGATCCTTAAGGCCAACAGGTGATGTCAGTTCCTTCCACCAGGATAGGAGATTACCACGTGAATAGTTCCTAAACTCCTCTGGAAATGAAACTCCTTCGCAATCACCAGCCAGACAGTCAGTCAGTACTCCCTTGACGCGTTTCGTCCTTAACGACTTTCTCAAAAGGGTAAGTGTCACACGTAATGAGGGTCCTCCCTTTAATAATCCCCCTTCTCAATCGTCAATGCGATACAACGGAAGTCCGGGCAGGGCTCTCACTTCCGCCCACAAACACTGTATCACTTCCGCCCATATGTATTACATCACTTCCGTTTCTCTGGGAGGAATTACTTTTCTATGGATACCATAAAGAATCACACTACAAACTAGAATACTACATAGTAATGAGGCATAGGCAATCGCTATCTAATAAATACAATCAGACAGCATAATATTCATTGATATCTCTTATTCTAAACAAATTCCAACTATATAAAAACCGCTGCATACAAACTAAAATACTCCATAGTAATGTGGCATAGGCAATCGCTATCTAGTAAATACAATCAGACAGCATAATTGCTCATTAATATCTCTTATAAATTCCAATTGTATAAAAACCGCTACATAGACATTGCATAGAATTACTAAATCATTATTATATATCACTTCTATTGAAATCTATTCTAGACAGAGTCCAACTATATAACGTATCTACAACCATCTATATAGACATTACTACTAAATACGAATAAGTGACATAGTACAACCATGTCACTATCACTCTATACATAATTCACCTAACTCATGGTTGCAATCAGGGAAATACACAGACCAGATTACAAAAAAGGAGAAAAAAGGAGAGAAGAAGAAGAAGGAAAATGTTAATATGCATTAAATGAAAGGGGCTATTTCAAACGCTTCGTTAAGACCCAGAGGTGCAATTGTGTTCAACTTGAAAAATCCAGCTTGTTCTTGGTCTTCCCAAGCTGCTAGTTTTGCTAATGATTTTTAAAATGCTGACAGTTACATCCAACTCATTGATAACTTAATAATTTGAAGATTTAAACCCGCTAGTGTGTGTGTGTGTGTGTGTGTATGTATATATATATATGTATATGTGTGTATATATATATATATATATATATATATATATATATATATATATATATATATATATATATATATATATATATATATATATATGTAAAACAAACAGTGTGCACAGACTAAAATCTACTATCAGTTCATATAGATATCGTGCCAGTTCATCATAAGTAAATGTTCCACCAAAAATCCAACACCAGCAGATTGTATTCTGCGCTTCCTTCCCTTTTTAACCACCTGATCTCCACAGGGGAAACAGCAAGATCCTGAAAATTCAAACAAAAAGGGGCGCTTCCATGGTGTATTATCCAAGTTAAAAGATTTATTCAAAAGAATAAAATTTGCACGTACCACATGATGGAAGGTTACAGGCATATGTTACAATACAGCTCACTTCTATTCTCCATACACGCACATCAGAAACGAAGTAGCATAAATCAGCATAGATCCACAAACACCTCTACGCGTTTCATCTCAAAGGACTTCGTCAGGAGGTGTGGATCTCAATTCAAATGCTCACCTATTTCATGGGTAATTTTAATTCCCTTCACAGGTGAGCGAGAACAGAGCTCGTTCACTAACATATATGCACATCTTTGTGTTGAGACATCTACATACAATTCATATGTCTCTACAAATAAACATTACAATGATATTGCATGCACAGAACAAATAAAACATTATATAAAAAGAATAAAACAGAATAAAACAAAACTGCACCAAATACTTTTATAAAAAAGGAGTGATTTCACAACCTTCGTTTAACCCAAAAGGGACAAAAGTGTTCAGAATGTAGATCCAATATGTTTCTCTCTGCGCTAATTTTAAAAGTCGATCTCCTCTTCTTATGTCTGTATTGACATGTTCTATAGCCTTAAATCGTATAGACTCAGGATTAGCATTATGACAAAAAAGGAAATGCCTAGGAACACTATGATTTTCAATCTTATTTTGAATATTACGCAGATGTTCAAATACTCTAATTTTTACAGGTCTCTTGGTCTTCCCTATATATTTTTTCCCGCATCCACATTCTAATAAGTAAACCACAAACATGGTATTACAATTCATGAAAGATTGAATATTTCTTTCTTTTTTGCTCGCAGTGTCAGAAAAAGTTTTATGATCACTATGCACATATTTACAAGTTTTACAGTGTCCGCAAGAATAGAAGCCTTTTGTGGAAATAGACCAGCTAGTATTTGTATTAGATGGTTCATTGAGATGTGATGGAGCTAACATTGACTTTAATATTTTAGGTTTTTTTAAAAATAATTTGGGGTTTCTCTGGTAGCGGGTTGGACAAAACAGTATCTAACTTCAAAACTGACCAGTGCTTTTGTAGAATCCTTGTGATCTGTTGGTTCGCTATATTATTGGTAGTAATAAACGGACAATTAGAAGGATTGAAGTTATTCTCCTTCTTTACCTTATATTTTAATAATTCTGTCCTATCAAGTTCTTTAACTTTTTCTAAACTATCTACTAAAAGCTTTTCGGGATATCCACGTTCCGAAAATGTAGTTATTAGTGTAGATGCCTGTTCTTCAAAAGTTTCTATATCAGCACAATTACGTCTTACTCTAGTCAGCTGAGACACAGGTATATTGTTTTTTCTATCTTATATGATGGCAACTATTATAGTCTATAAAGCTGTTACTATCCACTTTCTTAATAAATGTATATGTGTTAATGATTTTTCTTTCATCAAATAATGCAGTATCAAGGACCAAATCCAGATATTCTATCTTTTCCTTATTGATCACAAATGTAAACTTTAATTCAAATACATTTATATTGATCTCTTCACATCAGTAGTAGAACTTACCCACTGCAACTACTTTCGCTATTTCATTTACATGCCTGCACCTGGACAAGTCTCCTCTTCACATCAGTAGTAGAACTTCCCCGCTGCAGACTACTCTCGCTACTGCATTTACATGCCTGCACCTGGACAAGTCTCCTCTTCACATCAGTAGTAGAACTTACCCGCTGCAGACTACTCTCACTACTCCGTTATATGCCTGCAACTGCACAAGGCTCCTCTATACTTCAGTGGTACAACTTGCCAATTGCAGACCACTCACGTTATCCGGTTACATGCCTGCGCTAGGACAAGGCTTCTCTGCACATCAGTGGTAAAACTTGCCAATCGCAGATCACTCACGCTACCCCGTTATATGCCTGCACCTGGACAAGTCTTCTCTTCTCATCAGTGATGTAAACTGCCAACTGCGGACCACTCACGCTATTCCGTTACATACCTGCGCTGGACAAGTCTTCTCTACACATCTGTGGTGAAACCTACCAGCTGTAGACCACTCATGTCTCCTTGTGATATAGCTACTACTCAGTATGGTACCTATGAGCTGGACTAATGTCTACAAGAGCCTCTGTATTATAGCTGCAAGTCGCTGACTCTTCTACTGCATTGTTGATTGGTCTTTGCCTAACGTTATCCAGTTATCAAGTACTGGTCTGCTATATGCTACCTGCATGCTAAGGCACTTGGACTCTTTCCTCATTGTATCCTGCTTACTAAACTGCTGTACCATCACAGTTCCACGGTGCCAAGACTCAGCATTTATACTATTGACATTCCTTTCCTCTATTCTATTGTATGGTTCCACTGATTCACCACACTACCCAGAGGTCCGTACCTCTGGTAAGTGTAGCTACACCTGGTGAATTCTGGGTAAAACTCCTAGTGCCCGTGACATACAGGGTGATTCAAAAGTTGGAGTACACCCTTTTATTTCAAAAACTCTACAGGAAATTGGGAAACCTGAATACTCCAGTAAGGTATGGGTGACGTGGTCTATCTTTTACGGTATGTACCAAACATGGGCGCCATCTTGAAATCGGCCAATAGGCCCAATTCCTGTAGAGTTTTTGAAATAAAAGGGTGTACTGCGACTTTTGAATCACCCTGTGTATATATATATATATATATATATATATATATATATATTATATCTATCTAATATATCTAATATATAAAAGAGAACATTTGTCCTTCTGTCCTTCTGTCTGTCTTTCTATACAAATCCACATTTTTCAAGCGAAGATCATGAAATTTTGCATACGAGTGTATTAAAACATGACGGAGACAACTAAAAAAATGTAAAATTTAAATTCATTACGGGGTGGGGTTGGCAAGGGGGGGTAACACCTAAAAATCATCGAAAACAACCATAACTCTGGAATGACTGGAACAATTTACACCAAACCTGGTACACATATGACTTACAGTCTGACAACAAATATTGTGGGGGCAAGACACCCCTAGCACTCCTAATGGTGGTGGTGGCGAGGGGGGTAACACCTAAAAATCATCCAAAACGACCATAACTCTGGAATGTCTGAAACAATTTACACCAAACCTGGTACACATATAATTTACAGTCTGACAACAAATATTGTGGGGGCAAGACACCCCTAGCACTCCTAAGGGTGGGGGTGGCGAGGGGGGTAACACCTAAAAATCATCCAAAACGACCATAACTCTGGAATGTCTGGAACAATGTCTTGGAAGAAGTTCCAAAAAAAAGGGGAAATATATTTTTTCTGGATGCACCCGGAAGAACAGGTAAGACGTTTCTCATCAAGTTGTTACTTGCTAAAATTCCAGTACATTCCAAGATAGCTATTGCTGTGGCCTCTTCTGGAATTGCTGCAACTTTGCTCCCTGGTGGAAGAACAGCACATTCAGCTTTCAAGTTACCGCTTAATCTGGCCCGAAGTGAAACTCCCGTCTGCAATATCACTAAACGAACAGAAAAAGCTCAGATTCTGCAGGAATGTCAGGTCATTGTATGGGATGAATGCACCATGTCACACAAAAATGCTTTACAGGCCCTCAATCAAACACTTCAATTTTTAAGAGGCAATGATTTACTAATGGGTGGAGTCACTGTTGTATTGGCTGGAGATTTTCGACAAACATTGCCGGTCATTCCAAAAGGAACAATGGCGGATGAAATTAATGCATGCCTTAAATCATGACATCTTTGGAGGCATGTTCGCACTTTGCGACTAACCACAAATATGAGAGTTTCTCTGCATGGCAACACAATGGACGGTCAGTTTGCTGATCATTTGTTAAATATTGGGAATGGTTTAATGCCGCTTCATCCAGTAACTAAAATAATTGTGTAAACAACATCAACTTAAAGATTCAAGAACAGTTGCCTGGAGAAGCCATATTATACAAATCAATAGATACCGTTGTTGAAGAAAATGAGGCTGTGCACTATCCTACTGAATTTTTAAACTCTTTAGAACCTCCCGGAATGCCACCGCATAACCTGGTACTGAAGATTGGATCACCCATTATGCTTCTTAGAAATGTAAATCCTCCAAGACTTTGTAACGGTACAAGATTAGTAGTCCAAAAGCTCCATTCTCATGTCATTAAAGCAACTATTTTGACAGGCTGTGCAAAAGGTGACAATGCTTTCATTCCACGCATACCTCTCATTCCATCTGATATGCCATTTCAATTTAAGCGTCTACAATTTCCAGTTCGTTTAGCTTTTGCCATGTCTATCAATAAGGCCCAAGGACAATCTTTACATGTAGCTAAAGTCAACTTGGAATCACCTTGCTTTTCTCATGGACAATTTTACGTTGTGTGCTCAAGAGTTGGATCACCAAGAAATTTGTATGTATTTGCCCCAAATGAAGAAACAAGAAATATAGTTTATCAAGCTGTTTTGAAGTAATTGTTTATCGGTTCGTTCCATCATATACAGTTCAAATACAGTTTGACATTTTCACTTTTCACCTTCTACTGGTCCAATTTTAACATGATATTTACATGTATGTTTAATATTTAGATTGATTTTTGTAAATAAACATTCTTCAAATCCCGGGCAACGCCGGGTATTCTGCTAGTATATATATATATATGTGTGTAAACGTAAATACTATATATACGTAAAGCAATGTAGAAATCACAAATAAGTTGGATGGGAGCATGTCTTTGTTCAACTCTAAATTGCAGTCTAAAAATAAAGCTGTCCATTTATGTGGTACATATAAAACCTGACAATGCATAAGAAATTCATTTATACCCTTTGCAATGCAGTATGGTTTGTTCAGGAGCAAATTTGTACCTTTTTTTGCTTTGCTCCTAACTCTAAATGAGACCCTTTGTGTGATAATGACTTTAATTGATTACGCTTCTCGTTATCTTTATTGAACAATGGAATACTGCTTTAAGTCGCAGTTCATGAATTATATTAGTAATATGAAACTGTGTTTAATAGAATATTGGCAACAGATCTCAATGATGATGAAATATTTACTACTTTCATATGAAGGTTTGATGATAATCGTTTCATTTATAAAAAATTTCATTTAAAAAAATTAAAGTTTGTAATGTTCAGATCTAATTAAAGTTCTGTAATTTCTAAAATTGTCTACAATAATCCCTTTATCCCAAAACCTCTAAATTCTTGGAATTATTAACATCTAAAATGATCGCTAATCCAATGTTTTTACTTTGTTTTTTAAAGATTTTTAAAAATATATCTTTTAAAACATAGTTTTTCTAAGTCGCGCAAGTAGCTTTGCGATTGCAACCGGTGGGGAGAGCAGGAAGGCTGCAGTGAGGGATTCAAAGATCCTTCTACTGTAATGCTTTCCTCATAGGGTAGAGCAGCTACCGCCATCTTCAGATGGTGTTAGCCAACGGACTCAAGCTTCGAAAAGCTAGACTTTTTGGACTTTGTTCAATTGCCCCATTGATAATTATTGGGACTGCAGTTTAATGTGAAAGTTAGCAGTTAGCCTAATGCAGGAGATATATATGATACCTCCTGTGTTGGGCTTTTGTTAGATAGTTAGGATACTTAAAAAAAGCCTAACCATATGGAAAAAGCAATTTCCAAATGGTTTATGGCCCCTAACTATATTGAATTTAACTGAATTTTCACGTGTGCATAATTATACATGTAATCCTGTCAATAATACTTTGATTCTAATGACCAATTTTGTCATTTTGGACTAAATTGGCTGAAAACTGCATGCACGGGGACTTAACAGCCAACAATAACAATCAATGCCTGATCAGGAGGGATCAGATGTATATTGGAACTGAAGAAAAATGCAGGGTGACAATGATCACAATCTGACAGTGTGTGCGGACATAATCTGACATACTGAGTCACATGGCATCCAGCTCAAGTTCACAATGAACACATTTTTCAAACCGGCAGAGGACATAAGTGGTGGAACTTGACATAAGATGCAGAATACCCGGTACAGGTAAAGCCTGTGCTTTTTAGGATTTATATATTTTAGACTAAGATAACAGCAAATTTAAGAAAAACTATTTTCATAAATGCCAAGGGCCAACCCTATACATTCTTAAACCTTTTATCTTAGATTTAGTTTAACTTACTTATGACCTGAAATAATGACACGGACACATGTTTAAATTTTGGTGAACTAAGGTCACAGTTTAATCATTAAACAAAAGAGGTGGCAAAGATAGCAGATGCAGGAACAGCTACCAGTCAATACCAACCAACAAACGGGGATGGTCAGTCAGCCCAGAATCCCAGGTGCTACTTTTTGGCATCAAAAAGACTCCACCTCTCCTGGCCTCAAAATGGCACTCGTTCACAAACAATACCCCGGGCAATTCACAAGTGACCCTGGGAGAGACAAGATCGAAGGGGGAGAATATTACGGCCCAACATAACTCTTGTCTCCATGTATTAAACCGCTGTTTGCACTGCTGTCACCACTGGACACTAGAATGCCGCTAAAACCCCCAAAAGTTCAGTCAATAAATAAACTAAAACCTATGGCCGTGAGGTGTACCCCATTCGGTCTATAACAGAACCTAATGGTGTTGTATTGACGATCCACCCGATGCCTTCAAGAATTAAGTAACCGGGTGGTTGACCTGTTGTCTCATACTATAAACAACAACTACACTACAGGCACCCCTTTAAGTGAGTCTAGGAATGATATCAGACTAACACACTTTACTCCAGGGCCATCAATCCCCTAACATATGCAGATCAGCTATAATCCACCAAATAAGATTGAACATTTACCTCTTTACCCAAACACTACCCCTGAAGTGGCTAATTGAGAATGATGACTTGGTATGCTACTAAAGAGCGTGAACCTATATTGCACTGGATAGAAACCATGTGTCCTTATTATGGTACATCATCGGTCTCTGTGTGTGTTAGGTAATTTAGATTGTAAGCTCTAATGGTTTAGGGATTGATGTGAGAGAGTTCTCTGTACAGCACTGGAGAACTATTCGTGCTATATAAATAGCTGATGATAATTATATTATCACTGGGCCATCAGGGTGGGCTGGCCATCCTTGCAGCTGGGCTAGCACATTCCTCTACTACCAAACCACTGGACGTTCACCGGGGCATTACAGGTGAATGTATCCTGAGCTAAAGGGAGTCTAACAGCCCAGTAGGTGACAGAGAGGCCAAGTCTCCAAAACTTGAGGGGTGTCGGGGAATGACCTGTAAACCATAACAAATGCCCCGAAGGTCAAATACACATATATCTGCACATTAAATGCGTAGTCACAATATCCAGGATAACCATTGCACTAGTCAGAAACAACTAAAGACATAAGATAAGGTAAAAACCGTAAAAAAACTCAAAGGTTCTCATGCTATGAGGTCCTTTATCAGAGGAAAAATTAAGAAAGTTCCTTCATGCTCTCACTTCTAAAAGCTGGGTTGCTAACAGGAAATGGCAGATCACAATTTGGTAGGTCTAATATATCTTGTAAGGAGGAGGACTACCATCCTCCCAGCTACTTGATGCCCCCTGTGGAGGACCCTTCTACTGACACAGAAATATCTACACCAATCCTGAATAAATGTGTTTCAAAATCAACCTGGTTCAAACCAGTGGATAAAATGTTTCTCAAACATGAAATTTGGTGAGGGGTACCCATCAAGAAGAATTAACCACACCCGGTCCCTTAGGGGTCTAACCCGTGAATAAGCCTTGGCTAGTGCCACTGGGCATACTGCTGAATGGGGGTGTGCCTCCAATGTGACCCAGCGCCAACCACCAAATTGAGCCAGTTTTAGACTTATGCAGCTGGCACAACATGGATGCATCTCGCAGAATAACCTTAAATGTATTAAGCAGCAAAGTCCATTTGTGAGAATTAAACAGGGGGGAGGGATGAAAACCTTGTTACATTATTCAGTCATCCATCCAAGTCTGCCACAGCTCCAGTCCATTTTTCTGTGTTTTTTTTGTTTGTTTTTTGTTTTTGTGAGTATAAATCAGGAGTCGAGAGAGAACCTATATAATGTTCCAAGCTCACCTAAACAGAGCTCCAAACTATATCGTGGAAAAGCTGTCCAAATTAAAAGGGCTCCATATTATGCTGCCATCTGGCCTTCACTATAGCTATCAGTGTGCATGATATAGTCAAGTCAATGGGTCGTTTGATGTTGGTATTGCTGCATGGTTATCCCAACCGCTCTGCCCTGAGAGCCAAATATAATGCTAGCTGCCCCATTGTTCACCCTCGCCATCTTTTGCATGAGAAAGATAACTATGTGTCACTCGCATATACAATCATGCACTGAATCGGAAGGCTCGTTCCTGTAACAATACCTCTATGTGTAAGGCAAACAATGAATGCAAAGACCGCGGACTGTACTGATTGAATTAAGGAGAGGCAGCTATGTGCGTCAATGCTGGGTGGGGATTCAACTCACCAGCTAATACCAAAAGCAGAGGTTGTATTTATGCCATTGGATAACCTGTTTTGTTAATGCAAAATTCCTAACTATATGGACATACTAATTAAAACATTACATTAAACAGAGAGGGTGCACACAACAGCTTACCCATGGTTTATCTGTCTTAATTGGTGACTAGATTTGGGATTTATTACTAATTAAAAAAGGTGAGGACCAAGTGCCCCTTATGTGCATTTTGTAGAATTTATGGGAGCTGGCCACTCGCTGCTGTCTCCGACCAGTATCTGATTCAACTGTTGATACTCAAATACTTTGTGATTGGCTACAAAGATCTCAGATTCCCAAAACGATCTGTGGAGTAAAACCGTTTGCATCGTTTCTCAATATATCCTAATGACAAGGGGCCTGATTCATTAAGGATCTTAAATGAAGAGGTATCTTATTTCAGTCTACTGGACAAAACCATGTTACAATGCAAGGGGTGCAAACTAGTTTTCTGTTTTGCACACAAGTTAAATACTGACTGTTTTTTAATGTAGCACACAAATATCAACTTTAAATTTCAGTGTACAAATAAGCTATCAAGTATTTGTGTGCTACATGAAAATACAGACAGTATTTAACTTATGTGCAAAACAGAAAACTAGTTTGCACCCCTTGCATTGTAACATGGTTTTGTCCAGGAGACTGAAATAAGATACCTCTTCATTTAAGATCCTTAATGCATCAGGCCCAAGATCTTAATGTACAAGATAGATCCTTTACTCTGAAACAGATTCAAATTACTGTATCAAATTGTATGGATGTTATACTTGCTATATGTTTTTAATAAACTCATATTTATTTCACCCAGGAGTTCAGATTGGTTCCTGTCACAGTCAATATCAGCGTTATTATCCATACTAATGATGCGTGTCAGTATGCTATATACATGTAGGGCCGGAGTCATTAAGGAGAGCAAAGCATAAAAAAGGACTAACTTTGCATCTGGGCAAAACCATGTTGCCATGGAGGGGGAGGTCAATTTAAAATGTGGGGCCAGATATATAGTTGGTATAGGGCATGTCCTAGATCAACTTAAAATTTCAGTGTATAAAATAAAGCTATCAAGTATTTGTGTGCTAGATTATTAAACAGCCAGTACTTAACTTATGTGCAAAATAATGAACTAATTTGCACCCCTTACCTTGTAACATGGTTTGTCCCGGAGAACAATTACTCCTCTTTTTGCATTAGTTTCCTTAATGACACAGGCTCGTAGTGTCATGATGAAATAGGGGAGGTGGCATTTCCCCCATCATGAGGGAACAACCCAAGAGTTAAATCCAACAATCATAGGGAAAGAATTGCATATATCCAATTCATTTTAGCGCCCAGTAGTTTTGAGTGTTCTATAGTTTGACCATGAATTGCTGCAGCCTGTTAGCTTCCCATTACTGCTTTGTGCAATGCTAAACATGTCCACATCTATGTGTACCAAGTGTATAAATTACTCTGTCTGTGCTCTGAAACCGAGGACCCATCTCTGGTGCCCAGAATATCGGACTCAGAGCCCAGGTCACTCGTAGCAGCTAACCTCACATGCTCACCATGCAGGTGAACACCTGAAACCCCAGCAACCACCTCCGATTCACCCAGAGCCGGATCCTGGCCAACCTCGGCACTCGGAGAACTCCAACGCTGCGTTTTCAAGTCAGCCTTGGCGATCACCAACCCTGTGCATCACAGTTCGTCAGGAGTGGATTGGTACCCTGGGTTACAAGAGCATAAGTATGTGTCTGTCATATTCACCCTTTCTAAAAGCTAGAGATTTGCACCAAGAGAGCACTCCTTCACATCTGTATGTGATACAGAAGAATTTTTTAACAAATATATTTAAGCTGCAAAGTTATACAGTATTTAAAAACTGCATTTTTATATGGTCAAGTGGATAATTTTGTTATTGTCTCCTACTATTTAATGTAGTTCCACAGGAGGTACACAGTGACATGCAGAAGAAAGCACAGATGTAAAATGGTTCACAAGTGCGTGAATAGAAATGTACACGAAAAATATAAGTATATGTGATTCACTGAATTCAGGATCCAGTTTGGGAATTTGTTCTGCTGTAAACACTGTAACATGACTCCACTTTCACCAAATCAAACTCCTAATTTCCACTATGACTATAGTTCACAGGTCAGAGTTATTGCATCTGGAAGCTAAATTACAAAATTGATAATTGAATTAGGAATCAGAAAAAATTAGGAACAGATTCTGTCTGGTATTTGGGAGAATCTTTCATAAAATGATTAAATATTTGTCCACATCCTAAAATATGGACTTGGTGCATTCATAATAAGAAGAAGTTGGGGCATACAAGAAGCACAAAGAACACATGAGAAAAGAGGACTATTCCCCAAATGCCAAGAACAAAGTGTGAGGCCATCAAATACACAATGTCATATACTGATAAATTCAGGTATTCACCATTATTTGGTGTAGTGTTATCGATGGTGTTCCTTCTAAGGTCTAACGTAGTGCAAAGCTGGTGTAAAGGCTTGCTTGATTTTATACTGTACAAAGAAAAGATATTCTCACTAAGATGCTATCTGTCATGAACACGATCCCAGCTCCATGACTTTGGGTGTTTGCTACATGAGGTTACACACGATTCCAGCCCACAGTCTCTCTCTATCTATAACACAGGTTATAGACCTACTGAATCGCCCCCACAACAGCGCACTCACACCCCCACACACTTCAGGTTTGCCACCACCTATTGAATACAGGCAGTAGGACCTCAATATACTGCCCCACACTGGCAAAAACGGCTTCTGGCTATCCACAGGTTAGCAAAGCCCACATCAACAAGCAAAGGGTTAACTCGTCACACCTCCAGACTGTTGCACAAATGTAAATGCAACCACACACTAGGCTTGTTAGTCAAATGTATTAACAAATCACACACCAGCATACAAAGGGTTAACTTGGTCGAACTATATTCTTCTTAACAGGCTAATGGATTTGTTAGAGTATCAAGAATGCCACTTATTAATTTTATATATTTAATATATAAAGGTATAGGGGCATTCAGATATAAAAACAATTAATAAACAATTGACAGAACTTACACAAGCAAAGCAGTTTAAACTAAAAGGGCTTACATTCAGAGCATTCGCTAGGAAGATGGACAGCTTATCAATGTGGATTGATTTTCCCAAAAGACTGACAATTTGTTGTGACTGGTCTTAGCCTTTTAAAGACACCTTTACACCTTTCCCCATCTCCTGGGGGTTGTGATTTGTGATACTTTTTAAATCACCATTTGCATGTTGTCTGATTTACTGCCCAATTCTACTATGTGACCTAAGTTTTCTGTGGAGCGTCACACAGACTCAATTTTATTATTAATAAATCCCCTATGAATGTGTCCATCTTTTGATATTAAAAACGCCTAGGTATAGGGTATCAGTTGAGCTTATACTCATTTCCTCCACTTCTCTGTGTGGCAGAATTCTTAATTTGACATAGGAGCTGCCCTTCATCATGCTATTGAGGAATTTGTGATTGATCACTACTTTTATTGATTTTAAGTGGCATAAATTTAAAACTGATTTATTCTTGTTTATATGCTATAGCCAAGTCAGCACGTGGTCTCTTTGAGCCAGACACCATGCTGAGAGGTTCCAAAAAGTCTATTCAGGTGTTAAAACTCCATCCCAGGCAAGGATATATCTCACCGCAGGGGCCTTTGAAGCTGCTACAGGTGACACTGCTATCTTCTAACACTGAGATGTGCAGAGCCACAGAATACACACGCAAACAGACTCTCTGACTTCACATTTTACACTTTAGTATCTTAAATTATTAATGGCTTAATTTGATATAACATATTTACACTGCAGTTATGATTTAGGCCTTATTCCAAACAATTATGTGATGGGTTAATCCTTATAAATAACTGTAAGTTCTCTATCTACATGACATCATTAATTTGTGCTTATATTAAGAAGCACCAAATGTACAACACAGCATAAGAACAGAGCTAAAAGGTCACATATTTTTGTTTCATTTTATTTTCTTTTGCTTTTACTAAGTATTTCAGAAAATTCTAATAATGTGAATTATACAGACGTTGCAAAATGTAAAATTGATTAGGGGATGGGGGTTGGAGTCCTGGAGGGAGTAGAGGGAGAAAATTGAAGGGGGTGTCTGATCCCTGGTCAGATGTGCTGCCAGAAAAAGGTTGCTGGATGAGAGGGAGGTGGGGGGGGGGTCTTAAACTCTAACAAGTGTGGTAAAGGCTTGTAAAATCCCTGTGGAGGGTCAAGGAATGTACCCTGTCAAGGTAAGCAGTGTGTGAACTGTGGGCTGTGGCTAAGAATGGGGGGGAGTGGTTGGGAGGGGTGACTGAGCCCAGTCGCCCTCCTATTGCTTGTGCCCCCCTGCCCCTGGACTGAGAGAGGGTTGTACGGTCTAAACTGCGCACATGGCTGCTGATTTCATGTGCAGCCATGCGCATAAAAGCACTGGTGCTCAGCAGTTGCGCGCTGCTCTGGTGTCTAGTTGCAGCCCGCATATGGACAGTTGGAGCAGGTGCAGTGACTGGAGCCATCTAGCTCCTGCCATTGTGCTGAAGAGGGCATGAACGCCAGACGGATCACCCCGGAGCCAGGTCCCTGGTTGGAGAGCAGCTGTACCTGAATGGGAGGGAGGACTGGCGAAAAAGAGGGATGAAATGAGGGCCGCTATCACACTGCCTGGTCAGAAGGAGGGCTACACGATGGGGACAGCGCATTCCAGCTGAGGGGGTATGAGAAGATGATGGGAACAAGGGTTGCTGGAAGTACAATGGGAAAGGGGGTTATGTGGAATAGAATATAAGGAAAGGGGTTGAGATTGGTGGAGCTGGTAAGCTGGTTGGGGACAGGGGAGGATACAGGGGAATGGCAACCTACAGGATTAAAAACAGGCAATGATAAGAATAAACTTATGTTTTGTCTGCTGCAGATGTGTCTCCATGGGAAATCCTGCAGGGAAGATAACAAATTCCTGCCTACACTAACTTATGAAGGCTTGGATACCGCACCCTTGGGTTCCTAAAGGATGTTTCAAATTGAAGGAAAAGTTAACCCTTTCAGGTAAGTGCATTGCTGGTAATAAGAGCCCGACATTTTGTTTCATTCATTCCCATACAGGTCTTCATTTGTCATTATGAGAATGGATTGGTTGGCGTCTCTTCAAAAATGTCATTGTTTTTGTTTTATATTTGCTTGAACTTTTTCAATAAAATAAAGTTTGAAAATAAAAAGATAACTGATTTGTGATAATGTTAATATATGGTAGAGATGGTCACTGACCCCCGTGTTTTGGTTTTGGATTCGGTTTTGGATCTGGATTACCGTCGTGTTTTGGTTTTGGTTTTGGTTTTGCAAAACCGCCATTGCGTGTTTTGGTTTTGGTTTTGTTTGGTTTTGTTTTGCTATTTTGTTGGAAAATCCATGTTTTTGTGCCTAAAATAACCCAATTTAGTGCTCCAACTGTTTTAGAGATAAGTAATCTAATTGTTGAGGTAATAAATCATCCAAAAAAAATGTTTAATTCTTCGTTGGTAGGCCTATTCTACACACAAAACAGATTGTCTTCCTCTCCATCTATGCATATTGGCAATGCAGCCATCGTCTTTGGATGTATATTACACCCTACACTTATAGTTAAATATGTAAAGAAATGGAAAAAGACAGTTTGCTTTCTGTCTCTATAGGCCCCCCTCCACTTTTTTTAAAAAAACAAAAAATTCAGCCATTATAGACTGTACAATATTAATTGACATGGAGAAAGCCAGTTTGGTTTCTGTCTCTCTAGGCCCCCCTACACTTGTATAAAATACTAATAAACTCAGCCGTTATATACTGTACAATATAAATTGAAATGGACAAAGGCAGTTTGGTATCTGTCTGCATCAGATCCTCTCTCCACTAGGAGTAAAATAGAAAACTATTCAGCCGTTATATAATCTAGAATATAAATAGAAATTGAGAAAGGCAATTTGGTATCTGTCTGCATCATAATCATCAACATCATCATTAGCGCCCTCGTCGCCTACACAAATCTCCCCCTCATCCTCTTCTAATTCCAAAGTGGCATCCTCAATTTGGGTATCACCGGCTACACTCGGGCTATTAAGGCACACATCAGCAGAATGCTCACGATTAGACATCCCACTGTTGGATGGACTCTCCACAGGGATTGTTGTCATTTGTGAATCAGAGCAAATATTCTCCTGTAATGCCTCACTGTTATCTTGCAGCTCGGCTTTGACGCGTAACAGTAGTTGTGCACCAATTGTAGGCTGGGTAACTTTTTGGGATCTGACAATAATAGCCAAAGGTGAAGGCCTCATTCTCTCTTTGCCACTGTGTGTGTAGAATGGCATGCTTGCAATTTTTTTTTTATCGTCACTTAACTTTTGCTCAGTTACACTTCTTTTTCGCTTCAATACAGTAAAAATTTTTGGGGTTTTTGTTTTTTGCACTAATTTGGAAACACTCTGTTGTTTGACATTGCCTTGGCCAGATGACGTACTGGGAACACTAACATCAGGACTGGTGACAGAACCTGGTTGCTCATTCTGATCATATGTGGACTGCTTTGAATCCATTCTGAGCGCAAACCACTGGGGAGTGCTAAAAATTATTTGGTAGATACTGCTGACAGATATGACTTTTGACAGCCAGAAATATTAATGCACAATTAGGGAGGACACCCCAAAAGCACTGAGGAGTGCTAAAAATTATTTAGTAGATACTGCTGACAGATATGACTTTTGACAGCCAGAAATATTAATGCACAATTAGGGAGGACACCCCAAAAACACTGAGGAGTGCTAAAAATTATTTAGTATATACTGCTGACAGATATGACTTTTGACAGCCAGAAATATTAATGTACAATTAGAGAGGACACCCCAAAAGCACTGAGGAGTGCTAAAAATTATTTAGTAGATACTGCTGACAGATATGACTTTTGACAGCCATAAATATTAATGCACAATTAGGGAGGACACCCCAAAAGCACTGAGGAGTGCTAAAAATTATTTAGTAGATACTGCTGACAGATATGACTTTTGACAGCCATAAATATTAATGCACAATTAGGGAGGACACCCCAAAAGCACTGAGGAGTGCTAAAAATTATTGAGTAGATACTGCTGACAGATATGACTTTTGACAGCCAGAAATATTAATGCACAATTAGGGAGGACACCCCAAAAACACTGAGGAGTGCTAAAAATTATTGAGTAGATACTGCTGACAGATATGACTTTTGACAGCCAGAAATATTAATGCACAATTAGGGAGGACACCCCAAAAACACTGAGGAGTGCTAAAAATTATTGAGTAGATACTGCTGACAGATATGACTTTTGACAGCCAGAAATATTAATGCACAATTAGGGAGGACACCCCAAAAACACTGAGGAGTGCTAAAAATTATTGAGTAGATACTGCTGACAGATATGACTTTTGACAGCCAGAAATATTAATGCACAATTAGGGAGGACACCCCAAAAACACTGAGGAGTGCTAAAAATTATTGAGTAGATACTGCTGACAGATATGACTTTTGACAGCCAGAAATATTAATGCACAATTAGGGAGGACACCCCAAAAACACTGAGGAGTGCTAAAAATTATTGAGTAGATACTGCTGACAGATATGACTTTTGACAGCCAGAAATATTAATGCACAATTAGGGAGGACACCCCAAAAACACTGAGGTGTGCTACAAATTATTGAGTAGATACTGCTGACAGATATGACTTTTGACAGCCAGAAATATTAATGCACAATTAGGGAGGACACCCCAAAAACACTGAGGAGTGCTAAAAATTATTGAGTAGATACTGCTGACAGATATGACTTTTGACAGCCAGAAATATTAATGCACAATTAGGGAGGACACCCCAAAAACACTGAGGAGTGCTAAAAATTATTGAGTAGATACTGCTGACAGATATGACTTTTGACAGCCAGAAATATTAATGCACAATTAGGGAGGACACCCCAAAAACACTGAGGTGTGCTACAAATTATTTAGTAGATACTGCTGACAGATATGACTTTTGACAGCCAGAAATATTAATGCACAATTAGGGAGGACACCCCAAAAACACTGAGGAGTGCTAAAAATTATTTAGTAGATACTGCTGACAGATATGACTTTTGACAGCCAGAAATATTAATGCACAATTATGGGGGACACCCCAAAAGCGCTGGGGAGTGCCAAATATGAAGAAAAAATAATAAACCTCTATCCTCCTCTCTGCACTAGCGATTTTGGTTAGAGCAATTGCAAGAACAATATGGTATTCTCTGTCCCTGCTCTAATTAGCCTATGACTACACCCTGCTCTCTCCCTCTGTCAAATGGCGATGGATTGCTGTGGAGGCGTGTATTTATAAAGTTGAAGTATCGCGAGAACCGAGTCCCGAGATCCGACGACGTCACAATGACGTTCGGCCTCGATTTGGATTCGGAATGGGCGGGAGAGTACCGAGCTGCTCAGCTCGGTACTCGGATACCCAAAGTTCGGGTGGGTTCGGTTCTCGGAGAACCGGACCCGCCCATCTCTAATATATGGTGCATCCTGCTCAGAAGCACTGAGAATGAATGTTAAGGCAATATACAGTCTGTAAATACAGTAAATACAGTCTGGTGATTGGATCATAATTCTTAGTGTTCTGCTAACACACCTGTATGATGCAACACACAGGCAGGAAAATTGTACCATAAATGATTTTCCTATATAAACTTTTGCTCCAAGCCATACAATAAAAGTTATCTGGAAACATGAAGGTGTGGATACAGATATAAACACGTTTAGGTATATTGTGAACAACCCGGACATGGAAAAAATAGTCCTATTATGTTGCAATACAAGTGGAAATGTGCCACCGTGTAGCATTAACAAAGTGCTTCAGACTTGCTTGAGTTTCCTTATTCCTATCTGTTAGTAATGCAGCTGCACCTGTAACTACCTTATTTCCATACAGCGAAGTTGTGCAATCTCACTGTCATGAGAACAGAATTGTCATTATACATATATGACAGGATCAAATATTATCACTATTTTTTTTACCTGGCACAAGCTTGTTTCTCAACTCTGTGTAATTGTGTGCTTAGTTTCTTTGGACAGACACTAAAATTTGGAAACTAGAGAATATTTGTAGAAGTTTTCATATTAATACTAACAGAAACTACAATTGTTTTACCACATTTCATTGTTCTTATAGCAAGGTAAGTACTTTATTGCAAGAGACTTTGTTTAGATCGTGTAAATATTACAAGGCATGTTTTATATTTTTTTTATCAAGACATTTAAGATGGCATTTGACAAAACTGTAGAGCTTCATTGAGGCCTATAGGTCCCATCCCTGCTTGTGGAAAACAAATTCAAAGGAGTACTCCAACAGGCAGAAGAGAAGCTTAGCTTTGGATGACATAGTGAGTGTGAGCCTTCCCCATTATCCAGAGGCAACTGTAGAGTGGGGTCAAAGGGAAGATCCAAAACATGAGGACTGTCTTCAAAAAGGAACCTAATAAGTTGGAGGCCTCAAAAAGATCAGTGGCAGGCACTGAAAATGTTTAAGTGCCCATGTTGTGGTACTTTGACCTCCTGTGTTTCACATGTGACCAGGAAATAGTCAAAGCATCTATGAGCAATATGCCCCAGATGGACCGTAGTTAGTCATCTGTCCCTCCCACAGCAGATTACATAACTAAAAGTGGCATAGTAAGTAAAGATACAAAATCTTTAAAGATTAAAATATTTACATTTAGCTGACAATTTGTTCCTCAATATGCCACACAATACGAATGTACATACAATATATGGACAAGAGTATCTGGATGCTTGACCATTACACCAACAGGGACTGTAATGACATTATATTAAAATACATATACTTTAATTTGGAGTTGGCCCCCTTTTTGCAGCAATAACAGTTTCCACTCTTCTTGGAAAGCTTTCCACTAGATGTTGGAGTGTTTCTGTGGAAATTTGAGCCCATTTATTCTGTAGAACATTTAGGAGGCCAGGCACTGATGTTGGACGAGAAGTCCTAGCTTGAAATCTCCATTCCAGTTCACCCCAAAGGTGTTCGATGGGGTTGAGGTCAGGGCTCTGTGTAGGCCATTCAAGTTCTTCCACACTAAACTCATCAAACCATGGGGTAAATGTATCATACCTCGGTTTTTTCAACTCGCCAGGAATCGGCGAGTTGACAGCTAAAATTTAAAGCGGCGCTGGCTTGTAAAGGCAAGCGCTGCCTTTACAAACCAGCGCCGCTTTAAATTTTAGCTGTCAACTCGCCGATTCCCGGCGAGTTGAAAAAACCGGGGTATGATACATTTACCCCCATGTCTTTATAGTCCTTGCTTTGTGCACTGGGGCACAGTCATGTTGGAATAGAAAAAGAACCTTTTCCAAACTGCTGCCACAAAGTTGGAAGCATAGCATTTTCTAAAATGACTTGGCATGCTGAAGCATTAAGATTGCCCTTCACTGGAGATAAGGGGAGATAAACCCTAAAACCCTAAACCCATTTTCACGACTTACCTGTCTTGCTGCGCCGCTGCCCAGAACTTCCGGGTGACCGCTCACATGATGACAGTCTGGGGCGGGTTTTTCAAACCTGCTTTGGACTTACAAGCCCTAGTTCCAGCGATGTCTCGCCGCGCTACTGCTCGGCTCTTTTGGGTGGCGGCTCACGTGACTGCGGCTGGGGCAGGAGTTTCAAATCTACTTTTGGTATTTAACTGCACTCTGACACTCGCTCAGTGTCAGAGCAACGTTGTTGCCAGTTCCTGACTCCTGAGTTATACCTAGATTCTTGATCCTGTTTACCTCCTGTGTACCAGACCTCTGCTTTGCCTGACCATAAGCCTGTTTACCTCCTGTGTACCAGACCTCTGCCTTGCCTGACCACGATCCTGATTTACCTCCTGTGTACCAGACCTCTGCTTGCCTGGCCACGGTCCTGATTAAGCTCCTGTGTACCAGACCTCTGCCTGGTAGATCTCGTTCTTGATTACCTCCTGCATTCCTTACTACCAGCTCTTTCCGCAGTACTACTCCCTAGGGCACCCTAGAGGACCGCGACCTGTGGATTCCAGGTGGCAAAGTCCATCCTGCCTTGCGTCGGTTCTTGGTGAATACAGGGGAATCCATTAGACTCTGCACCTCTTGGTCTGCCTGTGCCAATCAGGGTTAGGACCTAGGTCCTCTACTTCAGATCTGTAGCACCCATACCATTATCCCTCCGCCAGCAAATGTCACAGTTGACATAATCATCATCATCATCATCACCATTTATTTATATAGCGCCACTAATTCCGCAGTGAGACAGGTAACGTTCTCTTGTCATCCGCCAAACCCAGATTCGCCTGTCTGACTGCCAGAGAAGCGTGATTTGTCACTCCACAGAACACGTTTCCACACCTCTACAGTCCAGTGTCAGTGTGTTTTACACCATACCATCCAATGCTTGCCATTGGTCTTGGTGATGTGAGGCTTGCAAGCAGCTGCTCAGCCATGGTAACAATCTCTATTATTTCAAACATTGTCAGGTAAGAGTTTCCACTCATTATGAAATTATCTTATAATGCAGAAAATGTCATTTCCAGCTCACACATTTTCCTTCACAAGTAGTCGAGTGGCCGAGTGGTTAAGGCGATGGACTAGTCTCACTGAGTGTCAAACATCATTGGAAACTTATTTTAAATTTAATCTGTCCACATAGTATATTTTTTATTTAATTTTCTAGGAGGTGCACCTATATATATTTAGCAATTCATACATAAAAAAGGAAGTACATTTTTGTGCAGTACTCTGGGATGTGTAATACTATAAAATAAAATGATACTTAATTTTAAATTAGTTCATAATAAAGAAATCTCGCTGATTACATGGACACCAGCGAAACATTTTATAAAAACAAATTAAAATCCATACAAACGTGCTTTTGTGAAACAATGTGAAAATGTGTAGAATAAAATTGCAGTATTAACTGCACTGCCTGTATTCATATGCTTAATAAAGAGTCCAATGTTCATATCTAAGCTTTAAGGCTCCATAAGTTAATATAACTACTTGTGGAGTCTTGAAGCTAAAATATAAGTATGGGAGTCCTTATTAAGAATATTTAAGATCAATACAGGCATTGCAGTCAATACTGCAATTTTATTTTAATTAACCCATTAATGGCAGCCCATTTCTCCTACCAGACTTCCACATTGCACTGAACCACAGCCGAGACCTGTGGACCAGGATTCCCTGTAGCACAGGAGACATCCGTGTGGGTGTCACTGCCCCAGCCACAGCCTATGCAGCCCCCGCACCGCAATAAGCAGCCTCGGAATTAACTGCAGGGAACACATCACTGCCGGGACCTCCCCCTTCATGTTGGGCTAATCTGGCATGGATAAAAATTCTAACACCCGTTGCCGCAAGTCCGCTCACTGCTGGTTGTATAAAAAAAAAATGGAATGAAGAAAAGTAAATAAAAAAATACATGAACATATCAGACTGCCTCTAGGTGGCATCTTTAGACCACCGGCCTACCAGGAAAGTTACCAGTAGGCTCTATGACCAATCCACCTCTGGTTATCTGGAAACATAAAGGTGTGGTTACAGATATAAACAAGTATGTGTATTTTGTGAAGAACCTGGTCGTGCAAAAAATAGTGTTATTATTTTCCATTACAGGTGGAAATGTGTCATCATGTAGAATTAACAAAGTTCTTCAGTCCTGCTTGAGTTTCCATATTCCTATCTGTGGGTCAATACAGGCAGTATTACTGTCGGCATTTTTACTGTCTGCAATTACACTGTCGGTATTTTATCCATGTTGGTATTTTGACCAGGTAGGTATTTAGACTGTGGCAATTTTATTCATGTTGGTATTGATACTGTTAGTGTAAATATTGACATGGCGAAAATACCTATCAGGATTTTTGTGTCAGTATTATTTCCTTTTGTATTTTCACCGTCGGGAAAATGGCTACCACCAGTCTGAGAAAGTCAAAGGGGTCCACTAGAAAGTATGAGCAACATTACACTTGTGCAAAATGAAATGTCAAATTATCTTGGGTATAGTCTGATCTGCCCTGTATGTAGCATGTGAGGCTGAGTCTCGTGAACAGCATGCGCCCGCAGTGGCACCGACGGTACAAAAGGAACTGAGGTGGGCTAGGTCATTGACAACATTTATAGCTGAACTTGCTCAGGTAATGGCTCATCCAAGAGAAATAGGTGATTCTTCTACTTCTATGAATGCACTACATATTCTACCTTCATGCCAGGCACAACCGATGAGTGTGGCTGCCCTGCCTGAAACAGATTTGGCAGTATTTCTTGCCGAGTCCACAGAGGGTCTGGTGAGAGCTTCATCCTCTTTGGAACATCTGCTCAGCACCACCCATACGTCAGCTGCAAAACACTAGGTTCTGGACTCTATTCAGGTTCCTATCCCTGAATCTGAAATTTCTTTTGAGGAAGATGGGGAATTGCTTTGGGATTCAGAGGGGGAAGATTTCTTTAGTGCTGAAGACACATCTTCCTCTCACAGTATAGATAGTTTGATTTTGTGAGTTAGACAAACCTTAGGGTTTGCAGAACCTGAGGTTACTGAATCATCTGACTTTTCCCTTTTTAAGAGACAAAAGAAGCAGTTAGTTTATTTTCCATCTTCTAGTCAACTCGCAGAGATGTTGTCTGAGACCTGGAAAACACCTAACAAAATGTTCCAGATGCCAGGTAAATTTAAGTAGTTTTAACCTTTGCCACTGGAGGAGTCAGTTAAGTGGGAAGGTGCTCCAAAAGTATAACCTCCTATTGCTCGCCTCACCACAACCACTACTATTCCGGTTCATGGTACGGTATCACTCCAGGATCTTAATGATAAAAAGTTTTATTTTTTTCTTCTCCGCTCAGCTTATGAAGAGGCTAGAAGTTTGAATTGTCCCAATATGTCTAATGCCTGAGTCAACATGGCCTTTCAGACCTGGACAGAACAATTGGCTAAGGCCCTTCAAGATAATGTACCCAGAACTGATTTATTAGTTTTGGCTTCTGATTTTGTAAGTCAGGCTTCCTCAACTGAGGTCTGTTACATCCAGTCTTTTTGCACTATTTATTACAGCCCCATGTTCATTGTGGTTGCGTTCGTAGTCAGCAGATGCAGATTACAATGGTACCCTAGATTCTTTTGACACAGTAACTCTGTTTGGTTCCCAATTGAACAGATCATCCAGGTATCCACTGGTGGAAAAAGTACTTTTTTGCCTGTTGGCACTGCAAAACCAAAACAGACCCAGTTTCAGTCCTCTCCTACCTTTGGTAAGTCCCACCTCCAGAATCCAGTCCTTTTCCTCAAGGGGGGGCTCTGGTCGACGGTGTGCTCCCAAACCTGGAGATAAATCTGCAGCATGACGGGACCCCCACCACGGTCAGGTGGAGGTCTACTGCTTTTTATGGACCAGTGGCGAGCCTCAGCTTTGGATTCTTGGGTGCAGGGGACTGCGACACAGGGGTATTTAATCAACCTGGTCAGGTTCCCACCAAGGAGGTTCTTCACCACGGGTCTTTATCCCTTTGTCCGCTAGAGACTGGAGCTTCAGAAGGCTATTCAGAATTTGTTGGGCTCAAGCATGATTGTTCCGGTCCTGATTCAGGAACAAGCTTCAGGATTTTACTCCAACCTCTTCCTAGTTCCCAAACCCGATGGCTCCTTTCACCCAATCCTGAACTTCAAAACTCTCAACAAAAGGATTCAAGTAATAGGGTTCAGGATGGATTTGCTACATTCTGTGATTGTATGCATGGAACACAAGGAATTCCTGGCATCACTCGACATTAAATATACCTACCTACATGTTCCAATATGGGAGAGGCAAAGTCTCCTTTGTTTTGCAATCCACAGTGACCACTATCAATTCATGGCTTTACCCATTGGACTCACTTCTGCACCGAGGGTGTTCATCTAAATAATGACAATCATGGCAGGCCTCCTTTGTTTTCAAGGAATCACTATTGTGCCTTATCTGGAGGACCTGTTGTTGAAGGCGCCGTCTGTATCTCTTCTATGCATGCAGATTCAGGTGATGATTCACTTTCTTGAAGCTCACGGTTGGTTCCTCAATCTATCCAAAGCCTCTTTTGATCCTACACAGAAAATGTGTTTTATGGGTCTCCATTTCGACACAGTGTATCAGAAAGTGTTTTTCCTGGAAGACAAAATTTGGAACCTCAATCTGGTGCTCATGGCTCTAACTAAGGACCCTATTGAGCTTTTGAAACAGGGAGTTCTCCATTGTGT
The DNA here is from genome assembly GCF_038048845.1 of Mixophyes fleayi. Taxonomy (NCBI): domain Eukaryota; kingdom Metazoa; phylum Chordata; class Amphibia; order Anura; family Limnodynastidae; genus Mixophyes; species Mixophyes fleayi. The sequence continues at coordinate 83,891,528 of NC_134404.1, forward strand.
GACTTTAAAAAGTGTTTCTTCTTACCATTCCACCAGGATCATTGGTGGAATGGCCTTAAACCAACCAACAGCCTGACACAACTACTCAGCTGGCACATCATGGGGCTGTGCACCCTTGCTTTGACTGTTTCATGTTGATGTTCGGATTACTTTTTTCTTGTTACAGAGCCTAGGTATACAAATTCTGAGTTTGTTTCTACATGTGAGGGACGTAGTAGAGGAGGAGTGTATTTTCAAAGAAATTATGTTTAACGTGCCATACTCCTGGTCCACCTAATATACCACAAATTTTTGCAGTGTCCCCCAAAGGAGTCAGAGAAATAGATTTTACGGTGAGTAAAAAATCCTATTTTCTACTTGATGATTTTAACATATATTATTATACTCTGCTATTGCCCTGTGCTATAGGGTGGGGTACAGGGCCGGACTGGGACTAAAAATCAGCCCTGGCATTTAAAGCACACAGGCCCACCTCTGTTGAAAAAAATGTGTGCGACAGTGCAGTGGCGGTGCCGCCAAGGGCGTAGCTACATTATGTTGGGGGCGTGGTCAAAATGGTGCGTTGATACATACATTATAATAAAACATTACATTTATCAGACCCTCCCCATCCACATTACGCCACCCCCCCAGATACATTATGACACCCCCAGCCCACTGTACTTATCTATGCTTCTGATGCTGCTGACATTCCTGTAGAGTGAGCAGGGAAGCTCTTAGTTTCACGAGATTAATAAATCTCATGAGACTTAGAGCTCCTCGGCTTGCTCTGCAGGCTGTGTCCTGGGCGGAACTGGGAGCACAAATTCCTCCTGCTGACCAGAACTGGATTAAGGCTCGGGGGCCCGGCACTTAAGTCATAGGGGCTCCTATAATGTAATTTGGCTATTAGACAAATTTTTGACAAATACACAGGCAATACTGTGTGCACTACTGTTAGGTGCACGCAGTTCTGCCTTAACAAGCAGTACAGTGTGAAGTAGGACATATCTCCCAACTGTTCTTGTAGTCAGACCAAATCCTGACTAAGCGGGACAGTCACCCACCAAATTCAGAACAGTTGGCAGACTGTCCTGGTCTCTCCTACCTGTCTTGTCATGGTCACCACTTGTGGCTGCTGGTGTCTTTAGATCAGTTGCTGCTTGTCTGGATCCTGGAATGTTGGATGCCCTATTAGGAGAAAAAGTACATGAGTAAATGAAATTTAGCCCTGGTGTTAAATCAATATAGCATCCACGTTTTAAAATTAGGCCTCACTGCAGCCACTCATTAAAATACTAGTATTCACATTTGATAAATAAATCTATTTCCCTCCAACTAGCCCTGACATTAAATAGCATTCCCATTTAATAAATAAAACTATTTCCCTCTCTCCAAACAACCCCAGCAAGAAATTAAATAGCATTTAAGTTTAATAAATATATCCATTTCCTACAACCACCCCAGGCATTAAATAACTCATAATCACATTTAATAAATAGACCTCATTTTCCACACACAGCCCCACATTCAATTAATAGCTCCCAAACCACCCCAGCATTAAATTAAAAATCCAATTACCCCATCTTAAATTGATAGGCCCCCACTATTAAATTGCCCCTCCATCCCCCCACAAATTGAATAGCACCCAATAATTAGCCCCTACCTGCAATTCACCATTAGATTAACCAGCCTACCTCCCACATTATATTAAGACCCCCCCATCCACACATTATAGTCGTACACCGATCCCCCCCCCCCACACACACACACATTATAGTCGTACGCCGGCCCACACACACACACACACACATTATGGTCATACACTGACCCCCCCACACACACATTATGGTCATACACTGACCCCCCCCCCCACACACACATTATGGTCATACACCGGCCCCCACACACACACACACATTATGGTCATACGCCGGCCCCCACACACATACAATATAGTCATACCCTGTCATACATAAAACATACTATATTTTCACTGTCACACACGTACACACTATAAATCATACCCTGTCACACCCACATACTTTACATACCCTGGCACCCACATACTTTACATACCCTGGCACCCACATACTTTACATACCCTGGCACCCACATACTTTACATAATCTGGCACCCACATACTTTACATACCCTGGCACCCACATACTTTACATACCCTGTCACACACACATACTTTACATACCCTGGCACCCACATACTTTACATAATCTGGCACATAAACTACCCCCCCTCCCTCCTTACCTTGTGCGCTCCGCGGCGCGCTGTACAGTCTCTCCTATCACATGGGACGGCACCTATCACGTGGTGCGCGTCCCATGTGACATAGCCAGATCCACTCATGGAAGAGGAGGGGAGAAGAGGACGCGCGGCCACCAGGAAGTAAGTATACAGCCGGCCCCATTTCTCAGCGCACAGACTGTCATGCAGGAATTCTGGCATGACAGTCTGTGTGCTGAGCGATGGGGCCGGCCAGCTAGCAACCGGCCCATCTGGCCATCGGCCCTTCTGGCATTTGCCAGAAGTGCCAGATGGCCAGTCCGGCCCTGGTGGGGTATGTGTTTTCAGCTGCAATAATGCTAACCACAGTTAGCCCAACATAAAAATTACAAATACTATAAGCCCGACAAGGATGAAAGACTTTCCATATAACAGACATAGGACAGACTTTCTAAAACCTATATAATGCAATGTAAACTCAGCTCAGACAGAAGATGGCAAAAGGATCCTAAGCATACAATGAAGGCAGTGAGAGGATCCTCAGCGCAAACAGGAGACAGGAAGCATATAATCAACACAGACAGGCGGTGGCATCGGGATCCTTGGCGCACACAGGTGGTGACAAAACTGATTTCTCAGTGAGGAAAGTAGACAGGAACGAGGTCCTCCACACGGACAGAACTCAGCGACAAAATGCTCAATATCAACAGGAAGTGTTGACTGGATCTTCGGCATGGATAGGCACAGGGGTGGCCTGATATTTATGTGGGTTATTATTCTGTATTACTCACTCTTAATATCCTGTATTTTATATATTATTCTATGTTAATACCCTGTATTATTTTCTTTTTACCCTGTGTTATTAATATATTTTATTTTGTTTACATTATTAACTGGTATCAACCAGTGTTATTATTCTGTTATTACTCTCTTTTAATAAACTTGATGGTGGAAATACCCAGCTCCCAAGAAGAGGTTCCAGACTTCCAATACCCTCTTTACCTCTTCTTGGGAGCATGGGTGGCCTGTTATTACTGTGTTTTATTATTCTCTATTCCTCACTATTAATATTCTGTATACGGTATTTTATTCTGTTTATACCATGGACTTTTTCCTTTTTTTTTTCACAGCTATTGTTCTGTATTACTCTCGGTTATAAACCTAATTTATTATTTTATGTTAATATCCTATATTACTATTTTTTTTCCTCTCTATTATTATCCTGTGTTGTTACTGTTTCTTTTTACCTTGTGTTATTGTTCTACTATTACCATGTGTTACTAAAACTAACAGTAACCGATGGCAACCAAATGCTCAACGCGGATGGGGAGTGGCCACCATATCCTCAGCACAGAAAAAATTAGTGAAAAAATGAGTGACTAGATCCTCAGCATGGAGAGCAAGAATCGACCGCATCCTCTGTTCAGACAGTAAGTATCCACCAACATAAAAAATGGCGACCGAATCTAGTGCAGACAGGACGCAGGAATAAGATTCTCTTCATGGGCAGGAGGCGACAACTGGAAAATGAGCGAAGATCGGATGCTGTAACTGAGTTTTCAGTGCAAATTGGAGTCGGTGACTAAAAATCTTAAGTCTTTTGTTTTAACCTTTGCACTGTAATCGAGGTTTCTGTTATAATGGAAAAGGTGGCTGGCTGCAGTGCTGTTCAGTGGGATTACTGACAGAAGTGTTCTCACAATCACTAATTTATCTTATATTTCTTAATTTTTCATGAGCTTTTGAAACCTTTAAGACAGATTAATATTATTAAAAGCTTATTTATACAAGACACCTTGTATTATATGTTTACTGGTTCTTTAAAGAGTAAGTGGAATCTAAAATAATTATTTGTAGACTATTGTATCTTAAAACACAACCTCTCTTAGGTGTCTATTTATGACTGTGCAATCAGCCATAAACTAAGAAAACAACTGATTTCTCTGGACATTGGCAATCGCACAATTTATGAAGGGTTTAACGCAGGAGAAATCAAAGTTTGCTCCTTTATTAACCTATTTTTCGTGGGTTACCGCCATCCCCATATAACTCTATGGTGTCTGTGATGTTATTAATTTACTAAATAGCTAAAATTGTTGCTTTTCATTATAAACCAATGCAATCTCAGGATGGCAATACCTTACCTGTGTCTATGGGGTCCATTAAAGCAGAATGGCTTTGCATAATCCCCCACCAGGTCAAATCCTATGTGCATGTGTGAATTTTAGAAGCGCAGTTCAGATTTGACATTTGCTGGCAGTGTTAGGCTGCCAGAGAGGACTTCACCGGAGCTCCCTGAGTAGCATCAGCATAGTAAAAAGCAGCAGTGTTTCAATATGCATTATTGCGATTGCAGTAATGCATATTGTTTAGCATCACACTAGTTTAATAAATAGACCCCTTATTCTTTCAAGATACAGCTATCGATGGTCACTTGACACTGCATTAGCAATCTTCAAACCTATTTTTGGTTGCCATGGATAACCATCAAGTAACACTATGCAACATTATAGAGGCTGTGACAGTTGTGATGTCAGCTATAGCATTGTATGCTGACATCCTAATAACCCCTTATGAACTCCTGACCTTACTCCTACATATGTTCCAAGAAGTAAATAACTATACCACTTAACACAGATAAAATGGAAGTCTTGGACCTGATTTTTGTGTCACCTACCAAAGAGCTCCTGTCGAGCATATTCAATTAGCCGCATTGCTTTTCCGAACATTTGCCAGTACTACAGTACCTCAACATCAATGATTTTGAATATGCCACCAAGTGGCAGCTCTCTAAACTTAAATATTTAGGTATACACCTCACAAAGACTGATGATCAAACTACTTGGACGGGGTTGATTTTCAGATCAACTTAATACTCTTTAAGAAAAAAAAGTACACTGCACCGAATAAAACAAATATCCCTTTGATTACCAATTATTATAATCTTTTCCAATAATGGATTCTAATTCTGATTATCATGAGCATCCCAGGGAGGGTGCTCACACACAATTATTTCAATTAAATACGAATAAGGAGAAGTCCAGAAATGGGTCATCCAAAAGGTTGAACTAGCTTAAAAATTGCATATAAGCTTTATTGATATACATTAAAAAATATTTGTTCATTAATTAATTCAATACATAGGACCATAATTATATTAGCGAAATGATTAAAAAATGTGTGTTATAATGAACAACCATGTATACGGATAACTGTTAAGACCTCAGTGAACCACTGCTGTGCCACACCGATGCTATATAACTTTATTTGTTAATATTAATATGAACAAAAGTGCCCCTTGGTTCACTACGGTCTTAAATAAAGTTTATATGCATATTTTAAGATAGTTCAACCTTTTGAGTGCCCCAATATACATATTTCTGGTCTTCTCCTTATTTCTATTCGACATAACACTCTCTCAATTCATCTGCTGGACCCAGTGAGTGTAACTGTCATTGCTGTCAATGGTCATTGGTGTTGCCATCTCTATGAAATGGCCTGTGTTAGTGTCATTCCTTGGTGTCAAAAACATTAAAATATTTTATGGAACTGTTTAAGCCTAATAATTTGGGAGTTTCCCCTTTAGGCTGACGGTGTTAAACTATATCTTTATACATATTACAAGCTGATGACTGATGTTAATTTTTACATTATTTCCATATAACATTTAAAATAAGCTTACCTTATAATGTGAGATGTTAAACCAGTAGACACAGCCACAGCAATAAGCAATGTGTGCATGTGTAATACACAGCTCCTACTCAGCTGATAACTGACTGTTCTGCACCAAGCAGTGACTTATATACCACAGAAGAGTGACATCACAAAGGCTGATGATGATGATGTCAGTCAGTCACATGATCAGCCTGGTCTGCTGGTACATCTCACCTGCCTGCATTTCACTTCTCTATAAACCTGCACTTAAGGTGTTTCTGATTTTTACTGTCAATTTTTACCTAAATGAGTGAAAAGCGCCATTTCTTCTTTCAACACACACGCATACACACACACACACACACACCAGTAAATTTACTGACTTTGGTACAATAAACATTTCATCCATCACTAGGTATACAACTATTAGAATTGTATTATTACATATTTAATTTATGCTTTTTAAGAAAAACTGATGTTTTTATGATGCTGGCTTCTGATTTTCACATATTGGGCCTATATAAGTGCACTCTACGCGCAGTGCTGCCAATAATTACATAAAGAAGTATTATTTTATACACACACACGCGGTATGTGTGTACTTTTATGATACATTTAAACATTTGATAGAATCCCTTTTTTTTGTCAGGAACTTGTATATTATACTCTATAATTCTAATTTATTTTTGGATAAGATTTATAGATTTAGCACTGATGATTTTTTTTAGCTTTTGCCATCACTATGTCTATACCTCATCCTGGGTGACTTCACCATCATGATCTCATTGACATAGCAGCCTCCTAACTTCTCTCCCTCTCATCATCTTTTGGCCTCTTACAAGACTACTTTAAGAGGTAGTCTAGGGATGGGAGATACACCTCTGCCTTTTCAACTTATTAGCATGAGATTTGAGCAGGCAAAACTATGTCTCACAGACTACTTACTGGTTGGGAGCACTGACAGGGGAGGAGAGGGCTAGTGTACGAACACAGACAGGGCGGGGGAGATTATATTTTAGAACATTCTCAGGGCCAAATGCAGATTTCTATAGAGGGGCTTCCAAATGCCTGGTTTCATAAAAAAAAAAACTAAACACTTGCTGCAATAATAATAATAATAGAAAAGTACAATGTATATAAATGCAAAATGTATGTTAAATAAGCAAAATGAGGCGTTATGTGTGGTTTTTAAACTGTACATTAAACCCACATTAATATTAATCTATTTTACATAAATTAGTCTTGACCATCTTACCAAAACAATATAATGTAATACCATGTAAAGTAATACAACAAAATGAATACTAATCTCCCACTTACATCCAATTACATAAAAAAAATAGTGTAAAAGTTACTCACCAAGTGCTTAACACCACTCTCAGCAGCCAATAAATTGCAGAATATCACAAGTAACTTAATTGTACTGGATTTCTTTTTTCTATAAAGTCACAGAAGTTAAAGTGAAGCCTTAAGCTGAGGGCAATTAAAATATCGTGTTATAGTTGACAACACGAGCCCTTAAGAGTTAAATAGTTATCACTGCCAGCCAATCGTAGTTAAAAGGGGGAGGGGCTAGTGAAGTGATAAATCACACTAGGGGAGTGGGCTGGCTCTCTCTTGGTTCCTGGTCTGCGAATACCCCCCTCCCACCCTGAACAATTGTATTGATATGTTGTTTAATTCTTTTTTCTTATAAAAGGCGCAGTTTGGTGGGGGAGCGGTGCAGTCAGTGACTAATCGAAGGTGCTACCGTTTAATGGCCGCACGTTGCTGAACCTTTCGCAGTAACCCGACTCTTGGTCCTCTTGGGCGGAGGGTCCCTTAGCGCGCCTGGAGCGGGCGCGTTATTGTGAGTCCAGAGGGGGGCAGTAGCGCTGACGCCAAGTTTAGCTCCGGCCAATGTAAAGACTTGGGACTCGTAAAGTCTTGGAACAGTGGTAAGTGAGGTTTACAACTGTATTGGTTTCAAGATTAGTTGTTAGCTGACTGCGTTGCTCTCGCCGCCATGACAGTTCAAAAAATGTCATTAATAAACTGCGACCCCTTACCAAATATACATACTGTGTCTGTGTGGTTATTTTAGTTAAGTATAGATAAGAATTTAACAATAAAGGTTATAAGTTGTGTCAAGGTATTAACACTGAGCATTTTAACACTAGAGTCAAAAGTGAGAACAATCATGGCAGCCATTTTGTTAAAGCCAAAGTTCATTAAACTCCCCACAAAAAAAGGGTCTTAGACTACAGACAGGAGGAGAAGGTTCCTAGAAGTAATTTCAAGTGTGATGAGGGTTTCTGGGCAACTGGAAATTGCTCTTAAAAGCGCCTCTGATTCTTTACTAAAAGCAAAAGTTTTTAATAAATAAATGTATTAAATATGTCCACACTTGACAGGTCCAACTTAGTAATTGCTGTTGCCTGGTGATCATGCAAATATGAAAACAATATAAATCAATGGTTAAAATATATGAACTTGCTTAAGTTAAAAACACATATCAATATGGATCTAGATAGCCATATATAAAACTATTTTGGCAGTGCAAATATTTACCTTTGGGCTGCTAATATAACTAGTTTAGTCATTTTGAAAATAGGAAATTACAAAGACAATCATATGTAGAAACACTTAAAGAGACCACCTCTATTTCAGAAGACTCTAAATCTAAAGATATAATTGGTGACCAGAGTATGTAGTTTTTATATTGTGTATGATACATAGATTCAGTATTAATTATCACTGCGGGAATTTGTTTTATTATTGTGCTCATTTAGGAGAGGAGGGTGGAAACCTCCTTCTTTGCAGCAGCTTCATTAGAGTTATTGTCTGATATATATTGTTTATCGTATAACATCTTTAATTGATTTAGCACCGTTTTTGAAGGTATATCTATTTTTTATTATGCTTGGTGAGCATATAGCATTTTGTCCTGATACAGTACTGAAAGTTCAGCTGCTAGGTTAGTTAATGAGGACCAAAATACAGGGAAAGAGTAGGGTATTCGAAAGCAAGTCCATTTGTGTGCTGTATCTTGCATGAGTTTGCTCTGCACATGCGTCATAATGAGACTTATGGGAATGAACACAATTGCGTGCAATTCATGTCCAAATTCAAATGACACCTATGACTGCCTACAACTTGAAGGGCTGAACAGTGATAGGATAAGGTGGATGAACATAGGCAATGTACAGTAACGGAGTGACAAGTCCTGTATATCTTGTAAGTACGCTTTTTTAAGCTATATCATTAGCACCAGCTACAGGGCAGGTGTACGTACATACTGATAGTGATGACTGTCACTGTCGTGGCCTAGTCTTTGTATTAAAAGTGATAAATATGCATGCAAATAGCAAAAAACACAATGTGTATGTACAGTGTGCATTGTGTATGTACAATGTGAATTGTTCATGTACAGTGCCCATTAAGAACATCCTAATTTATGCATGATATATATATATATATTTTAAAGCACACATTTGTATTAATGACTATAGTATCATGTGCTGTTCATTTATTTGCTAAAATATTTGTTGTAAAATGCGTTCTGTTGTGACTTTATATTGCATATATACATGTACGTATCCTGCACTCTCTTCAGTCTGTTAATATATGACAAGTAACATTTAGACACAGCATATTTACACCCAGATTTGATTCGAATCGCATTTGGAGAGCCAAAAATATTCCTCAGTGCCACTCCCATTACAACATATACAAACTTTTACAAATATAATAGATGGGCACTTAAAATGTTAGTGTCTTCTCCGCATGGGGTGGGTGGCAAATTTCAGCCCGTGGGGCGCACAGGCGGCCGCATCACATGACACTCGATGCTGCCGCGTTATTGTGACGCAGACGCATCGCCTGTCATGTGATGTGGCCGCCTGTGCGCTGAAGCGGCCGCATCGCGTGTCATGCCGGTAATATTCAGGTAATATTTCATCCACTGGGCAGGGGGGGTGCGACCGACCCAAACAGGGGTTAGACTGAGCGGCCAGATGCTCCCCTGCCCAGCTCGCCCATGTTCTCCGCCCTTCCTTATTTGAAGTTAGTTTGCACAGGTTAGTTAATAATTTGTAGCCTGGAGACAAAGACATGCTTCATAATTTTGTACTATTAATTGGCGATGAGCAGAACTGTTTTTCGTGGGCTGAAAATCAGTGAGAAACCTCATAATGCGGAACAGCACTACACCGTGTGGGATGCTGTTGTGCTCTGTTAGGAAGGTGGTGGAGGAGGGAGTGCAAGGTTTTTCAGCACCCTAGGCAAAGCTTCAATCTACCGCCTCTCTTCCCCCTCCCTCAGTATCCACTTCTCAGCCCCTCACATGCTTGCTTTTTGTAAAATAAAAATAATAACTCTTACCTCCTTCTGGCTGGCTCTCAAGGCTGCAGTCCAAATGCACTGATGCATGATACAGAATGCTGTCCAGGCTCCACTGCTGCCCAGGGGCAAATGCAGGGTTTCTACAGGGGGTTTCCAAATGTTCGATTTTTGGAACAAAGCAAAAATAACTTGTCGCAAAAGCTGGTATCAGACACTCTATTTACTTACCCTATACATACTGATCACTATTCACAGGTCGCACTGATATTACACACCTGATACACAGTGGTCACTATACACAGGTCACACTGATATCACACACCTGATCAGTGTCGGACTGGGGCATGAAGGGCCCACCGGGGGACTGCAATGCTAGGGGCCCACCAGAGGGGGTGTGGCCAGCCATCATAGAGGCGTGACCAAACACTAGAGGGGGGAGTGGTCAGCCCATGAAGGACAGCTAGCACCATAGTGTAGTATGTACAGAAAGCAGTGTGTGTATAATGAGTACACAGTGTTGACCTGTCCCTTAGATTGGGCAGAACAGTCACCAAAAATCAGGATTGTCCCACTAGACCAGGCTTGGCTAACCTGTGGCACTCCCGGTGTTGTGAAACTACAAGCCCCAGCATGCTTTGCCAATATATAGCAGCTTATTGCTGGAAGGGTATGCTGGGACTTGTAGTTTCACAACACCTGGAGTACCACAGGTTAGCCAAGCCTGCATTAGACTCAGAACATTTGACTGACTGTCCTACCTGTTCTTGTCACTTGTACCACCTGTAGCTGCTCGTTTCTTTAGTTGTGGCATGACTGGATCCTGGAATGTTGAGGGCCCTATTTGAAATAAATAATGGGTACATTTAGAAACGCCAACCATCCCTGCCATTAAATCAACAGCACCCACATTTAATAATTAGGTCTCTCTCCAGCCTCAACATTAAAGTAATAGTGCTCACATTTGATAAATAGATCTATTTCCCTCCATCCAACCCCAACATTAATGTTCTCATAGCCACATAGTAGTGCCCCCTTACAACATTATGCCACACAGTAGTGCCCCCAAGCAACGATATGCCACACAGTAGTGCCGCCAAACAACGTTATACCACACAGTAGTGTCCCCAAACAATGTTGTGCCCCAATGTTATGCCACACAGTAATAACTAAAATTCACATATGCCATGCTATTGTGTCCCCAATTGATACTATGCCCACAGTAGTGCCCCCAAATCACATATTCCATATGCAATAGTGCCCCAATTCACGTATGCCATGCAATAGTGCTCTCAAATCACACACACACTATATATATATATATATATGTATATACACATATATATACACACACATGTACATATACATATATGGTGTGTGTATGTATATATACATAGTGGTAGCACAAACAATATAAACAAGTGGTTTAAAGTCTACTTACCCATATGTTGGGCGGGTCACATGATCGCAGCTGCGATCGTATTTGAAAGATGACTGGCTGTTACTGACAGCCAGTCATCTGCTGCAGCGGGGACTGCGGAGAGGACTGCGGGCACCCTGGATGACGTCAACGGGCCTCCAGGTAAGCTCCGCCCACTACTAAAAGGGGGTGTGGCCGTAAGGTAGCGGGGCCTACCAGTGGTTTTATTGGTAGTCCCCTGGGCCAGTCCGACCCTGCACCTTATATTCACTAATTACTATACACAGGTCACACTGATATCACACACCTGATACACAGTGGTCACTATACACAGGTCACACTGATATCACACACCTGATATTCACTAATTACTATACACAGGTCACACTGATATCACACACCTGATAGGCACTAATTACTATACAAAGGTCACATCATTATCAAACACCTGCTCACCAGCTTTTCTCACACATGCCCATCTGCCAACCAGTTTTTCTCTCACATGCTCCTGCCCACCAGCTTTCTTATACATGCCCACTGCCAACCAGTTTTTTTCACATGCCACCACCTGCCCACCAGCTTTTCTCACATATGCAGCCCCCTGCCCACAAGCTTTTTCACATGTGACCTTGTCTACCAGCATTTCTCTTACATGCCCCCTGCCCACCAGCTTTTCTCATATATGTCACCGCTACCTAGTGGCTTTTACACACATGCCCTCAGTCCAGAAGCTTTTTCACACATGACCCCCTGCCCACATTTTTTTTCACACATGCCACTACCTGCCTACCAGATTTACACTTACTTGCCCCTCTTTACACCAGTGTGTCCCATTTTAACCTTCTATTTACCTGACTCCAACAGTGCACTCAGGTACACAGAAACATCTAGCAATAGCTGATTATTCTTTTTGGTAATTTTAGCGCCTGTAAGGTATATCCTTTTTATTTTGTTGTGGTGCCATGATTGTACCTATTAATGTAGTGGGGTGATGGGATTGTTACTTTAATGCTGAGTTGATTTGTGGGCTATTAGTTGAGTGTGGGGCCAAATTTGGAGTGAAGAAGGGGGGGGGGTAGATTTATTTATTAAATATAAATACCATTAATTTAATACCAGAGCTGGCTGCATGGAGAGCTGCCTAATTATTAAGCATATGTGATGTTGGTTTAACGTTGGCGCTGATTGGTGTCAGGGAGGCCTAGAGTGTTTACTCATTGCTAGGCTTTCAATATTTCATGAACTTATCCTTTTTCCAAACAGGAGTCCAACATTCCACAATCCAGACAAGCAGCAACTGAACTGGGTCCAACACTCTCCTACATGTTCTTGCTTTTTTCACAACCAGAAAAAGGTAGTGTAAAGTGTAAGAACATGTAGGATAGTGTTGGACCCAACTGGTGTGGGGCAGTCCCGATTTTGGGTGACTGTCCCACTCAGTCAGGACTTTGTCTCGAATGCAAGGACAGTTGGGAGGTATGTCTCGCTTCACATTGTCACACTGATTCACAGCTCATGAAGGGGAAGCTATGTGCACCTAACAATAGTGCACACAGCATTGCCTATGTATGTGAAGGGCCTAGCACTATCTAAAATGATAGCGATGCCCTTTGCATGCTTGCCATGCAGTGGTGTGTTATGGAAACCCCCTTCTAGAAATCCTGCTTTTACCTATGTAGCCCTACAAGCTATGATTAAGGGCCTGAAAAAATGAATTGCTACAGCAGTTCACAAGGCTGTAGCAGAAATAAAAGAGGATCTAACCTCAGTGACTGGCCACATAGCTGCACTGGAGCAATAAACAGATAAGATGTAAAGATTTCAAACTGAAGCAGACCCAGGCACTGAACTACTTGTACAGGGAGCTGGAGGTTCAAAGCAAATGTGAAGTTCTAGAAGTTTGATAATGCCACAATAACATCAGAATTCACAACTTATCTATGGGACGTTTCAGCACCTAAAACCAAACCTAATCGCTTCAAATGGACAGAGCCTATAGAGCCCTCAGGCCCAGGACTCAAGACTTAAACCTTTTCCCCCTGCATTGAAGACCAAACAGAGAAAAATATACCTCACATATTTTATACAAAAAGCAAACGTTCCAAATTAACGAGTACATCCTCTGGCATGACAGTTAAAAGGAGAGACCTCAGAGAAATAACACAAACCTTGTGGGACCAGGACCTTAAAGACAAGTGGGGATTTCTTTTTTGTTTAATAATAGAGGTAACAGTAACTCAGTTGCCATCCATGACCCCAGAGAAGACCGATTCCTTTCTGACAAACTGTCCTTATGGCCAAGCAGAGGAGCACAATTCTCCATACAATGGCCAGCAGTAAAACTGGCCAACTCACCTTTACAACCATCATCACCTAGGAAGAGAACTGTGAGCCCAGTGGAAGTGGACCCTTAAATAGACCTGGTCAGACGTGGCCTATCTAATGCATCTACTAGGAGTACTAGCCCTGGAGTTTTGTACCATATCTCAAAAAAATTGTCTTACTCCAACCTCTCACTGAATTGCTAAAGTCCATTGTCATAAATATAATCAGGGCTGGTTACATATTAGGCTGACTTGAGCTGTGAGGATTTTTTTTAAGTTTTTAACCTCTTGAGTGCTAAGGATTTTTCTCATCCCTGTGCTGAGCCTGCTTAATAAACAGAGGTAGTGTTATTTGAAAGAGGGTACTTTCCTCTTATATATAGGGTATTCCTATGGGATTATACACGTCAGGAATATGGAGATAGAGGCTCAAAAAGAGCCTCCCCCTATCCCTGGCATTTCTCATAGGTTTTAACAGGCTTTATGTGCTTTCCTTCAACATTATAGGAAAATCCACAGATCATAGTAAGGATGGAAATGTTTGTTTTCTTAACCTCTTAATAAGTGGGACTTCCTTAGCACTTTAGGGATCATGTAGAGGATGTCCCACTCGCTCTTGATACTCAAGGGGTTAATAGACACCGATTTCACTGCTTATGCAGCTGTACAATAGATGACTCTGTGTAGAGGCGGAGCAGGGGATTAAAGGACAGGTGGGAAATTCTCCACAGTCATTTCAATTGTGTTTATTAGGAGCTGCAGTCAATGTTGATTTTTGTTATGGCTGACCAAGCAAATTAGTTGACTGAGCTCTTTACTGCATATGGTGAATTCTGACCCAATAGACAATTCCAATCATGCTTATTGGTGTGCTGACTGGTGATTAGTGCTGGACATTCACCAATGCAAGTTTTGGGGCTCCCATCTGCTAATTGGTGAATCGCTGTATTGTATATCGGTTGCTAAAATGCTGTCTGAATTTTATATAGCTCACTAAAAATGCTTTCTTTATTGCACAAAGCTCACCCAGCGCAGAATGTATTAGTGAAGGTTATTCATACCCCCCACATTAATACCTCCAAATAGCCAATTATATATCTACATAGCCAATCATAGTGGATTTTTCACACTCTAGCCAATCAAAGCAAAGCTGCTCTGATTGGTTGCTAGTGGATTGGCCCCTGTGCTGTCATTTGTGTTGTTGCTCCTCATGAAGCAATTCGCTCTTGGTCAAATACATATTTTTTATTTGTTTTTCAGTTGCATTAATGAACATAATAAACTTATTGTGGCATTTGCCCATAGAGTTAGTCCCCACACATTAGCTTTAACAAGACCAGGCTATTATTTTTTATTTTACCCGCTAGTCCTCATCATCATGACAATAACCAGAGTATCAAGTATGTGGCAGATACTCAGACATTAGCCAGGTCAGCACACACATTGGATAGACAGATATAACAGGGTCAGCGCTCATAGCAGGTAGTCAGGGTTGTACATAGTAGCAGAAAATCCAACAGGAACACATCCAGAAGGAGAGCAAACAAATTAATCAAGTAAAAGTTTATTCAGGAATTGACTATTTATAGATCAAAACAGGAAACAGGAACCAATATGGATTGGTATGAGGTATCATTGTCCATTTTGGTTAAGGGCAATCGAAGAGCATGTTGCAGCCTCTAACAGTTGGAGATGTAAATGTCAGATCATATTCATAACAAGTGTACTTGTCATTGAAAACTGACTAGTGTAGTACTTGATGATGGCTCTTGAAATATCAATTGTTCATATATTTATTTGGCTGTGTAAAACCACAACCACATTATAGAAGCCACACCAACATTGTTTTGCCACCCCAATATTTAATTGTGGCGTATTGCTACAAGATGCTGGGCTACTTGTATTTGCATCCCAGGCAAAAACATGCCAGCTTCCCCCTGAAAATGGATAGGCTGCCACCTCAGAATACATTTTGGTGCAGAGCACAAAATTACTGCCACCACTGTGTGTAGGCGATGAGCCAAACCAAATCCCTTCTTTTGATTGAAAAATCAATTCAAATTATTGAAGTAATAAAAATGTAATTTTCTTCTGCATAAATCAAACTAACACAATCACCACTATTTAGTGACTCGTGGCACAGGAATACATTGAGTAACACACTTAAGGGTAGATCAAACCTAGTGCGTTCTAGAAAATGATAGCTAGAATCTGATTGGTTGCTATGGGCAACACCTACACTTTTCCTTTTTAAAAAGGTTTGATAAATGTACCCCTTAGACAGAAACACAACTTACTTAAACATGGACACTGCAAGGTTGTAGAGGGAAAACACTGCATTGCCCCTTTTTATAGAATACATATGTGTGCTTTGTACTGGGAAGCATCAATGTATATGGAAAAATGAGCTATAGAAAGCGACAATGGACAGTGGATAGCTTTCACTTTGCTACATTACATAAATAGCCCTCACATACATTATTAGCCCCCAATTACATAAACAGCTCCCTCCAGCACCTGCATTACATTAATACCCCTACACATATATACTTTACAGCTCACCACCACACTTACCTGCTAGGCTGCTTTGAATAAGATTATGTGGGTGGTACACTGTTTGTCTGCTTCCAGCAATAGTCTCTGCACATATGAGTAGCAATCACCAGCCACATATGTACTGAAGCTGAAGCGATGGCCCACAAGCATGGTAGGGAAGGGGAGAAACAAGAGAAGAGATGTGACAATTAGGAGCAGGAGGTGAGGAAGGGGTGGAGCATAATGGAAGTGAGGAGAAGAAATTGAGGTCAAAATAGGGGGCTGATGCTTGTTGTTAGCAGAACATTTTATGTGGTAGCTAGTCCCTAGGAGGAGCCAGATATCTGGAAAGTCCCCTAATCCATGGCCAGGCCAGATAAGCCTGTACTGGCAAAACCAGGGCCCTGGACTGCCCTCACACTCATGTCAGTACTACTATTTGTGCATTGTGGGTCCATAAGCCAAAGGGCTGGTGCGAGGTCCCCTTAATTCATGGGTTCATTTTCTATTTGTGTAAGGTTTAACAACCAAGATTGCAGGTTAAACTTAGGTGGTTATAATTCACATAGTTTGACATACAGTTTTGCCTTTGATACATTGCATGATTTGCAAACCACAAAAAAAAACTACACTTTGATATACAGCGGGACAAAATTCTTAAAGCCTGATCAATGTAAATCCTAGAGACCAAGGTCCTCATGCAAAGTTGAATGCACTTTACGTAAAAAAATGCAGGTGTAAAATGTGTATGCTATGTCAGATGTATCTAAAGTCTGCAACAGTCATGTATGCACCAGGTTGATGTCCATTTCTGCATATGTGGCCAGCACAAGATATGGCTGTGTGTAGAGTCAGACCAGGGCATATGCCACAGAGAGTATGCCACTTAATTTCTCAATGAAGATAGCTTATAGTGGAGAGTTGATACATTATTGTCCCCTATGTGTTTAACGTTTCCATACAAGATATTGTGCAAAGTAGAGAATGTCAACAGTGTGTATGATTTAGATAGTGTTTCTTAGAGTACTGCTTGTCATTGGACTAATACTGTGTACTTTGCTGGACGCCCTTACAATTCATTAATGACCTAACACACCCTACAATCAATTATGCATATCTTTACTGTGCACTATAAGATTGCTGTTGTTCACCTTGTGGAAGCCAATTGTATAGCTTTAAGACAAAATATTTTTCTTATAGTGTGTGTTTGCATTGTTAGTACTAACAAGTGCTCATTTCACTTAAGCAATAAAATAGATATTATTTACAAACACCCTTACACTTGCCACCTTACCATGTTTAAGTGCAACTGGAGTCTTCTGCTCCTTTAGCCTATGAGAAGCAGCTAGATAATGCTGGTGATCATCATCATCATCAGTGTGTATTGTGCCAGCTCTCCAGCCCCCACATGAGATATGTTCCTGACAGGCGTATATATGTGTCTACGTCCAGATCTACCTCTGTCGCATTTAGAACAACAAGTCCTAACTGTACTCAGACTGTATTTACATGCCCCTTCCCTTCCCTGTTCCTCCTCTCTAAGCGAAGTGTGAAATGCAACCAGGGGCGGATCTAGAAAAATGCTGTACCCGGGGCGATTTAGGGGGGCGCGATTTAGGCCCCGCCCCTTTCTAGCATCTTAGGCTGCCGACGGCTGTACACTATGTGCAGGTCCGTCCAGCCGTGACAGGCAGGGACAGTGTGCTGCCCGGCTGCTCTGATTGTGTTTTAAACACAGTCAGAGCAGCCGGGCAGCACACTGTCCCTGCCTGTCACGGCTGGACGGACCTGCACATACTGTGCAGCCGTCGGCAGCAAGTGTCTGCTAGGGGGGGCGATCACCCCGATCGCCCCCCCTGGATCCGCCACTGAATGCAACTGAATTTGTATATGGACATAAGCTTACGTATTTTTTTATTACGCATAAAAACATGCATACGTCCAACTCAACATGAGTTTAGAGGTAATGTAAAGAAACCGGAGATCCAAGGAATCAGAACAGAAAATAGATTCAAAAAAGATAGTCTAACTTAATATCAAACTGATTACAGAAAGCAAGCAAACACCTAACCAGTGGTAGTCATATTTCCATGGTGAAAATACTGACGGAGATAATACTGACACCAAAATTCTGACAGTGTAAATATTGACATAGTACTACAAGCACCAGCATGCCCAGACTGTTTGTGGCAGCCTGGGGTTGCTGAGACCTGTAGTTCACGAATGTAATAGTGTTTCATTCGCTTATTTCTTTTTTACACATTTATTACCCCACACCCATCGCCGAGGGTTGTGGGAATAGCAATTTTTTTACGGACCCCAACTCCAAAGGGGATCCAGCCCCATGCTAAACAGCCTGGGACTGGTTGTCATCATGGCAGGGGGACCCTAACATAATACTTACATGACATGAATGTCTGCCGGGTCCGTGCATCGGTGCTTTAAGAGGAGTTGCGCTTAAAAGTGACGTCATTTTCAACAGTCGCCAACAAATCGGGTCATGAAATGACTGCATCTGTGTAATGGTAAGTCAATCTTTTTTTCAGGTCAGGGTATGAGTGTTTGGATTTCATATGTTGTTCTAATCACTGAAAACCATCTATGGCAACAGCTTCCTTTGCTGGTTGTTGTATACTGCTCTCCCTCCCCTCATAGCCAACACAGACATCCACTCTCTGTGACGAGAAGGCACGGTATGTCTGAGAAGTATCTACATTTTTTTATGAGAACATCTTTCATTTGTAGAAATTATTGTTTTAAGTTTATATTAAAGGGCAAAGGAGCCTGGTTGGCTCCATCCCCAAATATTAATACTAATCATTTTCTTATTTGGGACAAATTTAAAAAAATGATTTAATGAAATACATTTATACCCTTTAAGTGGTCTGAATTATATTTTTATATATGGTGTTTATGTGTTTTACATAAAAGTAATGGTGAGTGTTAGATGATTGGCCGGCACCAAATATTGACTTGAAAAAGACCCCAGTTAGTGGGTTGAAATGCGTTGGCCGTATGATAGCATACTTCCCAACTGTCCTAATTTAGGAGGGACGGTCCCGATTGCTCTGTCCCGCCATCCCAAACGGGACAGATTTGTACAGATTGGTGGGAAAGTTGGGAGGTTTTCTGTTCACTGCTGCTCTGCATGCCATGAATGGGTGCCGGAATGGTGTTTGGAGGGAGTACAGGTTAGCATAGCACTTCAAAAGTGTTAGGCATGCCCCGGGGATGTAGCTACGCCCCCATTGTGCCATAATCACGCCCCAATTGTTCAGTGGCCACCACCTGTCCCACTGCCAAAGAAACTAATGTTGGGTGGTATTTAATAGGGTTGTAAACAAGTGAACCCTCATGTCAGCTGTTTATTCTGAGACTGCAATTTAAACATCCGAATGCTGACATGCCTACGAGACTCTGCTAGTAGTGATTTTGCTTGCACCCTATGAGGATTAATATCATGTAAATTATACATTATACCTATAGTATGAGAGCAGTTTTATGTATGACATATTAAACAGCGTTTTTAGGGCTATTATGCCAGAATCAGCTTCTGTTCTGTTTTGTTTTATATGAACATTGAGTATTATCACGTAAAGGATTTTGAGAAGACAGGCGCCCAAAAGAGACTAGTAGCCACAGCTGAATGTTTTGTGTTGTCTTGAAGCGATTAACCCTGCTTGTATATAGTAAGTGCAATCACAAGAGGGGCTGGTGATACACAAGAATATCATATTAACACTAGGGAAAAAGTACAACACAAAGTGGTAATGAGATAAATCTTTAGAATTCGCTCCAATAATTTAAATCTAAAGTAGAATATTAGTGGTGGATGGGCTCAGAAATATTATGAAATACTACAATATATTAATTTTCCATTTTATTTTCATATGTGCATGATTTTACTAGAGCTCTTTTAAATACTCATTGATCTATTTATTGACTTCTAAATTTCCATACTGTCCCTTCTAAATTTCCATTTCGACCTCTGAATCAGATCATATTACATAGTGTTCCACTGACACACCTGTAAGATATAACTCACAGGCAGAAAAAAACTTTTGCTCCAAGCCATACAATAAAAGTTATCTGGAAACATGAAGGTGTGATTACAGATATGAATACACTTGTATACATTGTGAACAGCCTGGACATGGAAAATATAGTCCTATTATGTTCCATTACAGGTGGAAATGTGTCATTGTGTAGCATTACCAAAGTCCTTCAGTCCTTCTTGAGTTTCCACATTCCTATCTGTGAGTCAATACAGGTAGAATACTGCAGCTGTACCTCTAACTACCTTATTTCCATACAGTGAAGTTGTGTAATCTCACTGTCATTATCATAATCATTTATTTATATAGCGCCACTAATTCCACAGCGCTGTACAGATAATTTGTCACTCACATCAGTCAATGCCACATTGGAGCTTACAGTCTAAATTCCTTAATACACACAGACAGACACACAGACCAGGGACAATTTTGATTGCAGCCAATTAACCTACTAGTATGTTTTTGTGTGTGAATATTAACAGAATATTATCATCAGGCAAAGATAAACTCAGGGACGCACGCAGGATTTTTAGGGAGGGGTTTCTTCCCCCCACCCAAACCCCCCCCCAAAAAAAACAGAGAGAGCTGCTGCGCATGTTCCCGCATGCGCTGCAGCTCCTTTTCGCCAGCACTGTACTATACAGCAGCCGCGGGGCTGTCAAAGAAGCGTCCGCGGCGGTGCTGTATACAATACAGCACCGCCACGGACGCTTCTTTGACAGCGCCGCGGCTGCTATATAGTGCAGTGCCGCTATGTGGAGGACTTTGTTAGCGTAGGGGAGGGGTTTCTGGAGACCCAGAAACCCCCCCTGCATGCGCCCCTGAAACTGGTCCATGCATTCTGTGTGTGGGCCGTTGCAATGGCATTGAAGTCTCTTTTGGGCTTTCAGTTCAAGATCTTAACTAGGGTAATAAAAAAATTGGATTGCCTTTAAACCTATTGCCACTTTAAATTTACCATGCAAAGTCGCCGTATATTGGCGATTTGCAAAAATCGCTATTTGATATATTTACCCCCTGGAGTGGCAACTTTACAATACCAGGTAGTAAAATAAATAAACACACATTTTCTAATAAAATTTATTTGAATAAACACTCGACAAACCCTTGTTCACCCACTGTTTATGCAATAAAATCATTCTGTGTTCTATCTTTGTAATCAAATGTGAGAACTCCCCTCCCCCATAAGAGCTGTCTCAAGAGCCGACCATTAAATGACTGTGATCTGGAGTGACCAAGAGTCCCATTAGCCGCTCAGCCATCACAAGCGTTTTCCCATGGTGGCTGGTTGTTATTGGCTTAGCAGCTAAGTACCGGTCCATGCAGGTCATGGTCAATAGGCAGTGGCATTTGTGGCTTTTTCACACATTGGATTACAATGACAGAAGAATTTGCCATTTGTATTACTAAGAAAGAAGAATTTACAAACCACAAGGGAAGATATTAGCAACTCAGGGGTTCCTATGCTACTAGCACAGTAACTAGCCCAGGAATCATTTCATTAGGGCCCCAGGCAACCCGTTGCTGTATGCATTGCAATCAATATGAACACTATGGGCCTCATTTAGAGTTAGGGGTAAATCCAGCTAAAGGATGTACATTGTACCTGGACAAACCATGTTGCAATGCAGGGGGTGTAAATTATTATTTGTTTGTCTGCAGGAAACATACTGCCTGCCTTTGCATATAGAACACACATACTGAGCAACTTTATTTTTGCAGTGTGATTTAGAAGTGATCTAGGACACACTGCCTTTCTAACTTGAAATCTAAATCCACACATTTGAGAATTACTACCCCCCTCCCCCTCTAGTAGCACAACATGGTTTTGCCAAGAAGCAAAACTGCACCAGCTAGGTGGATTAACTCTAAGGGCCTGACTCATGTTCAGATGCATCTTGCATTTTTAAAAAGAGCACAGAACTTGAGTGGAGTTCGGACTGTATTCAAATTGAAGCAGATCTCAAGATGCATTTCAATTTGAATATGGATGTAAGCAGGGCTGCCAAGAGGAATTTGGGGCCCTGGTGCAGAAACTTTCTGGGTCCCACACCCTCCACACATAGTAGGAGAAGTGTTGTGCGACGTTGAAGGGGTCGTGGCCACATGTTGATGAGCACGTGGCCAACATGGGATATAGATGCACCTCTTTAGATATAACATATTATGTATTAAAATGGTGTTACTCTCACCTAACTGCTATTGCAGTTTTCACAACCTGGTACTGGATTCTTGTATGGATCCTGGTGTGTTGGCACCTGTTTGGAAAATGTATAGGCACGTGAAATATGAAAAGCAGAGCAATGAGTGACCGCAGAAAATATAGAGAGCACCCTTGTGACCTCCAAACCATACACAGAACCCTTGTGACCACCACACAATACCTAGAGTACTCTTGTGGCCACCACAGAATACAGTGGGCACCCTTGTAAATGCCCCAGAATACAGAGGGCATCCTTGTGACTGCCACACAATACAGAGGGCACCCTTGTGATCGACACACAATAGAGGGCACCCTTCTGACTGCCACTCAATACAGAGGGCATCCTTGTGACTGCCACGCAGTACAAAGGATAGACTTGTTATGGGCAGGCAATAAAGAGGACACCCTTGTTACAGGCAAACAATACAGAGGGCAACCTTGTGACCTCCACACAATACATAGGGCTACTTTGTGACCACTAACCCAAGTACTTAAAACTAGGGATGAGCGCACTCGGATTTCTGAAATCCGAGCCCACCCGAACGTTGCGGATCCGAGTCGGATCCGAGACAGATCCGGGTATTGGCGCCAAATTCAAAAGTGAAACTGAGGCTCTGACTCATAATCCCGTTGTCGGATCTCGCGATACTCGGATCCTATAAATTCCCCGCTAGTCGCCGCCATCTTCACTCGGGCATTGATCAGGGTAGAGGGAGGGTGTGTTAGGTGGTCCTCTGTGCTGTTTAGTTCTGTGCTGTTTAGTTCTGTGCTGTTTAGTTCTGTGCTGTTTAGTGCTGTGCTGTGCTGTGCTGTTTAGTGCTGTGCTGTGCTGTGCTGTGCTGTGTTCTGCAGTATCAGTCCAGTGGTGCTGTGTGCTGTGCTCTGTCCTTCAGAGGTCAGTGGTGCTGCTGGGTCCTGTGCTGTGTCCTGTTCAGTCCAGTGGTGCTGTGTCCTGTGCTCTGTGCTTCTAAGGGCATAGTTATTTCCCCAATATTCCCCTGTGTTTAAAAAAATAAAAAAAAGTTTTTTTAAAAAATACCAAAAACTACTTTAATATTTTTTAATTACCACAAAATTTTCACAACCAATCCTGCAGTATAAGCCCATTGGTACTGCAATATTACCAAGTTCACACATTCAGCAGTAAAAGTCCAGTGGTACTGCAATATTACAAAGTTCACACATTCTGCAGTATCAGTCCAGTGGTGCTGTGTCCTGTGCTCTGTCCTGCTGAGTTCCGTAGTGCTGCTGGGTCCTGTGCCGTGTCCTGTTCAGTCCAGTGGTGCTGTGTCCTGTGCTCTGTGCTTCTAAGGGCATAGTTATTTCCCCATTATTCCCAAGTTTTTAAAAAATAAAAAAAAAGTAAAAAAAAATAAAAAATTTAAAAAAAAAAAATAAATATAATAATTATAACCAAATTTGCAAAACCAATCCAGCATTATAAGTCCATTGGTACTGCAATATTACCAAGTTCACACATTCTGCAGTATCAGTCCAGTGGTGCTGTGTCCTGTGCTCTGTCCTGCTGAGTTCCGTAGTGCTGCTGGGTCCTGTGCCGTGTCCTGTTCAGTCCAGTGGTGCTGTGTCCTGTGCTCTGTGCTTCTAAGGGCATAGTTATTTCCCCACTATTCCCAAGTTTTTTAAAAATAAGAAAAAAGTTAAAAAAAATAAAAAATTAAAAAAAAAAAAAAAAAATAATAATTATAACCAAATTTGCAAAACCAATCCAGCAGTATAAGTCCATTGGTACTGCAATATTACCAAGTTCACACATTCTGCAGTATCTTGTGCTACATATAATGGAGACCAAAAATTTGGAGGATAAAGTAGGGAAAGATCAAGACCCACTTCCTCCTAATGCTGAAGCTGCTGCCACTAGTCATGACATAGACGATGAAATGCCATCAACGTCGTCTTCCAAGCCCGATGCCCAATCTCGTAGTACCGGGCATGTAAAATCCAAAAAGCCCAAGTTAAGAAAAAGTAGCAAAAAGAGAAACTTAAAATCATCTGAGGAGAAACGTAAAGTTGCCAATATGCCATTTACGACACGGAGTGGCAAGGAACGGCTTAGGCCCTGGCCCGTGTTCATGACTAGTGGTTCAGCTTCACCCACGGATCTTAGCCCTCCTCCTCCTCCCCCCCCCTACAAAAAATTGAAGAGAGTTATGCTGTCAGCAACAAAACAGCAAACAACTCTGCCTTCTAAAGAGAAATTATCACAAATCCCCAAGGCGAGTCCAAGGGTGTTGGTGGTTGTCAAGCCTGACCTTCCCATCACTGTACGGGAAGAGGTGGCTCGGGAGGAGGCTATTGATGATGTAGCTGGCGCTGTGGAGGAACTTGATGATGAGGATGGTGATGTGGTTATTGTAAATGAGGCACCAGGGGGGGAAACAGCTGATGTCCATGGGATGAAAAAGCCCATCGTCATGCCTGGTCAGAAGACCAAAAAATGCACCTCTTCGGTCTGGAGTTATTTTTATCCAAATCCAGACAACCAATGTATGGCAATATGTAGCTTATGTAAAGCTCAAATAAGCAGGGGTAAGGATCTTGCCCACCTAGGAACATCCTCCCTTATACGTCACCTGAATAACCTTCATAGTTCAGTGGTTAGTTCAGGAACTGGGGCTAGGACCCTCATCGGTACAGGGACACCTAAATCCCATGGTCCAGTTGGATACACACCAGCAACACCCTCCTCGTCAACTTCCTCCACAATCTCCATCAGATTCAGTCCTGCAGCCCAAGTCAGCAGCCAGACTGAGTCCTCCTCAATACGGGATTCATCCGAGGAATCCTGCAGCGGTACGCCTACTACTGCCACTGCTGCTGTTGCTGCTGTTAGTCGGTCATCTTCCCAGAGGGGAAGTCGTAAGACCGCTAAGTCTTTCACCAAACAATTGACCGTCCAACAGTCGTTTGCCATGACCACCAAATACGATAGTAGTCACCCTATTGCAAAGCGTATAACTGCGGCTGTAACTGCAATGTTGGTGTTAGACGTGCGCCCGGTGTCCGCCATCAGTGGAGTGGGATTTAGAGGGTTGATGGAGGTATTGTGTCCCCGGTACCAAATCCCCTCGAGATTCCACTTCACTAGGCAGGCGATACCAAAAATGTACAGAGAAGTACGATCAAGTGTCCTCAGTGCTCTTAAAAATGCGGTTGTACCCACTGTCCACTTAACCACGGACATGTGGACAAGTGGTTCTGGGCAAACGAAGGACTATATGACTGTGACAGCCCACTGGGTAGATGCATCCCCTTCCGCAGCAACAGCAACAGCTGCATCAGTAGCAGCATCTACAAAATGGCTGCTCATGCAAAGGCAGGCAACATTGTGCATTACAGGCTTTAATAAGAGGCACAACGCTGACAACATATTAGAGAAAATGAGGGAAATTATCTCCCAGTGGCTTACCCCACTTAGACTCTCATGGGGATTTGTGGTGTCAGACAATGCCAGTAACATTGTGCGGGCATTAAATATGGGCAATTTCCAGCACGTCCCATGTTTTGCCCACACCATTAATTTGGTGGTGCAGCATTACCTCAAGAGTGACAGGGGTGTGCAGGAGATGCTTGCGGTGGCCCGCAAAATTGCTGGACACTTTCGGCATTCAGCCAGTGCCTACCGCAGACTAGAGGCACATCAAAAAAGCTTGAACCTGCCCTGCCATCACCTCAAACAAGAGGTTGTGACGCGCTGGAACTCCACCCTCTATATGCTGCAGAGGATGGAGGAGCAGCAAAAGGCCATTCAGGCCTACACAGCCACCTACGACATAGGCAAAGGAGTGGGGATGCGCCTGAGTCAAGCGCAGTGGAGACTGATTTCCGTGTTGTGCAAGGTTCTGCAGCCATTTGAACTTGCCACACGAGAAGTCAGTTCCGACACTGCCAGCTTGAGTCAGGTCATTCCCCTGATCAGGCTGTTGCAGAAGCAGCTGGAGAAAGTGAGGGAGGAGCTGGTAAGCCATTGCGATTACAGCAAGCATGTAGCTCTTGTGGATGTAGCCCTTCGTACGCTTTTCCAGGATCCGAGGGTGGTCACTCTTTTAAAGTCAGAGGAATACATTCTGGCCACCGTGCTCGATCCTCGGTTTAAAGCGTATGTTGTGTCTCTGTTTCCGGCGGACACAAATCTACAGCGGTGCAAAGACCTGCTGGTCAGGAGATTGTCCTCTGAAGAGGACCGTGACATGCCAACAGCTCCACCCTCATTTTCTTCCACATCTATGGCTGCGAGGAAAAAGCTCAGTTTTCCCAAAAGAGGCACTGGCGGGGATGCTGATAACATCTGGTCCGGACTGAAGGACCTGCCAACCATTGCAGACATGTCTACTCTCGCTGCATTGGATGCTGTCACAATAGAAAAAATTGTGGATGATTACTTTGCTGACACCATCCAAGTAGACATGTCAGACAGTCCATATTGTTACTGGCAGGAAAAAAAGGCAGTTTGGAAGCCCCTGTACAAACTGGCTCTATTTTACCTGAGTTGTCCCCCCTCCAGTGTGTACTCGGAAAGAGTTTTTAGTGCAGCGGGGAACCTGGTCAGTGAGCGGCGAAGGAGGTTGCTTCCTCACAACGTTGAAAAAATGATGTTTATAAAAATGAATAATCAATTCCTCAATGAAGTACAGCACTGCCCTCCAGATACTACAGAGGGACCTGTGGTTGTGGAGTCCAGCGGGGACGAATTGATAATGTGTGATGAGGAGGAAGTAGACACTGTAGGGGGAGAGGAATCAGAGGTTGAGGATGAGGACGACATCTTGCCTCAGTAGAGCCTGTTTAGTCTGTACAGGGAGAGATGAATAGCTTTTTTGGTGTGGGGGCCCAAACAAACCAATCATTTCAGTCAAAGTTGTTTGGTAGGCCCTGTCGCTGAAATGATTGGTTTGTTAAAGTGTGCATGTCCTATTTCAACAACATACCTCTCAACTGCAGCTCATCCCTCCTCTGCGGGGATAATGTCTCCTGTGCTCTGACACGTCACTCTGTGTACTCTCAGCCTCAGGATCTGACACTACAGCTACCATGCGTCTTGTAGCAGCCCTCACTCCAGGGCCTCTTCCATGTGCAGTGTCCCCCTCTCTCTTGGGTTCACTATAGTGGCATGGAGTTCTCCCCCTCATCCAGGGCACACATTCCTTGCCCTGGCTCAGTCACCACGCTCAGACTTCCAGGCAATGCTGGGGGAGCCTGGGAGCTTCCACCCCAGGTCGCCAGCTACAACTCTCCTCTCCTGTGTCTTCTCTCTCTTTCTGACACTTTAAAGATCGTGCCTTTAAATGAAAAAGTCAGTCTTCATTGCACGACTATGTGCAAGTGCAACAGGGACATTTTTTTGGGTTTACAAAGTCAAACAATAACACTTCGACCCTGTCTGTCTGGGGTCTCTCAATGACGAATTGTCTGTAGCATGTTTGGAGGAGGTATTGTGGCCCCGGTATCAAATTGGGTACCGGGGCCACCCCACTATGCAGTCCAGATACTTGTTTGGTGGAATTCCGACACGTGGAGGGTTTTTTAATTATATTGTGGCCTCGGTACCAAATTGTGTACCGGGGCCACCACACTACGCAGTCAAGATACTTGTTTGGTGGAATTCAGACCAGTTGAGGGTTTTATTATTATATTGTGTGGACCACTCTATCTATACCACACTACAACTCTATACCACTCTATTTCCTACTTTAATTCTATTACTAATTAATTACCATAAAGAGGAACAAAAAAAACCAATTTTACCAAAAGTATAATATGACTTAGACTTACAAACACTACACTTTAAAGATCGTGCCTTTAAATGAAAAAGTCAGTCTTCATTGCACGACTATGTGCAACAGGGACATTTTTTTGGGTTTACAAAGTCAAACAATAACACTTCGACCCTGTCTGTCTGGGGTCTCTCAATGACGAATTGTCTGTAGCATGTTTGGAGGAGGTATTGTGGCCCCGGTACCAAATTGTGTACCGGGGCCACCACACTACGCAGTCAAGATACTTGTTTGGTGGAATTCAGACCAGTTGAGGGTTTTATTATTATATTGTGTGGACCACTCTATCTATACCACACTACAACTCTATACCACTCTATTTCCTACTTTAATTCTATTTAATTCTATTTCCTACTTTAATTCTATTACTAATTAATTACCATAAAGAGGAACAAAAAAAACCAATTTTACCAAAAGTATAATATGACTTAGACTTACAAACACTACACTTTAAAGATCGTGCCTTTAAATGAAAAAGTCAGTCTTCATTGCACGACTATGTGCAACAGGGACATTTTTTTGGGTTTACAAAGTCAAACAATAACACTTCGACCCTGTCTGTCTGGGGTCTCTCAATGACGAATTGTCTGTAGCATGTTTGGAGGAGGTATTGTGGCCCCGGTACCAAATTGTGTACCGGGGCCACCACACTACGCAGTCAAGATACTTGTTTGGTGGAATTCAGACCAGTTGAGGGTTTTATTATTATATTGTGTGGACCACTCTATCTATACCACACTACAACTCTATACCACTCTATTTCCTACTTTAATTCTATTTAATTCTATTTCCTACTTTAATTCTATTACTAATTAATTACCATAAAGAGGAACAAAAAAAACCAATTTTACCAAAAGTATAATATGACTTAGACTTACAAACACTACACTTTAAAGATCGTGCCTTTAAATGAAAAAGTCAGTCTTCATTGCACGACTATGTGCAACAGGGACATTTTTTTGGGTTTACAAAGTCAAACAATAACACTTCGACCCTGTCTGTCTGGGGTCTCTCAATGACGAATTGTCTGTAGCATGTTTGGAGGAGGTATTGTGGCCCCGGTATCAAATTGGGTACCGGGGCCACCCCACTATGCAGTCCAGATACTTGTTTGGTGGAATTCCGACACGTGGAGGGTTTTTTAATTATATTGTGGCCTCGGTACCAAATTGTGTACCGGGGCCACCACACTACGCAGTCAAGATAGATAGATGCGTATTGCGTATCATAGATAAAGTACATTCAGTGGTGTGGGGCAAATTGAAAAATATTCCAAATGCACTGACATTATCAAAAACAAGAGGTTGTCACACGCTAAACTCCAACATGTATATGATGGAGAGGATGGAGGAGCAGCCGTATGTGTAGTGTAATGCAGATCTGTTGAAGGTTTTTTATATATTTTATTGTGGTGCCCAGTGCCCACTCCTCTACGCAGTCCAGATACATTTATTGGTGCGAATCATAAAAGTTCAGGGTTTTTAATATATATTGTGGTGACCCACTCCTCTACGCAGTCCAGGTACATTTATTGGTGCGATTCATAAAAGTTCAGGGTTTTTAAGATATCTTGTGGTGACCCACTCCTATACGCAGTCCAGGTACATTTATTGGTGCGATTCATAAAAGTTCAGGGTTTTTAATAGATATTGTGGTGACCCACTCCTCTACGCAGTCCAGGTACATTTATTGGTGCGAATCATAAAAGTTCAGGGTTTTTAATATATCTTGTGGTGACCCACTCCTCTACGCAGTCCAGGTACATTTATTGGTGCGAATCATAAAAGTTCAGGGTTTTTAAGATATTGTGGTGACCCACTCCTCTACGCAGTCCAGGTACAATTATTGGTGCGAATCATAAAAGTTCAGGGTTTTTAAGATATTGTGGTGACCCACTCCTCTACGCAGTCCAGGTACAATTATTGGTGCGAATCATAAAAGTTCAGGGTTTTTAATATATTGTGGTGACCCACTCCTCTACGCAGTCCAGGTACAATTATTGGTGCGAATCATAAAAGTTCAGGGTTTTTAAGATATTGTGGTGACCCACTCCTCTACGCAGTCCAGGTACAATTATTGGTGCGAATCATAAAAGTTCAGGGTTTTTAATATATTGTGGTGACCCACTCCTCTACGCAGTCCAGGTACAATTATTGGTGCGAATCATAAAAGTTCAGGGTTTTTAATATATTGTGGTGACCCACTCCTCTACGCAGTCCAGGTACAATTATTGGTGCGAATCATAAAAGTTCAGGGTTTTTAAGATATTGTGGTGACCCACTCCTCTACGCAGTCCAGGTACAATTATTGGTGCGAATCATAAAAGTTCAGGGTTTTTAAGATATTGTGGTGACCCACTCCTCTACGCAGTCCAGGTACAATTATTGGTGCGAATCATAAAAGTTCAGGGTTTTTAAGATATTGTGGTGACCCACTCCTCTATGCAGTCCAGGTACAATTATTGGTGCGAATCATAAAAGTTCAGGGTTTTTAAGATATTGTGGTGACCCACTCCTCTACGCAGTCCAGGTACAATTATTGGTGCGAATCATAAAAGTTCAGGGTTTTTAAGATATTGTGGTGACCCACTCCTCTACGCAGTCCAGGTACAATTATTGGTGCGAATCATAAAAGTTCAGGGTTTTTAAGATATTGTGGTGACCCACTCCTCTACGCAGTCCAGGTACAATTATTGGTGCGAATCATAAAAGTTCAGGGTTTTTAAGATATTGTGGTGACCCACTCCTCTACGCAGTCCAGGTACAATTATTGGTGCGAATCATAAAAGTTCAGGGTTTTTAAGATATTGTGGTGACCCACTCCTCTACGCAGTCCAGGTACATTTATTGGTGCGAATCATAAAAGTTCAGGGTTTTTAAGATATTGTGGTGACCCACTCCTCTACGCAGTCCAGGTACATATATTGGTGCGATTCATAAAAGTTCAGGGTTTTTAATATATATTGTGGTGACCCACTCCTCTACGCAGTCCAGAAAGATACCTTGTTGCAACGTTTTGGACTAATAACTATATTGTGAGGTGTTCACAATACACTGTAAATTAGTGGAAATGCTTGTTATTGAATGTTATTGAGGTTAATAATAGCCTAGGAGTGAAAATAAGCCCAAAAACTTGATTTTTAAACTTTTTATGTTTTTTTCAAAAAAAATCCGAATCCAATACCTTAAATCCGAACCGAGACCTTTCGTCAAGTGTTTTGCGAGACAAATCCGAACCTCAAAAATAACGAAAATCCGGATCCAAAACACAAAACACGAGACCTCAAAAGTCGCCGGTGCACATCCCTACTTAAAACCAGATCCAGATAGAATTGCGGCACTAAATCATGAGATCATGTGAAAAAAAATTATTTGGCATGTTACAGGAATTTTGTCACCGTATTGCTTTTTTGTAAAGAAAATCTCTGACTTTCAACAAGGTTCTCAGCAGAATGAAGCATTGGAAAGTTTGATTGTTTTTTTCTGTGCTTTGGTTAGGTCAGGGTTTCCCAAACCCAGTCCTCAGGGCTCCCCAACAGTGCAGGTTTTCCGGATCACATGTGACATAATTAGGACCACCTGTGGATCTGTTACAATGTGTCAGTCAGTAATGAATACACCTGTGCTCCAGCAAGGAGATATGGAAAACTTGCACTGTTGGGGAGCCCTGAGGACTGGGTTTGGGAAACCCTGGGTTAGGTTGTTCTAGCCCTATCAATTCATAGTCAAATGGACAGACTGAGAAAACCTTTAAATTTACAAGCAGAGAAAATCACTTTATCACCAAAGTGGAACACAGATATACAGCTGATCGCACTGCATGCTGTCAGTTACAACTAAAGTGGATTTTATCCTTTAAATCCCACAATGCCATATACCTACATAAACATACAAGCAATATCACACACACACACACACACACACACACACAATACCATATGCTATACCTGCATACACAATACCCAGGGCCGCCGAGAGGGGGGGGGGGCGGGTACATTTTGCCCGGGCTTGCCAGGGGGCCCGGACCGGGCCTTCGCTGCAAATTTGTTTGGTTTTTTTTGTTGTTTTTTTTTTCATCTTCCGTCTTTTCATTTTAATTTTTTTTTTTCCGCGGGAGGGGGAGGGGGAGGGGGGGGCGGGGGCGGGGGTCGGTCCGGCAAGATCGTTGGTGGGGGGAGCTGGGACAAAAAAAACAAACCAAAAAAAATTAATACTCACGTGATCGGCGCCGCGTCCCTCCTCGTTCTTCTCTGCACCATTCACACTGACTGTCGGGCGTGATGTCATCAAGTCACGCCCGTCAGTCAGTGAGGAGCGCCGCAGCCAGCATGAAGAAAGCAGCATGAAGACAGAAGAGAAGAGAAGAAAAGAAAGAAGCTGACAAAGGTAAGCAAAGAAATGGAGAGGCAAGAGGAGGAAAGAACAGAAAGGGACAGTACTATAAAGAAGGGGAAGAGAGGCACAGAGGAAAATAAAATGGGAAGAGAGGCACAAAGGAAAATAAAATGGGAAGAGAGCCACAAAGGAAAATAAAAGGGGAAGAGAGGCACAAAGGAAAATAAAAGGGGAAGAGAGGCACAAAGGAAAATAAAAGGGGAAGAGAGGCACAAAGGAAAATAAAAGGGGAAGAGAGGCACAAAGGAAAATAAAATGGGAAGAGAGGCACAGAGGAAAATAAAATGGGAAGAGAGGCACAGAGGAAAATAAAATGGGAAGAGAGGCACAGAGGAAAATAAAATGGGAAGAGAGGCACAAAGGAAAATAAAAGGGGAAGAGAAGCACAAAGGAAAATAAAATGGGAAGAGAGGCACAGAGGAAAATAAAAGGGGAAGTGAGGCACAGAGGAAAATAAAATGGAAAGAGAGGCACAAAGGAAAATAAAAGGGAAAGAGAGGCACAGAGGAAAATAAAATGGGAAGAGAGGCACAAAGAAAAAAAATAGGGGGAGAGAGGCGCAGAGTGAAAAAAAGGGGGAGAAAGGCACAGAGGGAAAAAGAAGGGGGGAGAGCAGCATGGAGGGCACAGTGTGAGCATAAGGGGGCACAGTGTAGTTGTAATGAAGGGGCACAGTAATGTGTGTGATGGCACAGGGGGCTTGTTGCAATGTAGTGTGTGAGGTAGGTGGTGGCTAATTAATAGGTGCTATTTTGTTTGTAGGGTGATGGTGAGGCAATTTAATAGTGGGGACTATTAATTTAAGATGGGGAGGTTTGGGGGCTATTGAATGTTGGGGTGAGTTTAGGGAGAATGAGGTCTATTTATTAAATGTGACTATGAATTATTTAATGGCAGTGATGGTTGCAGGAAATAGGTATTGCTGGGGCTGTTTGCAGGAAGGGAAATAGGTTTATTTATTAAATGTGAATACTATTATTTTAATGTTGGGGCTGGAGGAAGACCTAATTATCAATTGTGGGTGCTATTGATTTAACACCGGGGCTGGCTGTAATTTTCTAAATGTAGCCATTTTTTCCAAATAGGCCCTTCAACATTTCTGGATCCGGACAAGCCGCAACAAAAGAAAGCAGCAGCCACAGGTGGAGAAAGTGAGAAGAACAGGTAGGAGAGAGCAGCACAGTGTGTGAAATGTTGTGATTCTAGTAGGGACAATACCAATTTTTGGTGAGTGTTGTGCCCAATGTAAGGTGCAGGCCAAGACTGAACTGTTTGTGTACACACTGCATTCTTTGTATACTACACTGTGGTGCTAGATGTCCTGAAAGTCAGGAGTGCTTGGACATATGTGACGCTCCAGCGAATTGAGAGCCTAGTGATTTTGATGCTAGCCACGCCCCAATGGCGCATTTACCACGCCCCCAAATGCATGAACACACCTCCGAAAAATTTTGCGCCGTCGGTAGGCTAGCCACGCCCCAACAGCACATTGACACGCCCCTAAATGTATGACCACACCCCCGAATTTTTTTGCGCTTAGTCGACTATGAGGGGGGCCCCATGAATTTGTTGTACCCGGGCCCTGAATTCCTCTTGGCAGCCCTGACAATACCATATACATGCACACACAAACACACACACATAAACACACATAAACACAGTGCTATACACACATACAAACACAATGCCATATACCTACATACGCAATACCATATGTATACACACACGAACACAATGCCATAAACATACACACATGCACACACACACGACTAATCCTATATACATACACACGCACAATGCCAAATACACTCACACACACTGCCATATAGCTACATTCACACACTGTCATATACACATACACAATGGCATATACATACACACTCAATGCCATATACATACACACATAAAATACCATATACATGCATAATGCCTTATACACACACAATGCCATATACATACACACAATACTATATATATATATATATATATATATACATAATGCCCTATCTACACACACACAATGCCATATACATACGCACACACCGACACAATACCATATACATACTTAATGCCATATACACACACAAATAATGCCATATACATACATAATGCCATATATACACACACACACAATGCCTTATACTCTGTCCCGCCATCCCAAACAGTACAGATTTGTCCCGATTGGTGGGAAAGTTGGGAGGTTTTCTGTTCACCGCTGCTCTTCATGGCAGAGCAGCGATGAAAGGGTGCCGAATGGTGTTTGGAGGGAGTACAGGTTAGCCTAGCACAGGGTTGTCCAACCCGTGGGCCGCATGCGGCCCAGCATGCCTGTAAATGTGGCCCAGCAGGAGTTTTGGTTGTGGCAAGGGGGCAGCGCTGTTAATAAAAAAAAAAAAATCCTGCAAAAAAAGAAAAAGATAAGAAAATACTTACTGTGCGGCAATCGCAGTGAATGTCGGGCGTGACGTCATCACGTCCGACATCCATTGCTGAGCACAGCACAGCACAGCACATAGGAGTCACCCGCGCGAACTATCAGCAGCAGTGAAACGAAAAAAACAAGAGAAGAGAATCAGAGAACAAGCCGATTAAAAGGTAAGTTAAGGGTTTTTTTTTCTTTTTTTTTTTTTTTTATTATTTCAAGGGACGCTGACCAGTGCATAAACTCACCAGGTCCTGGAGCATCACACACCTTATCTTCCTGTCTTAATGACTGCTGTATTGAAGCCCTTCATAAAATGTTGTAACAATATCAGTTGATGTTTGACAGCAGCCATTAACATGTCATTGAAGCACAGAGCAACAACAAGGAGCATTAGCAATGTTTTCTATGTTTTTTTTGGATGATCAGCTATCATTAGTGCTAGTGTATTTTATGTGCTGCCCAAAACAACTTGTCGCCTTCCAATGTGGCCCAGGGAAGCTAAAAGGTTGGACACTCCTGGCCTAGCACTTCAAAAGTGCTGGGCATGCCCCTGGGGTGTGGCCATGCCCCCATTGTGCCATGATCACGCCCCAATTGTTCAGTGGCCACCCCCTGTCCTGCTGTCATAGAGACTAATGTTGGGTGGTATTTAATAGGGATGCATACAAGTGAACCCTCTGGAGGAAATTTTAATGCCAGCTGTTTATTCCGAGACTGCAATTTAAACATCCAAATGCTGACATGCCTACGAGACTCTGCTAGTAGGGATTTTGCTTGTACCCTATGAGGATTAATATCATGTAAATTATACATTCTACCTATATTATAAGAGCAGTTTTATGTATTACATATTAAACAGCGTTTTTAGGGGTATTATGCCAGAAAACTCTTTAGAACTCGGCAAAATAATTTAAATCTAAAGTAGAATATTAGTGTTGGATTGGCTCAGAAATATTATGAAATACTACAATATATTATTTTTCCATTTTATTTTCATATGTGCATGATTTTCTAGAGCTCTTCTAACTTCTCATTGATCTATTGATTGACTGAAGACTGCAGAGCGTGCGGCGCAGATGAAGTAAGGTAAGTGTGGCGGGCGGGGGAGTATATTAATATAGTGTGTGTGTGTGTGTGTGTGTGTAGTATACTGGGTGTGAGTGAGAGGGCAGTTCACTGTGTGTGACTGAGGGGCCAGTGTATTTTGTGTGAGTGAGGGGCCAGTGTATTTTGTGTGAGTGAGGGGCCAGTGTATTTTGTGTGAGTGAGGGGCCAGTGCATTTTGTGTGAGTGAGGGGTCAGTGCATTTTGTGTGAGTGAGGGGTCAGTGCATTTTGTGTGAGTGAGGCACCAGTGCAATTTGTGTGAGTGAGGGGCCAGTGTATTTTGGGTGAGTGAGGACCCAGTGCATTTTGGATGAGTGAAGGGCCAGTGCATTTTGGATGAGTGAAGGGCCAGCGCATTTTGTGTGAGTGAGGGGCCAGTGCCTTTTGTGTGTCAGTAAGGGGCCAGTGTATTTTGTGTGTAAGTGAGGGACCAGTGTATTGTGTGCGTGCGTGTGTGTGTGTGAGGGTCCAGTGTATTGTGTGTGTGTGTGTGTGTGTGTGTGTGTGTGTGTGTGTGTGTGTGTGTGTGTGTGTGTGTGTGTATTGTGTGTGTATTGCTATTTTATTTGTGTTGTGATGATGGGGCAATTTAATTTAATAGTGGGGCCTATGAAGTTAAGATGGAATGATTGGACCTTTAATTTAATGCTGGGGTGGTTTGTGATCTATTAATTGAATGTGGCGCACTTTGGGGCAAATTAGGTCAATTTATTAAAAGTGATTATGAATTATTTAATACATGGGATGGTTGTGGGAAATGGTTATATTTATTAAAAGTAAATCCTGGTTAATTTATTGCTGGGGCTGTATGGAGGGAGGGAAATAGGTTTATTTATTAAATGAGAACACTATTAATTTAATGTCAGGTTTAGTTGGAGGGAAATAGGTCTATTTATCAAATGTGAATACTATTATTGGTTGGAGTTTTCTAAATTTCATGTGCCCATTTTTTTCTCCAAATAGGACCTCCAATATTCCAGGATCCAGACAAGCAGCAAATGAGTTAAAGAAACCACAAGCAACCACAAGTGGTGACAGTGACAAGAACAGGTAGGAGAGAGCAGGACAGTCCGACAACTGTCCTGAATCTGGTGGGACAGTCCCGAATTTGGGTGACTGTTTTGCTTAGGAAAGTTGGGAGGTACGTCCCGCTTCACTGTGTACTGCTCGTGAAGACAGAACTGTGTGCACCTAACAGTAGTGCACACAGTATTGCCTGTGTATTTGTCTAAAATGATAACCATGCTACATCATATGGGGTTACCCTGTCTGCAACACTAAAATAGCCTCTTTTTATATAGATAAAAATATATTGCACCAAAAACCACCCTTTAAGGATGGGCCGCTAATTATGGACCAGTGTAGTGTGCCTGCCCCCTGGCTAAAGCCTGCCAGCCCTCCCCTGACCATAAATGATTTTCCTATATAAACTTTTGCTCCAAGCCATACAATAAAAAAGTTATCTGGAAACATGATAGTGTGATTACAGATATGAATACACTTGTATACATTGTGAACATCCTGGACATGGAAAATATAGTCCTATTATGTTCCATTACAGGTGGAAATGTGTCATTGTGTAGCATTACCAAAGTCCTTCAGTCCTTCTTGAGTTTCCACATTCCTATCTGTGAGTCAATACAGGTAGAATACTGCAGCTGTACCTCTAACTACCTTATTTCCATACAGTGCTTTGTGGACTGTTGCACATGTCCACAAAGCACTAGTTACGTTTGCAGCCAAGCATCATGCGCTTATGGCCTCTTATGACTGAAGAGGCGGAGTGGGGGAAGGAGGGGGTTTGTAAGGGCGTGTTGGGGGAAATGCGACTTTTGTAGACTGAGGGCTAGATTTACTAAGCTGTGGGTTTGAAAAAGTGGGGATGTTGCCAATAGCAACCAATCAGATTCTAGCTTTCATTTATTTAGTACCATCTACAAAATGACAGCTAGAATCTGATTGGTTGCTATAGGCAACATCCCCACTTTTTCAAACCCGCAGCTTAGTAAATCTAGCCCTGAGACTCAGACGCATATGCTGGTGTTTGATCACTGGTGTGTGTTATAAATAGATATAGATGGCAATCAGCTTAGATTCCTCTGGCTCAACATACCCATAAGATGTGTCTTTTTTTTGTGTGATGCAATTTGTCTGCGTTTTAGTCGGAAATGTCTCAGTGATGTCAGTAGTAGCAACTTAATTCTCTTGATTGGTTCAGAGAAATTGGCTGTCTGCACTGGGTGCAGGTGACTACTTTAAAACAGACAAATGGGCTTTTACCCCTTTTGCATGTTTTATCTGGAGATATATCAAATTAACTTTGTAAGTTGGAGGCCTATACTAGGGGTAGGCAACCTGCGGCTCTCCAGGTGTTGTGAAACTACAAATCCCAGCATGCCTTGCCACCTATCTGCTGGTTATCTACTGGCAAAGAATGCTGGGACTTGTAGTTTCACAACACCTGGAGAGCCGCAGGTTGCCTAGCCCTGCCTATACAAAAGGTTATGAGCCACTTGAGAAATGGGAAGTTCCTTCTGTTATGTTATTATAACCAACAGAAGTCAGCAGTGCACAGAAAAATGCTTTACTAAACTAAACATCTCTTGTTCCTCAAGCTGTGTGTGGATGTTATGAAGTTATGTATAAGAAAACAGAGAAAATAAAACTGGAACTGATCAGAAATTGTTACTAATGAATGGAAAACAATGTGACTGCCTTTGGAACAGTCCATGAGCATGCAGAGATAACATATGCAGAATGTATGGAAAAAAATATAACTGCAGTAAGATTATTGATCAATTAGTAGTATAGAAGCTGTTTATATCGGGGATATGCCGTAATGAGGTATAAAGTCCATGAAAACATGCAAAGTCGCAGTGCAATGTCAAGTACACTTATCTGTGTAAATAAATGTAAAGATCTCTAAACGCAAACTACATGTGGATAATGTTAATTAATACAGATTTTATACATATAAGGGCTACTTTTGAGAAGAAATATGCTGTAAACATAATGCAGCCATTGGGAACTCTGCCTGCGTACATCTGCTTTTTACATGTAAAACTTAGGTAAGAACTCCGAAATGCTGAAATGCAATACATGCATGATTTTATGGGATTTTACTCTGACCTGTGGATTACATTGCAATCCTAAATGATCAGCAAACAATAGGATCATTGATTCCAATCTGCAAAATATATAACAGCGGATTCCCCATGTCATGCTCCATTTTATATGTGATGTAAAATAAAATCTCTGAAAGCGCTCAATAAGGTACCATCTAAATCTGTGTATTAACACTTTAAGCGCATAAGAA
Source organism: Mixophyes fleayi (assembly GCF_038048845.1). Taxonomy (NCBI): domain Eukaryota; kingdom Metazoa; phylum Chordata; class Amphibia; order Anura; family Limnodynastidae; genus Mixophyes; species Mixophyes fleayi. Next base: position 83,931,292 of record NC_134404.1, read on the forward strand.
TCCTGCCGACCGGCAGGGCGCAACGCTGAAGGGGGGCGCAATTTAGGTATATTTTAGATTCATTTGTTTAAAATTGAAGTTATGGCTCTGCCTTTGAGTAATAGAAGTCTAGGGACTTTGCACGCCAATTTACTTAATTGCTATACATCAGCATGATTGCTGCTAAGACATTGTATTTTACAGGGTTTTTTCAAGGCAAGCTAAAGCAATAATCCCGTTAAAAATGTGTGTGTGTTTTTTTTTACATAAATCACTGTGCCATGGTAATCACATAATTACAATTGTCCCTTGGCTTTTTTCTTCAGCTTGATATTAATTATATTATTTATAATTCTGCACAGTTTCCACAATGTAATGTGACTACCATGGCAACCACAGTCACATGGCACATTATGTAATTAGCAGAGAGGCTTTTCCCCTCTCTGCCTTCAAATAACATGCTGAGAGCTGTGAGTCTGTGTCTGTGTGACTGGCAGACATACTTGTTTGCCTTCCAGAGCGATTTTAAAAACGAGATGATTTGTAGGAGAACAGCTAAGATACATACTTAAAAGGTATTTAATGTGCTATCTAAAGAAAAATGCCTTTGTAGAATTGCTACTTTCAATTGAGTTTCACAACCAATTATAAATTATTATCTTGTTTGATTTCTTTAGGGCATGTATATAGGGTCAGATGACTGGCCCTATGCACATTCCTGGCACTAGCCATAGGCTTCAATGGCTAATGCCAGCTGAAGCTGGAGTTAGCTATCGGGCACAAGTTCCAAAAATCTTTGATTAAATGGTGCAAAAAAGCAGTCCCCTATTGGGATTGCTTTTGCCTTGGAAGTGACAGGGGAAGTAGCAGATATCAGAGATATCCACTATGATGCCCTAGTCATAAATTAAGGTGATACCTTAATATGCGGCTATGGTTTCAATTAAAAATGTCTTTAATAAATATGCCCCTATAAGGCTATTCACAACAAAACCAACTTAGCATAAAAATGTAAAACTGTTAGTGACATAGGTACAAATTACCTTAAAAAAACGAAATAATGTAGAACTAAAGATAAAGAGATTGAAAATAAAATGAATTATTTATTTCTGGGGACTTTTTAAACCAACAAGGGCTTTATTGCTTTGAAAAGTAATATCAGCTCACCCCTAACTGTTCACAATTAGGGTCCCTCTGCTCTCTCATCTCATGCTTCGATTTCCTGAATTATTTCCCAATTACCCCATAGGCTGCTGTAATTAATAAGACGGCTTTCCAGAAATCCGTCTTCTGTCTTGTTGTCAGCAACAAGCGCTCCTCCTCCGGGTGACGTGCTGGGGACAAGATAAAGTGCTGTATTTAAACTGCAGCAGGTGAAGGTGTTATACACTGAGAGAAACGGAGCATACTAAAGAAACAAGAGGATAAACGGCGGAGATCTGCAGAAAGAGGCGAGTACCTGAGTATTTAGCATTCGGTACTGTTGAAATCTTTGGAGCTTTATATAGATCCTAGATTGTAGTACGAGGATTTAGCGGAATACAGCTCTGTCAAGACGTCAGGTGTATTTACCTGTTTCATTACTGCAGCACTCCCCCTCACGCTGGAATGCCTCTGTATAGATCAGGGTACATTTTTTTTATTGTTTTTATAGAAGAAACTTTTTTTTGTTGTTAAATTTAATAGTTATTTTATTGTACTCATTTAGTAGTGGAGAGGTAACTGTTGGTATCTTGAAGATGTTGAAATTATTAACGTTTTGGTATAGTCTGTCCCCTGCATCTGTTATTTCTAAGTAGTTCTAGATCAGTGATGGTCTGTGCGTCTTTGTCCAAATATTATAATTATACATGCAATCTGTTTTCAGTGGTTTGTACCTCTGCTTTGTTATTTCATCCCACTAAAAAAATATAATCTTACAATTTCTTTGCTCTGGAGTCCTGTCTTATTTGTTTTTATGTGTGAATGATATTTTCATATGGTATATCATGGTTTTTAAGGGCCAGTATTTAGGATTTGTAGTAAAAGTTTCTTTATGTAAGCACTATTCTGGGAGATCACAACTTTGTACTTGAGACTTACATATTTGAAAAGGTGTATATGTGTGTGTGTATATATATATATATATATATATGTCACATTTGTTTTTATACACACCAGAATTTCTGTGAGTAATGCTGTCATTGCATGCAGCAATTCAGCAAAGAAATGTCTATTACTTCAATTCTGTGTATAAGCTACTTGACCTGATCACACAGGTGTTAATGTGCACCAAGTACATACTTTCCTACTTTTGAAAAACATTTCAGGGTGCTAGTGCAAGTAACACCTGGGCACTGTACCAAAGGGACATGTCCTGCTTCACCCATGGGTGAATCTACTAATGCCCAGTGGGGTGTTCTGCAAGTGTAGCTTAGATTACTGTGCACAGCATGCTTCCAGAGGAGGTTTTTGTATGTGTGACACACTGTCAGAAGCTGTGGAGTGCAGTAGGGCTAATGGCAAGATTATTTTTATTTTGCTGTAAAAGTTATGGCAACACTGGTGGTAACCACACAATGGAATTACTGCTGCACTGATTGCTAAATAATAAGGTTTTGGTTGTTCTTGGGAGCCCATGGCTGTGGTGCCAAAACATCCTTCAAGAGCAACTTCTCCCAACCATCCGAGAACAGTTTGGTAACAAAAAAATGTATTTTCCAGCATGATGGAGCACCTTGCCATAAGGCAAAAGTGATCACTAAGCACCTTGGGGATCAAAACATTGAAGTTTTGGGTCCATGGCCAGGAAACTCCCCAGACCTTGGAAAAACAAAAACCCACAAATTCTGGCAAACTCCAAGCATTGATTAGGCAAGAATGATCGTCCATCAGTCAGTATGTGGCCCATAAGTTGACTGACAGCATGCCAGGGCGAATTGCAAAGGTCTTCAAAAAGAAGGGTCAACACTGCAAATATTGACCCTTTGAATAAACTTAATGTAATTGTCAATAAAAGCCTTTGACACTTATGAAATGCTTGTAATTTTAGTTTGGTATAACATACCAACATCTGACAAAAAGGTCTAAAAACACGGAAGCAGCAAACTTTGAGAAAACCAATACTTGTGTCATTCTCAAAACTTTTGGCTATGACTGTATTTGTAGGTTATACTCCAGGGATTAAATTGTTACCTGCCAGATGTAGGTTCTTTACAAGATGCCTTTTGAATTTTCCGAACAAGCACTGCTCTCCACTATCTGTACTACAAAAGAAAAATCTCTTGCTCTCATAAATGGGTACAGGTGTTGATGTACATTATATATATATATATATATATATATATATATATATATATATCTATATATATCTCTACTATATAAATGCCTAGTGGCGTGTGTGGGGGAAAAAAAAACAAGCTGCAGCGCCACCTGCTGGGCAGAGTTATACACTGACCTATATATTTCTTGAAGGAGAAGTGACAGTTGGGAGTGGTTGGTGGTTGCCGGGGGTGACAGTGGGAAGTTTTTAACACCTTAAGTAGCTTGATGAAGATGAAGGATGAGGTGATGGAGAAGAATGATGAGGTGGTGACATGTGGACAAAACCACGTTAAAAAAGGGCGCTTGCGTCGGGAAGTAACGCTCTTCCCCTGAGGAGGCCTGTGCTTGGCCCAAATGCATGACAAGAACCTTTTTAACACCTTAAGTAGCTTGATTTGACTAGAATGCATGAGTATCATGCACGGGTTAACTTGTGTGTGTGTGTGTGTGTGTGTGTGTGTGTATATATATATATATATATATATATATATATATATATATATATATATATATATATATATATATATTCTAGGAAAAAGAAATGTATTGAAGGGGCACTCAGGATCCATAGATCAATAAGCTAATTGTATATAAAACATAAATTTTATTGGTATGTATAAAAATAATATATTTTAAATAAACCTCCTCAACGTTATGAAAAAGCTAGCGGAATATTAAAACCAAACAACATATACAGTGAATTAAAAATCGTAGTTTTTTGTCTTGACAAAGCTACACAAGCGTAACACGCGGCGGCATCTGCTCAATGTGACTGTTCATAATACATGTAGGGATACTTCTCTAATCATAATTTAACCCTATCCTCAGAATGCAAACCGAGGCTTTGTTCACTAGCCTAATAGTATTACAGATTGAACTTTAAATGCAGGTTACTTTATGAATACCTACAGCAGACCTGTCTGACAGGCTGGCTCCGTTCTCTTTATTATCCCTAATAGACTCTGAAGGGGTTTTGTTTGGTTATCCTGTGATATCACTAATTATAAAGAAATTTATCTAGCATTTAACGATAGTTGTTACGAGCACTGAACTATTATGGGTTACGAGATGAATAAAAAGTAATATGTATAGATAGAAGTTCTAGCAATCTATTCACAGATTTATTTCAATCCCTCTAGCATTTCAATATTCATTAATAGTGGACCAGTGTGAGAGACTGGATCCTCTCCATTTACTATTACCAATGACCTCTGAAGTGTTTTATTGTTGTTACTTCGTAACAGTAACAATTAAGGTAATACAAAGCGAATATTTATTATTTTGATAAGGAATCTTGGCTGTTACTTTGTGACAGCAACAATTTAATAACTATAAAGTGACTGCAGATCTAATAAAAATTGATGTGATACATGGGTTCACAATAAAAATAGGAAATATATAAAAACTTCTTATATTACTAATTCTGCCTGATGTAAAGCAGATTAGAACGATACTCATAGGCTAGATTGAGAGATAATCTTGAAGGGTTTTATCATTTATTTTGAAAACATAGAGACATTTAGCTCTCTAACCCTACATGTACATGATAATTTAGGGTATTAAACCATTACTATTTCCATTTTGAACATAACCATCAAGCAATTGCAGTATAACTGCGATTTTTAATTCACTGTATATGTTGTTTGGTTTTAATATTTCGCTAGCTTTTTCATAACGTTGAGGAGGTTTATTCAAAATATATTATTTTTATACATACCAATAAAATTTATGTTTTATATACAATTAGCTTATTGATCTATGGATCCTGAGTGCCCCTTCAATACCTTTCTTTTTCCTTTTAGTATATATTTCTCTAAGTGTTAGAGAGCACCAACTCAGTAGTCCCTCCATATGTATGTACTCTGAGGTGTGGACTGCATCTTGGTGTACCCACATAGGGACCATAGTGATATTTTCCTGGTGCGGTTATGACCTTTTTTGATATATATATATATATATATTTATTTTCTTGTATTGCCTCTTCTAAGTTGATTGTCCTGTATATAGTATAGATCAAATTAAATACAGTGATACATATATAGGATTTACTACAAGAAAATAGCCACAGCTCTCCAGCACACAAATTATTACTTGTCCTTCTCTGTGGAGAGTGGTGTCATGCATAACGTCACCTGCCCTGTTCCACCCACTGCTTCTGTCTGGCCTGGCCTCAGGGAATTTCCCAGACTGTCTCTGGAGTCCAGGAAACAGTCCACTATTCCAGGCGTCTTGCGGATATTTCTGTAGCATCTGCAAATATGACCAAGAGGTGTGTTTTCTCACCATTTAAATTTGGGTAGTGCACTACTCTGAGCATTGGAACTAACCAATGTTCCTCTGCACTGGCTATGACCCAATTCTATCCACACCCTTACTATATAGAACACTGTCTGCTATCTGCTTCCTCCAGTGATATCACCACATGGAGGAGTGAAAAGGCCCAGGGATGCTCTCAAAACGGTTTCCCTAGTGTTAGAGCATATGTTGGTAGGCTCTGCTTTAATGTGGTTGTCCCTGAATCTAAGCATTTATGTCAATTTTTAAAAAAACAAATTCTGTGTATGTAGAATGCTCTTTAGTTGACCAAATCTCTGTTGGAGATACCCCATACTGTATGTATACTTTATGAGCGATAAAGGTTGTCGTAAGCTGTAATCTTGCAGTGAAACCGATGGTAAGGGGGCGTAGTTTGAGCTTGCCATTATTTGTGGTTTTTGGTGTAAAGGTTTGTGCACTCTAAAGCCATGTTGGCATACTCCATTGTGTAGGTGGGACATTGTTTCCTTTTTATGGGCTGAAGTGCCAAACAATTGTTTGAGCAGCCTATAAAAGGTTTTAATAAAACCTGAAACATGCGTGTCACCAAATATTCAGCATTTAGATCTTTATTATTTATAAGGCGCCATGAGACTTCGCAGCGCCATACAAAATACAAACATTGGACCATACAGGGTAATACAGTACAGTAAACAACACTCCAAGCTACAAGTGTAGCTAGTACATTGAAGTTGGAGCAGAAGAATAGGTATACGGGAATATTCAATTAGCCACATTACTCGCAAAAGTAATGCGGCGTTAAAAGTATTACCGTTTATTACGGTAATTGTAATCCAGATTTCAGCTCGCAGCTCACTAAGCTGCAAGCAGAAAGCCGGCATTACAGGTACCGTAATAACCGTAATAGTGCACAAGCCGCCTTACTTTTGACAGGAAAGCGGCCAATTGAATATGCCCTTATAGAGTCAGGAGGGAAGAGGGTCCTGCTCATAAGAGCTTGCTTACATCTGAAAGGGCGGGCAGACAGTGGGCACAATGGGGAGTTGGTGAAGGAAATTTTTGTAAACTATGATTATTGTAAATTGGTCCTTATTCTGGCCTTGAAGATGTGCATGTGGCCCCTATAGCATTGTAATGATCTTGGCAAAATTGATGGTATAATTATTGTGCATAATGGTAAATGCAGTCAGTTGGCTGGTGATCTTGTGGCTCTTTTTATTATCACAATGTCGATGGCCAGACATTCATTTATTTTCATTTCTCTGTTATACCTTCTCTCATGGAAACGTGATGTCATCTAGGCTAATTATATATGAGGATGAATAACCAGTTCGGGCTCAGGCAGCATGTGTTATATGCTGTTGTCATTGTATTCTGCTCCATTGTATATTACAGGGATTCAAATTCCATGTAAATCTATGTGAAGAGATTACAGATCTTGGACTTCTTTCAAAAGGAAATCCAGTATTGCAAGAAGTTGGAAATTCACAGTAACTATTTCAGCTGTGAATTATTAATATTTCAAATGTTGTAAGGAGCATGGATATCTTTTATCCTGCAATATATTGCTTGCATTTACAATTGATACAAGGAAGAGCTTTTCCAGCAGGGGTGATGAACAATTGGTTTACAGAGTTAACTTATTTCTGCCATGGTTGAATTGTTCTGCATTGGCGTTTGCCAGCAAAGATGCAAAAAGTGGCATACACCTTCAGGGTCGGACTGGCCCACCGGGGGACCAGGCTATCCGGCGGTAGGCCCTGACCCTGAATCGCTCCCCTCTTCGTTGGTGGGGGGAGTGAGAAACTTTTTTTTTTTTTTTTACCTTTTTAAAAAACTCACGTGACCGCAGCGCCGGTTCCGTTCTCACTGAATGTCGGGCGTGACGTTATCACGCCCGACGTTCAGTGAGGAGCGTCAGCAAGACAGAAGACAAGAAAAGGAAGAAGCAGATAGAAAAGGTAAGTGGCAGAGTGAAGGGGGGCGCATGGCACAGAGAAGGGGGCGCATGGCAGAGTGAAGGGGGAGCACAGACAGCATAGCAGAGTGTGAAGGGGAGCCAGGACAATGGGGGGAGCAAAAGCAGCAAGGCACAGGGTGATGAAGGGGGGAGCAAAAGCAGCATGGAGGGCGCAGTGTGATCATAAGGAGGCACAGCATGGTGATAAAGGGGCGCAGAAATGTGTGTGGGTGTGATGGCACAACGGGCTTGTGGCAATGTAATGTGTGTGGTAGGTGGTGGCTAAATAATGGGTGCTATTTTCTTTGTAGGGTAAAGATGGAGCAATTTAATTTTATAGTGGGGACTATTAATTTAAGATGGGGAGGTTTGGGGGCTATTAATTGAATGTGGGGCTGAGTTTGAGGAGCATGAGGTCTATTTATTAAATGTGAATATTAATTATTTAATGGCAGTGACGGTTGCTGGAAATAGGTATATTTATTATACGTAAATGTGATTAATTTATTGCAGGGGCTGTCTGGAGGGAGGGAAATGGGTTTATTAAATGGGAATACTATTACTTTTATGTTGGGGCTGGAGGAAGGCCTAAGTACTAATTGTGGGTGCTATTGATTTAACGCCGGGGCTGGTTGAAATGATCTAAATGTACCCATTATTTTTTCCAAATAGGGCCCTCAATATTCCAGAATCCAGACAAGCTGCAACTAAAGAAACCAGCAGCCACAGGTGGTAAAAGTGACAACAGGTAGGACAGTCTGTCAAATGTTCTGAGTCTAGTGCAGGCTTGGCTAACCTGTGGCACTCCAGGTGTTATGAAACTACAAGTCCCAGCATACCCTTCCAGCAATAGGCTGCTATATATTGGTAAAGCATGCTGAGGCTTGCAGTTTCACAACACCTGGAGTGCCACAGGTTAGCCAGGCCTGGTCTAGTGGGATAATCCCAATTTTTGGTGACTGCTCTGCCCAATCTAAGGTGCAGGTCAAGACTGTGTACTCTTTATACACACACTGCATTATTTATATACTACACTATGGTGCTAGCTGTCCTTCGTGGACTGACCCCTCCCCCTCTAGTGTCTGGTCTCACCTCTGTGATGGTTGGTCACACCCCCTCTGGTGGGCCCCTAGCGTTGCAGTCCCCCGATGGGCCCTTCATGCCCCAGTCCGACACTGTACACCTTGTTATACTGTATATTTGTGACATGCTGTGCCATATACATATATCTTATTTAAAAGCAATACCATAATATTCAAATTTATAAAGAAAAAAAAAAAAAAGTAATTTATCACAAAATGTATAAGGGTATGTATACTACTGGACACATGGATACATGCAGGTTATGATATATCCTGTTCAATGTTTCATCTGTCCCTGCAGCAGAATGGACATAAGGATGGGCATAATCTGTATCTGGTTATCAGCAGTCCATGCTAATTGGGTACCAAATGATCCAACAAACAACCAGATTGGTCCATTTTGGCATTTGCACATCTGGAAAATTTTGATGATATCTGTACACGTTGGGCTCCTGTTAGGATTTAGTTCCACAGAAATACTAGAATGCACTGTTTTACATGTCATTTCCTTATGAACTCCCAGGCTGCATTGGCACTTTCCTGGAATATTTGCTTGGAAATGGAAACCTAGGGAGGGAATATGAAACTGTCAACTAAGTAAAATAAACTCTCTTATGCTGCAGTGACGGATGAGCTAGTTTTTCCACAACATGAATTACTGCAAAGTACAGTGACCAAGTAATGTACCTAAGGGTGTTTGTGAAAACCTGTAACAAAATGAAATTGGTAAAAAAATAAATAAATAAAATCCCAAACAAGACCTGTTAACTATTAGCAGATTTAAAGGACCAAAGTACTACTTTACTCAAGTTTTATAATTATCTAAATCTATCTAGATGACTGCCTGAAACAGATAACAAGTATAAAAATGAGATCACCTTGTTGCCTTTTCTCTCTACTGGAAAAAGACAGTAATGAGATTGTTTTCTTTGTACTACTTTTGCAAATCTTTGAAAATATTTTAATTGTATAAGGGAAATTATTAGCAAAATAAAATAAAATTTGCAAATGTTTGTGTTTTTAATGGTTTGCAAGCAGAATATCGTGACCTTTCATGACAATAGTGTACTGCATGACAATACCAGATACTGTTTTTTTGTTTGTTTGTTTTTTTTTTGTTTTGTTTTTTTTTGCTTTGCTCTCCCCCCCTTCTTCCCTCCCCCCCTTCTTGATGAAACAAGAATTACAGGATTTTTTTCTTTTAACAGACTGCTGCTAGCCTGGCATGTGCTGTGATTTGGAAGTCTAGAAATGTGTGATGGAAAGAGTAAATCTAGCCCTTAATAAGCTGTGAGTTTGAAAACGTGGTGATGTTACCTATAGCAACCAATCAGATTCTAGCTTTCATTTATTTAGTGCTTTCTACAAAATGACAGCTAAAATCTGATTGGTTTCTATAGGCAACATCCCCACTTTTTCAAACCCGCAGCTTAGTAAATCTAGCCTCAAGTGAATTTTGCTTTTCCAGAGCAAGTATACACATGACCATTGTTTTGTATTACATATGTCATTTAGCAGGCAAGAGTGAGTTTTTTTTCTGAAAGATGAGGTTTTTCCACCTCTTCTTTGATTTGTCCTTTGTTTTGTATAGTGCCCAGTATAAGATTAAGAAAAAAAAAAATCAAAACCTCTTATACTTTCCCTCTACTCAGGTGAGTCCTAGAAAATAGTCCCCACTGTATGTAAATGTAAGTCTTGTGTTGTGGACTTGTCTTCAGCATTGTAGTAGTTGGCAGCCTTGTTATATCGCTCCTCCCATGTTTTATAACCACTCTGGAGTCAAAGATTCTGAAGTAAGGATGTCCGTGCTCGGATGAAAATAGTTTGGGAAGGGAGATGCTTGCAAGCCGTGTCTAGGCCCCATCCAGCTTTTGCAGTGTGATTCTTCAAATGCAGTGTGAATGACCATACAATCCTTGTAAGGATCAATCATCCCATTTTATAGCTCCGTTTCAGCTATATTATTTTCTGTTCAATCTCCATTTAGGAATATACATATTGAATCTATATATCTTATAACTTCTCCCTGTTGACATACTGAAATAAATGAAGGGCCTAATCAGATTTTATTTGGTGAAAAGCTATAACACAATGGTGTCCAGAAACGCCGCTCTCAGATAGCAGTATAGTCTCCAGCAATGGGAGGATTTAGTTTGACATTATAGTTTGACTACCCCTGAAGTCTATAGGTAGAATCTGACCAGCATGGTACATATACATTAGCAGTGATGGCATCTGTGAAATAAGCTGACTGTAGTGTAATCACATTATCCACTGGAAGTGATATTTTGTCTATAGTACTACACTATTGCTCTCCTTCCTTCTAGAATAGGTGAACCTTTGGTTGGGTGCTGAAAGGAAGGGCATACCTTAAAAAGAACTCGTACTGTCAATCAAATTATTTTATATTTAGCAAATTCTTGCTTGATGGTTATATCGCTATTATTGGTGACATTAAAGGTTAACATTGTTTTTTGTTTTTTTTTAATTTTGAGAAATGTCTAATTCCTAAGAATTTTTGTTTTATCTTTTATCTAGCAAAATTCCCTTCAGGTGACATACTGAACTGTTATATAAAGTGGCATGATATGTTTTATCTATCCGTTTAGGACTTGTTCACACATGTGCTGAGAAAATGTCTAAAGCGTGCATTAGTTTTCAAGCATTATAGCCATGTGTCAGTGATGTGTTTTCCATGCTATAATAATGCATTGCCCTTTTACCAGTACGATTCATTATATTGGTAGCACGTGTGTCACAATTCTGATGCCAGAACGGTAGACGAACAGGATCCTGTCGTAATATAGATATAACACCCCAGCAAGGCGCGGAGTCTAACAAGGAGATGGTATTCACCAGGGACTAGCCGCAAGGCGGTTTGGGCTTAGCTGCTTTCCCTTGCAGGGCGCGGCCCTTGCTAGGAGTAACTAGGAGGAATTTCTTAGAGGAACAAGCCTGAGGGGGTCAGCAATAGTAGTGTCAGCTCTGCAGATGATTGTTTACCACTGGAACGGCGGCAGAACAATCAGGAGGTGTTTGGTCAGCAGATTCCACAGGAACAAAGGAGAAGCGCTTGAAATAGTCTCAGCTCTGCAGACAAACAGAAGGATAAGGAGCCACATCAGAATGCTCTAAAACATAAAGAACAGGCACTGAGGATACAGGGGAGGTGCCTTTTAAACTTTGGAGCCAGAACTCCAACCAATGGAGAGGAGCTGAGGAAATTGACATGACGGGTCTGTGCATGGTGGCACCCCACCAGGAGCGAGTGGACGGCCGGAGCAGGTAAGTGTTCCTGGGATTAGGTGTATGACCCAATTGTCCGGCGTGTGACAACGTGTTAACGCATGAGGAATAGTTTTAATGTCACATACTTAAATTTTAACTTGTGACACTAAAATTTTAGACTGTAGTGGGGAATAGATCAATAACAAATCATTCATAAATAAAAGCATTTAGGCTACATATAATTTATAGCAGAAAGTTATTCACTATTAATATTAACTAACCACACCAAAATGTGCAGTAACCCATAGCAAACAATCAGCAATTGACTTTGCTTCATGCAGTGCAAGTTGTCAATGTAAAGAAGATAACCATGTTTTATGGGTCACAATGTAATAAATTACACACTAAGAATTCATTCCCTCATTTTGAGGGCTGTCCTTCAACTTTCATTGACAACCAGCCCATCCCAAGCAGTGGAAAAAAACAATTAATACTTGGTCATACTTCCCAACCTTTGGAAAGTGAATTCCAGGAGATCTCGGGGAGGGGGCGGGGTGCGGTCAATCGTGTCACTTTGGCCCCACCCCCGCAACAAAAAAAAGTAATTTTGTTGCGGGGCCAAAGTGACGCGATTCACTGCAAGTCGCATCATTTTGACGAGCAAGTTGCCGTATGCAGGATACTTGTCTGCTCTCCTGGGAGTCTGGGAGACCTACCCGGATTTCAGGAGACTCCCGGACATTCTGGGAGAGTTGTCAAGTATGTAGTTATTTATACGTAGACTCGTCTGGCTGTAATGTTAGGAATTCAAACCACCCCCCCAAAGTTAAGTTGAGGAAGCAAAACTGTACCATACAGTAATAGATAATTGTACATTTTTACTTGGAATTCTATCGACCTAGAAGTATGTATTTTGTATTTTCATATTAAAATGAGTATGCAAACTGTTTAGTGAAAAGCTGACAAGATATCAGTTGTAGTTAGGGATGTGCACCGGCCACTTTTGGTGTCTCGTGTTTTGGGTTCGGATTTGTTTCGCAAAACACCTGACGAAAGGTTTTGGATTCGGATTTATTTTGAAAAAAAAACATAAAAAGTGTTAAAATCAAGTTTTTTTGGTTTATTTTCACTCTTACGCTATTATTAACCTCAATAACATTCAATAACAATCATTTCCACTAATTCCCAGTCTATTCTGAACACCTCACAATATTGTTTTTAGTCCAAAACGTTTCACCGAGGTAGCTTTCTGGACTGCATAGTGCAGTGGTCCCGGTACACAATTTGGTACCGGGGCCACAATACCTCCGCCTTCAAATGGTCTGAATTCCACTGCACAGCTGCCTGCTCCTACATCCTCTGCAGCATATAGAGGGTGTAGTTCGAGCGTGTCAATACCTCTTGTTTTTGACGATGACAGGTCATTTTCATTAATTTATGATTTGGCAGCAACAGTCAACGTTGTTTAATATCTGATACGCCTCTATCTGGACTGCATAGTGGAGTGGCCCCGGTACCCAATTTGGTACCGGGGCCACAATACCTCCTCCAACTTTCAAGTGTAGTGTAGTGCATATTGCCAACTTTACGTTTCTCCTCAGATGATTTTAAGTTTCTCTTTTTGCTACTTTTTGAGAACTTGGGCTTTTTGGATTTTACATGCCCTGTACTAGGAGATTGGGCATCGGGCTTGCCAGACGACGTTGATGGCATTTCATCGTCTATGTCATGACTAGTGGCAGCAGCTGCAGCATTAGGAGGAAGTGGGTCTTGATCTTTCCCTACTTTATCCTCCAAATTTTTGTTTTCCATTATATGTAGCACAAGATAGCGTACCCCTAAGCCACACACACTCGGCAAAGCCTTTAAAAATTATATGCGGCACAGGAGAGTACCACTGGACTTATACTGCTGAATCTGTGAACTTTGTAATATAGCAGTACCACTGGACTTATACTGCTGAATCAGTGAACTTTGTAATATAGCAGTACCACTGGACTTATACTGCAGGATTGTTTTGGGATATTTTATTTTTTTTTATAATTACTTTTTTTGTAATTTTTTATAATTTGTGAATAATGGGGAAATAACAATGCCCTAAGAAGGACAGAGCACAGGACACAGCACCACTGGACTGAGGAGAACACAGCACAGCACAGCACAGCACGAGATATAGCAGGACAGAGGACCACCTAACACAACCTCCCTCTACCCTGATCAATGCCCGAGTGAAGATGGCGGCGACTAGCGGGGAATTTATAGAATCCGAGTATCGCGACATCCGACAGCGGGATTATGACTCAGAGCCTCGGTTTCAGTTTTGCAATTGGCGGGAATACCCGGATCTGTCTCTGATCCGGCTCGGATCGGCAACGTTCGGGTGGGCTCTGATTTCAGATATCCGAGCCCGCTCATCTCTAGTTGTAGTATGCTTTTTTTTTTTTTCACCAGATTGGTGAGAACAAGATGCTAATAGGAAAATAAACATGTCTGGATTTGCATAACTTGAGTTTGTAGATGGGCACGCACACACCTTGATGCAATCTCAGTGTCACACCACTTTTACACATAACATTTTCTCCCTACTCCAGTCCTATGTATAATATCTATACACTTTATACAATTATGAGTGTCAGTAGCTCTGGTGAGATTGCATGTTTATTGAATACCTAAATGAGAGATAACACAACACTGGAGGGAATTAATTTAAATCATATTTGCCAACATTGAAAACCACCCATCATCATCACCATCTATTTAATCATCCCTCAGGTGACAAGATTGTGGCTGTGATGATGCAATAGTTAAGTGGGTGGGATGCAGGAGGGAGGTGTGCTCTTCCGAGAATCCAGGAGACTCCCTGAAATGCAGAAGTCTCCCAGACATTGTGGGAAATTATATAAGCAACAAATAGAAACCCTTCAAGCACTGTTAGTATTTCTTACAGAATATCATAAATGGTACAAAAAAAAAACATGTCATAGAATATACTTAAATTTCAAGCGATGCTTCTGGGTCTGTATGTTCTCATGTGAGAAGTTATCTAAATGGGGTTTACATAGAAATAGAAAATCATGATGGTTTAATGTTGTGAATATAAATGACTCGAGGTGAAAGTCCTAGATAATGGTTCAGAGAATATGTAGTAGTAACCAAGGTGCTCCCTTCATACGGTGAACCAAGAATCTTTCCCAAAGAAATAGTGATTTTGATGAAAGGACACTCTCCTGGTATGCTGCACCCTAATGTCAGGCTACTTGCTATAAATATAAAAAATCAGGCACATCAATATCCAGCTTTGATTTTCTCAAATCTTTTAGAGGATCAATACCTTATGTAGCATGTGCATAAGCAATATGAAAAGAGAGGCTTCTAGTGATATTGTAAAAACCATATAAAACTTTAATCCCACTTTAATGAACTCACATTGTTCAATAAAAATATATGTAGAAAAAAACAAGTGTATGGAGACACTTTTACCGAATCGGTTGCGGGTACAAGAGCACTGTAAAGATCTTTTATACTACCCTGGGGTTACTTTGAAAAGACACTGAAGATGTCCCCAAACTTTTGATGGTAGTCGGGAAGGAGCAGCATGCAAATTTCAAAACATCCTGAATAGTATTCAGTTTCCCTGCCCCAACATGTTTTGACTCAAAGTAGACTTTATCAAGGTGCATGAGAGCTGAATATCTGAGTTCCTATTTATAGGGCACCTGTCCAATCATAAGTGGTCTCTGTTTTTCTTTTAAAGAGAACACCATAATTCCTTTAAAAATCATTCAATGTTATATTCCAATCACAAAGTGAAACTGTGTTCCTCCGTAAGTACTAAAATCTTCAAGCTTTTGACGATATTTGGAGTTTATTGTAAAGATTATCGACACATGAGCTATTTGTCAGAAGGTTCATGGATTAGATTTCCATGACCAAGCAGCCGCCCGCAAGCCACAGATCTCCATGCACTATGCCAAACATCAATTGGAGTGGTGTATAATACACTGCTGGTGGACTCTAGAGCAGTAGAAACAGGTTGTCTAGAGTTATGAATCATGCTTCACGATCTGGCAGTCTGATGGACAAAGATTCCAGGAGAACATTTCCTACCTGACTGCGTACTGCTAACTGTAAAGTTTGGTGAAGGAGGAATAATATGGTCTGTTCATGGTTTGGCCTAGCCCACTTTGCTCCAGTGAAGAGAAACCATAATGCTACAGCATTTGCTTACATGCTAAAGAATTGTCTGCTTCCCATTTTATGGCAGCCGTTTGACGAAGGCCCTTTTCTATTTCAGTATATCAATTCCCCCAAGCACAAAACTACATCCATTAATAATTGTTGTCCAGGGTTTTGTGTGGAAGAACTTAACTGGCCTGCAGAGAGCCCTGACCTCAACCTCATCGAACACCTTTTGGGTGAATTGAGTTGTTGACTGAGAGCCAAGCCTTATTGCCCAACCTCACAAATGCTCTTGTGGCTGAATGGATGCGAATCCACCCAACTATGTTCCAAAATGTAGTGGAAAGCCTTTCCAGAAGAGTGGAGCTGTTATAGCAGCAGAGGTGGAACTAATTCCATTACGCCTATGATTTTGGAATCCGATTATTATCAGCAAACCCATATGGATGTGTCCACCTATTTTTGGCCACGTAGTGTACTTATTTGTACATTTAGGGCCTCATGTAGAGTCTGATGCAAGTAAGTGCCTAAAGGCCTGAACTCAAGCCCAGAGTTCAGGCTGTGGGAAATCCCCATGTTGTATATATTACTGTATTGGCGCAAAGGGATCACTTTTGACGGGCCCCTGTGGCAGCTAGTATTGCGTCGCTTATGGTGTTTAACTTTTCCAAGACCAGGATCCATGGATTTATTGTAAATTAAGAGACTGATCTAAGTGAGAAAAAAAAAGAGGTTGAATGAGGAATGTTTTCGGGTGTTTCAGTTGCAGCCTTTTTTACACTTGTTTGTTTTATTTACATTTTCCCTGCTGCACTACAGGTCCCAGCGTGCCCTGGCTGCCAAGGCATGCTGGAATTTGTGTTTTCCCAAGTGCCAGAATTCCCTGGCAGCCATGCGTATGCTGGCGCTTCTAATACTACAAGCGCCGGCATGCCCAAACATTTATAGACAGCCAGGGCATGCTGGGACCTGTAGTGCACCAGGAACAAAATGGATTTATATACTTAAAAATTTAATATTACCCCCAGCAGTATTATCCATAATTAAATGGGGTGGCTTTTCATCCATGGTTAATTACAATTGATTAGTGCGACCTAGACAGCATCTCGCACTAGCGAGACCTTAAGGTAGCAATATTTCCTGGTGCTAGCTAAGCGTTCATCAGGATGTACTCCAACCAGACACTTTCAATGAGCACTATATGGTATTGCATCAGACCTCTGCATCCCCTAATCAGCTACTTTCTTTTAGTGAGTGCTCTGAGCTGATAATTGTTCTATAATTACCAATACTTAAATTGGCAAGGGGTGGTGCAGCACCAGGGCTCTTAAGAAATTAGATCTGGCAAGTCTGGTACTGGATCATTAATTCTATATTAATCCATTAAATGATAGGATTAGTTTTATCACTAACTACACTCACTACTGTCAAGTGGTACCCAAGAACAATATTATATCGGGGGCGCACGCAGGGGGGGTTTCTGAGTCTCCAGAAACCACCCCCCCTCCGCGGATCGGTCGGGCAAAATGCATGTTTTGAAACATGCCAAATATTTTTTTCTCTTACAGCACCGCCGCGACGCTTCTGTCACAGCGCCGCGGCTGCTGTATAACTCCTGTTCGGCGAGAAGGAGCTGCTGCGCATGCGCGAGCGCAGCAACTCCTCCCTTGAATACCCGGCATTACTGGCTGGCTTCCCTGGGGCACGGTAGGGCTATTTCTAGTTTCACTGCAAATATTAAATAATAGAGCTGCAGATACTGGCCACAATGAATCGGATATAGGTTTTTTTATTAATGGACCAAAGACTCCATTACTGCTGAGCCTGCAGGGTATGCAGAGGTGTGTTATTGTATATAAATATTGTATTATAGGATTAAACAAGTAGAGGATTCCTCTACTTTTTTAATCCTATAATACAATATTTATATATAATCACACAGCTCTGCATACCCTGCAGGCTCACCAGAAATGGAGTCTTTGGTCCATTAATAAAAAAAACCTATATCCGATTCATTGTGGCCAGTATCTGATTTCACCCTGTAACCCAATAACAAATATATAAATATATATATATATTAGTCCAAACTTGTGTAATGTTTTTTTTTTTTTTTTGTTTTTTCATGTACATTAGCAATGTTCGTTTTAATGTGTGTTATCAATGCTATTTTGATGTGCGGTATCAGTGTTCATTTTAATGAGGAGTATCATTGCTAATTTTAATGTGGAGTGTAAATACTCATTTTACAGATAGGTTTAGATTGTTTTAATGTACAGTATTTTAGTGTGTGGTAGCAATGATTTTTCATTAAATGTAAAATGCTAATATAATATATATTACTTGTTATTTACAGTAAAAAAGTTTGGCATCTTATTGTGGCGCTTTATTTTTTAAGTTGTAATTTTGCTTTGTTCAGAATTCAACTATTTGGAAACCCCCCCCCCCCCCCCCCCCCCTTAAAAATCCTGCGTTTGCCCCTGTATATATTCCATATATAGGAGTCTAAACTGATATCTTAAGAAATATTTAGTGTCCCAACTATAACTAGACAGCTGTAATAATGGTGGAGCAACAATGTTTTGTTTTTAAAGTTTTGACTCTTATTGAGGACCAGTTTTTCTCTCTATTCCTGGAAAGCTTCTAAGAGGTTATCTCCATCTAAGGTGGAAATGACATAATTGGATGAAGTAAAACAAATTGATTAATATTGTTTTACCATGCAATTGCGTTTAGTACGCTACGTGTTACGACTCAATAGCACAGGTTAATTCACACTTACATTCGCACTTGCAAATAACACACATTTATTAAGGTTCCAATCCACATTTATTAGTCAAATGTATTAGAGATTTTTATACATAAATGATGATATATTAAAAGTATTTAAGGCTCAGGATATAGGAAAAGTGTCATTTTGATCTGCACATTACATCTCGAATCTGCTACTTTCGGATTTGCGATTGCTTCCTGCGAACAATAGTTATGGAAGATAAAAGATTTATGATCAAAATGACATTGTTTGAAAAACTGATAAGTTGGTAGAATCTGGTTTAAGTCCGTTCCTTAAGCACCAGCATGTGTAGCGGTTGGGGTGGTCACACCTTATCAGAGGAATCCTTTGAATTAACCTATGACCAGCAGACAACTGGAACATAATTAACCCTGCGCCAATGAAGACCTCTAGACGTGATGCTTGTGTACATATAATCATACATCAGCAGTAGGTTGGGTTTTTTGTTTTCTTTTGTTTTCTATACCGAAACTGGATATTATCAAGCTGCTTCCCCCAACTAGATTTTTGCCTGACTACAGCAGACAAGATTTCCTTATCCTGGGCCCGGATGAAGCATTAGAAGAAACATAATGTATTCAGTGTTATTACACTAAAGCAGGAAAGTCGAAAAAAATTTATACATAAAAAGAGAAAAGGCTTATTGTAAATTCTGCTATATTCAATTAAATAACTTTGTGCTTTGGAACCACAAGCGCATTGAACATTGTTTATTTGGTAAGTGATAAAATGACTAATATTAATTAGAAGCATTGAGCTCAAGGCAAGAAAAGGGATGTGTAACTGATTTGTGTTTGTAGGATGCAACTACTAAAATTTTCACAAAATATTAAAATCTTTTAAAGCTGTACAATTGACTGCTCTCATTTTTGTCCCATGGAAACACTGAGCCCAAGTTATCCTTGCATGTTGTGTGAATTCCCCAAAGTTCAGTTATTGTTAATGCACAAAGATCTTACAAAATACCTAACAGTAATCTAGGAACAAAGTACACATTATAAATGAATTATGCTTTGGTCTTGTATAGTTGATCTGTAGTTTTGGAAACTATCAGGTAACTAGTGTCAATAAACCTGCCTGTTGTCTTTCTGTGTCTCCATACACATGCATCACTGCAAGTCCCCAGAGAGTTACAGTAACCCTGGAGCGCTCCACTGATGACTGATTAGGGAGGGTACAAATTCATACTGTCACTTTCAGATACTTTGCAATGTTTACATACGTATAACTTATTTTTATTCTAGGTGCTTGTTTGCAAGACCATGGAAATGAAAGGTAATTGTTACTCTTCTAACCAACCTTGTTTGATTGCATTAGACAGTGATTGACAAAAAATATTAATATGAACACTAATTTATCAATTGCACAGATGCATTGAATCGCATAATTGTGTTAAAGCGACCTACTAGATAACTTAATAACCCCAGAGACTAGAGGAGCCTGGTAAAAAGGCTGCATGGAACAGCCCCAGAACCCATATCTAGAGGAAGGATAAGGCTGAGTACAGTTATCTAGTTGGTGGTTGTAAAGTGCTAGTACTGAATGTAACACTGTACTGAGTTAAGTACTTTTACAAAAAACAAAGATGACATTTTAGTTTGTGTTCCATCAGCAGCCTATTTGTAGTGTAGAACTGTGAGTTTTATATATGTGTTGATAGAAATGTAAGAAAAGAACTGGCTTTGTTTACAGGATATGACTCTAAATGATCATCTTCTTGTGTACAATTAGAAGGCAATGGTGTATATGATCCAAACACTGGCTCAAATTACCCTCCTGCAGTGAATCCAGGTTACCCTCCTCCAGGTATGCCTGGACCTTATGGATATGCACAACCGCCACAAGGATCATACCAACGTAAGTTAACACAGAGAATTTCAAGTTTTGTTTGACATTTGTTGCTGTAAAATCTTGTCTGAATAATTTCACTGTAGAACAGGCCAATTCATAGAGATGCAAATTTTGGCGATACAATGTTTTTCTGCTCTTGCTTTGTCATTTTGATGTGTATTTGAAGATATGCATTTTGTAGCTTTTATAAACTATGAATAGAGGTGAGATTTTTACTTTAACGTTATTCATGTTGGCATATTAGACATGTTTCAGAAAATATGGTTAATCTGACTTTAACTGGACTTTTGTACTAACTGAAACAAGTTAAGGAGTGTTTAAAGCAACCTGGGAAATATATGCATCTTTGTTTCTGGTACATGGGCTTAATCACTGAAACATAACATTCAGATTTATTTTTAGACCAGTTGAATAACTTGTAGTTAAAAACAAATATAATAAAGTCATAAAAAAAGTATCTAGCGTGCTCTTTAGACCAGGTTGAATTTTCAACTTGTAATATTCTAATTTAGTATAAATTAGTTTCAGGTGCATGCTCTCATTCGTCCAGCATGTATGCAAATGGCGCACAATGGGTGCACTTCTCTATAGAAGAAGCTCCCTTTTATTCCCTCAGCCCTTTAGTTTCAGGGGGCAAGGTACTTCAGGTCCTCCTTCACTGCGAAGGAGGAGGGGGGGGCATGTTACCCAAAGGTCTTCACGGTACCAGTCCTCTACAATTAAGGGTAATTTATGCTAATTTTCAGGGGGGATTGAGGTATGTCGCTGGGATAAGAGTGGCAACTCCTACTGTGTGTTTGCCGGATAGTTTGAATATAGACAAGAAAAGCTACTGGTGGAACAATTTCTTAAACTGTGATTGAAACACCTGGAGAAGGGACTATTTATGTTGATGGTTGAATTTTGAAAATCAATATCTCTGGAGAGGAGGACTTTGTTGGGACTCATTATATATCCAATCATCACAGACCATTAATTCTATTCAGTAATACTGGTAGTGGGTGGATCACTTATAAATAGAGATAGTCACTGACCCCCGTGTTTTGGTTTTGGATCTGGATTACCTTCGTGTTTTGGCAAAACTGCCCTTGCGTGTTTTGGTTGGTTTTGTTTTGCAATTTTGTTTAAAAATCATTTTTTTTGTGGCTAAAATAACCTAATTTAGTGCTCCATCTGTTTCTTGGATAAATAAGGTAATTCTAAAGATAATAAATTATGAAAAAAAACAAAAACAGGTTTATTCCTGGTAGGCCGTCCTCAATTCAACACCCAAACCAGATTGCCTTCCTCTTCATCTATGCCTATTGGCAATGCAGCCATCGTCTTTGGGTGTATATTACACCCTACACTTATAGTTAAATATAAAAAGAAGCAGCCTGTAAAGACAATTTTATAAATACAAATGGGCAAAGCAGATGTTGTGTTTGGGTGTATAATATTCCCCTAGATTAAAATATAAATAGACAAAGGGAGTTTGTTGACTGTCTATCTAGCCCCCCAGTGGCGCACGCAGGGGGGGTTTCTGAGTCTCCAGAAACCCCCCCTGCGCTAACTAAGTGGCCGCTATAGCTGCACTGTCCTATACAGCAGCCACGGCGCTGTCAAAGAACCGTCCGAGGGGGTGCTGTAGTGTATACAGCACTGCGCGGACGCTTCTTAGACAGCGCCGCGGCTGCTGTATAGGACAGCGCTGAAGAAACGGAGCTGCTCTCGCGGGGGGTGTTTTTTTTGGGGGGGGAACCCCCCCCCCGACAATCCTCCGTTCGCCCCTGCCCCCCCCTCCACTTGTAGATAAATAGAAGAAAAAGCAGCCTGCATAGACTGAAAAATATAAAAAGAAATGGACAAATGTAGTTTGGTGTCTGTCTGTGTATGACACCCTACCCTTATCGTGAAATTGACAAAACAGCAGCCTTTCAAGACTGTACGTGATAGACATGCCCCAAGTCCCTTTCCTATTTGGGGGTAGTTTACACCGTACGTACATATATATAGAAAGTTTTATAAAGCTGTTATCGTCCTCTTCAGCTTCATCCTCGCCCTCATCAGTGTGTACATCATCATCACAGACTATCAATTCATCTCCGCTTGAATCCGCCATTAGAGAACTGTCAGTGCTTGGATGTCTTTGATGGTAAAGGCCTTCCTCGTGGAAGATGTAGTTCATTTATATGAACATCATTTTCTCCACATTTTTTGGAAGTAACCTTCTACGTCGATCACGGACTAGGTTGCCTGCTGTGCTGAACACTCTTTCAGAGTACACACTGGAGGGTGGGCAGCTTAGGTATTGCAAAGCAAGTTTGTACATGGCTTTCCAAATGGCCTGCTTTTCTTCCTAGTAAGGAAAGGTACTGTCTGACATTTCCATATCAATTACCTCTTGAAAATAATCCTCCACCATCCTTTGCATGTTAATACTCTGATTGGATGGAGTTATGGGCAAGGTCACATATGTTTTTGAAAAATTTTTCAAACCAGCCCAGATGTTAAACTGTTCTGGTCTGCCTCCTGCATCTTCCCTGCTTTGCTTTGGAAAATTTTATATTTTTCTGAGCAGCAGCTGCTTGAGAAACTTGAGGACATGTCGTCAAGCCAAGGCCCAGTTCAGCGGACATCTTGCTGAGCAATAGCTCCTTGCAAAGGTTCACATCTCGCTCATTTTGAAGCAAAGAATCAATGTAGGTCTTAAACCTTAGATCAAGCACATTGGTCAAAACTTAGTCATCTGAGTTCAAGATTTTAATTACTTGAGGATCATTGTGAAGCGAATTAAGTACTTGATCTACAAGGCCAACATACTTTGCGGAATTGCTTTCTTTCATCTCCTCCTTCAGTTTCTCAAGCTGCTTTTCCATTAGTTGAATTAAGGGAATGACTTGGTTCAAGCTAGCAGAGTCTGCACTCACTTCAAATGGTTTCAGAACCTTGCACAGAAAGGATTCCCCACTGTGCAAGAGTGAAATACATCCCCACTCCTTTCCCAAAGTCATGGCTTGTGCAATTCGCTTGGATGGCTTTGCACTGTTCCTCCATTCTCTGAAGCATGTACAGGGTGGAATTCCACCTAGTTACCGCCTCTTACTTAAGTTGGTGGCAGGGCAAGTTAAACTGCTCTTGGAGCTGCTGCAATCTCCTACATGCTGTGGCAGAATGCCTGAAAATTTACGGGCCACTGAAAGCATCTCCTGCACCTCACGGTTATTTCGTAGGAAGCTCTGCACAACCAAGTTGATGGTGTGAGCAAAACAAGGATTGTGATGGAATTCACCCAGCTGTAATGCTCACACTATATTGTTGGCGTTATCAAAAATGACATATCCTGGGGAGAGTCCAAGTTGTATAAGCCATGTATCAATCACATCTCTTAATTTGCATAACAAATTGTCAGCTGTATGCCTGTTAGTGAAGCCGGTGATACAAAGAGTGGCCTGCCTGTGACAAATCTTACGTAGTGGTGTACATGCTGTTGCTGTTCCTGCTGGTGAAGGCGAATGACCAACCCAGTGGGCTGTCAGTCATATAGTCTTTGGTTTGTCCACTTCCACTTGTCCACATATCTGTGGTTAAGTGGACGGTGGGCAGAATGTCATTTTTCAGCGCAATCACTACATTTTTACACACTTTTTGGTATAGTTGTGGAATAGCTTTACTGGAAAAAATGGTGTCGCGATGAAATTCTGTAACACAGACACAAAACCTCAATTAACTGTGAAAAACCAGCTGCGTTTTTTGTAGATATTGGATGCAGATCTAACACTAACATGGTAGCCATGGCAAATGTGATTTGCTTGGCGACTGGGTGACTGCTGTCATATTTTCTTCCCCTAGCAAATGATTGTTTCACAGTTACTTGTTGTACTGTAGATCTGCTCTTTCTTGGCCTTCTTCTGGGATGAAGATTCACCCCCAGCAGCAGCAGTGGGACTAACGCTTTCTTCAGAGGAATCAATTATAGTGCAGGAGTCATCCAGCCTTACTAAGTTGGATGCAGGGCTAACTCCGAGCGCTACTGAGGATATTGATGAGGATGGTGTTGTGGTTGTATTTTGTAGCCGTCATGATGTTGGTGACCATAGGGTCCTAGTTGATGATGGAGTGCTTGTAATTTTTTTTTTGGAATAACTTTCAGCTTTTCCCAACACTTTGCCATGAACTCTCGTCAAATGGCGTAACATGGATGAGGTTCCAAGATGGTTAAGGTCCCTCCCTCGACTGACTCCCTGTACTTGCTCAGTGACTCTTGAAGATTTTTTTGCAGGTGTTTTTCTTTTGCAGAATTATTTATTCTAATTAGGAGCCCTGCCTATGGGGCTCCCTTGCCTGTGGGGCCCCCGGGCACCTGCCCATCGTGCCCAATGGAAAAGATGGCCCTGTGTTGGAGTACATTCCAAGACTAGATCTGGCTTTATGCATTGATGATCTTCTTTTGACTAATGATTAAGAATACTCATAATAGGCAGCTAACCTCTCACTGAGTAGAACAGAGCTAATAGGCAGAAGAAATTGAAATAAAAACCTAATTGCATTGCTGTGTCCGTTTCCTGTTCCACCACTTTTCAACCCTAATATAGGATGATTCTCAAAAGTATCTACTACAATAAATGGAGACTCTGATTGTAAGATGGCTGGTATTTGACATTTGGAACAGACAGAAGGGTGGTGTATTATGTAAATACATGTAAACTTGTATGTTTAAAAATTAAATGTGCTGCCCACCCTCTGCAATTCTTTGTACTGCTTTACTACTTTTGAAAGAGGATCGACAAAGCATTTTTAATGACATGAAGTTTCAAGGATTACTACTAATACTATATCCCCTCCAGGTATAGCAGATTGGGGAGGGGTTTGTTAAAAATGCATGCAGGCCTTCTTGGCAAAGGACTGTACACAGAAGGGGTGAATATTTTTGAGCAGTTGGTTGTTAAAGGAGAACTTTGCTTTTCTTCAAGTTAAGTCATTATCCACTGATATGATCACCGATGAGCTTGGGGCTATACATTAAATGCTGTTGGATCTACACAGCAGATCTCATGTGTCTCAAGAGAAAACAGTTTAACAGGCAGATTTGTTTTCTTTTGTAGTCTTAAGTATTTATTTTTAACTAAAGATTGTTTTTGTTCATTGTTTGTAAGCTAGTTTAAATTGGTCAGATCTCTAAAAAATAATTGGTGCATAATGTCACTTTAAATTATTCCAGTATTACTTTTGTTTGGTTTCAATGGGTAAAATACACCTTTTTTTTATTTTGCTTTTAACAAATACCAACATGTTTAATGAATAACTTCAAATTTCAGTAAGAATAGGGTTCTCTAAAAAGTCCATTTGCTATCACTTACCTGATGGTCATTGTTTGTTTTTCCTGGTGGCAGTAAATTTGTTTGCTGGGAAATTAAAACCTGATGATGGGTAAATGAAGCAGCTTAGGGCTAGAGGGGATTTGGTAGCCCATGTAGGGACTATTGCCATTGGATACACTCTGACATTTAATTTTTTTTTTGTGGTTAACTATATATACTTTAGTTATTTGTTTAATTCAGCAGCGGCACCAGGTCAGCCTAGCTATGGTCCCTATGGAGGAGGACCCCCTGTTCAAAACCAGCCAATGATGCAAGGTGGCCCAACATCTGCGTGGATGCCCGCACCTCCATCAGACCCAAACTGTCCACCAGGATTGGAATATCTGTGTCAGGTAACTTATTTCATGCAATATACAGCTATTTTATTAACTTTTTTTGGCTGATTTTAGGCCTTTAAAACTGTATTCTTATTGCCACCCTTTTCACAACATGTATATTTAATTTTAGTATCTCTGAGGGTGGATAGAGACCTTTCTACACATGCATAGACCTGTTTTTTCTTGCAATCCAGCATTGATGCATTCTAGCTATAAACTTAGGTCTCTTATCTTGTACTGCAAGAAAAAAGGTGTAGCAGTTACAAGTAGTAAGATTATTTGTTATAAAACAGGTATTTTCCAGTTGATGAACTGGAAAATCAGAGGTGGTAGAGGCTAATACAGTAGAGCAATTTAAACATGCTTGGGATAGATAGAAGGATATCCTTACAAAGAACTAAGGATCAAATAGGGTTTGAGATTACCAAAATGGGCAGACTAGATGGGACAAGTTGTTCTTGTGTGCTGTCAAATTTTATGTTTCTATGAAAGGATTTATGTCACTTTTTAGTAAATGTTCTTGAAAAGTGTGCTAGATATTGCTCATTGGTTTGGGGATATTGAAATGATCATCCAAGATCTGGTACTGGAAAACCCCACCAATAATTATAATGGTTCTATAACCAGATAATAGGTGCAAAGAGCCCATTGTGAGACTACAACATATGTCCCCAAAAACCACTTTACAGAAAAATGATTATAGTTGTAGCTTACACTACTCGCTTTATGATTGTGTATCCTTTTTGTTTTTGGCAGATAGATCAACTTCTTGTTCATCAACAAGTGGAGCTACTAGAAGGTATATTATAATACATTGTATTGTCATTATGCATGGGCAAGTACAAAAAAAATTGATTTTAAAATATATAGCGCCCCCACCCCCAAAGCTGCATTATCTTGTCAGCTGGGGCTGGTGGACAAACAATGGAGTTCCAGGGAAATACTGCTGCATGTAGCAGCCCACGAAGATTTAAATAAATGTTAAAGCATTTTAATTTTTCATTCTTTTTGGCGCATTTCACTTTTAAATGCTTGTGCCAATAAACCTTACTCGCTGGTGCAACACTTACTGTGACGCACCGATAGTCCAGCTGCAGATTATATCCCTTCTAGTCCAGTCTAAGTAGAGCAAGTATTGGAAAAAGCATTGTATTGACGCATACAGTGAAGGCAGGGGTGCTGGAGAGCCCAACAATGGCCCGGCACATTTGCATTCTGTTTTTCATGCATTAATGCTTGCAACAAGAGCAGAAGATTTTATTGGAGAGACAACACATTTTTTTACATTTTTCTATACATCTCCTGCCAGTCGTAGTAAGAGATTTACTGCTTGCTCGATCAAGGTAACTTGACTTGTATACTATCCTGTGTATAAAACACATCTCCATTTGCCTAGGCTTTATTTTCTTATATAGAGATAATTTAGGTTTGGCAGAACACCCTATCTCTGTGGAACACTGAATTACTACAAGGATGAATGCCATGATCTGTTATTTCAGCTGGTCGCTCAAGGCCTAAGTAGATGAGGCACATTTTTTCATAGATGAATCCTTTAATGCATTACTTGCTATTTATATGTGTACAAGGTTTGCTTTCAATACAGAAAAAACAGACACATATATGTGTTTGCACTGGTAATTAACTTCTATTTGGGTCTAGCTGCCTACCATTCCTAGAATGCTGGACTAGCTATATGGCTTTAAAAATGCATAGGTAAAGAATTTATTGGGGGCAGAGGTTAGTTTCTTTAGATACACATAACAGACAACCCTGTGGAAGGTACTTGGAGATGGGTGACTTTAGAATCTATGCAGTAACATCGGACAATATCTCATTGATATGCATATAATCTGGACATTTTGGCCTCATTTGTAAATGATAAACAATTAAATATTTTTATTTTTTTTTAAGCTCTGATTGGCTTTGAGACCAATAACAAATATGTGATCAAGAACAGCATGGGCCAGAGAGTGTACTTCGCTGCTGAGCAAAATGATTGCTGTACCCTATATTTCTGTGGAGCTAATCGACCCTTTGTTCTTACAATTGTTGATAACACTGGTCGTGAGATAATCCGGATACATCGACCTTTCAGATGTTCCACATGCTGTTTCCCCTGCTGCCTACAGAAAGTAAGTGCAACCATTTCAGGATATTTCCGAATAAGGTATGTTTTTACCTTCTGAAAATGGGCAATAAAAAATGTAGAAAAATTACTCTGATCTGTCACACTGCAGAGTATATAACTTATTTTTAATTTTTCCGAGATCAAGATTTTATGTTCAAGAATTTGCATTTTGGTTTTTTACACAGCTTGAAGTACAGTCTCCTCCTGGGACAATAATTGGCTATGTAACCCAGAACTGGCATCCATTTCTACCTAAGTTTACTATTATGAATGAGAAAGAGGAAAAGATCCTAAAAATCCAGGGCCCCTGCATGCCATGTAGGTGCTGTTCAGATGTGAACTTTGAGGTATGTAATAACGGTTTGCAAGATGTCAAAGTTTAGGGTGGGTGGCATTAAAGAACTACAAATGAAAGGGATGCTAACAGCCAGGTACAAAGATGTATAGATTTCAGAACTAAACTGGGCTCTCAGCAGAATATTGAGGGGCGTGGTAGCTTTTGAAGCCTAAAATGGCTGAACGCCGGATAATAGCTTACAGTGCAGCAGAAATCTAGGTTGCCTACAATACTCAACATCATGGTTAAAATCACATATTGGATAATCTTGAATATTACCCAAAGATTGTGGGCGAATTCATGGTAATGGTATACATTCCCCTCCCTAACTCATTATCACGAACACTGATTTTGCGCCATAGCTGTTCTTCCACTCATTTGAAACAATGTGATGTTAAAAAGATATTCAAGGAATTGCTAGACTTTCAACCATTTTTTAAATTTCTTTTTAATTTCCTCTTCCCCCTTTTCTCCATTTAGCTGAAATCCCTTGACGAGAGCTCTGTGGTTGGGAGAATATCCAAGCAGTGGTCTGGCTTTGTCCAGGAAGCTTTTACTGATGCTGATAACTTTGGAGTTCAGTTCCCCATGGACCTTGATGTGAAGATGAAAGCTGTCGTTCTTGGTGCCTGCTTCCTTATTGTAAGTTCTCACCTTATTTCTATTCAAATACATGTGTGGGTGTTTTTTTTGTTTGTTTTTTAAGCACAATATTGCATGAAAATACTGCCTGCTATGTTTGCAGTCAGCCCTGGGACCGTCTATTTGGTAAATATTTATAATGTTAGTATTTGAAAGGTACTTACCTAAAGGTAGGATGCGATGTGCATTCACATCGTTGACTACAATAATTCACAAAAACTTTATGGAGGGAAAGATGCTTCCTATGATTAAAAATGAAATGTATGTTCATTGAAATAATACATATATGTAAAACCCATTAAAATACTCCTGCATGCTATAGATAGTCTATTAGACTAGTAAACTTCTAGGGCAGTTGTCTACTAAAGTTCAATTTGTAAAAGCAGTGGTAAATAGCACCTCATCTATAAAAGGCAAGTCTACGTATAAAGCGCCATTTTTCCAAATTGAATCATCAGATCACATAATGTTGTAAACATGCAAAAATAAACCCGTTTGACACGGCTACATTGAAATGAATTGGAAAAGCTTGATCTATGGAGTTGTCCATTAGTGGCCCAGACAGGCTATTATTATTATTATTATTATTATTATTATTATTATTATTATTAATATTTATTTATAAGGCGCTACAAGGCATCCGCAGCGCCATACAGAGACAAACAAAATCACAATACAATGGGAGACAGCACAGTACAGTAAACACAGCAACTCATTACGCTCAATGCACAGCTAGAGAGGGCGGGGAAGGGGGAGGGAGGATCCGAAAACGACGGGGCCCAAGAAGGGGGGCGCGGAAGACAGGGAGACCCCCAGGGGGGAGGAGGGAGCGAAAGTGGACGTGGGGTGGAGGACCTTTGAGGAGGAGGGCTAAGTAGCTGGAGAGCAGAGTTAGAAGTGGTGGAAACAGGAGGAGAGATGGCCCTGCTCAGAGGAGCGTACAATCTAAGGGGAGGGGTGGACAGACAGAGAGACGCAGGGGACAGAGGCAGAAGATAAGGTAGGAAGTTAAGTGGGAGACAGAAAGGCTTTAAGAAAAAGGTGGGTTTTTAGGGCCCGTTTGAAGCTGGACAGATTAGGGGAAGTTCTGATGGAGGGAGGGAGCTTGTTCCAGTGGAGGGGGGCAGCGCGGGCAAAGTCTTGGATACGCGCGTGAGAGGAGGTTATAAGGGGGGAAGAGAGGCGACGGTCAGAGGCAGAACGGAGAGGGCGGGATGGAGCATGAATAGAGAGGAGGGTGGAGATGTAGGGCGCAGTGGAGTTGGCGAGGGCCTTGTAGGTGAGTGTGAGGAGCTTAAAGAGGATTCTGAAGGGGAATGGGAGCCAGTGAAGGGCTAGGTAGAGGGGGGAGACAAAAGAGGAGCGGCGAGAGAGGAAAATAAGCCTAGCTGCAGCGTTAAGGACGGATCGAAGGGGATCGAGATGAGAGTGGGGGAGGCCAGTGAGGAGGACGTTGCAGTAGTCCAAGCGGGAGATGATCAGAGAGTGGATAAGGCATTTGGTGGCATCATGGGAGAGGAAGGACCAGATGCGAGCGATGTTGCGCAGCTGGAAGCGGCAGGATTTAGCAAGAGAGAGGATGTGGGGGCCAAAGGAGAGAGAGGAGTCGAGGATGACACCAAGGCAGCGAAGTTGGGGGACAGGGGAGATAGAGGTGTTGTCGACAGTGATGGAGAGGTCAGAAGGGGATGGGGTATGAGAGGGAGGAAAAACTATGAGCTCAGTTTTGGCAAGGTTAAGTTTGAGGAATCGAGAGGACATCCAGGAGGAGATGGCAGAGAGGCAGGCGGACACCCTAGAGAGGAGGGAGGGAGAGAGATCAGGAGAGGAGAGGTATAGTTGAGTGTCGTCAGCGTAAAGGTGGTAGCTGAAGCCGAAGGAGCTGATGAGTTCACCCAGGGAGGAGGTGTATAGAGAGAAGAGTAAGGGTCCCAGAACAGAGCCCTGAGGGACCCCGACTGGAAGGGTGGATGGGGGGGGAGAGAGACCCAGAGGTGGTGACAGAGAAGGAACGGTGAGTAAGGTAAGAGGTGAACCAGGACAGGACTGGGCCGGAGAGGCCGAAAGACTGGAGGGTGTGAAGGAGGAGGGGGTGGTCAACGGTGTCAAAGGCTGCAGAGAGGTCAAGGAGGATGAGAAGGGAGAAGTGGCCCCTGGCTTTTGCAGAGAGGAGGTCATTGGTGACTTTAGCCAGGGCAGTTTCAGTGGAGTCGAGGGGGCGGAAACCAGACTGGAGAGGATCAAGGAGGGAGTATTCAGAAAGGTAGGAGGTGAGACGGCTGCAGACGAGCCTCTCAAGAATTTTGGAGGCAAAAGGGAGAAGAGATATGGGGCGATAGTTCGAGAGAGAAGTGGGGTCGAGATTAGGTTTCTTAAGAATGGGGGATACGAGAGCATGTTTGAAGGAGGAGGGGAAGATGCCAGTGGAGAGGGAGAGATTAAAGAGGTGAGCGAGGTGGGAGCAGGTGGTGGGGGAAAGGGAGCGAAGAAGGTGGGAGGGGTTGGGATCCAGGGGGCAGGTAGTGGGGGGGGGGGAGGATAAAATGAGAGAGTGGACTTCCTCACCGGTGGTGGGACGGAAGGAGTGGAGGGGAAGGTGGTTGGGGGGGGGAGGACAGAAGAGTGGGAGGGGTGGAAGAGAGTGGAGGAGATTTCAAGTCTGATGGCCTCGATTTTAGAGGAGAAGGAGGCGAAATCAGAGGCAGTCAGGGAGGAGGGGGTGGGGGGAGGGGAGGGAGCCAGGAGAGTGCTGAAGGTGGCAAAGAGGCGGCGGGGGTTAGAGGACTGGGAAGAGATGAGGGATTTAAAGAAAGATTGTTTAGCGAGTGAGAGGGCAGAGCTGTAGGATGAAAGGATGAATTTAAAGTGGAGGAAGTCAGCCAGGGAGCGGGATTTTCTCCAGTGACGTTCGGCGGAACGGGAGCATTTTTGGAGGAAGCGGGTAAATTTGGAGTGCCAGGGTTGGGGTTTGGAGCAGCGGGGGTGGACGGAGTGGGCAGGGGCGACCGCGTCCAGAGCGGAGGTGAGGGTGTGATTGTAGAGGGAGACCGCCTGGTTGGGGCAGGCCTGGGAGGAAAGGGGAGAAAGGAGGGTTTCGAGAGAGGAGGACAGAGAGGCAGGGTCAAGAGCATCGAGGTTGCGTATGGACAGAGTAGGTTTGGGCAGGGGGGGGAGCAGGAGAAGAGGAGAGAGAGGAGGAGATGGTGGTCGGATAGAGGAAAGGGAGAGATGGAGAAGTCGGAGAGATTACATAGGTAGGAGAAGACAAGATCAAGGGAGTGACCAAGGCAGTGGGTAGAGGAGGAGGTCCATTGGGTGAGACCAAGGGAGGAAGAGAGGGTGAGCAGTTTGGTGGAAGCAGGGTAGGTGGGGTTGTCGATGGGGATATTAAAGTCACCGAGAATGATCGAGGGGAGATCGGAGGAGAGGTAGTGAGGAAGCCAGCTAGCAAAGTTGTCAAGGAAGAGGGAGGTGGGGCCAGGGGGGCGGTAGATGACAGTGACGCGGAGATGGATGGGGTGGAAGAGGCGGATGGAGTGAGCTTCAAAAGAGGAGAAGGAGAGGGAAGGTTCAGGGGGAATGACACGAAAAGTACAGGTGGAGGAGAGGAGGAGGCCAACTCCACCACCAGGACGGGCACCAGGCCTGGCGGGGTGGGTGAAGGAGAGGCCACCATAGGAGAGGGCAGCGGGGGAAGTAGTATCAGAATCGGAGAGCCAGGTTTCAGTAACGGCAAGAAGGTTAAAGGAGTTGGATAGAAAGAGGTCGTGGATAGCAGTCAGCTTGTTGCGGACGGATCTGGCATTCCAGAGGGCACAGAAGAAAGGGGGAGAGGAGAGGGGGGAAATGGGGATGAGGTTAGCAAGATGAGCAGCGCGCGGGGGATGGCGGGGAGGAACGGGAGAGGTAGGGCGGGGGGAGAGTATGGGTATGGAGTGAGAGCGGGGAGGCATAGTAGGGAGAGAGAGTAACAGAACAGTGAGATAGTGGGGACAGTGAAAAACAGGTAAGAACAAAGGCAGGAAGACAATGAAAAGGTGGAAGATAATAACGAATTAGGGCGTGGAGGGCATGGAACAACAGTACAGTGAGATAATAAGGACAATGAAGACAGGTAAGAATGATAGCAGAACAGTAAGATAATAAGGACAGCGGATAACAGGTAAGAATAAGCAGGGAGACAATAGCAAGATGGAGGACAATAACCAATTAGGGCGTGGAAGGCAAAGAATAATAGAAGGAGAGGTAATAAGGACAATGGAAATAGGCAAGAATAATAACAGGTAAAACTAGTTGCTGGTAAATATAAAATCAGGAAAAATAAGATAAAGGCATATAAATAGTAGAATAATAACAGGTAAAAAGTAGAAACTTGTAAATGTACAATCAGGAAAAACAAAATAATGGCATATAAAATAATGTTTTATATGCAGTTGATGCAGTTAAGGCTAGTTCTAGAATAGGCTGACATCTGAGAACCCTTCTACACATGTCCGATTTGAAATTCCGTTTACCACAGCCCCCCTCCCCGATGCCCACAGAGCACTTCAAATCTTTATCTGTTTGTTTACTGCACATAAATAAACTTTGCTGAACGGTTAATTTGTAACGATTGCGTTATGTTGAATGTTTGAAACCTACTATTTCATTAAACTTGTAGTGTAAAGTTTCAATTTTAAGCATAGTCGATGGTAACAAACTAATTCAGTTAGCAATAATATGGGAGACCGTTTCCTCCCACAGTGTACACCCCTCACTTGAACATGCTTTTTCCTTAAGGCATGTGCTTACATAATTGTACTTGTGTAGTTGGAAAATAAGCCTGTTTATGATATAACAATTTGTGTTCAGCCTGTTACAAAGGAGTTAAAAGTAAAGTGTTGTGGGTTCTTGCACACTACCCTTTTCAATACAACCGAATTTGGCAGTTTGCCACACATTTTGACAAGCTCCTAAGTCTGAGCACTGTTCAAACAAAAAGCAGCCGGAGAAACTTTTACAAATGCTATTCATTGGATGAAATGAATTGGGGGGGGAGGGGAGTCCTCTCCCTTTTACCATTACAAACCTAACTTTTCTTGTGGAATAAATGCATTCAGGGCATTTCCTCCAAAAGTGATGACTGGACGGAGGCCCTTGAATCGCCTGCAATGGTGTCTTCCAAACTACAGTCAAAGAATAGCACAATCATACATTCTGCATGGAGTACTATATTATGCTTATATTTGGTAACTTAAGACCGTATTAAAACCCAAATGTCTTGTGGAGCTGTGCACCTTTCATTTGACTTTTCAATTTTCTAAGATTGTGGGTTATTGGGGTCAAGTAGGATGTTCCATAATGACCGTATGACACAACAGTTCCTTTTGACTCCAATGTATAAATCTTACTGTACAGTAGGGATGTTGCGCATATAACAAAGATCTACCAACTTTCAAAGTAATGAACACAAGACCTAATGCTTGATTGTGAGACTTACAAATTAATGGGGAGGGGTGAGGCTGAGCCAAGAGTGTAGGGAGGTTGAGTGCTTTGTAGGCGAGGAGTACGGTTTGCATTCTATCAGGAATGGGGAACCAATGTAGGGATCTGCAGAGCTAGGAGGCAGATACAGAGTAGGGAGAGGTAAAGATGTGCCACAGCATGACAATGGGGAGTGGTGGAAAAGAGGGATGACAGAGAGGTGGGGGTTGCAGTAGTCATGGAGGGAAGCAACACGCTTGGGTATGGGGAATGAAGGAGAGGGAGGAGTCTATTACACCCAGGCATAGGACAGTGTGGTGTTGTCCATGGAGAGAAAGAGGTGGGGACATTTCCCTCCAGAGGGAGGGAAGTTGATTTGGTTCCTGTTTCAGACATGTTAATCTCCAGATAACATTGGGACATTCATGAGGAGATGGCAGAGAGACAGCTGGACACACGAGAAAAGAGGAGAGTGTAGGGGGAGGGAAAAGTAGATTTCATTGTCATATCTAGAGACCATATGGAAGTCCAAAGGAATTGATTACCTCATCAAGGTGTACAGAGGTCCTTCAGGGAACCTGAGAAGAAGCGGTTGGGCATTTAGGAAATTAATTGGGAGAGAACAGTGTCATGAATGTCAAAGTAGTGAAGGGTGTGTAGGAGGGGAGGGTGGTTCACAATGTTGAAAGCTGGGTATAGTTTAAAACTCTACGTTCTTAGCAGAGAAGATGGTAGGCCTGAGGAAGTTAATCTCCCAAAGAAATGGCTATCAAATACTTGCTCACATAACTTTTTAGAAATGGATGGTGTAAATCTTGCACCTGTAATGATTTCATCACATATACTGGTATATACCACTCCTATAGAAATGCCCAGGACACTGCAAAACAAACATACTTCCAACCTCTCATCTATGCTCAGGCTTCTAACCCCAAATGCCTTAACACCTTTAAATCTCTTCTGAATCCTCCCGCCCCAAATCCTCCAGCTACCATCCGTGCCCAGGATCTTGCTTCCTATTTCAAGGACAAAATGGATAAGGTCAAACTTCAGCAATCAGCTCAATTTCTTTGTAGCACCCTCTAACACTCTCTCGATTTGATCCCACAAATGAAGAGGAAGTTTCTACTCTTTTCTCATCTTCCTACTCCACCTCCTGTCCTCTTGATCCCATTCCCTCACAAATGGGTATGTCCCTGTCTCCTGTGCTCATTCTCCCTCTAACTAAAATCTGTAATCTATCTTTTTCTACTGGTATTTTTCCATCACTATTCAAGCATGCAGTTATTACTCCCATTTTAAAAAAACAAAATTCTGACCCAAACGCTCTCGCAAATTACCACCATATCTCTCAACGCCCATGCCCCTCCAAGCATCTTGAGAGTATTGCCTACACTTTCGCTCTCAACACTCCAGAGACTGCGCTGACCAAGGTTGTCAATGATTTGTCCACAGCCCTCTTCTAATTCTCCTGGATCTCACTGCTGCATTTGACACTGTTGACCACACTCTCCTCATACAAACACTACAATCCCTACGTCTTGAAGGCACAGTCCTATCCTGGTTCTCATCCTACCTATCTAATCGCTCTTTCAGTGTTAATTTCTCTGGATCCACCTCTGCTCCGCTTCCTT
Organism: Mixophyes fleayi; assembly: GCF_038048845.1. NCBI lineage: Eukaryota > Metazoa > Chordata > Amphibia > Anura > Limnodynastidae > Mixophyes > Mixophyes fleayi. The sequence continues at coordinate 83,967,823 of NC_134404.1, forward strand.
TATCAGTTGGAGCACCACAAGGCTCAGTCCTAAGTCCTCTGCTATTCGCCATCTACACCACTTCTCTTGGAAAACTAATAAGCTCCTTTGGATTTCAGTATCATCTCTATGCGGATGATACACAAATCTATCTATCCTCTCCTGATCTTTCACCAACTGTGTTGTCTTTCGTTACCGACTGTCTTTCTGCTATTTCATCTTGGATGTCTTCTCGCCAACTCAAACTCAATCTTTCCAAAACTGAATTAATTTCCCCACCCAAAAACAGAAGCTTCCTGTCTGACACTTCTATTTCTGTTGATAACCTGACCATAAATTCCACCCCGCAAGCTCACTGCCTAGGTGTAATCCTTGATTTACAACTATGATTTATTCCCCACATCAACTCCATATCTAAATCATGTTACATACATCTAAAGAACATTTCCAGAATACGCACATATCTTACACAAGACACCGCAAAAACATTAATTCATGCACTCGTCTCCCGCATCGACTATTGCAATTCCCTTCTTACTGGTCTTCCCAAAGTCAGATTTGAACCCCTACAATCTATTATGCTTGCAGCAGCTAAATTGATTTTCCTTGCAAACCGTTCTTCCTCTGCTGAGCCACTCTGTCAGTCTCTACATTGGTTACCTGTATTTCAACGAATCCAATATAAAATTCTTCTAGTAACATACAAGGCCGTCAACAAAATTGCACTGACATACATTTCCTCACTTGTGCAGAACAGAGGTGTCGCGTTGGGAGATATTTTGAGACAAGATCTGCGTCTCTCTTCCACTCTCATCACATCCTCGAATTCTCGGTTACAGGACTTTTTTTCAGACTGCACCCACTTTGTGGAATTCCCTCCCTCGCACAGTAAGACTTTCCTCTAGTCTCCAAACCTTCAAGCGTTCTCTGAAAACCCACCTCTTCAGACAAGCTTATGATATTCCTCAACCACCATCTTGATCTCCCCTATTACCACCCTCTACACAGCTAACACAAGACAACAACCCTCTGACCAACATTGGTACACACACAGCCCACTCAGTACTTTTACCTTTGCATTCTAGCTGGTCCAGTGTGCAATATGATGTAGCACATGTCCTTGTGTTTCAAACTCCCATTGTCCTATAGATTGCGAGCAGGGTTCTCTTACCTCTCTGTCTGTATGTATTACCCAGTATTATTTTATTAATGTTTGTTCCCAATTGTAAAGCGCTACGGAAATTGCTGGCGCTATATAAATAAATGATGATGATGAATGGATTGCCAATGTCAATACTCTTGTCAATTTGTCAGGAAGGATGTGTTCCCTGGATAACTGCTTCCTCTACTTGGTGTTCTAGCTTTATGTAGGTGCAACTAATGCCAGCTTTGATAATTTTTGAGTGAAGCAATTCAGCTTTTGCGGAAAATTTATGTATGAACAACTAATAGAGAAAAAAAAGACTTCTTAGCACTCCCTATGGACTGCTTCTGTAATGTACAAATAGGTACCATAAAGTCCTAGATAAATATCAAAACAAATAATTATGTACACAACCAGGTGCATATCATAAATAAATATAACTAAAGATTCCTTTGAAAAAATGTTTTAGTCGTCTGTTCCTTTTATAATGAAGTTCAATTGGAGGAAAGATGTGTGATAATCTCCAATGGATCAATATATAGTAATAGTCTGTGTAGAACATAGATACATTAGAGATTATTCATATTTCTGTTTTACTATCACAAGTAGGACCATACAATAATCACATGAAAAAAGAGAGAAAGAAAAATATATATGTAGTAGGTAAAATGAAGCACACATTTTAAACTTCACTTTCACCTTACTACACCCATATGTCTGTAGATGTAATTGGCTATTTATCCAGAACTAATAGGAATATTGATGTGGCTGCAGCGAGTTAATCTAGAAGCTTTAGGAGTCATTATAAATAGTTTAGTATTGTTGGATGACTAAACTATCATGTGATAAGGTATTATAGAATGCCATGTGTTTTAGTTTTACGTCACTTAAATAAGGATCAAGAGATGCCTTTTCTTATTGTGTATAACAAGATATCATCGTCTCGGGAACAAGTGTTCTCTATGTCGATATAGGTGTTTAAGTTGTTCGTTCTATTTGCTGTAGTCCTTTTTTTTTTTTTTTTCTTCCGCTCTGATCAAACTTGGAATGTCTTCTAAGCCCTGTGTGAATGAATATTCACCATGAACCCATCACTTATGTAGCCTTCATCTCATTCTTACTGAAGAGTAATGGTGAACAACGTGAGCCCCCATTTGGCTCTGGGATTGTGACAATTCTAAACAGTAATGGAATGTGTTGCCCAGTAAAATAAGGCTGTCCTGCTCTCAAATCTGGGCTCATATATAATGCTCATGCATCAAGAAAATTTAAAGATTTGTATAATGCCCTGATGCATAAAATTGACTGTATATATGCAAATTATAATTTGGTAAGTGTATTGACAGCTGCTGCCTGGATCGCATCTTAACCCCTAACTTCAAAATCAACTTTGTTCAGTGAATTGTGTAATGACATCCGGTAAAATAACTAAATGTGAAAGTAGAATACTTACATATGAAAACTGCTGCTAAATGTCAAATTTTGTCTCCCACAGGACTTCATGTTTTTCGAAAAGAAAGCAAAAAATAATTAGTCTAAACATGGATCTTCGAGCACAATCGATTGCAACTGTCAGTCCTGTTTTTTGTTTTTGAACTATACAATTATTTTTTTTGTTTTTATTTAATTAGATTGAAAAATGTGAATTATGAACTTCAGGTTTTTATATAAAAAAAAAAAAAATCACTATTCCAGGTGCTCTGATTTCTTGTCTGCCAAGTACAAATTAGTGTGAATGGTTAGTTTTAATTTTACACTTTTTTTTTTTTTTTACTTTCTGTTCTCACTCTAGTTTGGTTATAGCATATACCTCTGTTGCATAGCTCTAATCTTCTATTACTGCGAATGTTAGCCTGGAGTGGGAAAGTTATGGCCAGGGACTAAAGTAGGTGACTTAAGGCAAAGGGTACACTCTTAAAAGTACAGTAGCCATGTAACCAGGGACTGCAATACCTTTAGGGAGCAATGCGTAGGGGGAACCTTACTCAATGAATGAGTGACATAATATCATTCATCCAGCGATTTCAAAGCCCCCACACAGAGTGCTGACTGCTGACATGAAAGAAGCGACCAATAGCCTCTTGCATGTGAAGCGGCTGCTCCTGTTAGTGTTAGACTGTGGTGCTTGGCTATGATGTCATGGCCAAGAATCACACTCCCAGGGGGAGAAGGTGCTGTCCCCACCTTCCGTCTGCTGTGTTAAGCAGCAGGAGGTGGGAGCACAACGGAAGAAGAAGGGGGCACTGCTTCCAATGTGTGTGGGGGACAGGGACACTTGTGCTTGACAGCAGTGACTATACTGGTAACTATTGCTTTAAAACAGTCTTCAACTAGAATTAGGCGCATACACTGCTGTTTGACATGTGAATTGGTTTTGATCTAGGTTGATCATGTCCCAGTAACACTAGGGTGGGATTTTTAGTAGATCTTTCACATTTCTTCATATTTTGCATTATGCACTCTAATATGCAAGAAGCTAGGGAGTTTCTTTTTAAGAAAAATATACTACCTCAATATAAAAAAGCAATGAATATAATATTTGAGATAAGGGCATTAAATAACTTGTAGTTGCCTGTTTTTTCTGGAAGCATTGTGCCAAATTGGACACTATTTCAGAAGTATTTTTAAAGGGTATGTACAACCTTTGTTTTTGGGGAACGTATCATTTGCCTTTTAATACAATTGGATAAATGTAACTGAAAGCCCATGTAATCTGCACATGGCAATATGTAGTGGGTATTTTCTTGGTTTGTTCTGTTTCAGTCTCGTTTATGTTCTAGATGTGATCTCGAGTGAATGCTGGTATTAGAATTACACCACTGATTACACCACATTGGTTACTTTATTCAGTAACCAATGTGGTGATCTTGTCTTTTGCTATGCTCTTTGAGTTAAAATCCTGTAATATGAAGTATACCTTGAATTTTTTTTATCCTAAGGGATTTAAAAATCATTTTATTAGCATGTAGTATCTAGTAAGTTGGGTTATACAGTATCTCATTATAGAAAAAAGTACAGACAATAAGCATGCTTTTAGTTAAAAACTATATTCTGTCACTGCTCCCGATCTGCTGCTATACTTTGATTCTGAAGGACACAGGGAGCCAGTGTAAGGATTTGCAAACTTAAATTACTCACCCTTACCTACAAGTCCTCAACAACATTACCCCTGCATACATCTCATATCAAAATACTCTCCCTTCCACCCTCTTAGATCTACCTCTGACCTGCGCCTAGTCTCGTCTCTGGTAACCACCTCTCTCTCCCGCCTACAAGATTTCTCCCATGCAGCTCCCCACTTATGGAGTTCCCTACTTTACCCGAAAATACAATATTCACAATAATGCACTTTAACAAATAGGAGAACAGAAAGATGTGTATCCAAAAGGCACTCCGAGGTAGCTATTAAAACATAACTTTTATTATGGTATTTTAAAAAGGATTTAGAGTGAAATATTGAAAAGAATTAAACTAAAGTGAAAACAAAAGTGAACTGTGATATAAAAATGCAAACTCAGTTGCACTACCTCACTATAATATAAGTAATAAGGTATACCTATAGCAAGTTCTATTAATAGTCCTTCTGTTTATAATGTAAATACTGGTTAGAAAATGTGATCCTGTATGTATAACAATCCCTCTAATATAAAAAAAGGGGAGATTAGATAATAAAAAAAAAATTTGTACCCTGGTATTCAAAATCAAACTTTGATAACAAAGATAGTAGAAAGTGTAGATTCTACATAGTTGGCACAGTGATTATTGAAAGATGCAATCCAGCATCTATCACAAATCTCTATATAAAGATTTATAACCAGATCAGTGGCGGATCCAGGGGGGGCGATCGCCCCCCCCCCTAGCAGGGGCTTGCTGCCAGCGGCTGCACATTATGTGCAGGTCCATTCAGCAGTGACCGGCAGGGCCAGCGTGCTGCCCGGCCGCTCTGATTGTGTTTTAAACACAATCAGAGCATCCGGGCAGCACACTGTCCCTGCCTGTCAGTGCTGAACGGACCTGCACATAGTATGCAGCCGCCGGCAGCCTCAGATGTCAAAAAGGGGGCGGGGCCTACATCGCCCCGGGTAGCAGTATTCTCTAGATCCGCCCCTGAACCAGATGCTTTCATTCCTAAGTGATCAAAATGAAAGCCATTAAAAATAATATTGGCAGAGAGCATATGTTCCACCCCCGCTGACATCGCTGGGATTTTGTGAATTACCCTACCGGATAGTAAACTGGGAAGCGATTCAGGGAAGGAATAATAACATCAATATATAGTGAGGCAAACAACTGTCCCAATCTCCACTCTGAGCCATATTTGCTCCTCTTGTTTCAGCTGTGCCCTCTTCCACGTAGAATGTAAGCGCTCTAATGAGGAGGGTCCTTCATATCTTTTGTTCTCATTTCTGCATTTATTTTGTCTACCTTGTATGTCCTTACTTTTATGTTTGTACTGTTCACCCTATTGTACGGTGCTGCAGAGCACTATGGCACCTTTATAAATCTATGATAATAAATATGTAGTTTTTTGTTGACACCTGAATATTACATTTATTTAAATGCTTTTGTAATATTGGATGTACATTATACAGATAAAAGATTAACATGTGTCCCTGTTTAATGTATAGCTTGTAGAATAAAGCAAATTGTACTTGAATTTCTTCATTTGTATATAAGCTATATTGCACAATTTATGTACTTCCTGCTATAGTTTGAAATCTTATGAAGATAAGAACAAACTGAAATACAATGGTATTCATTTCAAAGCTGTCACTACTTTTTTTTTTTTTTTATGTATTTGTGGAAAATGGACTATTTTTAATTGCTTACTTTGTATCTGGTATAATGTAAACAAACTATAAGACCATTCAGTGCATTTGTACACCATCTTGCTAATATCCTGTCTTATAAACTAATTTTTATAACTGTCTGGTTAAGGAACATTATGTACTTGCTGAATTCAACAACAAATGTTGTATTCTATATATATTTTATCACTATAGTTTTGTGGTATATAACTTTGGTTTGCTTATGACTAATGCATGTAAATGCAAGTTATTGAGAAAATAAAGGTGTGTGCATACTGACTTTATTTTTTTGTTCTTGCCTATAGATGTGTCATTTAGATTACAAATTCATAACACAATTGAAAAAACACTTTTGAATAAAGACCAAACAGACTTTCTTGTGTCTTATTTATAATTTCCTGTAAAAGCACTTATTAGGAATTGCATAACCTGCAAATATATTTGTGACCGGATGGACCGTCTATGTCACCCTGTCTGTTGTTGCTGGGAATCGGCTGGGCTTACTTTGCCTTTTTTTTTTATTATTATTTTTTTTTTTTTTTTTTTATCCAAAATGTGCCCTCTAACTGCAGTAGGAGGGTCTTGAGCAGCTGCTACCACTGGACTCCTTCCCGGCATCCAGAACCATGTTCCTTCTGGGTAACTGTTGCTACTAGTGTACCCCCTTCCTGGTGCATCTGTGCTGGTACCCTTGACATCTTCCTATAGATCAGGGTTGCTGTGGATGGATTCCCCTGGCCTATCCTACTAGCCACAGCTGCTGGGTAGCAAGCAGAGCGGTGGTACTGGAAAGCTGGGTCCAAACCTCATCACAGCCAGAAACAGATTAGGGTTGGGTCTAATCTGTAGGTTACAGGAAATTACAGCATGGAAGAGGTTGTCAAGCAGGCCTTGAAGCAAGTGATGTTTGTTTAGCTCAAGTGACCTGACAAGGACAGTTCTCACTGGTTGAAGATACCGGTGTTTAGAAAGTCAGATAGAACAATAATGATTAATTTCAGTACAAACCAGTGCTGTTTTGGACACAGCTTAGCAGGGCCTAAGCAACCCCCTGAACTATTTGCTGGCCCCAAGAAGTCGGAGTTATTAGTAGGAGGATGCAATATATTTCCCCAAACATGGATTTAAATGCGATTTATACTTAGCAAGATTTACACTTAGCATGGTAGGTAGGATATTACAGATGTCTACCATATTCAGACACGTTCCTTTCCCTTTATACAGGCAGGATACAGGTAATGACTCCCTGTTGTGTTGGTCACTCACATTGAATAGACTTAATAAGGACTTCCTCTCGAAGCTACACGAGACTCCTCAAACAAATGCTTATTGCATCAGACATATACCTCAGAAAGGAATGCATTTCCTATAAAAAGTGCCACACGATACAACAAAACCAGTACATCTGCACTTATATAAATAAGCACTATTTCTTTTAAATAAACTTATACAAGAAGTTATTTTATAAGTGATCCAGCCACAGTCTCCCATGGTAAAATAATAATAAAATTGGAAGAAAACGAATAATGCTACCACTGAAAAGTTCAGCATCTTTCTATGAACAGAGACTGAGCTTGGAGAGGGCAAGGTTAAGGTGTTGCAAGCAAATAGAATATGGAGGTTTGAAAATGATAACCTCATTGTTAGTATCAAGTTCTTATCAGCATTATCTCATACTATTTGCTCAACCTCGTAGTACTGACAATAAAATTATGTTGTTCATAGGTAGGCAGTTAACTGTTAACAAAAAGCAAACTGAGCTGTTCAAACGTTTACTATTAGCACGAACGTGTGAGACACGGTTTTCAAAGCCTACCAACCATTCACCTAACCATCTCTCCATGCTTGATCTCCTCACTTCTATCTTTCCTTGCCCCATTACTTGCTCTTCTTGCGCTAGATCCTCTCCACTGACTCCCTATTGTGCCTGCTGTCTGTTTGCCCTCCCTTTAGAATGTAAGTTGTTATGAGCAGGGCCATCTTCCCTCCTGTCTATCTGCCTATTCTACTGCTCCATCGTCACTATACTAGCTATGCTTGGAGCTTCTGGAGTCCCGGTATTATTCTTTTATTGTTCTGTACTGTTTTACCCTGTATGATCCAGGGTATGTATTCTCTACAGCACTGTGGAAATCTTCTGGCTCCCTATAAATAAAAGATAAAAATAATGGTTAAAAATGAATTACATAGATGTCCTATAACCTATGACCAGCGCCACTTTGCAAATCACTGTTTCAAATCTCCCCTGGGAAAGCTTGATGAGTAGGCGGCTCTTGGCAGCTGACAGGAAGGGGCTTATTGAGCATGGGTTAGAGCCTGCAGGTGTAGCAGCTCAGGTGGGACTGGATGACAACCATGCTGCTTTTGCATGTCTTTGATAGTACCATGGTTGTACCACCATGAAGCAACAATGCTAAACATCCTTGATCCTTCGTGCAGGGCAAGATGAGGAAACTTTCTTCCCGATGCTGGTCAGAGGTGGTGGCCATATAATTAACAAGTACAAAAATAAATAAATCTATATTCTATTTAAAGACGTAGCATAAGGTACATATCCATATATCTACCTATATATACTATTTTCTATGTCGGCATTAAATACATAAAAGTAAGTACAGTATGCAAAGTATTTAGGGAAAGTTTTTATTGCAAAAGCTATCGTTTGTTTCATTTTGTGCCAAATGGAGAGAAGTTCTGAGTCTAACAAAAACTGGACTTTATGCCAGATTTAGGGCTTCTCACTAGATATCAAAAGCCCTGGCCCACTAAGCCTCTGGCGAAGCTTCTCCATTCAAAGCATGCAGAAGTCTATTGAACAAGGTCAGCCGCGGTACAGGTACCGCTACTGTTCTCTGACTACTACGCCCATCTTGGTATGGTGACAGCAGAGGTTGCCCACAAGTAAAAAAGTATTTATTAAAATAAACAATTTTTTCTTTTAAATACAGTTTTGTTTTCTATTTTTTTAATTTATTTAGATAACTTTAAGATTAATTTATTTTATTTAGTGTATCGTGAACTGCATGTGCAACCTGGCTGACGCATATGCAAATTGACACCCATCTGGCGTGCGGCAAGACTATTGGAGTTTTCATATGATTTACTACTTTTTCCTGTTTACAAAAATTCATGGGCAGGAAAGACTATTGCCAGTGATAGCCATTGCCGGCCCTTCGGTTGTGCTTCCCCACACAAAGCATGGGGAAGCATTTTTAACATGGACTACTACATCTTCTATCTTCTATTTGCTATCCTTCTGGGGTACATGTGAAGACTCTGGGCCTATCTGGACAACTACATCCACTTTGTGCTTGCTGGCCACCGAGGGGTGAATTTCTATAACAAGGAAGTATACCCAGTATCTTCTAGGACAGTGTTGGCTAACCTGTGACACTCCAGGTGTTTGTGAAACTACAAGTCCCAGCATGCTTTGCCAAAATATAGCAGCTTATTGCTGGAAGGGTATGCTGGGAGGTGTAGTTTTACAACACCTGGAGTGTCACAGGTTAGCCAACACGGTTATAGGAGTTCACCAATCACTAATTCAAAGCAATTATCATGTACAACAGTACTTTTATTACTTTACAATACACCTGAATAAAAACACACTTTAAACAAATATCAGGGAGGTTAACACACAACCAAGTCCCTTACCTTTATAGCCTATAGGACTACAGTCACCTTTTACTCCTGGATCCTTCAGTTCTGGACGCATTGCCAAATTTTCTTCCCCTCTACCATCATGGTAGAAATCTGATTCAATGTCCCCCTGCTCCAGCAGTCCACCATTCTATCAGACTCACGGGTTGATGTGATGAGGAAACTTGAGTATGCACTAGTCTAGCAGAAGCCAAAAACGCCAACACTTGGACCATGCAAAATGACAACCTCCGACTTTACTTTTTTCGCTCCACTCTGAACCATCTGCCCACGGTGGGGTCCCTCCTTTTAAACACAATTAGATTTACAACACTCCTGGTATGGGTGGGCTTAGATACACTATATAGACAAATGTATTCAGACACTTGACCATTACACCAATAGGGACTGTAATGACATTGTATTCAAATACATATGCTTTAATATGGAGTTGGCCCCCCTTTTGCAGCAATAACAGCTTCCACTCTTCTTGGAAGGCTTTGTACACTGGGGCACAGTCATGTTGGAATAGAAAAGGCCATTCCCTAAACTGTTGCCACAAAGTTGGAAGCATAGCATTGTCTAAAATGACTTGGTCTGCTGAAGCATTAAGATTGCACTTTACTGGAGATAAGTAGCCTAGCCCAAACACTAAAAACAGCCCCATACCTCCTCCATCAAACTTCACAATTTGCATACTGCACTCAGACAGGTAACGTTCTCCCAGCATTCGCCAACCTAGACTCACCCATCTGACTGCCAAACAGAGAAGCATGATTTGACACTCCAGAGAACACGTTTTCTCTATTCCACAGTCCAGTGTCAGTGTGCTTTCCGCCACTCCATCTGACACTTGGCATTGATCTTGGGGATGTGAGGCTTGCATGCAGCTGCTCGGCCATGGAAACCCATTCCATTAAGCTCCCGCCACAAAGTTTTTGTGCTTACATTAATGTCAGTGGAAGTTCGGAACTCTTCAGCTATGGAGTCAGCAGAGCATTGGCGATTTTTACGCACCATGTGCCTTAGCAGTCGTTGACACTGCTCTGTGATTTTACGTGGTCTTCCACTTTGTGGCTGAGTTGCTGTTGTTCCTACACTATTCCACTTTGTAATAATATCACTTACAGTTGACCGTGGAATATCCAGCAGAAATGATAATTTATGAACAGTTTTATTGAAAAGGTGGCATCCTATCACAGTACCATGCTTGAAGTCACTGAGCTCTTCAGAACGACCCATTTTGTATCACTAATGTTTTCAAATGGAGACTGCATGGCTAGGTGCTTGATTTTATACACCTCTGGCAATGGGTCTGATTAAAACACCTCAATTCAATAATTAACAGGTGTGGCCAAATACTTTTGTCCATATAATGTATATCACTCATCAGGGATGTGGTTGTCACAACGGTCTGGGATAGGGCTGTACCTTCTCATATACCAATACACCCCTGGCAGTTGAGTCCTTGAACTGGACCCCACCTAATCCTTACCCATAACCCACCTGGCTACCTGTGGAGATGTCGCCGGTGCCCGAGAAGCGGGCGAAGATGCCCGCTGCCGCCGTGTTCCTGGAGGGACAGAAGATGCCCCTGGTTCCTGTGCCCAGCAAGAGGGTGAAGAAAGAAGCAAGAACTTACTTACCCATCCAGCGATCCAGCGGCGGTAAGTATGCGTTCTTTTCCCTAGGTTCTGGCAGCGGTGGAAGGATGAGCCAATCAGGGCTCATCTTTCCCCGCTGACCAATCAGCGGCCGGATACGCGAGCCAATTGCGGCTCGCGCCCGGCCATTTAAAAGATTGGCGCCGACACGAGCCAATAGGCGCTCGCGCCGGCTGATAACGTCACGCCGGCGACTATATAAGTCGCCGGGTGGCGCCATTTTGCCAGAAGAGAGTCAGCGGCGGAGAGAGAAGGACGTCGTGGGACGTCCGGAGCGGCGAGTCAAGAACAGAAGCAGCGGAGATCGTCGGCGGGGAGCCCTTGTAAGGGCTGAGAGCGCCCCCGCCTCAGAAGCAGCAGCGGACCCAGCGCCGAACAGGAGAAGAGGCGCCGCCGGCTGGAGGGTCTGGAAGACCCGGAGAAAGAAGGCAGAAGACGGCGTGGCAAATTGAGTATCCTGTGCAGAGCAGGTAAGTACACTCAACGTTAAATTCGGGCACTAGGCCCGTGGCCACGGTCGGGCACAAGGCCCGTGGGGACAGTAAATTAGGGGCACGAGGCCCAGGGACTTGGGCAGTAGGCCCCTATGAGTTAGTGGGCCAGTAGGCCACAATATTGTTGATAAAGGGGACAAGCCCCTGTTAGTAGTTAGTGAGGGGAGGCTGAGCCCCCAGGTGCAAGGGCACAAGGCCCTTAGGTAGGTAGTGGCCTAGAGGCCATAGGAGAGGCCACATGGCCTGGTTAGGGGCTGATTGCCCATAGTCTTTGTCACGACTAGTATAGCGTACCTGCTATCGTTGGCACTACTCGGAGGAAGGCGCGGAGTCTAACGTGCCCCTGGTGTTCACCAGGGACCCCCGCAAGGAGGTATGGACTTGGCTGCAGGAAACACGCAGGTCGCGGTCCTTCCACGAGTCAGATAGCGAAGCACGAGAGGGATATCAGACAGGCGGGTTCAGCAATGATGCGGGTAATGCAGGTACACAAGGAGAATTCAAACGGGGTGCGAGTCAAGCCGGGTCGATAACGTTCTGACAGCGAGGTACAAAGGGAGATCCAAAGGGGTAGTCAAGGCAATCCGGGTCACAATGGTCACAGGCAAACGGCAATAAACTGGAGGAAGGCAAGGGTCAGGAAACAGATAGACACAGGAACACTGGAACGCTGGAGGACAGGAAAGGACCTGAAACTCTGGCACAGGAGGTGAGGTCAGAGGGACTTAAATAGGGCTGCTAACCAATGCCCTCAGCACTAGTGGTGCTGTAATAGCTGTAGCGCCGTAGCGCTAGTCATTAGGCAGCGCCGTAGCGCTCTCTTCCTGCAGCGTCCCGTTGCCTAGCAACGGGGACGCTTCTGGGTCTGGGCCGGGCGGAAGGGGAAATGACGCGTCTGGTTGCTAGGCAACCAGACGTTCTTGTATGGACGGGCAGGCGGCCGCCGAGCGGCGCCTGACAGTATGCCCTCCTCCTTCTCCCCTTGTTTGGAGGAATCTCTTAAGTAACTGAGGAGCGTGAAGGTCCGGTTTATCCACCCAAGATCTTTCTTCCGGGCCAAATCCCTTCCAGTGCACAAGGAACTGTTGTTGCCCGTAGCGAATGCGGACATCCAGGATCCGGCTGATCTCAAACTCTGTTCCAGAGGAGGTTTGAACCGGAGGAGGTCGAGATGGAGGTACAAAGAACCTGTTAAGCACCAATGGCCGGAGTAGGGACACGTGAAAAGTATTATGACATCGTAGAGAAGCCGGTAGCTTTAGTTTAACACACACTGGATTAATAACTTGTGAGATGATGTAAGGACCAATAAAACGTGGAGCCATTTTCATAGATGGTACTTTGAGTTTTAAGTCTTTAGTGGAAAGCCATACTTGATCCCCTACCTTCAATAGGGGAGTAGCCCTACGGTGGCGATCTGCAAAGATCTTATGGTGCTGTGATGCCTTTTGTAGAGCTGCTTTGGTTGTGGCCCAAATGATAGAGAATTCTCGATAAAGTGAGTCCACCGCTGGAACAGAGGAGGAAGAATTGGGAAATGGATCTGGGATAATAGGATGCATCCCGGTCACAATAAAGAATGGAGAAAACCCGGTAGATTCATGGACATGGTGATTGTGTGAGAATTCTGCCCAGGGAAGGAATTGCGACCATCTGCTTTGATTATCAGCGGTAAAGCAATGTAGAAAAGTCTCTAAATCCTGGTTGATCCGCTCGGTCTGACCATTGGTCTGGGGGTGATATCCCGATGAGAATTTTAACTCCGTACCCAGTTTTTTACAGAAAGCCCTCCAGAACCGGGAGATGAATTGCACTCCCCTGTCAGAGATAATTTCCTTAGGGCAGCCATGAAGTCTGAAGATCTCCTTGATAAATGTGTCGGCTAAGTGACTGGCTGAAGGTAGACCTGAAAGAGGAATAAAATGCACCATTTTAGAAAATCGGTCAATGACAACCCAGATAGTATTGAATCCAGAACTGCAGGGAAGGTCAGTAATAAAATCCATGGCTATACTCTCCCAGGGAGCATCCGGCGTAGGTAGGGGCTGGAGCAACCCAGCAGGAACCTTCCTGGAAGTTTTGTGTTGGGCACAAATGGTACATGCTGCAATAAAGTCCCGTATATCAGCGCGTATGGTAGGCCACCAGAACCGACGGCAGAGAAGGAATGTGGTCTTCTTTATGCCCGCGTGACCCGCGATACGGGACGAATGGGCCCAACGCAACACCTTGAGTCGTAATTGTGGTTCCACAAATGATCGTCCTGTGGGCGGAACATCCTTCACCGTATTGGTAATAGCAATGATGTTCGAAGGGTCAATAATGCAATGAGGAATTGATGGGTTCAGGCGGTCTGTATCATCAAAAGAACGAGACAGAGCGTCTGCCCGCCCATTCTTAGCACCTGGACAGAAGGTAAGAATCATGTTGAAGCGAGCAAAGAATGATGCCCAGCGGGCCTGCCGAGGATTCAGACAGCGAGCTTCCCGAATGAATGTCAAATTTCGGTGGTCTGTAAAGATGGTAACTGGATATAGGGCTCCCTCTAATAGGTGCCGCCATTCCTCCAAGGCTGCTTTAATAGCGAGAAGCTCCTTGTCTCCGATTCCGTAATTAATCTCGTTGGGAAGAAATCGTCTGGAGAAGAACCCGCATGGAGAGTGGGTACCTGAAGGTGTCTTTTGGAATAACACGGCTCCAATGCCTATTGAAGAGGCGTCCACCTCCACAAAGAAAGGTCGCTGTTGATCCGGCTGAGAGAGCACAGAGGCAGAGGAAAAGGCTTTCTTCAGAATAGTGAAGGCAGAAACAGCTTCTGGAGACCATATCTTAGGGTTGGCAGATCTCCTAGTTAATGCTGTAATTGGAGCAATGATGGACGAGAAATCTTGGATGAACTGTCGATAATAATTGGCGAATCCAATGAATCTTTGGATACTTTTAAGACTCTGCGGTTGAGGCCAATTCAAGATGGATGACACCTTGGTGGGATCCATCTGTAACCCGGAGCCGGACACAATGAACCCAAGGAAGGACACTTGGAGAACTTCAAAAACACATTTTTCCAATTTGCAATAAAGATGATATTTGCGCAGTCTTCGTAAGACCTCCCTCACTTGTTCTTGATGAGAACTCAAGTCTTTAGAAAACACTAGGATGTCGTCTAGATAAACGACTACGGAGGTGTACAATAGATCTTGAAAGATGTCGTTAACGAAATTCTGGAAGATGGCGGGGGCATTGCAAAGACCGAAGGGCATTACCAGGTATTCAAAATGCCCATCCCTCGTATTGAAGGCGGTCTTCCACTCGTCACCCTTCTTTATACGAATGAGGTTGTAGGCCCCTCGTAGGTCTAATTTAGTAAACACTTGAGCCCCGCTGATTCTGTCAAATAGGTCAGAGATAAGAGGTAACGGGTACCGATTCTTGATGGTAATACGATTCAGGGGTCTATAGTCAATGCATGGGCGCAGGGACCCGTCTTTTTTTTTGACAAAGAAGAATCCAGCCCCAGCAGGAGAGGTAGACTTGCGAATAAAACCACGTTCCAGATTCTCCTTGATATATTGGGACATTGCCAGGGTCTCTGGGCGAGAAAGGGGATACGTTCGCCCCTTGGGTATAGGTTGATCGGGAAGCAAAGTGATGGAACAATCCCAGGGCCGATGGGGAGGTAATAACTCGGCCTCCGTTTTACTGAATACATCTTGGAAGTCAGTGTATGCAGCTGGAAGGCTAACTTCCGTAACCGTGGACTGAGCAACAACTTGGGAATCAGGAGGCAGAACACTAGGTAGACATCTATGATGACATTCTGTACCCCAACGAGTAACCTGAGCTCGGTCCCAATCCATCTGCGGAGAGTGTCTTCGTAGCCATGGAAGCCCCAAGATAATGGGATTGATGGATTTTGGCAACACCAACAACTGAATCATCTCGCTATGGAGGGCTCCAACCATTAACCGAATAGGTGACGTGATGTAGGAGATGGAGCCACTGCTGACACGGTTCCCATCTACTGCTGTTAACGATAATGGTTGAGGCAAGGGGAGAGTTGGAATTTGAAGCCCAGCAATGAGAGTGGCAGAAATGAAGTTCCCAGAGGAGCCAGAATCCACAAAGGCCGTGGTGGAGAAGGGACCTCTAGGGGTGCTCAGGGTGACTGCCATAAGAAGCTCAGGGGTGTTTTTTGAGTAGGGAGCAACTGTGGATACTCCTAAACAGGCCTCCCTGCTACCGTTTAGGAGGACGGGTTTCCCGGTTTCTTAGGACAGACCTTGAGAACATGTCCGGAATCGCCACAGTAAAGGCAGAGACGCTGCCTGAAGCGCCTCTCTCTTTCTTCTGGGGATAAACGGGACCGTCCTACTTGCATGGGTTCATCCATAGGCAAAACTGGGTTTTGAAATTGAGGAGCCAGACGAGGAACCACCCGCTTAGAGACAGGACGTTCCTGGGTGCGTTCTTGATAACGTAGGTCTACTTTAATGCATAGCGCAATTAGGGTATCAAGATCAGAGGGGAGATCCCGAGAAATTAGTTCGTCCTTAATACGGTCGATTAGACCTTGCCAAAAAGTTGCGACCAGCGCCTCGTTGTTCCATTTCAGCTCTGACGCTAAGGTCCGGAACTGGATGGCATATTGCCCAACAGATAAGTTGCCTTGACGCAGGTTCAGCAAGCTGGTGGCCGCAGAGGCTACTCTCCCAGGGTCATCGAAGACTCTCCTGAAAGCTTCAATAAAGGAGCCGGTGTTATTAAGAAGAGGGTCTCCATTTTCCCACAAAGGCGAAGCCCAGGCTAGTGCTTGACCACTCAGGAGGGAGATCATAAACGCCATCTTCGTTCGCTCTGAAGGAAATGCTCCTGCATTGCACTCAAACTGGATGGAGCACTGGTTCAAGAAACCCCTGCATTTCTTGGGATCTCCATCGTATTTTTCAGGTGTGGGGATACGCATGCCAGAAGTTGCAGTGGATACCGTAACCACACTGGCGGACGCCCCTGGGGCAGTGGTAATGGCAGGAGCAGCAGGCAGGGAGCCTTGTAAGGCATCGAAGCGTGTAGCGATACCTTGAACACATTGTAGGAGATGTGCTTGGGCTGCTTCTTGCTGTTCTACTCGCTGAGCCAAATGAATGAGAAGGTCCCGGGCTGAGGGTTCCCCCGTTCCTTCGGTAGTCATCGCCAGAGTTTACTGTCACGACTAGTATAGCGTACCTGCTATCGTTGGCACTACTCGGAGGAAGGCGCGGAGTCTAACGTGCCCCTGGTGTTCACCAGGGACCCCCGCAAGGAGGTATGGACTTGGCTGCAGGAAACACGCAGGTCGCGGTCCTTCCACGAGTCAGATAGCGAAGCACGAGAGGGATATCAGACAGGCGGGTTCAGCAATGATGCGGGTAATGCAGGTACACAAGGAGAATTCAAACGGGGTGTGAGTCAAGCCGGGTCGATAACGTTCTGACAGCGAGGTACAAAGGGAGATCCAAAGGGGTAGTCAAGGCAATCCGGGTCACAATGGTCACAGGCAAACGGCAATAAACTGGAGGAAGGCAAGGGTCAGGAAACAGATAGACACAGGAACACTGGAACGCTGGAGGACAGGAAAGGACCTGAAACTCTGGCACAGGAGGTGAGGTCAGAGGGACTTAAATAGGGCTGCTAACCAATGCCCTCAGCACTAGTGGTGCTGTAATAGCTGTAGCGCCGTAGCGCTAGTCATTAGGCAGCGCCATAGCGCTCTCTTCCTGCAGCGTCCCGTTGCCTAGCAACGGGGACGCTTCTGGGTCTGGGCTGGCCGGCCGGGCGGAAGGGGAAATGACGCGTCTGGTTGCTAGGCAACCAGACGTTCTTGTATGGACGGGCGGGCGGCCGCCGAGCGGCGCCTGACAGTCTTTAAAGGGCACAAGACCCTAGTAGTCAGATAGAGAGGCTATAGGGCCTATGCAGGCAGGGGCTAGTGCCCCTAGGTAGCAGGGCACAAGGCCCTAGTTAGTGGGCTCAGAGCCCTGAGTTAGAGAGGGGGCTGAGGCCCATTAAACAGAGCACAATGCTCTGTGTGTAGCTGGGCAGAGGCCCATGGTGTGTAGGGCATAAGGCCCTGGTGGTGTGTGGTAGAGGCGTGAGAGCCTCGTGAGTGTAGGCGCGGTCCTGTGTGAGGTGAGCACACGGAGTTAGGAGGTACAGTAGAGCGGAGGCTCCTGTGGGTGCTGTAGCAACCGGCTGGTTGGCTAGCAGCGGTGTGCTCTGGTGAGTAGCGTGCAAAGTACGGTATACTGTATTTATTCTGTCTGTGCGGCGAGTATTGTTTGTATTACGGTATTTTGGGGTGTGCTACATAACTGTGTCCAGGAGCAAGATGTCAGGCCCCCATTAAAGGTAGGCTCTTGTTTCCTGTGTTTCCTGTACTAACCCGTGCTGTGGGGACAAGTGTAGTTACCAAAGTACACATAGTCAGGGAAGAACACACGTAGTTTTCCCGTCCCTTAGGTTCCTGGGGTCGCACTGGTTTCCAGAGGGGGTGACTGAGTGAGTCAGTGGCAGTTCAGCACAGCTCAACGCAGTTCCAGGGGCGTCCCGTGGTTCAGGTTGAGTGTCCCAGTCCTCAGTTCCGTGCAGGTTCCCTGGCGGTTCCGGAGTGGGACACGTGTTCGATACCCTGGTGCAGGCAGTCGGGTGGTTCAGTTCGATCGGCTGTTCCGGGCGTCAGTCTGTACGCGGGTTAGTGGGCTGTTCCAGTGAGCCTCAGTCGGGCCTGGTGCAGCCGGTACTTAGGATCCGTGGGTGACCCCATAGCAAGAAGGCAGCTTCTTGGTACGACCTGGGTGAGGGGGTTAGGAACCGCCCTCCGGTATAGTCCGTGAACACCGGCTGGTGATCCCCGTAGTGGTTAGTGAGCAGTTCCGTTAGTGCACCACACCTAGTTAGTTGTAGCTGTATAGTTTAGTTGCGTTGCCGACCATTAGAGTGTTGTTAGGGTCGGGTCGCTGTTGTAGACAGCTTAGCATTTGTGGGTGCCCATCTTAGTCTCACTGACAGCGCAGAGGGAGGCTGTGTGTTCCTTGTCATCCGCAGGTGTCGGGCAGGTGCAGGAGAACTGGATCGGAAGTGGGAGTGTCCCGGTGAGTATCACGCTCGATTCCCCCTTTCGGTTAGGCCCTCACCGGCAGGTGTGCAAGGTACTTGAGGCGGGACTAGTCCTGGTCTCAAGTGCCTGTAGTCCCCCGTGCCTTGGCAAGAGCAAAGTGAGGAGGCGGCAAGGGAGCTTGTACTGAGAGTGTTCTTGTTCATTGCCGTATTCTCGGACAGCCCTTACCTGGTAGGCACGGCCGTAATCTCTGTCTCTTTCTTAGAGGGACGTGGTTGGAGGTGACAAGGGTTGCGGCTGCAGATCTGCTGGGATCGGATCGCAGCTGGGATATCGGAGGCGGACTGGAGGTGACCATCGCTTACAGGGTAAGTTCTTTAGGGTTGCGTCTGTCCTGTTCCCCGCAGGCGCTACATACCTTTAAGAAAATATACATACATTTCAACACTGTTGATGGCATTAGCATACATAATTACAAACCATACCACAGTTGCATAAAAACACATTATAAACACTACGTAAAGTTACCCCTAAGTAATGGGACACTGCACCCTCACTTTGCACCTTTGGGATCTGGAGAACACTAAATGCCCATAGGAAAAAAAAATATTATTGGTAGACTAAAGCATTTTTCCTGTTTTTTTTTGTTTTTTTATAATAAAGTTGTTTTTTTTAATCTATTTTTCTTTTAAAACACTTTATTTTGGAACTGGAAGCCAAAGTCCAGCTCATGCCCTGAATCACCCACCACTGGCTTGCCAGGGATAAGTCCTCTTACCACTGTCCCGACAGTATCGCAGGGGAGCTGAGCATCATTCAGTTACTAGAGTGATATTTTTTTGATAAATTGCTTGAAAAAAATCTTGTTATTGATAAGTACAGGGCAGGCTGGTCCCATAGTGGGCCACCTGCATTTTTGTTTCTTTAAAATGTTCCTAATAGGCTGCCAAGTCATGTCTTGCCCCCGGGCTAAAATATGCCAACTCTTTCCTGGGTAAGTAGACCCCTAAGATATTAAAAGGCTATTCACAGCAAAACCAACATAGCACGAAAATGTAAAACTGTTGGTGACAAAGGTACAGTCACCTGAAAAACAAAGTAATGCAGAACTAAACAAAATGAGATTCAAATCATAATGTACTATTTATTTCTGGAGACTTTAATATCAGCTCACTCCTAACACACCTCCCCCAACTGCACACTAAGAGGGCCCCTCTGCTCTCATGTTTCGAATTCCTGGACTTATTTCCCCTTTATCTCCAGGCTGCTGTAATTAACTAACAGATTCCCAGAAACCGGCCACTCTTTCTAACCTTCTGTCTTCCGTTTGTTGCCATCAGTAAGTGCTGCTGCTGCTCCTCCTCCGGGTGACGCTGGTGTCAAGGTGATTAAGTGCTGTATTTAAACTACAGCAGGGAGAGATGTTGTAATAGAACAGGGATTATATCACAGAAAGGTGAGTAACATGAACACACACTCACACGTAGGCCTTGGCTAGTCAGTGCAATTTCAGATGTTTATTTTATTATATTTGCATTTAATAGACTGTGTTCTGTTTTTTGCTTTCCTTTTACAGCATTAGGAACTAAAACGCCATTTGTGATTGAGACATCAGTGAGCCTGCTGAAGCTGCTGTGCTTCATCTCCAACTCCTCCTAGTGCTTTATCTCTTACTCCTCCCATTAGTTTTTATTTCCCAATGAACTTCCCTTTGCCAGAGCTGGGAACTAAATGCGTTTGTTCACTTTGTAGTTTAGTTCATTTTTAACTGATCATCCAGCAACTACCCATCACTGTTTGTACAGTGGTGAAGCTGAGCATACTAAAGCAAGCGGAGGATAAACTTCGTAGTCTGCAGGAAGAGGCGAGTACCTGAGTATTTAGCTTTCTGTAATATTGAGTTCAGTCTGTGTTTTACATAGACACTAGCCTGTAGTACGAGGTTATAGGGTGGTACAGCTTTGTTAAGACGTCAGATGTGTTTATCTATTACATTAATACAGCACTCCCCCTCCTGTTGGAGTGCCTCTGTGTATATGTTTTGGTGTTTTTTGGCAAGATCAGGGTGTTTTTTTGTTTGTATAGAAGAAACGTTTCTGTTGTTAAAGTTACGGTAAGTTATATTTTATTTTACTAAGAGGTGATTGTTGGTATCTCGATGATGTTGAAATCCTTAAAGTTTTGATAGTCTATCCCCTGCATCTGTTATTTCCAAGTAGTCCTAGACCAGTGATGGGCTGTGTGTCTTTGTATGTATAATTATTTTTGGACAATCTGCTTTTGTTGGTATGTACCTGTGCTTTATTTCATCCCACTAAAAACTATTAATCTTGGCTCTGGAGTGCTGTATGTGAATGATACCTTCATATGGTATATCATGTTATTAAGGGCCAATATTTAGGATTTGTAGCACACATTTCTTTATGTAAGCACTATTCAGGAAGACCACTTTGTACTTCAGATTTACATATTTGAAAAGGTATATTTATCACATTTATTACGTACATAGGAATTTCTGTCAGTTATGCTGTCCTTGTATGAAGCAATTCAGATGAGACGTCCTTCAATTGTGTGTGGACACCTCATCCTGATCACACAGCAGGGTGTTAATGAGCCTCATAATGTGCATCCTTTTCTACTTTTGATAAATATTTTGAGTTGGGCAGCACGGTGGCTAAATGATTAGCACTTCTGCCTTACAGCACTGGGGTCATGAGTTCAATTCCCGACCATGGCCTTATCTGTGTGGAGTTTGTATGTTCTCCCCGTGATTGCGTGGGTTTCCTCCGGGCGCTCCGGTTTCCTCCCACACTCCAAAAACATACTGGTAGGTTAATTGGCTGCTAAGAAATTGACCCTAGTGTGTGTGTGTGTGTGTGTGTGTGTTGGGGAATTTAGACTGTAAGCTCCAATGGGGCAGGGACTGATGTGAGTGAGTTCTCTGTACAGCGCTGCAGAATTAGTAGCGCTATATAAATAGCTGATGATGCTAATGCAAGTAACACTTGGGCACTGTACCAAAGGGACATTTCCTGCTTCACCCATGGGTGAAGCAATACCCAGGGGCGTGTCCAGCAGGTGGAACCTAGATTACTGTGCACTGCATGCTGCCAGAGGAGGTTTCTGTATGAGCGACACACTGCCAGAAACTGTGTAGTGCAGTAGGTCTAATGGGAAGATTATTTTTACTTTACTGTAAAAGTTATAACAAAGCAGGCGGTAACCGAGCAGTGAAATTATTGTCACACTGATTGTTAAGTAATAAGGTTTTGGAGCCCAATTGCTGGTGATAATGGGGTGAATAAATACAGCAAAGCAAAAAAAAAAAGCTGTACCGCTACAGTAAGTGTTTTATTGTATTGATCGGGCTTTATAAATATACCCTAAATTATTTGATTATCAAAAATCTCTATCAAGCTTTGACAAGTAGATTTGAACTTATAATAAATTATTTTAAATAAATATAAAAGAACAACAAAAACTTACTTATGGTGTTTGTAAGGTGCCACAAAAGGTCTGCAGTGTCATACATGACAGATACAAAATGCAATGATCAATAACACATTTAGAGGATGGAACTAGCGCGCTGTGGGCCCCAGTGTGGGGAGGAGGCAACCGCTGCAGCGGGTCCTATTATATCCATAGGCCCCGGTGCATGGCACCAGCCGCACAAATGGTAGTTCCACCACTGAGCACATTACATGAAAAACAAAATACAAACACCAGACAAACTAAATAAATAATGTACAGATAAAAAGTTAATGCAGAAAAAATATTTATGGGACATATATATTCTTGTATTGTCTCTTCTAAATTTATCTCCCAAATTGTCCAATATATAGAATAGAACACATTAAAACAGTGACATATCTACTGAGCAGGAAATACAAGAAAATAGCCATAGCTCTCCAGCACATAAATTAAGCTATTACTTATCCTTCTCTGTGGTGGCCAGAGAGTGGTATCCTGAATAATGTCACCTGACCTGTTAAACTTGCTGCTTCTGTCTGCCTGGCTTCAGGCTCTCTTGGGAGTCCAGGAATTAACTTGCTATTTTGGGAGTCTCGTGACTTTGCCATTCCGGCAAACTCGGCAGCTATGACCAAGAGTTGTATTTACACACTGCTCCGAACATTGGAACTAACCAATGTTCCTCTGCACTGGCTGGGACCCAATCAGGGTTGGCAACTCTGAAATGAAAAACAAGCCCAAACCAATACTAGGAAGCCCAAAAAAAGCCCAACTTACAAGGACAGGGATGTTGTTGTAGTGAAAACTAAAGTACATTGTTTATTATTAAATAAATATAAAGATTTCTACAATCTGTCTTCAGTGTCTCTATAATGATATTTCTCCGCATACATTGGATTTTAAAGTTTACCAGAATTTTCATAAATATTAAAGGTAATTTTTTGTAAGATAAAGACTAACAGTTTTGTAAATATAAGATTTTATTTTCATGTTTCCCCCAAAGACACATTTCAATTGGAGGTGGACATTACCTACTGTATATATTTTCAAACAGTCAAAATTAAGGAAAAACTCAAGTCCTAAGTGTCATGTGCAAGCTCATTTTTAGGCATAGAAATCTGCAAATATGTGTTTGTGAATTAGTTCCTAGAAATAGTGTGACATGGCTCAGAAAAGCTGTTTAAATTGGAGATGCTCACTGACCCGCGTGAAGTGGTTTTTGTTCTGGTTTTGGATCTGGATTAGCTTTGTGTTTCCGTTTTGGATCTTTATATTTTTTTTTTTTTTTTTTTAAATAGCTAAAATATGCTAAAATCACATAACTTTGCTCTTTTTTTTTTATCCTACATTATTATTAACCTCACTAACCCTAATTCAAAGTCATTTGCAGTCAATTTTGACCACCTCACAGGTCACATTATTATTTTCATACACTTTCGGACAAATACTGCAGCGACCTGGCTGGATGCTAAGCGACAGAGCAATGACACATGGCAGCTCCTACCACATCTAGGACACATTGGCAGAAAAGAAAAGTGGTGCAAGATGGAATTGTCCTTGGATCATGAAACCAGTTATGGTTCATTTGATCGCACCACCTATTTTCTTAGATAAGTGAGCTAATTCTACAGCTAATACTCGGAAACGAGTGCTGACCCCCCCACCAATTGTTTGAGCAGCCTGTAAATGGTTTTAATATGAGGCATCAGTGTCACCAACAATTCAGCATTTAATTTTTGCAAACTCCAATTATTGTAAAATGGTCCATATTCTGGCCATGCATGAAGATTTGTATGTGGCCCCTATATCATTGTAATGCCCGACAATGATCTTGGCAAGATTGACAGTATAATTATTGTGTGTGAGGGTAAATGCAGTCAGTAGAATGGTGATCCTGTCCCTTGGTTCTTGTGTTGAGTGACTGGATCACAGTCTGTGGCCAGACATTCGTTCGTTTTTACTTGTCTCTTTTTTACCTTCTCTTATGGAAACGTGATGTCATCTAAGCTCATTATATATGGGGATGAATAACCAGCTCAGGCAGCATGTGTTATCTGCTATTGTCATTGTATTATGCTCTAGTGCGGTGGTTCCCAAAGTGTGCGCCGCGGCTCCCTGGGGTGCCGCGGCGCTGTCACAGGGGTGCCGCGATCGCCCTAGCAATAGAAAGAAGGGAAAAAAACAACAACAAAAAAAAACCACTTACCAATCATCCAGCGCCGTATCCTCCTCCTCACTGACTGCCGGGCGTGACCTCATCACGTCCGTCAGCCTCAGTGAGGAGCAGCAGCAGAGAGGACGTCAGGAAAGAAGGTAAGTAAAGGAGAGTGAAGGGGGCACAGAGAGGGAGAGTGAAGGGGGCACAGAGAGGGAGACGCTGAAGAAGAGGGACATTGTGAGATGGCGAAGAGGCGGGCAGAGTAATATGGTGAAGGGGCGCAGTGATATGATGAAGGGGCACAATGTAATGGTGAAGGGGCCTAAATACATCTTACGTCATTCTGACCCAACTACTTAAAAAACGGGACTACCCGATAATTATTTTGGCTTAGGGGTGCCTTGGAAAGATTATGGTGACCCTAAGGGTACCTCAAACTGAGAAAGTTTGGGAACCACTGCTCTAGTGTATATTACAGGAGTTTAAAACTCATGAAAATCTGTGTAATCAAATTACTATCTAAACCAGGGATTGGCAACCTTTTTCTATCCGTGTACTGGCTAAAATCTAGTAAAACTCAGTTGCGCCAGTCGCTTATATGTATGTATTACATTTAATTATGTCTTTATGGTGCTAACATCATAATATTAATAGTAATTGGACTGACAAACGTTGTGCCCCCAATTTATAGTATTCCGCATACTTGTCTCCTCCACTCCATAATGAAACCTGGGAGCTGCTTCACTAAAGCAGCCGCTGATGGCCGAAATGGAGCTGCTGTGCATGCACAAAAGCTCAGTCTCGGCCGTCATTGGCTACTTTAGAGAGGCAGCTGCGAGCTCCAGTGTGCCAGACAGAATTGGTTGGTGTGCCACGTTTGGCACGCGTGCTGGGGGTTGCCGACACCTGATCTAGACTGACAAAACATGTTTACAAATTTTATTGTGCTTCTTTTCAAGAAGAAATCAAGTATTCTAAAAGTTGAAAATTCATTGATTGTATTTCAACTGTAAATTAATATTTAAAATGTGCATGGAAACCTTTATCCTGCAATATGTTACTTGCATTTATGATAATTGATACAAAGAAGAGATTTTCAGCAGGGATGATGAATACTTGGTTTATAGAGTTAATTATTATCTAATTAATTAATATCTGGAATGACTCTGCTGTGGTTGAATTGTTCTACGTTGGCATTTGTCAACGCTACAATCGCTAGGTCTTGAAGGCACGGTCCTATCCTGGTTCTCATCCTACCCAATTGCTCTTTCAGTGTTTATTTCTCTGGATTCCCCTCTGCTCCACTTTCTTTTAGTTGGAGTACCAAAAGGCTCAGTCCTAGGTCCTCTGCTATTCTCTATCTACACTACTTCTATTGGAAAACTAATAAGCTCCTTTGGATTTCAGTATCATCTCTATGCGGATGATGCATAAATCTATCTATCCTCTCCTCATCACTCACCAACTATCTCGCATTACTGACTGTCTTTCAGTCATTTCATCTTGGATGTCTTCTTGCCAACTCAAACTCAATATTTCATAAACAGAATTAATAATATTCCTACCCTAAAAAATAGAAGCTTCCTGTATGGATTTATAGTCCTGTTATCAGCAGAAATAAAAATGTCAAGCTTGCTGCCTAGGTGTAATCCTTGACTCGCAACTATCCTTTGTTTCCCACATTGACTCTACATCTTAATAATGTTACATACATCTAAAGAACATTTCCAGAATTCACAAATATCTCACACAAGACACTGTAAAAACCTTAATTCATTCACTTGTCATCTCCAGCATCGACTATTGCGATTCCCTCCTTACTGGTCTTCCCAAAAACAGACTCAAACCCCTACAATCAATTTTGCACGCAGCGGCTAAATTGATATTCCTTACAAACCTTTCTTCCTCTGCTGACCCACTCTGTTAGTCTCTACGTTGGTTGCCTGTTTTTCATGAATCCAATATAAAATTCTTCAACTAACAAAACTGCACCAACATAAATCTCCTCACTTGTCTCAAAATATCTCCCAACTTGACACCTCCGTTCTGCACAAGATCAGCGTCTCTTCCACTCATCCTCCCATTCTCTGTTACAGGACTTTGTGGAATTCCCTCCCTTGCACAATAAGACTTTCCTCTAGTCTTCAAATCTTCAAGCATTCTTTGAACACCCACCTCTTCAGACAAGCCTATAATATTTCTCTACCAGCCTCTTAATTTCCCTAGGTTACCCTCTTACCACCCTCTATACAGCTAACACAAGACAACAACCCTCTGACCAACATTCATCATCAACATTTATTTATATAGCTCCAGCACATTCTGTAGCGCTTTACAATTGGGATTGATCACACAGCTGCTCTTTTTATCTTTGCATTCTAGCTGGACCAATGTGCATTACGATGTTGCACCTACCCTTGTGTATCAAACTCCCATTGTCCCATAGATTGTAAGCTTGTGAGTTGGGCCCTCTTACCGCTTTTGTCTGTATGTATTACCCAGTATTGTTTTATTAATGTTTGTTCCCAATTGTAAAGCGCTGTAGAATTTTCTGGCGCTATATAAATTGATGAAGGTTGCAAAAAGTGTCATACACCTTGTTATACTGTATATCGGTGACATGCTTTGCCATATACGTGTATTTTATTTAAAAACTTTACCGCGCCATAACATTGAAACTTATCAAGATAAAAAAAAAAAGTTTATCATTATAATTATCTAAGGATATTTATACTACTGGACACATGGATGAATGCATACATGTTATGGTATATCCTGTTCAATGTTTCATCTGTCCCTGCAGCAGAATGGACAGAAGGATGGCCATAATCTGTGTTGAGTTATCAGCATTCCATGCTAATTGGGTACCACGTGATCCACCAAACAAGCAGATTGATCCAAGTTGGCATTTTCATCTCCAGAAGATTTCAATGAGATCTGTTGTACATGTTGGGCTCCTGTTATGCAGAGCCGTAACTTAGAATTCTAGCGGCTGGGGCGAGAAAGACAAATGCCGCCCCCCTATCCTTCAATTTTAACCAAATGAACCTAAAATATTCCTAAATTGCGCCCTGGGCTGTTGCACAGCCCTAGTTACGTCCCTGCTGTTATGATTTAGTTCCACAGAAATACTAGCAGGCACTGTTTTAAATGTCATTTCCTCATGAACTCACAGGCTGCATTTGCAATTTCCTGGAAATCCAAACCTAGGGAGGGAATGTGAAGCTTTGTCAAATAAGTAAAATAAGCTCTGCCTCTTATGTAGCAATGACAGACAAGCTCGTTTTTCCACAATATGAAATACTGGAAAGTACAGGCTCTTATTTATCTGTAGACTAACTCATTTGCTGATGGATATCTGTTGCAACTTGTAATAAAATTAAATTGGTAAAACCAAACATACAAGGTCTGTTAACTATTAGCAGATTTAAAGATTCACAATGCTACTTTATTTAATATACATAAATGCCTAAATCTATTTAGATGAAGACAGCCTAAAACAGATAAGTACAGAATGAGATCACCTCTATTTGTCTTTTCTCTCTACTGGAACAAGAAAAAATAACAATATTTTTGGTTTCTGTATGCCAATCTTTTTTATTGATTAAAGGGAAATTATTAACAGAATAAAGTAGAATTTTAGAATGTTTAAAAAACAAACAAACTGGTTTGCTAGTTTATAATGTCTCAAACATGAATTATCATGCAATACAGTCTTGAAAATACCAGATGCCCCCCCCTCTTTCTTGCCTGGGGGGAGATTCAGTTAGAAATATGTGCAATGTGTATTCTCGCATGATTTTTGTTTGTGTGAAATACCCACCTGATTTTTTTTTTTCTTTTTTTCTTTTACCGTACGAACAGTAAAAACACGCAGCCGCGATGTTCCTGAGAAAAGCTCGGCCAATTGAATCTCCCCCTCACAATATTGTTTTTTACAGACTGTTGCAAACCTGGCATTTGCTGTAATTTGGAAGTCTAGAAATGTGTGATTGCTTTGCTCTAGTTCTGAAAGCAGGGATAAATATGACCATTGTTTTGCATTACAGATGTCTTTATTTAGCAAACAAGAATAAGGTTTGATCTAAGAGTTTAGAAGAGAGAAGTGGAAAAAAGTTTTGTTTTTTTTCTTTATGTAGTTTGTTTATATAATGTCTAGAATAAGTTTAAGAAAAATTCAAACTCTTTTTACTTCCCCTCTACTAAGGAGAGACTTGGGAAATAGTGCCCACTGTATGCAAATGTAATGCTGTGGTCTTGTCCTCAGCATTGCAGTCAGCAACCTTATGTCATGCCTCCCCTGTTTCATTACCACACCAGGAGGTGAGGATGTCAGTGCTTGAATGAACATAGCTTGGGGGAAGGGAGATGCTTGTAAACTGTGTCTAGGCTCAATCCAGCTTTTGCAGTGTGATGCCTCAAATAACGTGTGAATGACCATACAATCCTTGTAAGGATCAATCATCCCTTTTTATAGCTCTGTTTCAGCTATATTCCTTTCTGTTCAGTCTCCGTGTGGGAATATACATATTGAATCTACATATCCTTTAACCTCTCCCTGTTGAAAAATAAATGAAGGGTTTAATAATTTTTTGTTTAGTGAAAAAGCTATAACACAATGATGTCCAGAAATGCCACTCTCAGATAGCAGTATAGTCTCCAGCAATGGGAGGATTTAGTTTGACATTATAGTTTTGGCTACCCCTGAAGTCTATAGGTAGGATCTGACCAGCATGGCATATATTTATTAACTGTTAGTGTCCTGGAAGTATTTGTCACCATTGAAGTACCAGTGACAGCATCTGTGAGATAAGCTGACTGTAGTGTAATCCCATTATCCACTGGAAGTGATATTTGATCTATAGTACAACACTATTGCTCTCCTTCCTTCTAGAATAGGTGATCCTTTTGTTGGGTGCTGAAAGGGAATGGCATACCCTAAAAAAAACTTTTATAATTATCAAGAATTTACTAAATAGATCACTGTTATTGGTACTGAAGGTTAGCATTGTTGCATTTTAATGTCCAGCAGTAGAGCAGTGTCTAACGGCTTAATTCATTAAGGAACTTAGGCAAGAGTTTGAGTAAGTTTTTTTCTTTCTCAAGTTTTCTGGACAAAACCATGTTGCGATGTAAGGGGTGTAAATTAGTTTATTTTGCACATAAGTTAAATACTGACTATTTTGTTCAGAAAACTTGAGAGAGAACTTACTCACTCTTGCCTAAGTTTCTTAATGAATCAGGCCTAAATTACTAAAGCTGGGTACACACTACACTGTTTTCGCCCAATAATCGCGTCAATCAGCCGACATACGACCGCTTGTTCAAAAGTCGGGTCAGTGTGTGTGTAGTGACACGATGGTCGAAAGTCTGCCCAAATGGACGATTGTCGCCTCATTTGGTTGGTCGTACCGTTTAATATTTTGTTTCCGTTGTGTAGTGTGTATAAACTTCCGACCGATCTACAACAGTGAGTACAAAATTAGTCATTGCTCACGACAACATGGCTGCAAAAAGTCGCTAAAGGGACGTCCGCTCTTCCCTTTATCGTCCTCAACAAGGCTAGTGGCCAATGACCTTCGCCTCTCCTCCACTCTGATCACCTCTTCCCACTCCAGAATCCAAGACTTTTCCCATGCTGCCCCCCTTCACTGGAACGGCCTCCCTCGCTCCATCCGTCTCTCTCCCAATCTGTCCTTCTTCAAGAAGGCACTCAAAACTTACCTGTTCCTAAAAGCCTACCAACCTTCCACCTAACCCCCTCATCTCATCTCCTCCGCCTGTTCTTCCCCTCTCTCCTCCCAGCCCCCCTGTTCTCTCCCCACTTCTTCAACTTGCTCCCTGTGTGCCTGAGTTCTGTCTACCCTCCCTTAGGATGTAAGCTCATTGGAGCAGGGCCCTCTTCCCTTTGTTCTCCATACCTGTTCTTCTGCTCCGTCTTTACTGCATTAGCCTGCCTGGAGTCTCTGAAGTTTTGGTATTTTTTGTTTACTGTGTGTAATGTTTCACCTTGTTTAGTCTACTGTTTGTGCTCTGTACGGTGCTGCGGAACTCTTGTGGCGCCTAACAAATAAAGGATAATAATAAAAGTGTGTATGCAGTCCATGGACCGATGTAAAATCGCTCGCCATAAAAAGTTGGCTGAAATTTCTGTAGTGTGTATCCAGCTTAAGAATGTTTTTGTTCTTATCAAGCTAAATCCCCTGCAGGAAACATACTGATCTGTTATATATAAAGGGGCATGATAATAAATGCAAGTCTCCCATTCCTTTACTTCAACAAAAATACGTGCTCAGAATGCAGTGTTTCAAAAATAAGTTTTTTTTCAGTGTGTGGTTTAATTCCCATTACTCTAATGGCCAATTTTAAACCAAATTTTCTAAGAGGTGCATAAATAGAAATGTATTTGTATATTTATAATGGAATCGACATGGCAAGAATAAACTATCCTATAATGAAATAAGCAGGATTCACCCCTGAAATCAGGAATGATGACCAATAATGGCAAATACATTTGCTGTAGATTATGTTGGGCTGTTGTATGTTATGCAACATAAAATACAAAATAAATCCATCTGTGTGACTACACAATTCTTTGTACAAAGTGTACTTTTTTTTGAAGATCCTTTTAGGTATGGCAAACTTAAATTGAAGTGGTGTTAATACACTGCGATTGGAGTCAGGAGCAGTAGAAATGGGTTCTCTAGAGTAATCTTGCTTCACGATCTGGCAGTCGAACAGACAAATCTGGGTTTGGCAGATGCTAGGAGAACACTTCCTACTAGAGATGAGCGCACTCAGATTTCTGAAATCCGAGCCTACCCGAACGTTGCCGATCCGAGACAGATCCGGGTATTCCCGCCAATTGCAAAACTGAAACCGAGGCTCTGAGTCATAATCCCGCTGTCGGATCTTGCGATACTCGGATCCTATAAATTCCCTGCTAGTTACCGCCATCTTCACTCGGGCATTGATCAGGGTAGAGGGAGGGTGTGTTAGGTGGTCCTCTGTACCTACTATATCTCGTGCTGTTCAGTTCTGTGCTGTGCTCTGTGTTCTGCTCAGTCCAGTGGTGCTGTGTCCTGTGCTCTGTCCTTCTAAGGGCATTGTTATTTCCCCATTATTACCAAATTATAAAAAAAATTCAAAAAAAGTTATAAAAAAAATTATATAAAAAAAAAAAATATCCCAAAACAATCCTGCAGTATAAGTCCAGTGGTCCTACAATATTACAAAGTTCACTGATTCAGCAGTATAAGTCCAGTGGTACTGCTATATTACTGGCAGGAAAAAAAGGCAGTTTGAAAGCCCCTGTACAAACTGGCTCTATTTTACTTGAGTTGTCACCCCTCCAGTGTGTACTCTGAAAGAGTTTTTAGTGCAGCGGGGAACCTGGTCAGTGAGCGGCGAAGGAGGTTGCTTCCTCAGAACGTTGAAAAAATGATGTTCATAAAAATGAATAATCAATTCCTCAATGAAGTACAGCACTGCCCTCCAGATAGTACAGAGGGACCTGTGGTTGTGGAGTCCAGCGGGGACGAATTGATAATGTGTGAGGAGGAGGAAGTACACACTGTAGGGGGAGAGGAATCAGAGGTTGAGGATGAGGACGACATCTTGCCTCAGTAGAGCCTGTTTAGTTTGTACAGGGAGAGATGAATAGCTTTTTTGGTGTGGGGGCCCAAACAAACCAATCATTTCAGCCAAAGTTGTTTGGTAGGCCCTGTCGCTGAAATGATTGGTCTGTTAAAGTGGGCATGTCCTATTTCAACAACATGTGGGTGGGAGGGCCCAAGGACAATTCCATCTTGCAACTCTTTTTTTGCCATTATGTGACCATTCAACAGTCGTTTGCCATGAGCACAAAGTAAAACAAAATTAAAACAAATTAAACCAAAAGTAAAATGCCCTGTCATAATAAAAAACAAGAGGTATTGACGTGCTTGAACTACTGTAGTGTTTAACTTATAAACACTACACTTGAAAGCTTGAGCCTTTAAATGAAAAAGTCACTCTTCATTGCACGAATATTTGCAACAGGGACAATTTTTTGGTTAACAAAGTCAACAAATAACACTTCGACGCTGTCTGTCTTTCACATACTTGATGGGATCTCAATGATGAATGCTCTGTACCATGGTCGTCTAAAACAAGAGTTATTGATGTGCTATAACTCAAGTGTAGTGTTTATAATTTATAAAAATTACAGTAAAGTTGGAGGAGGTATTGTGGCCCCGGTACCAAATTGGGTACCGGGGCCACTCCACTATGCAGTCCAGATAGAGGCGTATCAGATATTAAACAACGTTGACTGTTGCTGCCAAATCATAAATTAATGAAAATGACCTGTCATCGTCAAAAACAAGAGGTATTGACATGCTCGAACTACACCCTCTATATGCTGCAGAGGATGTAGGAGCAGGCAGCTGTGCAGTGGAATTCAGACCATTTGAAGGCGGAGGTATTGTGGCCCCGGTACCAAATTGGGTACCGGGACCACTGCACTATGCAGTCCAGAAAGCTACCTCGGTGAAACGTTTTTTGACTAAAAACAATATTGTGAGGTGTTCAGAATAGACTGGGAATTAGTGGAAATGATTGTTATTGAATGTTATTGAGGTTAATAATAGCGTAAGAGTGAAAATAAACCAAAATACTTGATTTGAACCCTTTTTATGTTTCTTTCAAAATAAATCCGAATCCAAAACCTTTCGTCAGGTGTTTTGCGAAACAAATCCGAAGCCAAAACACGAGACACCAAAAGTGGCCGGTGCACATCCCTACTTCCTACCTGAACGCGTACTGCATACTGTAAAGTTTGGTGACTGAGGAATAATCTGTTCATGGTTTGGCCTTGGTCAATTAGTTCCAGTAAAGAGAAACCTTAATGCTACAGCATTCAGTGACATTCTAGAGAATTGATGGGTGGCACACAAAGCGACATCCATCAAGCATTGGCTTCCCAAGTTTGGTGTGGAAGAACTAGACTGGCCTGCACAGAGCACTGACCTCAACCCCATCGAAACACCTTTTTGGTGAATTGAGTTGCTGACACAGCCAGGCATTTTTGCCCAACCTATCAAATACTCTTGTGGCTGAATGGATGCAAGTCCCCGCAGCTATGTTAAAAATCTAGTAGAAAGCCTTCTCAGAAGAATGGAGGCTGTTATAGCAGCAAAGATAGGATTAACTCCATATTAATACCCATAGATTTAGAATGAGATTTTTCAACAAGCCAACATGGACGTGATGTTTGGGTATCCACATAATTTTGGCCATGCAGTATATTTATACTTATTTGTAATTCAAAATGAGGAGACATTGCCAAATTATGAGGCACTCTGAGATGCAAAAATTAATTAAAAATTTACTTTTATTGGATTTTTTTTTAAAAACAGTATTGCAAATTTTATTAATTCATGGTGAGGAAGTGTGCAAAGAATATAGTACAGTGGATAAAAATAAATGCCGAGATCCATAGTAATCTTGTAATGTGTTCAGTTGGTACATCCAGGGATTGTGTTGATACTAGAAGTGTATATGTTCCCTTTTTCTAATATTTATCGTGAGTCTATTGATTTATTTATCCAAGAACCACCCCACATATCTGGCACTCTTTCTATTTAGTATTTGGTTTACACAATATTTGCCTACACTCCTGGAATATTTAATACTTGAGAAAATATGTGAAGATAAATGTATATTATACTCTATTTCATTATAACCTTTAACTTTTTTTTTGTCCATCTATTGATACTGAAAGCACTTCAGTCATAATCTTGCAGACTATCCATTGCTTGTTATGCTTCAGCTAGGATAGTTTGTATGGCAAAGACCCTATTTTAATTACCCTGATTAAAACAAAATGGAATAAATTAAAGCTTGTAAATGGTGATCACTAGCATGTTATCTATATTGGATGCAGATATTTACTCCTATTAATTCCGATTTGTGGATTGGTTGACTAACACCGACGGGTATCAAAAAATGACTGGCCGCAGCCTTTTTTTTTTTTTTATAAATCTGTTTCCCACTAGTTGGGTTGATCTGTGAACCAGCATTAGGCAACATGGGCTTCTGTGTATGCAGAGATGGCTGTGCTGTGTGCATAATTAAATGTGAATAGTAAATGGTGTGATGTTTTCAGCCAGGGTTAATTACAATTGAGTATTGTTCACCAGGTAGCAATACACCTCTTAGTGCTAGCTAGAGTTTATCTGGGGGTACAGGCAGTCACTTTCAGTGTGGACTAAAGGGGATCCAGCTGTAATGTAATGCCCTAATCAATCACTCGCAGTTAGTGAGTGCCCTGAGCCATTAAGAGAGATTGTTATACAATTACCAATACCTAATTAAGTTGGCAAGATGTGGTGCAGCAAAAAACACAATGACTCTCTGCAAGTCCAATCTCTGTCTGTTCCTGTAGGAGGCAGAATCACAAACGGATTTAGAAACTCATCACTCAGGAACAGTGGATATAGGATGTTGTCAATGTCACAAGATTAATACAGAAGTATATCTGCTGCTGTTGGCACAGCTCTAGAGGGAGGTGCGTAGTCTAACGTGCCTCCGGTCTTCTCCAGAGACCCCCGCAAGGGAGTATGGGTTGTTCTGCGGGAGTCGTGCAAGTCGCGGTCCTCCAACTGAACCTCACTGAGGTAACAGAATAGAAGGTAATCAGGTAGGCCAAGTCTGTAGCGGGCAGACAGCGAAGGTACACTAGGATCAAGCAGCAAGCAGAGATCAAATACTGGGTAAGCCAACAAGAGAAAGTCAGAAGAGTAGTCAAAGGTCATCCGAGCTCACACAGAGGCTCTAGTGATACTGAATGCAACAGGAACGCTGGAGCTGGGGGATCTA
Source organism: Mixophyes fleayi (assembly GCF_038048845.1). Taxonomy (NCBI): domain Eukaryota; kingdom Metazoa; phylum Chordata; class Amphibia; order Anura; family Limnodynastidae; genus Mixophyes; species Mixophyes fleayi. The sequence goes on from NC_134404.1 coordinate 84,003,133, forward strand.
ATATTCTGGCACCATACTGGTGCCAGAGGCAGCCATAAAAAGAGAGGGTGCTACTATGATTCGTGCCTGTGGTCAGGGTGTGCCGATTTAAATCAACTTGATTTTAATCATGATTTAAATCGCATGATTTAAAAAAAATTAAAAAATCATTGCTTTAAAATCACCATTAAAAAATTCATGGATTTAACAAGCTTTTAATGGTAACTGGCATACTGTGCGATATGGACCATAGACCTTTTATCTTTGATTAGCCCTATCTATTAATAAAATATCTTTATGTGGCTATTGCTTGCTGACCTAGTTTATTTATGAATTGTGATACAAAGAGGCACAGGGAACAGGCAAAACAGCTGAAAGTAACTAATCACTTACAGATTGCAAAAGTCATGGCCGGCAGAAAGAAAGATCCTGTATGGATTTATTCTACTGAAGAAAAAAAACTGAATTGGTAAAAGGAGTTAAAGCCCAATGTATGAACTGTGGTACAAAAATGATGGGCTTGTTGCCAGAATGAAAAAAAAAAAAACTTCCAAACATGTACTCTGGGCCATGAGGCCCAAGATGAAAGTAAAGAACATTTTTCTATTGTGTATTTTTTTAGTGCAGTTTGCTGTGCCATGCCATGATTGGTGACGCGGTCAACTCATTGAAATGGAGTATATTAAAGATACAGTATTTTAAAAGAACTTTGTATTTTTACTGGGTTTATTTGTTTACTTTATCATTTAAAAAAAAAAAAATCATGATTTTTTTCACTCTGCCTGTGGTGCAGCGTCATCAGACGCTGTAGGAGCTTACAATAGCATCCCGTTGCCTAGCAACTAGACTCTCACGTGGTAGAGCTGGTGCGAGCGTCAGAAGAGCCGCGTCTGGTTGCTAGGCAACCAGGCTCATGAGCACAACAATGAGAAGGCAGCCGTCCCGACATGTATGAGGGACGGCACCTGACAGTCAGCAAGATCTGCAGTATAGAATTTCTCATTCTGCCTCAAAAGAACAAGTTTGTCTTGTCCTGAAAGTCATCTTCCCTCCTAGAGCTGTTATGGCCACCAGTGCCTCATAAACTTGTAGAACTAGTGGAAGAGGTCTTCACCTATAATAGCCGCCTTTCCTGTAGAGACTGGTTATGCTCACAGGTACTCGGATGCCCCAGGTCTTACACTCCGTATAGTACATGTTTATGGTCATACAGCGGCACACAGGAACAGGAGGTAATATACGGAGTAGAGGTCTGCGGACTGGACAGAGATAATGTCTGACTGGCCTGACAGAGCACAAGCGGAGATGTCGGGTACAAGCAGGGCCACAGGCAAAGGTTCAGGGTCCGGGTACAGGCAGAGGTCATACACAGAAAAGCAATCCAAAGTTTTTCACCAACACGGCACAGAAGCAGATGGCAAACTGGAACAGAACGCTATAACCGGCAGTGAGGCTCAGTCCGCACTGCCTTAAATAGTACTGGGAACCAATGAGTGCCCAGCAGTAATAATCAGCCAGGCGGCTGTAATAATGTGTCCCTCCAATCAGCCCTAGAAGGGCAAGCCTGAATAGCCCTGCGCGCGCCCAGCTGTTTGACAGCTGGCCGGGCGAAGTGGCAAGGAGCAACCTAGGTAACCAGGACGAGGAGGTCTGTGGTGACGTCCCAGTCATCGTGGAGACGTCTGGGAGCCCAGAGGTAGCGAGTCGCAGTGGTGCCCACGGCCGCTGCAGTTCCTAACAAGAGCAACAAGTTTTAGAAGACCTTCTTCAAAACCTGTTGAAAGCAAAAGTTATTGTTACTGTTGCCATAAATCATGAAGGCACAGGTTTTAATTTGAATTTTTTTTTTCCTAGTTCAAAAGTCATCAGGAGGTTTCAGAACAGTTTTGGACAAAATCTCAAGCGTTCTGTGCAAGCAAGACATTTTCAAATACAATCAGTCAACTCCATTCTCAATAAAATATGGAAAGGAGATTATTTAACCTCAATAAATCTGCAGGATACATATTTTCATATCCCTATTGCATTTCAGCCCCATCAGTTTTCTAAGACTCTGTATCCAGGGTTGTCCCTTCCAGTTCAATTTCCTTCCGTTTGGCCGTTCTTATGCTGGCTCTCAGAAAGCTTGGCATAACGCTCCCCCGCAGCTTAAGTGTTTTTCCTGTGTGTTCGGAATGACTGGCTGTAAGTATGCCGCTTCCATCAGCGGTCTGGAGCTTCGGTGTTCAGGCAAGTCTCCTTTTGTATCTTTTTCCTTAGAATTCTGGTTTGTTTTTTTGTAGGAGGAAAGTCTGTCGGAATTTTCACTATGGTAAATAAGATTACCACCGCAAATTCACCCAGGGTAATGTGCCTTGCACAGAGAAGTCTTTCAACTGCTAGGCCAGAAGTTCAGGTTCCCTGACTTAAATCTGATGGCAATAAGTCAGAATGCCAAGGTGTCCCAGTTTTACTCCTATCACAGAGGCAACAGGGCTTTCTGAATAGATAACCGTTTGAAACCACATGATTCCGTTAGAGCATCTGTTCCCTCCTTTTCCATCATTGCTCACATTCTGAGGAAGATCAAAAAGACAGTGGAGATAATGGCAATTGGACTTGACCTCCCTGGCTTGCAGTTGCTTGAAGAATGGTTTAAGAACCTCTACCATGCAGCCTATGGGGTATATTTACTAAACTGCGGGTTTGAAAAAGTGGAGATGTTGCCTATAGTTACCAATAAGATTCTAGTTATTTATTTTGTACATTCTACAAGATGATGGCTAGAATCTGATTGGTTGCTGTAGGCAACAACTCCATTTTTATTTTATTTTTTCAAACCTGCAGTTTAGTAAATATACCCCCAGATCTTCTACACCAGGGACCAGTTCTTCACCCGAATGCCGACTCCCTTTCTTTGATGGCATGGAGATTGAGCAGTCACTTTTCTAACTCAAATGTCACTCTGAGAAAGTTATTGAGATATATATATATATATATATAAAACAAAGCAAGACAGGCTATTTCGACTACCATATATTAGAGTCTGGAGAAGGTTCATTTTGTGGTCGAAAGTCAGATAAAAGATCCTGTGTCTACCAACATTCCAACTATTTCGGAATTTCTTCAAGATGGTTATGTTACAGATCTGACTCCCTCTACAGGGAAAGTACAAACATCTGTACTCAGTATTCTTGATGCCAAATTGGCATCTCAAAGCCTTATTTAAAAAAAAAATTCAAGCAGTAAAGCGATTACGACCAAGAATTCAATTTTATTTATTTTTTTGTCACCTGGGGATCTCAATATTATTTTGGAAGCCATAATTTCGGGTCCATTTGAATCGCTGCAAGACCTTTCTCTCAAATGTCTCACACTTATACTATTGCTTCTAGTACCAGTTACATCTGCTTGTAGAGGAGATCTACATGCCTTGTGGTGTAAGGAGCCTTTCTTGAACATCTATGCTGATGATAAATTAGTCTTGAGGACTAATCCTGCTTATTTACCCAATGTTGTTTGTTGTTTTTTTTTTTTCCTTTCATATTAATAAATAAATACTGCAATCTTTGCATTCATTTGAGCAAGAAGAACAACTTCAGATTCTAGGTTTGGTTGGAGCGATATCTATTTATCTCTCCGAAAAAAATGAGTAACTCTTTATTCTTCCTGGTGGTCCCTGCAAAGGATGTTCTCCAGCAAAACCTACCTTTGCAAGGTGGATAGTGGATGGTATTGTACAGGCCTACAAGGGAACAATTGTGAAGTGCCTGAACTATTAAAGGCAATGGGCATGCAGGGCTCAGGCATCCACAAATGACATCTGCAAAGCAGCTGGATGGTCATCAAAACACACGTTTACCAAGTATTCTTTGTTGGATGTCTCATCTGCTGCTGACAAAGTTTGGGAGAAGGATTCTCCAACAATTGGTTCAATAAAATTCATTTGTGCACTATCGGTGTTTAGCCCACCCTGTTGATTATTCAGCCTTGATACGTCCCATTGTAAAGACTGCCATGGAGTTTGAAAGGGAAATTGGAGAATTGGTCTCACCGCTAGTTTCCTTTCCTTTGAAATACTCCATGGCAGTCCTATGTTCCCACCCATGTTATATGTTCGTCTTTGTAGAACAGCTTTGGAACTTAGTAAAGACACTTGTATGGAGGAGTTTTTTTTTTGTTTTTGTTTTTTTTTCCCTTTTTTATACCCTCCAAGGAAATTAGCAGTGAGTATAATCTCCTCCAATTTCTCTGAATCCTCATTAAATGAGATCAGTTTTATTATTAACCATGCTACTGTCAGATGGTGCCTGTGGACCTTATTATATATCCCATATATAGGAGTGTAAACTTATATCCTTAACAGACTGTCATCTAATTAGACTTTAACTTGACAGCTGTGACAATGGCCAAACAGGAATCAGGACACATACATGCAATATATATTAACAGTGTGATTTACTGAATGAATAATTAACACTACAGTAGTCTGCTAATTATGAAATTTGGATAAGCACACATTTAACAAGTGTAGGATTTGCATATTCACAGAACAGTGTGTATAATAAACATTTGGGATTTCCATATTTTGAATACAGATAACCAAAAAGTATTAAATAATGGGAGCAGACCAATATGGCAACTTTATTACTGTTTACAGAATGTTAAATGGGGCAGGTTAGACTTGGCGCAAGGTACCGTGTCCGGCTGCGCACATAGTCGCACATTGAGATTAGAAGTCTCGTCTTATTTTCTGCGCAAATCAATGGAGAGTGAAGGGGAAGTTTGTTCAGGAAACGCATTCTGCTGAATTTAATAATTTACACTGAAACTGGTTGCATATGATCTGGACGGAGTATGTCCTCCAAAAATAAACAGAATATAGATAGGTTTCAAACAATTGATTTAATCACTAATATTACAATTTAAAAATGGCACTTGGGTACTATTATGAGCCCATTATGGTATGACCTGTCCTCACCAATATGTCCAAGAAATGTTAAATCACAACTGAACAATAAGAAAAATCTATCTGATAATTCTTCTTATCAGATAGATAGAAGACTCAGGGATTTGAGTAATTAAATGTCCTCTGTGTATGGAGTGGATCTTGGATAATATACATTTCCTCAATCCTCTTATGCAAGCAGTTTGTTAAATTTTTCCCAACTGTTTGTCTGGACTAGCAGTGTTTTGTGTCAGTGATGTACAGTAGCTTATAACAAATGTTCAAAATGAATCTGTAAGGGGGAAATGTGGTCAGTGGAGTCAACCGCTACTCTGGTCAGCTAGCATTGAGGAAATATGGTAGGAGGTCCCATGAGACTAAATTGTGGTGCCCTGTCGCTTCTTAAACAACTGTTAAGCTATAGATTTGAATACAAATAGAAAGCACAAACAGGGTATTCAGACATCTTCAATGTCGATAATCCGTCTTTGGGGGCAGCACGGTGACTTAGTGGTTAGCACTTCTGCCTTACAGCACTGGGGTAATGAGTTCAATTCCCGACCATGGCCTTATCTGTGTGGAGTTTGTATGTTCTCCCCGTGTTTGCGTGGGTTTCCTCCGGGTGCTCCAGTTTCCTCCCACACTCCAAAGACCTACTAGTAGGTCAATTGGCTGATAACAAAATTGACCCTAGTCTGTGTGTGTGTGTGTGTGTGTGTGTATATTCGGGAATTTAGACTGTAAGCTCCAATGGGGCAGGGACTGATGTGAGTGAGTTCTCTGTACAGCGCTGTGGAATTAGTGGCGCTATATAAATAAATGATGATGATGGGTGGAAAGACTTAATTGCAGCAATGCATGCTAATAAGGTCCTTATTTAGAGTTTGGCCCAATACTAAAAGGACCAGATTTGCTCCTTGACAAAACCATGTTGCACTGCAGATGGGGAAAATGTAAAATGTGGACATATTCAGAGTTGGGAGGAGGCTCCACTCTAATTTGCAGGGTAAAAATAAAGCTGTCCATGAGTCCCAGTTTTTCTCTGTAGATCCTGGAAAGCAACTGACAAGGTTTTCAAAATATACTTTTATGCTTATGCCAGGTAAAGGGATGTGAATAATTTCTGTTTATATGATGCAACTAAAATACTTCTATAACATCTTGTGAGAGTAGTAAAGTTTGTGCAATTAACTGTTCAGATTTCTTTGTGCCATGGAAACAGTGCATGTTGTGTGCATTCCACAAAGTTAAATAATAATTTTTTGTGTCTTAGGGGGGTATTCAATTGTCAACGAGTTTTTTTTTTTTTTTTTTTTTTTCTTTGTTTGTTTTTTTAGCGTGTTAAGTCATTTTAACGCTTTTTTTTTTTTTAATGAAACGGTCCTCTCGCGCTCCAGTTGAAGTTCTATTGAATGTATAGGGTGTGCGAGAGGCAGCCACGTTTAAAATCTATTCAATTGTTTTTTAACGTGGCAGATAAATATGCTTTATCTCGCACCTCCTTGGGGTGTGTTAAAAATAAAATACCTCTGAAAAGTATTTGAAATCATGTAAAAATGGGGAAAAAAAGTTAAACTTATGTTTAGCACTAATGCCTAACTTGTGTAAGTTGATTTGATGTTCTTGTGAAAAAATAATGAAATTAAAAAAAATAAAAATTAATAAAAAAAAATCTAAATCACTAATTATATCTATGTATGTTTTTGGTACAAATATGAATGTAGTCATGTGTTTTGACATGGTATAGATGATTGTATGGTAAAACATAGCTCAATAAAAAAGTAAATATGCTAAAAGAAAGTACTGTAATGTAGATATTATCATGTGTATCAATGTGTAATGCAATTTAATGTATGGAAATGTATGCAAAACCGTCTTTTTGTGTTATACATTACAGCGTTAAAACTCCCCTTCACTCCCATAAAACACACTTTTTAACTTGCGGGGGCAGTGTTCCCTCTTTCAATCGAATTTCAAGAGTTTTCCCGCTGTGCTAATTGAAACCGGTCACTATTGTCGTCAAAAAAACTTAGGAGATTTTTTTTTTTCTTAACACGACGGGGGGACGGGGGGGGGGGGGGGGGAATTCTTGCTAACAATTGAATACCCCCACAATGACTGTCACTTTCTCAGATATCTTGCAATGTTTGTATACTTATGTTCTATTTTTTTTTTTTTTTTTTTATTATTATAGGTGTCTGTAAGACAATGGAAATGAAAGGTAAACGTTACTCTTCTAACTAACCTTGTTTGATTTTCGTTAAATCACTAAATAGTTTCCTTGTTTGATCTACACGGTGGTTTAGATTTGGCTATCTTTTCCCACACAGACTGTTTGGAGAAAATATTAATATGGTCGCTATTTGTATTGCACAGATACAGCTAGTAGCATAATTTTACGAACCTCCTCTCAATTACCCGACCCCCCCCCCCCCCCCACCCCTCCCAGAGACTAGGTGAGCCCAGTAAAAACAGCTGCATGGAACAGCCCCCAGAACCCTCAGCAAGAGGAAGGATAAGGTTAAGTTATTTAGTAGGAAGGTGTTAGTCAAGTGTGTAAATTACATTCGGTACTAAAACTTAACTCTCTATAAAGTACATTTTTACAAAATGCAAAGTGTTCTATCAGCAATTAATTTCTACTGCAGAACTGAGTTGCAGCTTCCTGTTCTTTGTATGTGTTGATGGAATGGGAGGTGAAAATGTAAAGCTGGATACACACTGAAGAATTTTTCTGACCGACGTGCTATCTCAAACGATTATACATACGTCTGAAGGTCCGATCAGTCTGGCGATTCACTCATACACACTGACACGATTTACCTTCAGATCTGTGTTCTTCATCTGGTCCTTTATCTGGTCCACTAGTCCGGAGAATGACAGCACAATATTCATTCATTCACTACTGTCACACTGATTAAAACCACCTTGTTACAGCTATCCACATGTACTAACGAATTTCGTTAGCTTCTGTGACTCTGAAGCGAAATATTCTGTCTCAGAACGAACAAATTAATTATTCCTTCTACAGCACTCTCTATATTTATTCACTCTGACATTCATCGCTAGCATCAGCTGAAAAGAGCCCGACTCTGTAAACTCTATGGAGTTTGCCAGCATGAGTGTATACACACTACATGATCGTTAGGTGATTGATCGGAAAATATTGAACAGTACGACCAACCAAATGAGGCGACAATCGGCCATTAGGGCAGAATTTCAACAATCGTGTCGCTACACACACTCGCCTGACTTTCAAACGAGCGGTCGTATGTCGGCTGATTGAGCTGATTATTGGTCAAAGACCCTGTAGTGTGTACCCAGCTTATCAAAGGAACTGGCTGAAATGTGGAGTGTTTCTGTTTACAGGATATGACTATAAAATGATCTTCTTTTGTACAATTAGATGGCAATAGTGAATATAACCCAAACGCTGGCACAAATTACCCTCCTGCAATGAACCCAGGTGCGGGACATATGGCTCCAGGTTACCCACCTCCAGGTATGCCTGGATCTTATGGATATGCACAACTACCGCAAGGATCATACCAACGTAAGTTGTTCATACAGAGATTTTCAGGATCTTTTTTTGTTGGTTTGTTTTTTTTACATTTGTTGCTGAAAATTTCAGTGCGACTAGTTTCATGGCGGAACTGACCTTTTAATACAGGTGCAAATTTTTGGTGATACAATATTTTTCTACTCTTGCTTTGCCATTCCGCAGTGTAGTTGTAAATTTGCATTTTGTAGATTTTATAAACTATAAATAGAGGTGAGATGATGGCCACAAATTCATTCTGCTGTGTTTTGAAGTAGGTTTAAGACCAAATTCTGGAGGAATGAGCTGCATGTTTTCTGGAACGAATATGGAAATTTCACTTGTCTTGTTAACATGAATAACTTTAAAACATAGTACACGAGTTTCAGAAAATAGGATTAATCTGATTGGACTTTTGCGGTTACGTTGTGCACAATGGACAGTCATATTTGAAGACTTGTACTAAATGAAACAAGTTAGGGAGTGTTTAAAGCAGCTTGGGAAATATATGCAAATTGTAAATCTTTGTTTCTGGGACATAGGCCTAGTTACTGATGCATAACATTTAATATTATTTTTAGAACTGTTACTATGTTGATGTTGTGTGATATGTTGCCTACTCATATTTCATTTATCTGAAAATAAGATACCAAGCTATGTGAAAGACTTGACGTGTTTAATACTCTGAAACAGGCCCTTATTTTGAACTACAAGTTACTCAAAGCCAAAAAAATAACTGGAGTGCTCTTTAAACCAAGTTGGATTTTCACATTTTCCAACTTGTATTATCCTACTTAACTATAAAATTAGTTTTCAGGTGTATACTCACTTGCTCAGTGCGTGTGCAGATGGTGCACTTGGGGTACACTTCCCTATAGAGGAAGGGGCTTTTTACTCTTTCAGCCATGGAGCCATAAAGTCTCCTAGGGAGCACAGAGCTTTAGGCCCCCCTTCTGCAAGGTATGTGTGAGGTGGGGAGGTGGGGGGGGAGCACATGTTGCCCCAAGGTTTTCACTATACCAGTCCTCTCCATTTGAGTGAGGGTCATTAATCCAAAATTTCTGGGGGGTTTTGAGGTATGCCACTGGAATAAGAGTGGAAGCTCCTACACTGTGTGTGTGTGTGTGTGTGTGTGTGTGTGTGTGTGTGTGTGTGTGTGTGTTTGGTTTGAGTGGAGACAAGAAAAGCTACTGGTGGAACAATTTCTTGTACTGTGATTGAAAGCCCTGGAGAAGGGAGTGTTAATAATGCTGATAGTTGAACTTTTGGAAATTGACATATGTGGAGAGGACTTCATTGGGTTTCATCATATATTATGCTTGTTTATCTTGGACCTTTAATTATATTCAATAATACTGGTCATTCATTATATATTTGGACAATAGTTCCATTATAGTAAACAACGTATTTGTTTCTCGGACATTTAATTCCATTGATTAATATGGGTCATCTATTACTCTACACCAGTGTTTCCCAAACCCAGTCCTGAAGTACCCCTAACAGTGCAGGTTTTCCAGGTCACAAGTGAGATAATTAGTACCACCTGTGGAGCTTTCAAAATGTGTCCGTAATGAATACATCTGTGATCTAGCAAGGGGATATGGAAACAAGCCCTGTTAGGTGTATCTGTGGACTGAGTTAGGGGAACAATGATCTACACTATTGGAAATTTGATCCATTATAGTATACATAACTCGTGTTGTAGTGTATTTGGTTTATTAGAGACCTATGAAATACCTTGTGTATTAAGAAGGCTATTGCAGTTTCTTGTACAATTTCAAAATGGTTGATAGATGTTAGCTACTGCCACCCTTTCGATACTCCTGTACACTTCCACATGGCACATATTGGCTCTCCAAGCCCCACAAAAATGTTCTGCTTTAATATAGCTCAAATAGTGCTTTTTGCTATAGTTTTGAGGCATGAGCCTTTAGATGAAGGCAAGCCATCTTAAAGTGAAACTGATCAATAGCTGACAACTGTAATAGCGTACTCTTCACAGATATTTCCTGGGGGGTTGTATGGATGCAGCTGTTGGAGTACATTCCAAGGCTATATCTAGGGTTATGCATTGACTAAGTGATGTGGTTTTACTGGCTAATGACTTTAAGAATACTCATTATAGGCAGCTTACCTTTCACTGCGTTGAAATTAAAACCTAATTGCATTGCTATCTGTATCCATTAGCTCTGTTCAACAAGAGTGTATCTTTAAGCCCCAAACATTTCCTCCTTCCCTCTCCTGTTCTTCCACCTCTTCGTATCACAAGCTAATGTAAGGGAATTATTAAAAGTATCTTCTACAGTAAATGGAGACTTTGTAAGATGGCTAATATTTGACATATAGGAACAGGCAGAAGGGTGGTGTATACAAAAGCATAAAGTGACAGCACAAATAGTCTAATAACTTGAAATCCCACGTGCTGCTATAGGTAGACTCTTGAGTTCTTCTTGAAGTAAAAGGAAAAGACCTTTGGCGCAAAGTAGGTATTATTAATTTCAATGTGAATATAAATAGTCCCATCATCAACTGTTTATTTTTTTACCAGTAATTCCGCAGCGCTGTACAGAGAACTCGCATCAGTCCCTGTCCCACCGGGGCTTAGTCTAAATTTCCTAACACACACACACACACACACACAGCAACCAATTAACCCACTGGCATGGTGGTTTTTTTTTTGTTTTGCGTGTGGGAGGAAACCAGAGCACCAGGAGGAAACCAACGCAAACACGGGGAGAACATACAAACTCCACACAGATAAGGCCATGGTCAGGAATTGAACTCATAACCCCAGTGCTAGGAGGCAAAAGTGCTAACCACTGTGCTGCCCAATCATGAACATATACATAGGGATAGGAAAAATAGAAATGAAAAATGGAGATAAGAATGAGATCAATAAAATGATGCAAAGAAACAATCTGTTTGTTCAGAATGGAGGGGGGGGGGGGGTGTTGGTTGATATAGGAGAACACTATTCAACGTTCTATTCATTATCCTCGGATAAGACAACTCAGGGCTATTCATTAAGTGTTGTTGAATCTACACAGCAGATCTCTTGTCTCTCAAGTGCCTTCAGAGGAAATGGTCTTCCAGGCAAACTTTGTTTTCTTTTTGTAGTCTTAAGTGTTTAATGGTTTTATTTTAACTAAATGTTCTGTTTGTTCAATTTGTAAGCTAGTTTAAATCGGTCAGAGCTATGATAAGTGTCATGAAAAAATTGGTGCTCAGTTATCCACTATTACGTTTGCTTAATTTTCATGGGGGGAGGTGTGTATTTTTTTTGTTTTTTTCACTAATGTCAAATTGTATAAAAGTTATTTAACTTTTTAAAATTTCAGTAAGAATAGGGTTCACTAAAATGCTAAGGGGTAAATGTATGAACATGCGGGTTCTTCAACACCCGCGTGTTCGGCGATTAAATTTCAAGCGGCGCTGCATTGTAAAGGGAAGTTTCCCTTTACAATGCAGCGCCGCTTGAAATTTAATCGCTGAACACACGGGTGTTGAAGAACCCGCATGTTCATACATTTACCCCCAGATCTTTAAAAGGTAATTTGCTGTCATTTACCTGATGGTCATGGATTTTCTCTGGTGCCGATTAGATTTTTTTATTTTTTTTTTGCTGGAAAATTAAAACCACATGAAGGTAAACGACACTGCTTAAGTGTTGAGGGGATTTGGTAACCCGTGTAGTAGGGACTATAGACATTGGATACACTCTGACACGTTTGTGGCGAACTATAAATGGTACAAGAAATTTACTCTAATTGAATTCAGCAGCCCCACCGGGTCAGCCTAACTATGGTCCATATGGAGGAGGACCCCCTGTTCAAAACCAGCCAATGGTGCCAGGTGGCCCACCATCTGCATGGATGCCCGCACCTCCACAAAACCCAAACTGCCCACCAGGATTGGAATATCTGTGTCAGGTAACTTATTTACTGTAAAATAGAACATTTTTTTTTATTTATTTTTTTTAACCTTTTTTTTTTGGATGATTCTAGGTCTTTAAAACATAATTCTTATTACTACCCTTTTTGCAAGTGTTATATATTTAATTATAGGAACTCTGAGGTTGGGGTGGGGGGGGGGTGATTTGTGCTCATGCATAGAGACTTCATGCTATACAGCATTCTAATTTAAGCACAGGGCTCTTTTATCTTGTAACAAAGGGCAGTATTTGTTATAACAAGTATTTTCCAGTTGATGAAGGCAATGATGTCACTTTAGTAAATGTTGAAGAGTGTGCTAGATATCATTGCTTTGGGAATATTGAATCCGACTATTCTGAGGAAACTCTTAACATGCATCCAGATCTGGTACTGGAAAACTACTGCTACTAAATCTCCCTCCCCAAAGTAACCTTTATTCCCATTTTTACTCTAACCAGCCTCTTCAAAACTTCAAAATGTCCCCAATAACCACTTCATAAAAAAAAAAAAAAAAATATGTTTTATAGTTGTAGCTTACACTACTCATTTAATGATTGTGTATCCTTATGTTTTTGGCAGATAGATCAACTTCTTGTTCATCAACAAGTGGAGCTACTAGAAGGTATATTATAATACATTGTATTGTCATTATTCACAGGGGAGGGCTGGCAAAGTTTAGCCTGGGGGACAAGACTCAACTCAGTAGCCTATTAGGATCATTTTAAAGGAAAATAAATGCAGGTGACCCACCCCAAGGTAGTCTACTATGGGACCGGCCCCAGGGGCGCACAGAGGATTGTCGGGGGGGGGGTTTCATGCGCAGCAGCTCTGTTTCATCAGCTCTGTCCTATACAGCAGCTGCGGCGCTGTCTAAGAAGTGTCCGCGGCGGTGCTGTATAGACTACAACACCGCCGCGGACGCTTCTTTGACAGCGCCGCGGCTGCTGTATAGGACAGTCGCCACTTAGTTAGCGCAGGGGGGGTTTTCTAGAGACTCAGAAACCCCCCCTGCGTGCGCCACTGGGCCCAGGGGGACAGATGCTTCCCTGCGCCCAGCCTGCCCCTGATTATTCATGGGCTAATGCAGACAATTTGAGATTGTTTGACAAACAGAACCCCAGAGAGAAGCTGCTGCATGTAGTCTAATGTAATCTAATGATATAAATAATTTCAGGACAGCTTCTCAAACAATTATTTATATCAATAGACATTCCATATTTATTCCCACAGTAAAATATCTCCTAATAAAATCAAGGATGTAAATTCTTTGCGAAGCTGTCCTGAAATTATTTATATTAGTAAAGATGTTATAATTATAGTTCAATGACATATACTTGACGGAATAGCAGATTAAGTGTTGTAGAGCTGATTAATAAGATTGTTATAGGGCAGTTTGAATCTTCTCACATGTGTACAAACAATGTGTTCGTTACATTATGGACCCACCCCTTCTTAAGAAGTCACTCTGATAAACAGCGTAGAGGGAAGTGGGTCTCGTATGACAATCTGTTTTTGGTGCCGGATACTAAACGGAGACACTTGGAGGATTATTAGTGCTCCATTGTCATATGCCTTTGGATAGCTGGTACCTGTGAAATTTAAAACTTGTAATAAATATTGCTTTTAATGAAGCTACACAATGGAAGTATACCCGACTATTTGAATGTTGTAGATCTGTGCCTTTTTCCTGTGGAGATTGGGTATGTGTAGGGCAGTGATGGCTAACCTGTGACACTCCAGTTATTGTGGAACTACAAACCCCAGCATGCTTACAGTAGGTAACTAGCTGATAGCTGGAAGAGCATGCTGGGACTTGTAGTTTCACAACACCTGGAGTGTCACAGGTTAGCCATCACTGGTGTCGGGGAAGACAACCTACTTGATGCAAACATTACAAGCTGGACTAGCTCTATAGTTTTAAAAATGTATAGGTAAAGAGCTTATTGGGGGCAGAGGGGGTAACTTTTCTTTAGATACACATAGCAAGACAATCCTTTGGCAGGTGCTTGGAGATGAGCAGTGACATCTGTCAAAAAAAAATGTCTTATTGATATGTATATAATCTGGACATATAAAAGGAATAGAATTATCAATCGTTTTGGGTTTTATCTTTTAGCCCAATTTTATATGTAACTTTTTTTATTTTTTTTATTTTAAGCTTTGATTGGTTATGAGACCAATAACAAATATGAAATCAAGAACAGCATGGGCCAGAGAGTGTACTTTGCTGCCGAGCAAAATGATTGTTGTACTCGAAACTGCTGTGGAGCTAGTCGACCCTTTGTTCTTACTATTGTTGATAACTCTGGTCGTGAGATAATCCGGCTGGACCGACCCTTCAGATGTTCCTCATGCTGTTTCCCCTGCTGCCTACAGAAAGTAAGTGCAACCATTTGAGCATGTTTCAGAGTAGGGTATGTTCAGGGCCTGGTTAAGGCATACTTGCCGACTTTCTCCCATTGCTTTCCGGGAGATTCAGTGGAGGAGGTGGGCGTGCGGGGGGCGGGGATCCGAAATCGCGTCATTTTGGACCCGCCCCCCCCTTGACGCAATGACGCAAACTCGTCATTTTACAGTGGGGGGCGGGGCCAAATGCCGCGATTCCCGGAAAATCGCGGTATTGTGGCCCTATTTCTGTAAATGCGGGATTTTGCCATACTCCTCCGGGAGTCCGGGAGACTCCCCCAAAATGCGGGAGTCTCCCGGACATTCCGGGAGAGTTGGCAAGTATGGGTTAAGGGTTCCAGCCGCCCTGGGCAAATACTGCCGTAGCGCGCCCCCCCCATCCCATATAAGCATATGGGAATACTCCTGCAGCCTGATCAGCCTTTTGGTTGATCAGGCCCTGGGTATGTGGGGGTTTTTGGGTTTTTTTCTGAAAATGACCCAGTAAAGCATGTAGAAAAATTATTCTAATTATTTAATTTAACCCACCACCCCCAAGACAAATACTTCATATTTAAGATTATTTTTTTTTCCATAGCTTGAAGTGCAGGCTCCTCCTGGGACAACAATTGGCTATGTAACCCAGAACTGGCACCCATGTCTACCGAAGTTTACTATTCAGAATGAGAGAGAGGAAGATATCCTAAAAATCCAGGGCCCCTGCATACCATGTAGGTGCTGCTCAGATGTGAACTTTGAGGTATGTAATAACTGTTTGCAAGATGTCAAAGTCTAGGGTGGGTGGCATTAAGGAACTGCAAAAACTGCAATTTATATGAAAGTGATGCTAATAATATCAGTTTTCTCATCTCCCATCTTGACTACTGCACCCTCCTGCTATCTTGCGTTCCTGACACCCATATATTCACAATTCAATCCATCCTAAATGCTGTTGCAAAACTGATCTTTCTCACACCACTCCATATCTGCTGCACCAGTTTGCAAATCCCTACAATAGCTCCCTCTGTCCTCCAGAATCCAATTCAAATTACTCATTCTTGCCTACAAAGCCCTCAACAACTCTACTCCTGCATACATCTCACATCTCCTATCAAACTACTCTTCCTCCCGCCCTCTTAGATCTGCTTCTGACCTGCGCCTTGTCTCATTTCTGGCTGCCACCTCTCGCTCCCACCTACAAGACTTCTCTGTGCTGCTTCCCTGTTATGGAATTCCCTACCGTGCTCAATCAGACCACCTCCCCGATAATTCTATTCACACTAATGCAGTCTCGCAACTGTCCCATCTTGACTGAGACTCCTTTGCTCTTCTTGTTTCAGATGTTCCCTTCCACTTTGAATGTAAGCTCTCTAATGAGCAGGGTCATCCCTTTTGTTTTCATGTCTGCATTTATGTTGTCTACCTTGTATGTCCGTTTTATGTTTGTACTGTTTTCCCTACAGTATAGCTCTGCAGAGCGCTATGGCGCCTTACATCTAAAATAATAGTAATAATGATTGCTGGTCTTGTGAACCTTTTGAATACCCTCCTCTTTCCTCTCACTATTTAGCTGAAATCCCTTGACGAGAGCTCTGTGGTTGGGAGAATATCCAAGCAGTGGACTGGCATTGTCAAGGAAGCTTTTACTGATGCTGATAACTTTGGAGTCCAGTTCCCCATGGACCTTGATGTGAAGATGAAAGCTGTCATCCTTGGTGCCTGCTTCCTTATTGTAAGTTCTCACCTTTGTATTCAAATACATTGCTGACTTAACCAGGAATCTGTTTATATAATATACTTTTTTAAAAAGTTGCCATGAAAGTTCTCTGTATTGACCCCTAATGTATTTGTACATAGTAATCATATCTCCCCTTAGACGCCTCTTTTCTAAAGTAAAGTAAACATGCCTAAACTGGCTAACCTTTCCTCATAACTTAATGACTCCATAGTAAATATGTAAAAACTGTGAAATAAACACACCCGCATGCTATATATAGTGTATTAGG
The DNA here is from genome assembly GCF_038048845.1 of Mixophyes fleayi. Taxonomy (NCBI): domain Eukaryota; kingdom Metazoa; phylum Chordata; class Amphibia; order Anura; family Limnodynastidae; genus Mixophyes; species Mixophyes fleayi. The sequence goes on from NC_134404.1 coordinate 84,019,900, forward strand.
CTAGTAAAGTACTAAAGTTAGATTTGCAGAAATCATGGTATAAACCATGTAGTTTTTTTTTTTTTTTTTTTTTTTACTCCTGCCCTCCTCCCCTCCCGCAGTTTTCCATTACTGGGCAAAGTAAAAAATAAGGACTAAAACATGGATTTTTTTTTAATTGAAATATTTTATATAGTTCCATATACGCATTTCATTAGCTGAGAACACTTCTCACACCTCCTCCCAGACCAGGGCGGCCAACTGAAAGTAGATGCTAACCATGCTTCATGCTTAAAAAAAAATTCATATTGGCCACATTACAAACAATGCAAAGGTATTGTAAAATTGTATTCCAATTACTTGACTAGTGTGTCCTCAAAAGGCTGTATCTTTCCTGTCAGCTGACCGAATAGGATGTTTGCAATTCTTTACTTTTGGCACCTTGAGACTTTCCTGTCAAACAGGAATGAATAAATTAAATTGTTTGACACTATTGCCCTAGACGATCAATAATGGAATACACTTTATAGTTTCCATCCTGTCCGTTCTTCTTTGCTTCAAAATAATTCCTCTTTTTGATGTTCTGTATCTGAATGGATAAACGCCATATTCCACATGATGGCTACTTCAACTACCAAGTATATTGCTCAACCTTTTTAAGATTAACACTATCAGTATGGTTGGAATGGTGGTACAGTGTACTAACTGCTATACTGAAAAAGTAATTTAGAATGTCTTCTAAGCCCTGTGTGAATGAATATTCATCATGAACCCAGCACTCGTGTAGCCTTCATCTCATTCTTCAGAGTAATAGTGAACAACGTGAGCTCCCATTTGGCTCTGGGATTGTGAGAATTCTGAACAGTAATGGAATGTGTTAACCAGTAGGATAAGGCTGTCCAGCTCTGAAATCTGGGGTCATCTCATATAATGCTCATGCATCAAGAAAATGTAAAGATTTGTATAATACCCTAATGCATAAAAGTGACTGGTTATCTGCAATTCAGAATTTTGTAAGTGTATTGCCAACTGCTGCCTGGATCACATCTTAAACCCTAACTTCAAACGTCAACCCAGTTCATTGGATTGTGATGACATCCAGTAAAATGACTAAATGTCAAAGTAGAATACTTTCACATGAAAACTGCTGCTAAATGTCTAATTTTGTCTCCCACAGGACTTCATGTTTTTCGAACAGAGCGGAAATAAGAATTAGAGTCTACGTCTGCATCTTTGAGCACAACAAGTTTCAACAGCCATTTATATTATGATTTTTTTTTATTTTTTTTTGCTTTAAAAAAAAGCTGTTTTACAAATTTCAATTAACATTTTTTAAAAAATTTTTTTATCGTGGGTGAAAAATGTGAATTTAGTAATTTTTATGTTTTTATATAAACATACAGTTAAATTTTTATATAACAATACACTATAGACTAGATTGTGAATGGTTAGTTTATGTTTATCTTATTTTAAATTGTTCCTCCTTTGGCTCCAGTTTGGTTATAGCATATACCTCTGCTCCATAATAATCTTCTACCATTACTGCGAATGTTGGCCTGGAGAGGGAAACTTATGGCCAGGGACCAAAGTAGGTGACTTAAGGCAAGAGGTACACTTTAAAGAGTAGAGTAGCCATGTAACCAGGGCTTGGGCTACCATTAGGTGCCAATGGTTAGAATGAATGAGTGGCATAATGTCATTAACCCAGTGATTGTAATACCCCCACACAGATCCATGGCTGCTGACATGAAGGAGAAGTAGTCAAAAGCTATTTGCATGTGAAGCTGCTGGTAATGTGGTGCTTGGCTATGATGTCATGGGCAAGAATCACACTCCCAGGACGAGAGGGTGCTGTCCCCACCGCTCGTCTGCTGTGGCAAGCAGCAGGAGGTGGGGGCACAACGGAAGAGGTCACTGCTTCCAATGTGTGTGGTGGAAGAACACTCGTATGTAGAAATGAACATCTGCTTTCCAGTGCTCGTCGTTGGCTGTTTTAGAGCAATTGTTACCAGTATAGTCATAGCTTTCAGCTGTAATTGGGTGCATACATTTCTGTTTGTAACATGAATTGTTTTTAATTTGCACTGATCATGTCCCAGGAACTTTTTGTTTACAGGTTTTTCACATTTCTTATTTGCATCATGCATCCTTTTAAATATGCAACAAGCTAGGTAGTTGCATTTAAGAAAAAACACTACCTGAAGAATATTAAAAAAAAAAACATTTAATGAATGTAAAGCTTGAGACAAGGGCATTAAATAATACATGTAGTTTCCTAGGAGCATTGTGCCAAAATATTAATGTAATGTACACTTTTCTCTTTTTTTTTTTTACTGGCTATTGTTTAAAACACAATCATTGATTAGACCTTTCTAAAGAGTTAGTGGAAGGCCTTTCAATTCAGGTTTCTCAGTTATCCTACCTATGAATATAGTGTTTGCATTCCGCTCTTTTTGAGAAAAGCATTTTTTAAAGGATTTGTATAACCTCTGTTATTAGTAGAAGAGATAATTTGCCTTTTTTTAATACAGTTGGACAAATGTGTAGATTACATACATGGACTTTCAAAAGCCACTACAAGACAACATGCAGTGGGTATTTTCTTGGTTTGTTCTGTTTCAGTGTCATTGTTACATCTTCTAGATGTGATCTCTTTAGAGTGAATGCTGGTTTTGTTTTTGCAATTACACCACTGATTTGTACAGTAACCAATGTAGTGATCTTGTCTCTTGCTATGCTTTTTGAGTTAAAATCCTGTAATTTTAAGTTTATTTTGACTTGTCATATTCTAAGCATAAGCAATGACATTTAAAAATCATGCTTATACTAGCATCTAATATTACCCGTACGTAGTACAGATAATCAAGTTCAACATTTGTCCTTTATGTATAGTTTTTAGAATTCAGAAACATTGTACTTAAATGTTTTTTAATTTTTTTTATAAGCTATAAATCATATTACACCATTTTTTGTATTTTTAAATAACTTATGATAAAGATGACAGACTGTAGAAAAGAAATATACACCACTGTACTTGACAGTTTTCTTCCTTCCATAGTTTTCAAAAGCTGTTTTCACAAAACTTTTTTATTTTGTTCACGTTTTATAGCTGTTGTGTTTTTTTTTTTTTTTTTTTTTTATTATTCTTTGTGGAAAATGAACTATTTCTAAATATCCTACTTTGCATCTGGTATAATGTAAATAATGAAAGATCATTCAGCACACTTTTAGTAAGATGGTGTAAATCACCTTGGGTCTTTTAAACTAGATTTTATAACCAATAAAGTGCCTGGTTAATGAACATTATGTGCTTACTGAATTCAACAACAAATGATTTTATATTCTACATATAACTGTGGTTTCTTATGATTGTAATACATATATATGCAAGCTATGTATTCTCCTGTATTGAGAAAATAAATGTGCATTCTCAGACTTGTTGTTTTTTTTAAATTGTATACATGTGTGTATCATTTAGAGAACAGATTGGTAGCACTATTTAAAACTTTATTGAATTTAGAACAAATATACAGCGTTTCTTGTGCTATATTTATAATTCTTCCATAGCCTTTAAATATTCTGTTATGAATCAGATGTACTATAGTTTAATGCGGTGGTAGTCATTTTACAGATTACCACAATTCTGACAGCTACTATAAGAATGGACCAGAGATGTAGGGTTTCAGTGCACAGAAGAGTGACACAACACTCTAAATAGTAATGATCAATCTCATTCCCAATTGTAAGGCGCTACAGAACTTGCTGGCACTAAATAAATGTTGATTACCATACATGTCTGCCCTCGTTCCATCCAGATGACTATTTATTCCAGATGCTCTAAAGTGTGATAATGGACTTCATGGGCACCTTACTTAAACAAGTAAGAGACATTAAAAAAATGTGAATTGTGAACTGCTGAATGCAAATGAGCTACTCTAGGAAACTATTTAAAGTCACATCACATCAGTTGTTACTTATGTTATGAGTAAAAACAATCAGTTCTGCTGCAGGGAGAACTGTAAGCAATGGTAGTGTGTTATATGCAGAACTTAATTCCTCTGCCTTCTTAAAGAGTTATGTGATGGCTCACAAAGAGAAGGGTAGTAATGGTGTAGTGCAGCAGTGAGCTCAGTAGCTCTGTGCTGGTTGATATCACATGTCCTTTTGACATTCTGAAATGCTGTGGTGGGGTGGAGTGGGGGATCCCCTCTGAGCATTGCCTCAATCCATTCCCCTGCACTGAGCTCTCAGTGCAGAGCTCTGTAATAAATACGTTCTGCACAGATAGGATTAACGGTTCACTCTGAGCTGGATGTTAAGGTGGTGTTGTACTCTTTATATGTGGGGGTAGGAGGGAATTGAAAGCACAGCTTAATGCTTTTAGTTCCATTACCACCTAAAGTGGAAAACCTTTTTATTTCACTTTTTTAAAAAATAATACCTGTGGAATGGGGGTGTGAGCGGGAGGACTGCTCAGGAGCCACAATGTCATATTGAATCTCATGTTCACACACCTCTCTTCAATGTCGAACAGCCCTTGTTTCTGGGCCGGCCTGAGACACTAACTATGGAGCCCTAGAAAAAGCAGCAGTATCTGGAGTTCAAGAGAGGGGGAAGAATTAATTGGCCCCAGATTGATGATACGCCATTAAATAACAAAATAGTGTATGAATCATTTTCTCAGTGATTTTGACAAGTTTTCGTTATTCATTCCCCCCCCATACTAGGCATAACAATCAAACAATTTAGTCACAAGCGCTCTGATTGGATGGAAAAATCTCAGCATGTATGGCCAGCTTTAGACACCATGCACATGTTTGGGCCTGCTTCACACACTAGTCACCAGATTAGAGGTCTACTTTATATAATAGCCACTAGATTAGAGTTCTGCTTTTTATATACTCGAGAGATTATATCTATAATATGTTACAGCCACCGGATTAGAGGTTCATTTATATATTAGTGTCACGGGCTCTAGGAGTCTTGCCCAGGATTTCACCAGTTGACTATGCTTACCAGGGAGGCGGAGTTTGCACAGCGGTCCTCTGGCAGCAGGGTGAATAGTGGAACGTATATAACAGCAGATGGAGAGAGGATGCCAATGGAATTGATGATTGTCAATGACTTGCAGCTATACTGGTAAATGAGTCAGCGACTTGCATCTATAGTGGAAAGGCATGTTTGAACCACGGAGACCAGGGTGGACGTGAGCAGGTGAAGGAAGGCAACAGGAGAGTCAGTGGTCTGCGGATAGCAAGTTGTACCACTGCTGTGAAGGGAAGACTTGCCCAAGTGCAGGTACGTAGCGGGGAAGTCAGTGGTCTGCGTAAAGCAAGTTGTACCACTGCTGTGATGAGAAGACTTGTCCAGGTGCAGGTAGGTAGCGGGGAAGTCAGTGGTCTGCGTATAGCAAGTTGTACAACTGCTAGTAAGTGAGGAGTAGTTCAGGTGCGGATGAGTGGAAGCATGAAAAGAGTCAATACCGGTATGAAGACACTGAGCAAACAGAGGAACTTGTTCCTCGCAGATATGCAGCGTTTACAGCAAATAGTATTAAACGGTATGTATACCGCTGCTGAGTAGAGAGGCTTGCACAAAGCGGATATGCGGGATAATAACTGATAGTCAATCACAAGTATGCATATCTCTGCTGAGTAGAGAAGCTTGTTTCAAACTGATATGCAGCGTAACAACAAATAGTCTATAGCTGGTATGGATACCGCTGCTGAGTAGAGAAGCTTGTCCTAGGCGGATATGCAAAGTAACAGTTGATAGTCAGTAACAAGTAAGCATACCGCTGATGAGTAGAGAAGCTTGTCCACGAGGATATGCAGGTACAGTGGGAGCGCTGAACGGCTGTAGCGGGTATGGGAACCCCAGGTGAGCAGAGCAGGTAATCCAGCAGACAGCTGAGGACATTAGCAGAACACAGGAGACACCTTAAGAGACTCACAGGGAATGAGACTCAAGATCAGGCAACGAGGTAATGAGCACAGGTGCCTTAAATAGGGAGAGGTGCCTGATCCAACAATGAAATTAAAAGCAAAGGTCATAAGTTCTTGGATGCTGCGCATGCGCAGTGCATCAAGATGGCGGACGGCCGCGGTTCAAGACAGGCACCGGCAGGAAGGCTAGAGAACCACGCACCAGTGGAGAGGCACTCACGGTCCGGTGAGTGACAGTACCCCCCCTTTTAAAGGTGGGCACAGAACACTTGGAGCCGGGTTTGCCTGAATATTTGGAGTAGAATTTTTTGGAAGAGCTGGAGCATTGAGATAATCTGCGCAGATCCAAGAACGTTCCTCTGGACCAAAGCCCTTCCAATGCACAAGGAAGCGAAGAACTCGCGAAATTTTAGCATCTAAAATATGAGTTATTTCAAACTCTTCCTCTTGATGAACTTGTACTGGCCGAGGTGCTGAAGGAGGAACAGAGAAACGGTTGATGATAAGAGGCTTGAGTAATGACACATGGAAGGCGTTGGAGATACGAAGGTTCTTAGGTAACAGTAGTTTGAAGCACACCGGATTTATCACCTGGGTGATCTTGTATGGACCAATGAAACGGGGAGCGAACTTCATGGACGGAACCTTCAGGCGAATATTTTTGGTAGAAAGCCATACGCGGTCTCCAATCTTAAGTGGTGGAATAGCTCGCCTCTTTTTATCCGCAAAACACTTGTATCTGGCAGATGTCTTTTTTAGGCAGGATTTAACCTGAGACCAGATATTTTTGAAACTCTGACATACACTCTCCACTGCAGGAACTTGGGTGGGAGGGAGGGCAGGAAATTCTGGGAAAGACGGATGGTGACCGTATACCACAAAGAATGGACTTTTTGAAGATGACCCGTGATACATGTTATGGGCGAATTCAGCCCATGGAAGTAAATCTACCCAGTTGTCTTGGTTGGCTGAGGAGAACATCCTTATGAAAGTCTCAAGATCTTGGTTGACTCTCTCGGTCTGTCCATTTGATTGAGGATGGTAGGAGGATGATAGTGACAATCGAATACCCAAGGTCTTGCAAAGAGCTCGCCAGAATCTGGAGACTAATTGCACTCCTCTATCCGAAACAATCTCAGATGGACATCCATGAATTCGGAAGATCTCCTTGATAAAATGGTCAGCCAGAGTAGATGAGGAAGGTAAACCGGTCAAAGGAACGAAATGTGCCATTTTCAAAAATCTATCCACCACTACCCAGATGGTATTGCACTTTTTACTCTGAGGAAGATCGGTGACAAAGTCCATACTAATATGGGTCCAAGGTTTGGAAGGAATGGGTAGTGGTTGAAGTAATCCTGCCGGTGTACTGCGGGGAGTTTTAAACTGGGAACACACCTCACACGTGGCCACAAATTCTTTGACATCTCTCATAGAGGGCCACCAGTAGCTTCGAGAAAGGACTTCTAAGGTCTTGCGTTCACCCGAATGTCCAGAAAAGCGTCAGGAATGATACCGGGACAAAATTTTCCTCCGTAGAGATGGAGGCACGAGGGTTCTCCCAAATGGTAGCACCTTGGTGGAAGAAGTGGCCAGAGTCACACATTTGGGATCTAATATAGGATGGTTAGGACCATCTTCAACGTCTGAGGACGCCACAAACACCCGAGACAAGGCGTCTGCTTTTCTATTCTTGGAAGCTGGTTTGAAGGTTATGATAAGCTCAAAACGGGAAAAGAAAAGAGACCATCTTGCTTGACGAGGATTCAAACATTGGGCTGACTGCAAATATAACAGGTTTTTGTGATCCGTAAAAATAGTTACAGGATGACGAACTCCCTCCAGCAGATATCTCCACTCCTCTAATGCTGCTTTTATGGCCAACAACTCCTTGTCCCGGATAGTGTAATTTCTCTCCGCAGGTAGAAGACCTCGAGAGTAGAAGGCACAAGGATGGAATTTTTGTTGCTCCGATCTTTGGGATAGTATGGCCCCTAGGCCAACATTAGAGGCGTCTACCTCCAGGAAGAAAGGAAGGGTCACGTCAGGCTGTCGAAGAACAGGAGCGGAAGAGAAGGACTCCTTGAGGAACTGGAAAGCTTGCAGGGCCTCGGAGGACCATTGTTTAGTGTTAGCTCCCCTCCGGGTCAGAGCCACTATTGGAGAGGCGATGGATGAAAAACCTTGAATGAAACGTCTGTAGTAGTTTGAAAAACCTAAAAAGCGTTTGATTGCTCTGAGAGTAGGTGGCTGGGGCCAACGTAGTACAGCGTTCACCTTTTCAGGATCCATCTTGAGACCAACTCCGGACACAATATATCCCAAGAATGGAATCTGGGATAACTCAAAGGAACATTTTTCTAACTTGCAGAATAAAGAGTTTCTCCGGAGTCTGGAAAGGACCTCTGCCACATGTTGATGATGAGTGGGCAGATCCTGGGAAAAGATTAATATGTCGTCCAGGTAGACGACAACACAGACATACAACAAGTCCCGGAAGATCTCATTCACGAAACCCTGGAAGACAGCGGGGGCGTTACACAACCCGAAGGGCATAACTAGATATTCATAATGGCCATCCCTGGTGTTAAAAGCTGTCTTCCATTCGTCTCCAGACTTGATCCGGATTAAGTTATAAGCGCATCGAAGATCAAGCTTGGTGAAGATCCGGGCTCCCTTAATGCGATCAAAGAGCTCGGTAATTAGTGGAATAGGATACCGATTTTTGATGGTAATGGCATTGAGTCCACGATAATCTATACAGGGTCGTAATGATCCATCCTTCTTCACAAAAAAGAACTCCAGCGGAAGAGGTGGAAGGACTGATAAATACTCGCTGGAGGTTCTCCTTGATATACTCAGATGTTGCTTGAGTTTCTGGTAGCGAGAGTGGATACACACGACCCCTAGGAGGGTTCTTGCCAGGTTGTAAGTCAATCGGACAATCCCACACCCGATGGGGAGGAAAGCTTTCAGATTGAACCTTATCGAATACATCCGCAAAGGAAGCATACTGTGGAGGAAGACCCGGCGGGCAAGGTGAAATGGAAGACTGATGTATTTTGACTGGAACAACTTGAGAGAGACATCTATGACGACAATCGGGACCCCAGGAGGTGACTTGAGTGTTCCAGTCAATCTGAGGGGAATGAAGTTGAAGCCATGGAAGGCCAAGTACGATGGGACTGGTGGTAACAGGAAGGACCAGTAAAGACATTTTCTCTTGGTGTAAGGCTCCAATTTGAAGAGTCAATGGAGACGTACTTTGAGTAATGAGTCCATTAATTATACGTGACCCATCGATAGCAGTAACAGCTATAGGTGCTTTTAAAGGATTCACTAGGGAACTAGAGAGAAAATTTCCAGCAGCTCCAGAATCTAGAAGTGCTTGAGACATAAATGATTTGGTAGCAAAGGAAACGGTAACATCAAAAGCACAGACTTTAGCATCTGTAGAACATGGAGAGGACTCCAGGGACCCTAACCTTACCTCTCCAGAACTGGTTAGGGCCTGGCATTTCCCGACCGTCTAGGGCATGAGTTCAGCATGTGAGTAGAGTCAGCTCAATAGATACAGAGTCTATTCTTCACTTGTCGCTCTCTCTCTTCAGATGTTAATTTAGAGCGACCTACCTCCATGGGTTCTACTGGAGGTGGAAGATGACTAACGGGATACTGAGCGAACAGGCGCTTTGGAGAAGTTACTCTTTCGGAATCTCTCTCGCGAAACCTCATGTCTACACGATGGCATAGAGAAATCAAATCGTCCAAGGAGGAGGGTAACTCTTGTGAGGTCAGTGCGTCTTTGATCTTGTCGGCAAGCCCCTGCCAGAAGGCGGCTATCAGCGCCTCAGTGTTCCACTGAAGCTCAGAGGCAAGAATCCGAAATTGTATGACGTACTGAGCTACAGACTGAGATCCTTGACGTAGTCGGAGAATACTGGAAGCTGCAGAGATAACACGACCAGGTTCGTCAAAAATTCTTCGAAACGTAGAAATAAACATGCCACTATCTTCCAATAAAGGGTAATTTCTTTCCCACAGAGGGGAGGCCCATGCAAGAGCCTGTCCGGAAAACAAAGAGATGAGAGAGGCCACTTTGGAACGATGAGTAGAAAAGTTATGAGGTTGGAGTTCAAATCGTATAGAACATTGGTTAAGAAAACCCCTACAGGTTTTGGGATCTCCATCATACTTAGAAGGAGTAGGCAGGTGTAGCGTGGAAGCGGTAGACACCTGGGATAGCACTGGGGAAGAAGATGGAGGTACTGGAGGATCAACAGTAGCTGCTACATTTTGCTCAGGGATTCCTTGGGCGGCTAAAGCCTGACAACATTGAAACAACTGTTGCTGTCAAACATCTTGTTGTTCAATCCGAGTAACCAGGTACTGCAGCATCTCTTTAGCTGTTGGTTCCGATCCTGGGTCTGTCATGGCCTGATCTTACTGTCACGGGCTCTAGGAGTCTTGCCCAGGATTTCACCAGTTGACTATGCTTACCAGAGAGGGGGAGTTTGCACAGCGGTCCTCTGGCAGCAGGGTGAATAGTGGAACGTATATAACAGCAGATGGAGAGAGGATGCCAATGGAATTGATGATAGTCAATGACTTACAGCTATACTGGTAAATGAGTCAGCGACTTGCAGCTATACTGGTAGATGAGTCAGCGACTTGTATCTATAGTGGAAAGGCAGGTTTGAAGCACGAAGACCAGGATGGACGTGAGCAGGTGAAGGAAGGTAACAGGAGAGTCAGTGGTCTGCGGATAGCAAGTTGTACCACTGCTAGTAAGTGAGGAGTAGTTCAGGTGCGGATGAGTGGAAGCATGAAAAGAGTCAATAACGGTATGAAGACACTGAGAGCACAGAGGAACTTGTTCCAAGCAGATATGCAGCGTTTACAGCTAATAGTCTATAACGGTATGTATACCGCTGCTGAGTAGAGAGGCTTGCACAAAGCGGATATGCGGGATAATAACTGATAGCAGAGATATGCATACTTGTGATTGACTATCAGTTATTATCCCGTATATCCGCTTTGTGCAAGCTTCTCTACTCAGCAGAGATATGCATACTTGTGATTGACTGAGTAGAGAAGCTTGTTCCAAACTGATATGCAGCGTAACAACAAATAGTCTATAGCGGGTATGGATACCGCTGATGAGTAGAGAAGCCTGTCCACGAGGATATGCAGGTACAGCGGGAGCGCTGAACGGCTGTAGCGGGTATGGGAACCCCAGGTGCGCAGAGCAGGTAATCCAACAAACAAACTGAGGACACTAGCAGAACACAGGAGACACCTTAAGAGACTCACAGGGAATGAGACTCAAGATCAGGCAACGAGGTAATGAGCACAGGTGCCTTAAATAGGGAGAGGTGCCTGATCCACCAACGAGATTAAAAGCAAAGGTCATAAGTTCTTGGATGCTGCGCGTGCGCAGTGCATCAAGATGGCGGACGGCCGCGGTTCAAGACAGGCGCCGGCAGGAAGGCTAGAGAACCACGCACCAGTGCAGAGGCACTCACGGTCCGGTGAGTGACAATTAGACTAGTAGTCTATTATATATGTTAAACACCAGATTGGGGGCCTGCTTTGTACACTATGGGCCTGAGTCATATGCGGAGTAAAGCATAAAAAGAGCAACTTTGCACCAGGGCAAAACCATGTTGTATTGAAGGGGGAGGTAAATTTAAAATGTAGGGACATATTTATGGTTTGGGTAGGGCATGTCCTAGATCAGTGATGGCTAACCTGTGACACTCCAGGTGTTGTGAAACTACAAGTCCCAGCATGCTTTGCCAGTAGATAACTAGCTGATAGCTGGAAAGAAGGGTTTTTACCACTGCAACCGGTGCATAGCCTGCAGAACAGCGAAACACAGCTCAACCAAACCCACCACCAGTTTTATCTCCAATTTCAACGGAAGCACACACAAGATAGAAGAAAAAATAACTTGCGACTCCACGGGAATCATCCATCTGCTATAATGCCCCTGCGGACTACAATACGTAGGAAGAACAATTAGAGACCTCAAGACCAGGATTCCAGAACACATAAGAAACATAAAAAGAGTACAGAATCACAGCGTCTCAGAACATTTTAGGACAAACCACAACCAAGACCCCACAGGACTAATAGTTACAGGCATCAAACAAGTCCCAAAACCATGGAGAGGAGGCGACTTCATCAAACTCATCTCAAAGGAAGAAGCAAAATGATACACAAAATGGGAACCCTAACCCCGAAAGGCCTCAACATAGATTTCGATCCTGGAACTTTCCTTTAAGTAAGTATGAAAATCCATAAAACAATCCGAAACTCTGAGCTACTCCCAAAGCATCTGCCACACCCCCCCCCCAACAAAAACAAACCAAAAAGTGCATCATACAGTCCCCCCCCCCAACTAAAAAAAAAATATAAAGCCACCTAAAAAAACTTCCTTAAAATCTACTCATACAAAGACCATTCCTATCACTGTATCCCCCTCCCCAATAAACCCCGTAATTGCCAACTCCAGCCCCCCACCAAATCCATCCACTTAAATCCTTTAACAGTTAATTATACCAAATACACTAATAATATACTCCTGTATTATTAGAACCCCAGCGAATAAATCACTCTTAAATTAGCAATTTCCGCAAATGAAAATACCATTCATCCACATTGAATAGACCAGCTGTAAAACATATCATCCACACTCACTAGACTCGGTTAACACGCCCCCGTAAAAGAATTTTCATCCCATCAAATTATACATGTCCATAATAAAATACTACACACCAGCAACACAGAAATCCTAAAAACATGTAAAAAAATATGTGTAATAGAAGCTAAATCATCAATTATAAAAGACCTGTTAAAACACGCCCCCCCTTCCCGTCCCATAAAATAAGATACAAAAACATATCCTAATCAACAATGATTGCCCATCCAATCCCTTCTCCCTCCCCACTCCCAATTTCCCTCCCATTCAAACCCGAATGGACATCTCATCCAATCCCTACCACATTGAACCCCATAATTGCCAACCCGTCCCTAGCCCCTCCTCAAATCCATCCACTTAAATCCTCTAACAGCTAATTATACCAAATACACTAATAATATACTCCTTAATTATTAGAACTTATCCTTTAATACAGCCCCAGCGAATAGATCACTCTTAAATTGGCCATTACGCAAATAAAAATACCCAATCATCCACATTGAATAGAACAGATGTAAACTAATCACCCACACTCATTAGACTCATTTCAACACGCCCCCGTAAAAGAAATATCATCCCATCAAACTATACATGACCACCATGTCCATAATAAAATATTTTGCCCCAGCAACACAGCAATCTTAAAAACTTGTCAAAAATTTGTTACACTGAGCAAAATCATTAAATAAACAAGACCCGTTAAAACACGCCCCCCCCCCTCCCGTCCCGTAAAGTAAAAACACATCCTAATCCATGATAATTGTCCATCCAATCCCTTTTCCCTCCCCACTCCCAATTCCCCTCCCATTCCAACCCGATTGGACAACTCGCCAAATCCTAGGAATATAGATACCAGCACACAACACCACATCCATATCATTGAGGAAGTCTCCGTACGAAACGTGTTGGATAAGACACATCACCTACACCAGAAGACTCCAAAGAATCCCCACGCCATCATCGGACCATTGGCAAACCGCATCCACCACCTGCACCAAAGAACTACCAAGGGGAAAGTGAAGAAGAAGCTAACGGTGAGCACAAACATCAGTGGAACGCACAGCGTCTGTGCACTCCACCAGAAACCCAGAAGTTCAGCATTTGAACGCACAGTGCGTTCCAAGTGCCGAATAAGGAAGCCGCTCCGCCAAGCTACCCCAGCAAAAAGAACCGAGAAAGAGCTACGCACCCTACAGATCTCCACCAGAGAAAGGAAGTGGACAACAATACAAAACTGCTCTTAAAAAAAGCAACCATTCAAGAGCACGCCAGTAATATCCGCAGTGCATGCACACAATAAGCAACACATCACACCCACCTACACAGACCATTCAACCACCTATTACCCACATATACACACATCACAAAAATCACAGCTATAAACGTTGGCTCTCAAAAACCAACAAAAAGCAATTACTAAGAGCTATAATACAAAGAGCTATAAACGCCTGATATTTCTCTCCCAGAGCTAAAACGGAGAGTTAACAGAACCTAGTAGCCCTTAAACACTACAGTCAATATACACTGCAATAGAGCTATAAACAAACAGAAAAAGAGCTATAACGTTTAAATCTGCAAATAGCTATAATCACCTGGCTGCAACACTCAGTACGCCAGTATATTGTCTGTACCGCTACTATTCTGGTTTTTCCCACCCCACCTCCATATCTCTCTCCCCTTCCTACACCCTCTTCTCTCCACTCCCAGGACCCTCAAGTTGCGCCACGGCAGAATCAACAAAATACAGTATTTAACTTATGTGCAAAATAATAAACTAATTTTCTCCCCTTGTATTGCAACATGGTTTGTCCTGGGGAATATTTACTACTTTTTTTTGCCTTACGTTCCTTAATGACTCAGGCCCTATGTGTATTGTTCAATTGCCCACAGAAGAGCTTTTTATACTATTAACTAGAATGGGCTCTGTTTTGTATTTTAGCCCAGATTTTGCTTGGATGATATACTTTCCCCAAGGAGGACTTTGTTTTGCTGTCACCAGAAAGGCACGGCAGAAGACTTCTGATGGTGATACTGGATCCAGCCAATTTGTGCTCAGGCAGGGCATTTTGGCAGTGTATCTAAAATCACTGGCATGCTGACTTGGATAAAATGCAGATCTCAGAATCGCTAACATATGTCAACATTTATATATATATATTCAAACCGAAATATTAGCATTCAGTGGGATATTGAGAATTACATTCTTGGAGAACTGAGCCTTAGGTCATACATATCATAAGTGTTCATACTAGTGACTGCTAACTTTTGTGAGCATTTTTCCTATGAAAATGTTATAGTTGTTCTAAATATTATAAAATGTTATAATCTTATGACACTTAAGGGGGGAATTCAATTGTTAAAATATCCTTGTGAGATGCCTCCAGAACAGTGATGCAGATATTTTTTTATTAACGCAGATTTCTGCTTGAACCCCATAGAGGTGCGAGCAAAAATCTGCATTACTTTTTACCGTAGTAACGGTAAAAAGCGCAACATCGCGGACAACTGAATTCCCCCTTAGGTTGTGCAGTCCCATCTCTGTCTGATCTCATCTGTTACAGAACTGCCTAGCATACCCTTGTATCTGCAGCATCCAGGACCACATTGCTATTTTCTAAGTATTCTCTAGTGAATGATGTATGTATGTCTTAATTGGATTATTTTTACCCTCCTCTAACATATACTCCGGGTCGGACTAGCCCACCAGGGTGGGCCCTGCTGTCTGACTGCTAATACAAGCACTTAGAGCCTATATACAGCTCTAATGCAGAGGAGGTTCCTGATCAGACAGAAACTCCTCTGCAGACTTTAATGTGCTCTGATTGGCCAAGTGACATCACACAGTCATTCAGTCAAACATCATTTGGACCTGCCCCTTACCTACAGCAGAGCCATGGAGGAAGGTGTAGACAGCACAGCAGAGAGAGGTATTATGGAGTTTGTGTTTTACTGTGTGTGTATGAGAGAAGGAGTGGGAGTCTGTATGTATGAGAAATGTGTGTGTGTATGAGAAGGCGTGTGTGAGTTAGTGTGTATAAGAAATGTGTGTGTATATGAGAGAAGAAGAAATGGTTTATTTTAGCCTAACTTACTTTTGTTGTGGTAAATGAAAATTCTGCATTAATATAGCTGAAGCACTTGTCAATCACAACAAGTATCTACACTAGAAATGATGAAGCAATTACCTGCTGGAGGCACTGACTTCTTGAGACCTTCAAATAACTTCCACAGGAGTTAAGAACTATTACATATAAGTTGGGGTTTTTTGGGGGGTCTTTTGTTTTTTTTTTGGGGGGGGGGGGGGCGGTTTGTTAAAAAGGACAATTAGCCCATCCTCAATATTCAAAAGCAGAATGTGGCAATCCCCTTTACCTTTGATAGTTCTTATTAATGTCCTTCTAAGGGTGCAAGTTGAATTAAATTAATTAAGTCATATATTGATCCAATTAGTCATAGTTACCTTAGTTTCTCCTGCAATTACTAAATGGATGGATTGTTAACTATTGTGTGACCCAGAGATACTGATGAAGATGTCGCCACAACGTCCAGTTTACTGTCACATTTTCCCTGCCCACTAATTAATTTTAAATGTTTACTTTGACTCTCATTTACATTTTATATCACTTCTGAATGTCAGCAGACATTGGGGCTGCCTTTATTTCAAAAGACATTTTTTTTTATTTTTTAATACATTGGTTTGTGTGTGTGCATTGCATATTGTTTTGTGCCCAGATGTGGCAAGGGAGTTTAGTTGAAATTATCGTGAAAATGCTGATTTCTGCCACCTCTGTGATCATGTAAGTTTTGGATCAATTTTTATATCTAAATAACCCCACAATACCAGGAACACTTTCAATTATGCTCAATCTCTACCTATGCTGATCACTGACATATCCCATCTTGTAAAACATTATTTCATTACATTATCTTATTCAGTTTGTGCACCTATCCTAAAGTGATGAGAAAGATCCTATCATCCTTCCGTGTGTGTATGATGGAGGGAGTGTGAGTGTACTTAGATGTAAACAATTCCATGAATTATTTTGAAACACAAAGGAAATATAGAGCTATCATTATATCTAGTAATGTCCCTCCCCATGGACTGGTGTGTGCCTCCCTCTTATATCTATATGCAGCCCCCCAGACTGTTGTACATTGGGGTGTCCCCCTTAGATTTGTATGCCCCCCCCCCACCCTGCTGCCAAATATCCCATCTGCCACACTCGCCCTTCCTGCTGCCAGTTACCCCGTGCTACACTGACCCCACCAGCAACATTGCTCCTCACCTCTACTGTGCCTCACATGCCACTATTCTCCCCTACTGTACTCTTGACTGGTCTCCCTACACCAATTTTGTAGATGTGCTGAAGACACCAGAAGAAAGAAAACAGAAGAGAGAGAAAGAAAACAAAAGTAAAAGATTACATTAATCTTTGACCTAGGTAACTGTGTGTGTGTAGTGCTTTATATATTAGTATTATTATGATAAAGATGCAAAATATTTAAAATATAGATAATATATAACTATAAAATGTTGTGTTTTATTTAAACAAATAACTTTTTTTTTTCTTTTGGTACTTGTTTATTATATGGACACCACGGTAGCTCTGCCAGCTCTAATCTGCTATGTTCACTTGAGCTGTTGTTGGCAAAATCTTCCGCTACCTGGCTATTGTGATGACTACTCTGACTTGAGGTTGTCTGCAGGAGATTTGAAAAAAGCAGCTCCAATGGAAGAAATGTAAAATATAAACTTTATGTTGTGGTCTGATCACATCCCTTCTAATGGCCGGCATTGCCTCTTCTTGGGCCCCTAACATTGCATTCCCCACAGTCCGATATTGCATATACTTTATGGACCGTTAAAATGGCAAATCGGGTGCACTTATATATGGTAAATCACTTTTTTGGATCACTACTATCAATGAAACAAACAAGAAAAGTGACAGTCTATCTGTGAATTGGGATAAGACGGTGGCGCTGTGTCTGAGAGAGAGGAATGGGAGTCTGGAGTGGGGCCATGACTTCAATTTCCGTTGGATGCTCAATCATTTTACATACTTAGAAATTCAGTTACATAAAAAAAATTCTAATTTGTACCCTCTTAATATTTCCACTTGAATAACGGGAATGGAAAAGGATTTAGAGGGGTGGAGAAATGTGATGCTCTCTTTTACAGGAAGGGCACATCTCATTAAGATGCTTGTGTTTCCGAAATTGCTCTACTACCTGCAGACACTCCCTATTCTGCTTTCTCAAAAAGATATCACACAAATTAATGGTTTATTCAGGAAGTTTATTTGGGCAGGCAAGAAATCACGCATTGATTAAATTGCAACAAAATAAGTCAAATGGAGGGATTCATTTCCTGAATATTAAAACTTATAATCATGCTTCACTACTTCGATATGTCAGGGATTGGCTGCAGAGTAGTGATATATATACCCCCACGTTTCTGGAGAGTGAATTCCTAGATGGCTTGGACTTAGTTAGATTCATACATTTGCATGACCAGGAGATCACCCAGGAAATGCGTGACAATTCTTTCTTATGGACTACAAGGAAGATTTGGCACATTATTCGCCACAATGCTGGTCTGAATAGGTAAAAATCGGTTCACCTACCATTCCTGAGGAATCCTGACTTTCAGGATGGTGCGGCGACGTATCCCTTCTCCATTTGGAAGGTGAGGGGAATCGGAACAATTGATCGTCTGATACACAAGACAGACAGACGTCCTTTAACATTTACTAAGGCGGTATCCAAATTTTCTAATGTTAAAGCTTTTTCCTTGGCATTCTTTCAGGCTAAGCAATATATAAGTTTTGTGCTTAGGACACTTTCCGAATCAGACTGGAATAATCCGGTGGATAAGCTTTTGAATTCCCCTAATGCCAAGAATAAAGCTATTTCTCTACATTATAGCCATTTACGCACTCCTATAGATCTTTCCTCATCTGCTGGGGGTTTGGGTAGCTGGTTGTCTTTTTTCCCTTCTCTTTCACTTAAAGAATTATTGCGGGCTTTGGAATTATCTTGTAAACTTCTCCCATCCAGCATCTATATAGAAATGTTTTTAAATATTTTCCACGGTTCTTATCTCTCTCCTCAAAGAAGGCAACATATGGGACTTATTACCCATTCCCGATGTGATAAATGTGGGGTAGATGGTGCAGATTTGTTTCATTGTTTATGGCAATGCCCTCTGGTAAGGAGTTTCTGGCTAGAAGTCCGAACTATTGTATTGAGGGATTTGGTTAATTATATCCCCTTCACTCCCGAATGGGCTGTATTTGGTATTTTTCCTAAAAATCAAAAAATCACTATGGGCAGAAGAAAATTGTTATTAGCCATCAGTGTGGCAGCACGAAAAACTATACTGCACACCTGGACACACCAGGGCTCTCCTCCAATAAAACTGTTTAAAGGAAAGCTTTTCTTTCTTTTCAGAATGGAATGGGTGGAAGTGTCACTGGATAAAGAGGTAAAAGCAGAACACTTTTTTTCAACATGGGAAAGCTATATTGATACACTACCATTAATTACGAGGAAGCAGATTCATGAATGTCTTAAATTCACTTTCTGGTTTAATTTAAGGAAACTAGCAAGGGATCTGCCTATTATCTTTTAACAGTTCTTTTATTCAGGGATTCATAGATACCAAGGCCTGTTGTTTGCTTCCAGCCGCGGGAGATACGTTAATGGGTAAGCCGAGAAATCCTATATATTTTATGAACACATTGATACCCATGTCATGCTGTTTATTAGTCTCAATGAATATTTGATTCAATTGTATCATTAAAAATCAGACTTTTGCGAAGGTTTTTTTTATTTATTTTTTCTTAGATAACTTCCTATATCTAAACTGATACATTTATTTCCTTTACAACATTGTAAAACTTGTGATTGATGTTATGATCTTTGTATGTACAAAATGCTTCTAATAAAAAAAATATTGTAAAAAAACAAAAAAACAAAAGTGACATATAGTAAAAACTGTCCCAATATCTCCTCACTCATTATTAATGCTAGGCATAAATGAGTCTGAACTAAGTAGTAGTTTGTGAGAAAATTGGAAACATTCAAATTACAGTAGTGGTCCTAAAGAGGTAGTTGGTCTTTGCTCTTTCAACCATGTTCACTTCCTGTGAGATCCACAAACCTGAAGAAGCTTGATAGAGGTTTTTTTTACTGAGAAAGTTCCAAAATCTGTAATGCAAGCATGCTGTGTCCATAATCCTTTATCTGCAACCAAACTACCCCTGACAGTCTTATGCCCATTCTTAGCAGTCATGGATTGCCCCCTCAGGTTCGATAGTGCTGATTGACAGATTTGCACTCTGCTGTAGTGGTTTGGGCAGGGGAATGGACTGAGCAAATGCCAGCATTGGAGAAGGGGCGTAGCTACTGTAACAGACTGCTCTAAATTGTGTAATCTTATATTATTACTTTTGTTGGATTTATTCTGTGTTTGTTGCAATACTTATTAGTCCAATAAAAAAATGGAAAAAAAAAATTCCTGTGTGGGTATGGGTGGTAGTCACTATTCCAATAGTGATATCACCAACACTGTATTGCGCAACATGAAAATTCTGAAGGCCAACAGGGCAGAAATCCTGACTTACCATTACACAGGCACACCACATTTCCGACCAGGCTACAATAAATTGCGACTACACAAAATGGAGGCGGTTGAAATTGACGTTTCCAGTTTTAAAGCGGCAATGCACGGACCCAGCGCAGTATAATCTAATCTAAGGAGTTGGTTTAAGGTTAGGGTTATGGTTAGGATTAGGGTTGACATTGGGATCAAGCGCCGGATCTGTGCATTGCCTCTTTAAAACCGCAAATGTCAGAGTTGCGTTTTGACGTCAACTTCAACTGTTGCCTTTTTGTGTAGTCAGTGTCGGGGATATCACTGACTGCACTAACATCAAAACTATTCATTAGAAAAATCATTTTGGATACTCTTTTCAAGAGCTCCTGTTTAAGGTCACTTCTTCTTATACCTAAAGTATTTTTTTCGAATATAAAGGCCTGTAAACTTAGGTTTGCCTTCATGTTGATATAGAAAATGTCGTGCAACAGCTGTCAATGGTTCATCATCTTCATTTATATAGCGCCAATGATTTCATAGCACTGTACAGAGAACTCATTCACATCAGTCCCTGCCCCATTGGAGCTTACAGTCTAAATTCTCTAACATATACACACAGACAGACAAAGAGACTAGGGTCAATTTTGAAAGCAGCAAATTAAACTACTAGTATGTTTTTGGAGTGTGGGAGGAAACCAGAGCACCCGAAGGAAGCCCACACAAACACGGGAAGAACATATAAACTCCACACAGATAAAGCCATGGTGGGAAATTGAACTCATGACCCCAGTGCTGTGAGGCAGAAGTGCCTACCACTTAGCCACCGTGTTTCCCGTGGTTTCAATTTGTCTTTGTCCCTGTAGGCATTTTTAATGTTTACCACATGTTTTAAAAGCCTTCTCTTAAACGATCTTGTGGTCATGCTTTTATATTTATATCTATTTAAGATTACAGGGACATATCAACCAATAAATAACCCCTGTCGAGTTGCAGTTGACAAAATTTTAAATTTTTCACACCTTGGAATATCTATCCGTGTATTAATCTATTTGGATTGTATATTGAAAAGCCTTATGTCTCCCACATTTGTGGAAGTCGTTCCTCATGTAATTTGATGAGAGATAAAATGACCAGCCTGTCTTGCAAGTTACGGGCACTACGCTGAGTCATGGATACCCTCTAATCTAGTCGTTTTTGTAAATCACAGTACATTAAGAGGATATGCCAAAACTTCTGAAAAATGTGTATAATTTCTCTCCACTCAGAACAAAAAGTATACCAATTATCCTCACTTTGTTGTCCATATTCAATGTCTTAGGAGGTGGAAAAATCAACAAATCTCTTGTCCATTTATTCACTGAAGAGGCCATCCTCTGGATGAATTTTTGCTATAGCCATGTCTTTGTAATCTATTCTATAGTTCAACAGATCTTTCTTGAGAGTGTTACGAGCCGCGGCGGTGCCCAGCCGCCGCGACTCTCTCACGGGTGTTGCTGTGACGACCGGGACGTCACTTCCGGGGCTCGCCCCGGCCGTTGCCTAGGCAACGGTCGTGACACTGAAGGAGAGAGAGCGCCGCGTCCCAGCAAAGGAGAACTGATGGGCGCGTGCGCAAGTAGTAAACTAGCCTGCGGGCTAAATTCTGTTTAATTTATTTATTAGGCATAGGCTGGGGGCAGTTTCAGAGCTAGGCTCTGATTGGTCACACTGTGTATTTAAGGCAGGGAGGGCTTAGCCGGTTATAGCTTCCAGTTCCTGTGTTGCTGCCTGCGGCTGTACTCCTGTACTTTTGGTGTTAAAGCCTTTGGATTGTTGCCTGCCGTGTATGACCCCTGCCTGTTTCCTGGACTTGTCTTTAGCCTGTGCCCTTGACCCCTTTGGCCTGTACCTCCGTTTTATGCTGATTGTCCGTGACCTCGAACCTTGGCGTATTTCCTGACGATTCGTCCTAGCAAGTGACCCCTGACCTCGGCCTGTTCTTTGGAATTGCTGTCTGCCATTACTCTCTGCTCCTGGGTTCCCTGCAGCTGGTACACGCCACACGACCCTCTGTAGTCTGCAGCCAAGTCTGTCCCCACCACTAGGGGCTCCAGTGAACACCTGACTATCAGAGTAGACTCCGGGTGGTGTTGTACCGGTTGGAGGGGTTCCTGACAGAGAGATATTATCATCCGAACAATTACATTTCGTTCTCAGGAGCTCCCCCTTTGGGGCCCCCTTGAGTACAGGCGAAAAATGTGCACTCGTATAGTGTAAAAGACTATTAGTGGCTGTTTGTTTTATATATCGCAGTCTACATACTAATTGCACCTCTTGCAAAGTATTTAAAGGGTTAACATTCTGTCTCATTTCACTCATAGTCTCTCTCTGTCATAATGTACTATGGCCTCGTGGCAGCAGGCCATGAACCCGGGACATCCTCTCTGTTCCAGGTCCCCAGCTGTCACTCTCCTACCAAATATTTCTCTTGTGCTCAACTCACCTAAGCTTTCTGTTGCTAAGCAACAGTTCTTTGTGCCTCTCCTCTGTGTTTTATTGCCAGGGTCACAATTCAGTCATCAGAGGTCATTACACATGTGTGATCATTTCAAATGCAAAATGAGCATGATGACACCCTATTGTGCAGCTCTAAATCTTTGGCTCCCACACCTATTGTGCAGCTCTAAATCTTTGTCTCCCACACCTATTGTGCAGCTCTAAATCTTTGTCTCCCACACCTATTGTGCAGCTCTAAATCTTTGGCTCCACCATCACACATTAGCCACAAAATGTGAACAATCAAAGTGTAAAGCTTCAGCTGTACACATTTATGTGCAAACTCATGGGACACCCACTAATAGACATGTATGAACATCATCATACATGGAAGAAATGGATTGCTGTGGTACTGATTTCTTGAATTCCACCTGTTAACATACAAAATAAACCTGTACAGTATAATGTATATACTCACGAATACGAATTACAATTAATAACTAAACATGTTTATTTGGCATGCAAATAGCAACATTAACAGAATTGTGTTCTTATTTAAGGCACAGTCAATATCACCTTGCCCAAATATACAGTAAGGTGAGTTGTGAATGTTCATATAAATTTCCAATGCATTGTTCTATAGGTGGATGAGTAGTGTTCACATAGGGCAATATATTGTTAACCAGTGCTTATTTTATTCATTTTAATATATATAATGAAACCACTGAATAAGAAATAGCTCTATGATGTAAATATGTTATTAGTTATTGGTCCATCATCATCATCATCATCATCTTTGCTGTTGTGTAATTATTATCCTTTATTTATAGGATGCCACAAAGTGTCCACATCGCACACTGTACAGAGAGCTTACGACAAAACAGTATATGGAATTCTGGGACAATAAAATAAACACATAGCAATAAAAATCACGACACACCTATGAATAGCCGTCCTGGGTTACTGATTATACTAGGGGTATAATCAACGCATGCTGAAACCTGTGCCCATGAGCCACTGATTGAGGTGCAAGTACAAGGAAGGAGGAAAGACCACGGGCAAAGAGCCCAGGTAGGAGCTGCAAAACAGAGCTAGCGTGCTGAAGGAATAGGTAATGAAAAAAGAAGGACAAGAGGGAAGAGAACCCTGCTTGGGAGAGCTTAAATTCACTGCTACTCTGCTATGTAGAGCGGCAGTGAACATAACATACCTACAAACCCTCTGACCCTATTGGGACGGTGCAGGGACAGTGCTTTTAATTATCCTGCCTGAATCAGAACAGTCTAAAGGTTACTTTAGAATTTGACAAGTGCCTTACTACTTTCAATTGATGGGCTGTATTCTCAGAGTGGTTCAGCATAATTGTCTCTCTCCACTGTGTGCAGGGACAAGTATACTCTGCATTTGCACATTTTATCTGGAGATGTTTCCAATTGAACTTTGATGCCATATCCAAAAAAGTGAGAGCCTTCTGAGAAGAGAGATACCCTCTGTTAAGTTAATACTCCACCAAGCTTTACAGTTGGGAAAAAAACAATAATAAATCAAGACTTTACATTAAGAAACAGACAAAAAGGTAATAGTGACTTGTTCACCAGATTACAATTTATACTATAGCGACCAAGACTCGAACTCTGCAGTGCACAGAAAAATGCTTCCCTTGCTGCAAATATCTTTTGTTGCTGAAGATTTGCGTATTTGTGGAATCCTGCATAGCAACACAGCCAAAATAAAAATGTATCTATTCAGTCCTTTTTATTAAAATAATTGGAAACAATGTGATGGGCTTGGAGAGCCCCATCAGCATGTGTAGATGAAATATGCATTACAAAATTCAACCCCCCCACCCAAAAAACACACAATTGCAATATGCCTATTAATCATTGACTGTAATTCTGAAACTTTTTATAGCTGTGATATCCCTAAATGCGGTATAAAGTCCACACTATTACACAAATCATAGTTAATTATTCTTCATATTTTAGCTAGAAAAGTTAGTTGTGTGTAAACTGACGTAAAAATTTCATGAATCATTTTTGTACATACATATTTTATTTTTTTTTAAAATATATTTTAATAAAGATTTTTGTCAAAGATAAACGGTACAGTATTTGTTATGCTCAAACAATTCATAACAATATTAACAACAAGAGTTTGCAAAACAGGTGAGGCATAGAACTCGGGGCCACCACAAACGTAATGGTCCGTAGGATTAGTAGAATGCAGATAAACGAGAGCCAACAAAGATATGGTTATGAGATATCCGGGGTACCATGAGGGGAAACTGGAGAGGGGGAAAGGGAGAGGAAATAGTGGAAGTGGAACATGGAGGGGAGACAGTTTGGGGGGGGGGGGAGGAGGGAATGTTAGTAAGGGGAAGAGCAAAGAAGAAGGAGGAAGGGGAAGCAGAGCCTAGCTAGACTCAGCGCTGACAATTACTAAGGTAACGTTGTTTTCATTCTTAAAGAAGGGGAAGGTGTAGCAGAGAAGTAATCTTGCCACCTGTGCCATGTGGAGAGAAATTTGTAAGGGCGATCATTAACTACACTAGTCATGTGCTCTAGGTTGTGTATTTGCCAAACACTTTGAATTAGTTCTGAAACAGAAGGGCTCTCTGACTGTTTCCATTTCTTGGCTATTAAGCATCTGGCTGCGGACAGGATATGGGCCGGGAGTAACCACATAATTTTGTGGGTGTCAGGGGGTAGTCGAGGGAGGAGAAAGTATGAAAGATGGAATGGAGATCTTAGATTAGACACTTTATAAATAAGGTCAGCTACCTCCTTCCAGAAGGGGATGATTTTCGGGCAGCTCCACCAGATGTGGGACAGGGAGCCACGCTGGCCACAGTTGCGCCAGCAGAGGTCCGAAGATGCCGGATAGATTGTTTTCAGTCTGGATGGGACTAAATACCACCGGAACAAAAGTTTGTAGGAGTTTTCTTTTATATTTGTACAGGATTTGGCGACAGCCTCGCGTATCTCAGTCCCTTCCTCAGGATCTAGAGACTCGGCCATCTCCTCCTCCCAGCGGAGCTCATGAGTCTCCTTGTCAGGCAGATTATGATTCAATAGTAGAGAATAGAAAGTAGATATCAAGCCTTTAGAAGACGTTTTGTTTTTACAGAAGGTTTCTAGGGGGGAACGATTGTGAGGAGCACGAGGGTCTATTAAGGAGGTGAAAATGTGACAAATTTGAAGATATTGGTAAAACACGGAGGACGAGAGATGGAAACGCTTGCGAATGTCAGCAAAGGTCGGAAAAAAACCCATTGGGACAATATTGGAAAGAAACAAAATAATCTGTTTTGTCCTTTGGGAGAAGGATTTCGGGTTGACCCCTGAGGGGAAAGAGGGGTTATGCCATAGAGGGAACATCCGCTTGGGATTAGACAAGAGTTTAAAAGTGCAGGTGCTATATCTCCATATTTCAATAGAGAAA
Organism: Mixophyes fleayi; assembly: GCF_038048845.1. Lineage (NCBI taxonomy): Eukaryota > Metazoa > Chordata > Amphibia > Anura > Limnodynastidae > Mixophyes > Mixophyes fleayi. The sequence continues at coordinate 84,046,040 of NC_134404.1, forward strand.
AGAACTGTAGGGGGGAGGGAGAGCAAGGGAGGAAGGTCCTTAGGGTCTAGCCAGAACAAAATACTGGGAGATAGCATCTGGAGGAGGTCAGCCTCTGTGTCGACCCAAAGCCTAGTTTGGGGGGGAGAATGAGAAAGAACGGCTTGGGTGAAGTGTGACACCAGGTAGTATTTATGGAGGCACGGTAGCCCCAAACCACCATTCCGGGCGTGACGAAAGAGAACTTTGAGACGAACTCTAGGACGACGGCCGGACCATATAAATTGTGAGATGCTTGCCTGGAGATCTTTCAGAAAGAGTGATGGGACACGTACAGGGAGAGTCTGGAAAAGGTAAAGAATCCTTGGTAGAATATTCATCTTAACTGAAGTCACTCTACCAATCCAAGAAATTTACCTTGGGGACCAGGACTTGAGGTCGCGCTTCAGGGCGGATACTAGTGGGGGAAAGTTGGCCGAAAATAGACGATCATATGTTTTGGTGAGATTGACACCTAAGTATTTAATGTGATGGGGTTGCCAGTGAAATTTGAAGGTGTCTTGCAAGTGAGTTTGGGTGTTCGGATGGAGATTAAGGGCTAGAGCTTCAGTCTTATCGGGGTTGATTTTAAAGTTTGACAGAAGACCGTACTCGTTAATTTAAGCAAAAACGGACGGGTCAGAGACATGAGGGTTTGTAAGGGTTAGAAGGACGTCGTCTGCGTACAGGGCTAGTTTTGCCGATCTTAAACCTGTGGAAATACCAGATATATTAGGGTTGAGGCGAATCCTGGAGGCCAGAGGTTCCATCATTAGGGCAAAGAGGAGGGGAGAGAGGGGGCAACCCTGTTTGGTACTATTCCGAATTGAGAAAGCCGCAGAAGCACATTCGTTAGCCAGGACCGTTGCTGAGGGGTTGAAGTAGAGAGAGGCAATTCCATTGAGGAAGGGACCTTGAATGTTTGATGCTATGAGAACCTCGCGCATGAAAGGCCATGAAACCCGGTCAAAGGCTTTTTCAGCGTCGAGCACCAGAGCCGGGGTTTTAAGCTTATTCGAAGCATGGATTAAGTTGATGACTTTCCTTGTGTTACCGGCTGCCTGGCGGTTGGGAATGAAACCCACCTGGTCAGGGTGGACCAAGGAGGGGATCACACCGGCCAAGCGGTTTGCTCAAAATCTTCGCGAAGAGTTTCAAATCAGTATTTAGTAATGATATTGGGCGATAACTTGCACACAGACTAGGATCCTTACCCTCCTTCGGGATCACCACTATATTGGCTCTGGTGGTGACGCTGTCAAACTTTTGGCCCTTGAGGATCGAGTTAAAAAGATCTAGGAGCATGGGTGAAAGGACAGGGAGCAACTTTTTGTAATATATGGCCGTGAGACCATCCGGGCCCGGGGCGGAGGTATTTCTCAAAGATTTGACTGTATGTTTTAATTCGTCAGTAGATATATCCTGACTAAGTGAGGTAGATTGCGATATGCTTAGCGCTGGTAGACCACAAGTATTTAAGAATGTTTTAATACGAGATCTGAGGTCTCTAGGGGGGGGGGGGGAGCGTCAGATTGAAGGTCGTACAGTTTGGAGTAAAATTCCTGGAACCGGTTAGCTATTTTCTGTGGATCAAATTGCTTACAGGAGGAGGCATCTAGAATATGAATAATTCTGTTGCGGGTCCGTTTTGTGCGTAAACTACGAGCCAAGAGGGCGTCAGCTTTATTTCCTTTCTCGTAGAATCTTTGGCGGAGCCATTTCAGGGTGTTGGCTGCTTTAGTAGACAAAAGTTGCTGTAACTGAGCTTTTACAGCCAGGATTCTGAGATAAGTTTTGCGTTTTGGGTAGCGTTGATGCTTCTTGGTGAGGGAGAGAAGCTCAGATTCGAAATCTTGAATCCGAGCTAAATTAACTTTTTTCTGGGCTGATGACATGCTAATTAAGAGGCCTCGGATAGTGGCTTTATGAGCCTCCCATTAAACAGAGTGCGAGATATCCGGGGAGGAGTTGAAGTTCTTGAACTCCTCGATTGCCTGTGACACTTTCTGTAAGTTTTCCGGTTTGGTGACAAGGGTGTCATGCATGCGCCAGGATCGATGAGGGCTGACTGCGGGAAGGATATCGACATTAAGGGAGACCGCCGCGTGATCTGACCAGGTAGCTGGGATTATATCCGAAGAGCGCAGGGAGGAGGTGGAAGATTTATCTGTGAAAATCATGTCAATGCGTGTATGGACGTTGTGAGGGACGGAGAAATGTGTGTATGCGCGAGCAGAAGAGTTCAAGACCCGCCAAGAGTCATAGAGATCATACAGCTTTATTAGGGAGCAGAGATGATGAGAGTCTCTAGAGGTCCGCAAGGAGGAGGGTGACGGAGGAGAGCAGTCTAGCTTGGAATCCAACGTGACATTGAAGTCTCCACCCAGAATGACGTGTCCCTTAGCTGACTGAAAAAGTTTAGCGAAGAAATCTGAAAAGAAGGATCCCTGTCCCACATTAGGAGCATAGAGAGTCTCTATGGTTATGGGCGTTTGGGAAATAGATCCAATCAGTATTGTATATCTGCCTTGGTCATCTGTTATTGTAGAATGTACAGTTAATGGAACTGACTGATGGACTAGGATAGCAGTACCGCTAGTTTTACGAGGGGAGGTAGAATAAAATGCGTGCGGAAAGGTTCTATTTGTAAGGCTTGGGTGCGAGTATGTGAAATGCGTTTCTTGCAAGAGGACTATGTGAGCCTTCAGGCGTTTTAATTCTTGGAGCGCCATGGTGCGTTTCTGTGGGGCATTGAGACCGTTAACATTTAAATATATTATCTTGATAGTCATGGTGGGTGTAGAGAAGGAAAGCTTAATGAGGCAAGTCTGCGAGCTAGGCAAAGAGGGGGGATCAGAAGAGATGTTAGTATGAAGGGGGAGGAAGGGGAAGAGAAGGGACCGGAGATGGGGGTCCCAAACTCCGGTTTAAACCTATGTGGAAGACACATCCTGTGTGTCAATGGGGTTCGTGGGGGTCGTGACTGGCAGTCCAAGTGACAGTCAAGGACTAGAACAAGTTAACAAAATTGTCAAGTTAGAAGAGGGGAAAGTATGGTGAACCTTGGGGAAGGGATCGTGATCTGAGGGGGCATTTTGGGGGTGATGCCATGTCCGGGAAGAAGCCGAAGAGATATATCCCGAAACTCCATACGGACAATGGCATATCATTTGAAATGGCATAAAATCATGTCTAATATAATAAAGTGAAGTATGGGGGGGACATCCAGAGAAGCGGGCAACATCGCAAAAGTGGATTAACGACTATATACAACTGGGGAGGGTCTCTCGTCAGGTCAGGAAGAGATTAAATGTGTGCGTTTTAGAGGTTCAGGGTGTGTATAGAGGAAAATCTGAGAATCAAGTGGACACAACGACAGTAACATGCTTTAAATCAACAGCGTCTAAGAGGACTAACAACACCTCTAGAATAGCGGACATATCTAAAGGCAGTTATTGGGTAACAATAACCTATCTAGGATACCCTTGTCAAAATAGTGTAACTTAGGGAGGACTCACTGTGTAAACAAGAACTCCAAATAACATCACAATGACGGACTATTAAACAGACTTTTAACAAGCAAGAAAACATTATGCGAAACATCAAACAAGAGTTATTGGAAACAATGGTAACAGGGTGTGTTAACTAATAGAGTCATAATCTTGTCAAAGTAGTGTAAGTTGGGATGGACCCAACTGAAATGCATAGGTCAGTCACAGAGTACACTACCCTGTAGAATTATTGAGTAGAAAGATAATCACTGGCTGGGAGTGACAAGGAACATGAAACATATATTTTACACAGATGAGTACTATTAAGTCGAGTCCTCTGAGGCGAATCCGGGATCTAGATCAGCGTTGATCCGGGGGTCCGAAGAACCTGTACTGGAAAGCAGAGAGAGAAGGAGAGGAAAAAGAAAAAAGGGACAAACAACAGAAGGAATACACACAAACAATACTTGCTGCAGATGGGTAGAAGCCCGGCGAGGAGACCCAGAAGCGAATTAGGCTTTAGACCAAGTAGGTGAAGGGGCTCTTCGCGGGACGGAAGAGCTGTCTGCGGGCAGGGTTGGAGGGGTCATCGGGATGCCCAGCTTCTCCAGCATAGTGAGACCTTCTTCATGAGTCTTAATCCTATGGGAGGAGCCATTATGAGTTACTTGGAGAGCAAAGGGAAAGCCCCATCGATATCGAATGCGATGATTTCTGAGGGCTTTTGTGATGGTGATCAGGTTGCGGTGTTTTCTTAAAGTTGAGGGAGATAAGTCCTGAAAAATCTGGATGTTATGACCATAATAGGAAACAGCTGGAGTATTGCGTGTTGCGGCTATAAATTGTTCTTTGATAGTGTAGTAATGGAATCTCATCACCACGTCCCTGGGTGGTTGGTCCGAAGGGGGTTTGGCACGTAGAGCTCTGTGAGCGCGGTCCAGTAGAAAGTCGGAGGAAGGGGTGTCAGGGAGGCATTGGCAGAGAAGACCCTCTAAATATTTAGGCAGAGCATCGGCGTCAATGAGCTCAGGGATATTTTTAAGGCGGACGTTGTTGCGCCTTGTACGATTCTCCACATCCTCGTTACGATCTTGCATATCTGAGATAGATTGGCGCATTTCTGCGAGTTGTTGGTCAACTGATTGTTGGTGGGAACAGACATCATCCACTTTGCGTTCTAAAGAATCTGTGCGATTGCCAAGAGCTAGGACTTCGGCTTTAATGTCCTGGATGACCGCCCTCATCTCAGATTGTATGGTGGATTGAATTGTTTTCAACAGCTCTGGTGTGGAGCAAATTACATTTGAGGATTGGGACTCCTCATGGTCCGAAGCCGACGAAGAAGAAGTTTCTAGCATGGAGGACCTTGCTTGTGTTCTGTCTTTGCGAGAAAACATGGCCGGCTGGGCAGCTTTTTTCGGTTTGTGAGACATGACTCAGGAAGTAGATGAAATACCGATGCGGCTCAACTCAACTGCAGGGAAATATGCCTGAATCAAGATATTGGCGTGAGATCCCCAAGGTTCAAGGGTGGAGTCTGGTTACTCCATTATAATTGGGTTTTTAGTAGACAGGAGAAAAGAAAAAAAAACAAACAAAAAAACCCCCCAAAACACTGGGATTTTGTGTTGACTTGTATAAGGAGTGCAGCAGTAGAAATTATCAGTGAGCAGTTAAGCGTTGTATATCGTCACCAGATGGCGTCAGAGATCAACCAATAATGCTGAAAAGAGTCGAGTTATGGACTATACACTTTAACCACTAGGAGGTAGTAGGGCACCAGCTAGGTCTTGTCAAGGATGCAGTATGAAAATCAGCCACTAGATGGCAGCAATGTGCCAGTAGATGCCGAGGCTCTTTGCTGCGAGTGGATACAGATGCAAAAACTGTTTTAACAAAGACAGCACTTGTTTTAAATGGCACTGGAATGTAAGCCCTGAAGCCAAATGTGAGAGGGTGCAGGAATATAGGAGCTCAGCGACTTACTTGCACTCTTCTTGAAGTGTGGCCTCACGGTTAGATTTCTCTTCGTTCTGGTGGCTGAGAGGGCGCTGCACTGTTATAAATCCTATGTGGGTCAGAGTCTCTAGGAGGTGCAGCGGTAGAATGCAGCCTGCAGGTTCAGCCTGGATTATCAGTAAGGCTGCTTGTTCAGGAGGACCGCGGTGAGGCGCAGCGGACACTCACCCTCACCATAGGATTCCGTGTCCTGGCAGGTAAGGTGTTAGGCGCCTGTGAGTAGAATCTGCACCTTCTTTGGGGCACCGCTCGCCGAGAAGGTCGGAAGCGGAAGGTGCCGTGAGTGATATAGTGCAGCGGGAGACAGCACTGCGGAGATCTCTCTCTCTTCACGACCTGGCCTCCTCTCCTCTTGCTTTTAATCAGCCGTTTAGGGGTAGCGCTGTTTGGGAGCTCCCAATGACGGTGATCACACTGTGCCGAGGTCACTTCGCGCCCAAGGAGCGGAGCGGTGGATTGGGTGGGAGGAAGAGGCCCCAGGGGCAGTGGGCTCGAAATAAAGATGGTTCGGGAGGGCAGTGATTTGTCCTCTACCCGCTGATGGAGTTTGCGGTGAGAAACGAGCAGCCGCAGCGCCTTGTAGAGGGACAGATATTTCCTGGAGGACGGAGCCTCTAACAAACTCGTCCAGCCATCTTGGCTACCAGGCCACGCCCCCCCACATATTTTATATATAAAGAGCTATTTCTGAAAATACTGCAGGCCAGAACAAAATGCTTTGACCTGTGGATTACACTGCAAGCCTATGAGAACAGTAGACACTAGCATAATTGGCCCTAATCTGCAACATGCCATGTCATGATATTACTATTATTAACTTTTATTTATAAGGTGTTACAAGGTGCGGCTTCTGCAGTATCGTATATAAGGGGGTTAAAACATACAACAAAATTACATATGATACATACAGATAAGAACAATGGGTACAGATTAGCAGAATAATACATGAATGTATGCAATTAATAGAACAAATAGCATTGCATATAAAAACAGTTAAGCAGAAGACAAAACAGGGACAGAGAGGAGGACGGAGAGTGGGCAGACATGAGACATATTGTCTGCTCCTTGGAACTTACATTCTAAAGGGAGGTAATAATGGGAGATAAAACGAACAATAGGCATAGTGGGGTCCACTATGGTGCAGAGGTCTTCAGGGTATTGAGGCCATAATGTAGAGGTGTCTAAATGGGCTCATGATGTAGAGGGGTCTAGGTGGGGCCATAATGGTACTCAGTAGTACAGAGTCCTGGAGGGTCCAGATGGCGCAGGGCCCTATTTGGGCAATATGCATGCAGTTATATTTATCCCATGTCCACGGGTGGATTGGGAACTTAAAGTAGTCCAGGAAAAAAATTCTTCAATTGGCCTCATGTGGGTGGGACCAAATCAACTGTAGGTGGGGCCAACACAAAAGTAGGCAGGATTTAGAACTACTGAAATTTGGATGCAGTAACATTTAGGAAAACCTAGATGTGTAACTCAGTGAGTCATTTCTAAAGCAATGCAGGGTGAAAGCTGCCAGTCCCGTGTTATAAAAATACCTGAATCAATTTGCATGACCTGTGACTGGTTTATGTCTCTGTGCTCAAACTTGTTTAGTTGCCTACTAACACACCCTTCCAATATTTCCTTCATAGAAACATATTTGACTTTGTTTAATAAGTAACTATTACAAAACTTGTTGGCACAATCGTATCTGATCAGTCTGCCAGAGCAGCATATGAGCACCTCACCACACTGTTGCATCCTCAACTGACGTCATGAGATATTAATTACAAGTCAAATCTCTCTTTTAATATCTAAAAATCTGTACTGTGTGTTTCAAAAAATGCATTAAAAATCATCCTTATAATAAATGGCTATCTAGTGCGATCACCACAAAGGTGAAATGCTTAAAGCATCTGCAAGAAAATACTTCTTTTGTAACGATTGTGTATGATTTCTAAATGTGCCCAGTGGGTAGAGGTGGTTTGAACTAATAGCAGTATAGGGAGGGTTGGCAGACAATGGCATAAGTGAAGGGGATAGCTATTCCAAGGGTTTGCTATTGATATAAGTGTAAAGGAGAATTAATTAATAATATTGTCATTGCAATGGGGGCTGGCCATATGTTCAATAAAGTGATCTGAAAGCGGGGCAAGTGCAAGGGAGAAGGCAGGCAATGGAATCAATGAAAGAACCACTAAATATCAGCAGAGCTGGAATAAAGCTCTGGGGGCCCCGGGGCACTTAAGACATGGTGGTGGGGTGGGGGGGGGGGTTATCATTGTAGATACATTTTAGACAAATACACAGGCAAAACTGTATGCACTACTGTTAGGAGCACACAGGTCGCCTTAGCAAACAATACTGTGTAAAGCAAGACATACTCCCCAACTGTCCTTGCAGTCCGACCAATTCCTGACTAAGCGAGATAGTCTCCCAAATTCGGGACTGCCGCACCAGACTCAGGACTGTTGGCAGACTGTCCTGCTCCCTCCTACCTGTTCTTATCACTTTCAGCTTCTGTGGCTGTGGCTGTTGGTGTCTTTAGATTAGTAGCTGCATATCACGTATCTACTAGGATGAGTGGGATCCTTCTAGATCTCATTTGGATTTGGCAGTACTTTTCCAAGAGGCGCAGAGTCTAACAGAGCGGAAGATTTTCGCCAGTGATTCCTGCAAGGGAATTTGGGCTTCGCGGCTTCCACCCTGCAGGTTGCGGCCCTCTAAGGAAGTTCCCAGTGAGAGGTGTGAGAGAACTAAGCACCAGGTAATGAAGGTAGGCACCAGTTTGCCACAAAGGAGTGGATATGGTAAGCGATGATCTGCGGCAAAACACAGAAGAAATGGAGAGCGATGTTCTGCGGCAGTTACCACTAAGGAGTGGATATAGTGAGCGATGATCTGTGGCAGTACACTTAGAGAGATAGGGAGCGATGATCTGCGGTAGTACATTGGAGAAATAGAGAGCAATAATCTGCGGAAGTTACCACTAAGGAGTGGATATGGTGAATGATGATTTGCGGCAGTACACTGGAGAGATGGAGATCCAGAGAGAGACACAGGAGCTGCTTCCAGGCCAGGTGAGGGGAGGGACCTTATAAAGGACAGCCATTGAACGAGCAGGAAAGGTAAGAAAGGTGAGACGATCACTGCGCGTGCACTGAACCGCCGATGACATGACAGCCGGAGGAGAGCGGGGAATCAGGAGACGGGTAGGCGTGCCGGCTCCCGGGCGGCAGCCGCTGGAGACCGGCATGTGACAGTACCTCCCTGTTTAAAGGTGGTCACCGAACACCTAGGACCAGGTTTCCTGGGGAATTTAGAATGGAACTTCCTAAATAGAAAAGGTGCCTTGACATCAGAGGCACACACCCAGGAAGGTTCTTCAGGGCTCGAAGCCCTTCCAATCCATGAGAAAATTAATCCCGCCTTTAGAGTTCATGGAGTCCAGAATCGAGCTGATCTTGAATTTATCCAACTGTGAAGCTCAGGATGGGGGGAAGGAGAAACGGAAGACGAAAAGGGGTTAATGATGAGGGGTCTTAACAAAGAGATATGAAAGGCATTAGAAATGTGAAGAGCAGAGGGTAGCTGAAGTTTGAAGCAAACGGGGGTAATCACCCAAAAAATCTTGCAAAGACCTATGTATCGGGGGGGCATATTTCATAAACGGTACCTTGAGATGGATGTTCTTGGTAGATAGCCATACTCTGTCGCCAGCTTTCAGGGGGGGGGGGGACAGCTCTGCGGTTTTATCAGCAAACAATTTATAACAAGTCGAAGATTTCTTCAATGCCCCCTGAACTTGAGACCAGGTAGATAGAAAGTCCTTCCATAGATATTAACTGCAGGAATTTCGATGGGTGTGAGTTTCGAGAATTCTGGAATGAGAGGATGTATCCCAAATACAATAGAGAACGGAGTGACTGACATAGACTCGTGAAAGGAATTGTTGTGTACAAATTCAGTCCATGGTAAAATGTCGACCCAATTGTCCTTTTTGGCAAAGGAGAAGATCATGAGGAAGGTTTCCAGGTCTCGATTGACCCTCTCTGTCTGGCCATTAGTTTTAGGATGATAGGAAGAATAAAGTTTTAGGCAAATACCAAGGAGGTGACAGAGGGATCTCCAGAATTTTACACAAATTGAACTCCACGGTCAGAGACAATTTCTGCGGGGCAGCCATGCAGACAGAAAATCTCCTTCACGAAGAGTCAACAGTGCTGAGGAAGGCAAGCCTATCAGGGGAACAAAGTGCGCAGTGATCCGCAATTACCCAGATGGTGTTAAATTTATTGCTAGCAGGTAAGTTCGTGATGAAGTCCATAGATATATGGGTTCACGGTTTAGTGGGTAATGGGAGGGGATGAAGAAGGCCCAACGGAGGCTGACGACGGGTTGATTTATGTTGAGCACAAACAGCATAGGCAGCTACAAAATCTTTCACCTCGGACTGGTATTTGGGCCACCACTATTAGCGAGAGATTAGCTCGAAGGTCCTAGGAGTGCCCAGGTGACCAGCAATGTCTTTCCTAGAGGAGGAGTAGTGGAAGGAGACAGTGTGGCTGCATTGAGACATTCAGGATTCAAAATGGGACATTCAAGGAAATTCTCAGGTTCGGAGGTTTCAAAAGCTCGGGATAAGACGTCTGCTTTGTCATTTCTAAGTCCAGGTTTCAAGGTAAAACGAAGATCGAAGCTTGAGAAAAAAGCGACCATCGAGCTTGATGGGGATTTAAGCACTGGGCAGACTGGAGATAGAGAAGGTTTTTATGATCCGTGAAAACTGTGACGGAATGCCGAGCCCCTTCCAGAAGATAGCGCCATTCACTCAAAGCTGGCTTTATAGTGAGCAGTTCCTTGTCCCCTATAAATTTACGATGCTTTAAACACTGACAGTGTTTACAGCTACATAGTTATTACGAAACCGAACACAGCGACATGTGACATGTAAAAAAAAACTACTAACCTGTAAACAGACACAGGCCAGATCTGATGTGAGGAGAGGCCAACACTTCAAAATGATGTAATTTGCAAACGAGACTTGGAGATTTATGTTTTTATGTGTTCTCTGGCACCCGGTCCATAAATAAGTAATTATTTTCATTTTTTATTTAAAAGAAAAAAAAATTAAGTGGCCTCCTGAGGCAACAGGCTTACCAGGGAATGTCCTGGTAGGTTCTATTGCCAATCTGCCCATGCCGTGTCTATCACAGGTGTACCTTCTGCTGTCTTTGTATATAAATGCATTGTAAATTTTTACTTGACTTAATGCAGGTCCACATTGTAAATGAGCTTGCACAATGTTGTGCTTTTTGATAAATAAAGAATTTTACTTTATATGCATCTGCTATAATATATATATTATATTTTTTAGATATTGTTTATTTTGTACCTATTTTAAGTATGTTATACATTTACGTTGTAGCATTCTAATTTGCATTAGTAGCCTTTTTAATAAAAGAATGTGAAATAAAGGAAAGAGGAAAAGGTGGGGAGTGTAGGGAAGGCCAGGGCAATAACTATCTATGGAGCAGGTTGGTAGTATACGACAGTCTGTCAGATTTTTCTGTGCGGCCCGGTGATGCATTTTCACCTTTGTAAATAAGGACCATACTTTGTTACCAATAAAACTCTTTTAATTACAGCTGTGGGGGTAGTGAGGTGGTAATAAGTCCATCCAGAAATAAAACTTTAAAACCACAAATGAAGCATAAAACCTGTTACACGTTTCTCCACTGCAAAAATGTGGTTTCCTCAGAGAGTGTCTTGCAAAATCCTCTGTTCTAAAACGAACCAGCTAGACAGAGACCGTTGTATTACCTTTCCCTCTCACAGTGATACTTTGATATACCCAGTAGAGTTATGTTCCCAAGATGGGCGGTTACGGCCTATAGACGGAGTCCCGTGGTTGGTTCATGCTCAAGAAATCTTCCTGAAATTCCAATTTAATGCCCTGTTAATGCCCTGCCAAAGGCTAACATATTAGTAGGTAATTACCTGTGGATCGTCAGGACACTGGATTTAATTATCGCCATCAGAGAGGATTTGCAATTGATAAAATGCGAATGGCCTTATGTTGATTGGATGTAATTTCTAGACTATCTTGGAGAAGTCTGATACTTGTCCCCATCATGCGGGGGCAGGCAGATGTCTTTTTGAGCTCGGAAACAATCCGAGACCAGGTAGAGGAAAAATTCTGTACAAGTTCGGCAGCAGCTTGAACATGAGTGGGCGGGACGGCTGAAAACCTGGGGAGGATGGGATGTAGACCATAGACAATAAAGAAGGGAGTGGAGGAGGTAGATTCGTGGAACAAATTATTATGAGCAAATTCCGCCCATGGTAAGAGGTCAATCCAGTTGTCTTGATTGGAGGAAGAAAACACTCTGATAAAGGTCTCAAGGTCTTGGTTCCCCATCTCTGTATGACCGTTGGATTGTGGATGGTAAGCGGATGAGAAATTAAGTAGAGGAACGGTCTACCATGACCCAGATGGTATTATGCCAGGAAGGTTAGTAACAAAGTCCATGCTGATGTGAGTCCAGGGTTTGGATGGCACAGAATGTGGTATCAAAGTACCCATAGGAGCAAGGTGGGAAGACTTGTGCTAAGCACAGATATTAAATGCAGCAACAAAGTCTTTGACACCTGTACGGAGAGAAGGCCACCAGTAGGAACGTGATACCAGTTCGTAAGTTTTGAGGGAGCCAGCATGTCCAGAGAATCTGGAGGCGTGGTACCAACACAGTTGCTTCTTTCAAATCGACTTGAGGAGATGGAGAAGTAGAGATAGCCAGGAGACATTTGGGATGCAGAATGGGATGAGCAGATGGTGGATCAGGATCCAAGGTGCAGTCAAAAGCTAGGGAGAGTGCATCTGCCCTCTTGTACAAATGACCCGGTTTGAAGGTCACACGAAGATTAAAATGAGAGAAAAAGAGCGACCACCGGGCCTGCCGAGGATTGAGATATTGTGCAGTCTGTAGATACAAAAGGTTCTTATGGTCTGTAAATATAGTAACTGTTAGGAACCCCTCCAGCCGGCACAACACAACCCGGAATCTACTCTGCCAGTCAGGTGTTCACTGGAGCCCCTGATGGTGGGGACAGACTGGGCCGCAGACTGACAGAGGGTCGTGAAGTGCGTACCAGCTGGGGAGAACCCAGGCAAGAGGAGTCAGGTCCACGCAGAGGTCAAGGGCCGGCAGCAGACAAGAGTATTGATGAACAAGCTGAGGTCAGGGGTCACAGGCAAATAGCAGAACGGGTAAACAGGCCAGAGATCAGGGTCACAGGAAACACGAGCAAGGTCCAAATCAAAGCCAAGGGTCATACACGGGGAGTCAAATAGCGATATCAGGATACAGGACAGGAACTAGCAGGTTAGCAGACTGGAACACAGGAGCTATAACCGGCAATGAGGCAGCAGACCTCATTGCCTTAAATACCCAGCTGAACCAATCACAGGTTGAACACACTCCTGCAGGTTAATAAAGCAGTCACTAACAGAGCCAATCAGGGCTTGCCCCTGGCCTGCACAGTTGCAGGCTAATGCCTGTAATTGCCTCCTATAATCTGCCCATATTAATTAGCCCACAGGCTGTAGAACGCTGCGCCCGGCCTCCTCCTATTGCCGGGACGCAGCTCTGAAGCGTCTACTGGTTGCCCCGGCAACGGCCGGGTTATGGCCGGAAATGACGTCCCGGTCGTCATGGCGACGGCCGGGACGCGGGTGAGTGAGTCGCGGCGGCTGGGCACCGCCATGGCTCGTAACAGTACCCCCCCCTTGAGGAGGGGTCGAGGGACCCCGACATCCTGGTTTTCTAGGGAATTTTTTGAAGAACTCCTTCAGTTTCTTTGGGGCATGGAGTTGTCTCCGCGGAACCCAAGATCTCTCTTCCAATCCGCGATTCCTCCATTGTATGAGGAAATGCACCTGTCCTTGAACTTTTTTAGAATCAAGGACCTTTTGAATCACAAATTTTTGTGGTCCACTGGAACCTCTCCCAGGCACACTTGAAGACTGGGTTTGACCAGGAAATAGTACCGGTTTCAACAGAGAACAATGAAATGTGTTGGGAATTCTCAATGAGGCCGGAATTTTTAACCTAAATGCGACGGGGTTCACCTGTTTGATGATAGGAAACGGCCCGATGAACTTAGGGCCCAACTTCTTGCAAGGCTGTCTGAGCCTGATATTTTTTGTAGACAGCCACACCTTCTGGCCAACCTTAAGGGAGCAGGTGGTACGATGTCGGTCCGAATTTTTTTTTGCCACAAGTGAGGCTTGTCTCAATGATGAGTGAACTTTCTTCCAGATAACTCTGAGATCTCTTGCAGTGGAGCGGATCTCCTGGATACCAACGGACTGGAGTGAAGACAGGGAGTTAGATCTGGGGTGAAAACCATAATTGCAGAAGAACGGAGAGATTTTTGTAGCTCAGTGACAGGAATTATTACAGGCGAATTCCGCCCAGGGTAACAGGGAAGACCAATTATCGTGGAACTCCGATGTGTAACATCGCAAAAATTTTTCTAGGGACTGGTTAACCCTTTCAGTTTGCCCATTTGACTGAGGGTGGTAGGCGGATGATAAACTGACCTTGATTCCGAGAAGGGTACAGAAGGACCTCCAGAATTGTGCTATAAACTGAGAACCCCGATCAGAGACGATGTCAGTAGGGAGTCCATGGAGCCTGAAAATATGTTGAATGAATAAGAGAGCCAAATCCCGAGCAGAAGGTAGTTTGGTTAACGGAATGAAGTGTGACATTTTGCTGAACCGGTCTACCACGACCCAAATCGTGTTGTGTCCTGCAGAAGGTGGTAGATCTACTACAAAGTCCATAGACAGATGAGTCCATGGTTTCGCAGGAGGGGCCAAAGGAACTAATTGGCCTACTGGACGGATCCTAGGCACTTTATTTCTAGCACAAATCTCACATGAGAGGACATGCCTCTTGACGTCTGCAGACATGGATGGCCACCAGACCGTGCGGGAAAGGATTTCTAGCGTCTTGTAAATTCCAGGGTGCCCAGCAGCCCTACTGCAATGTGCTTCCACAAGAACCGCCTTTCTTAAGTGGACTGGAACAAAAAGTCGTTGCTCCGGAGTAGCATCTGGGGCTAATTTCTGGAATCTCTGCAGTGTGACATTCAGATCTTGGGTTAACCCAGCATGGATTATGGAAGGAGGAATAATAGACTCTGGGTTAGTAACTGGAACATGGTGTGCCATGAAACTCCTGGACAGGGCATCTGCCCGGACATTCTTGGAACCTGGTCTGTAGGTGATCAGGAAATTGAACCGGGTAAAAAATAATGCCCAGCGGGCCTGTCTAGGGTTTAAGCGCTTGGCTGACTGTATATATTGCAAGTTCTTGTGGTCGGTAATGACAGAGATCTGATGCGAAGCACCCTCCAACCAATGCCGCCACTCCTCGAAGGCCCACTTGATTGCCAATAGTTCTCTATTACCGACATCGTAGTTGGCTTCTGCTGAAGAGAACTGACGGGAGAAATAGGCACATGGGTGTAGACGATTAGTACGGGGATCCTTCTGTGATAGAATGGCGCCGGCCCCGACGTCCGAGGCATCGACCTCTAGAACAAATGCTTTAGCTGGATCTGGATGTTTAAGGACCTCAGCTGAGATAAAGGCCTTTTTCAGACTTTTGAATGAGGCTACTGCTTGAGACGACCAATTAGTTGGGTCCATTCCTTTACGGGTCAAAGCCACAATGGGAGCCACAATGTCAGCGAAGTTGTGAATGAACCTTCGATAATAATTGGAGAAGCCCAGAAACCTCTGTACCGCCTTTAGATTGTTGGGTTGTACCCAATCCACAATAGCCTGGACCTTTGTTGAATCCATAGAAAATCCCTCAGAAGAGATTACGTAACCTAAAAAGGATACCTTCTGCACCTCAAACTCACACTTTTCCAGCTTGGCGTAGAGATGGTTTTCCCGCAATTTTTGTAAGACTTGTTTGACGTGAGTCTGATGTGCGAGTAAAGATTTGGAATAGATGAGGATATCATCTAAATAGACGACCACAAAACCACCCAGGAAGTCTCGGAGGACCTCGTTGATCAAGTCCTGGAACACTGCAGGCGCATTGCTGAGGCCAAACGGCATGACCAGATACTCGTAGTGGCCAGAGTGCGTATTGAACGCCGTCTTCCACTCATCTCCTTCTTTGATACGGATGAGATTATATGCTCCGCGAAGGTCGATTTTAGTGAAGACAGTAGCCCCTCTTAGCTGATCAAACAATACCGAGATGAGCGGAAGGGGATAGGTGTTCTTGACTGTGATATGATTCAATCCCCGGTAGTCAATACAAGGTCTTAACCCTCCGTCTTTTTTTGATACAAAGAAGCATCCTGCTCCTACGGGAGACTTAGATGGCCTGATGAAGCCTCTCTCCAGGTTTTCGTCGATATACTCCTGCATGGATTTTGTTTCTGGAGCAGAAAGGGAATACAAACGCCCCTTAGGTAACTTGGAACCAGGAATAAGTTCGATGGCACAGTCAAAGTCACGATGTGGCGGTAAGGTATCAGCAGCCTTCTTGGAGAACACGTCCCAGAATTCATGATACTGTGAGGGAAGCCGCTCCGGAATAGGCTGAATCATACGCAGAGATAGTGACAAACAAGACTGTGTACAATAAGTACTCCACTTGACAATCTCTCCTTTTACCCAGTCTATGACAGGGTTATGACAGGAAAGCCATGGGTGGCCCAAGATCATAGGAACCGACGAACAATCGATCAGGAAGAAGGTGATTGACTCAGAATGGAGAGCTCCGATCTTCAACTGTAGTGGCGGGGTCTCCCAGGAAATCTTGCCACCAGGCAACGGACCTCCGTCTAAGCCACAGACAGTAATGGCAGAGTTGAGTTTTACCATCGGAATTCCGGCAGAGCGGGCAAACCCAATATCAAGGAAGTTGCCTGCAGCTCCGCTATCAATGAAGGCCGACAGGTCCACAGAGCGAGCCCGGAAGGTGAGCTGTGCAGGGATTAATACAGCATTTTTCGGGGAGATAATTTGCAGACCTAGGTGAACTTTCCCCTCATTCCCTAGGCATGGTCTTTTCCCGACTTATTTGGGCAAGAACGGGAGAAGTGGCCTTTTATGCCACAGTATAGACATAGACCTTGCGAACGTCTCCTGTCTCTCTCTTCAGAAGAGAGACGATATGCTCCTAATTGCATAGGCTCCTCACCATCCTGGGAAACAGGAATGAAGGCGGATGGAGGTGATGATGTTTCCTTTTCAGTTTTCCGCTCCTTATATCTCCTGTCAATTTTAATGGAGAGGTGCATCAGATCCTCCAGAGAACTAGGAGACGGGTATTGCACCAAAGAATCTTTAATCTGTTCAGATAGGCCGAGACGGAACTGACTTCGTAAGGCAGGGTCGTTCCATCCACTATCAGGTGACCATCTACGGAATTCAGCGCAATATTCTTCTGCCGACCGTCGGCCTTGTTTCAAGGACCGTAGATGAGCTTCCGCGGAGGCCACTCGATCCGGGTCATCATACAGTAGACCCAGTGCTTCGAAGAAGGAGTCTACGGACTGCATGGCCGGACTGGTCTGCGGCAAAGAAAACGCCCAGGACTGGGGGTCACCCTGTAGAAGGGAAATAATAATCCCAACTCTTTGCTGCTCTGAACCGGAGGAGTGGGGTCTCATCCGAAAATAGAGCTTGCAGCTCTCCCTGAAGTTCCGAAACAGGGTTCTATTTCCGGAGAACCGATCTGGTAAGTTCATTTTGGGTTCACAGATGGGACCTGGAGTCGGTTGTGAAGCTTTTGTGGCTTCTTCTTGAACAGACATACGCTCAGCCAATCCCTGCATCATCTGATACAAGGACTCCACGTGGCCTGCTAGGGTTTGTGCCGGAGACGGTATGGATCCACTTGTATCCATTCTAACCTTGTCTCCGTGAGTGGGCCGGTTATAATGTTAGGAACCCCTCCAGCCGGCACAACACAACCCGGAATCTACTCTGCCAGTCAGGTGTTCACTGGAGCCCCTGATGGTGGGGACAGACTGGGCCGCAGACTGACAGAGGGTCGTGAAGTGCGTACCAGCTGGGGAGAACCCAGGCAAGAGGAGTCAGGTCCACGCAGAGGTCAAGGGCCGGCAGCAGACAAGAGTATTGATGAACAAGCTGAGGTCAGGGGTCACAGGCAAATAGCAGAACGGGTAAACAGGCCAGAGATCAGGGTCACAGGAAACACGAGCAAGGTCCAAATCAAAGCCAAGGGTCATACACGGGGAGTCAAATAGCGATATCAGGATACAGGACAGGAACTAGTAGGTTAGCAGACTGGAACACAGGAGCTATAACCGGCAATGAGGCAGCAGACCTCATTGCCTTAAATACCCAGCTGAACCAATCACAGGTTGAACACACTCCTGCAGGTTAATAAAGCAGTCACTAACAGAGCCAATCAGGGCTTGCCCCTGGCCTGCACAGTTGCAGGCTAATGCCTGTAATTGCCTCCTATAATCTTCCCATATTAATTAGCCCACAGGCTGTAGAACGCTGCGCCCGGCCTCCTCCTATTGCCGGGACGCAGCTCTGAAGCGTCTACTGGTTGCCCCGGCAACGGCCGGGTTATGGCCGGAAATGACGTCCCGGTCGTCATGGCGACGGCCGGGACGCGGGTGAGTGAGTCGCGGAGGCTGGGCACCGCCATGGCTCGTAACAGTAACCACATGTTGAGCTAACGCCATTCAGACAGTGCCAGTCTCATTGCCAATAATTATTTGTTGCCTATGGTGTAATTCTGCTCAGCAGGTAAAAATTTCCGAGAGAAGTAGGTGCAGGGCAGTAATCAGTTGGATGAGGACCATTGAGCGATGACAGCTCCAACGCCAATTGCTGAGGCGTCTACTTCTAAGAAGAAAGGTTTGGAGAGATCCAGCTGTCGGAGAATAGGAGCTGAGGAGAAGGCTCTTTTGAGAAATGAGAACGCTTCCAAGGCCCCTGCTGGCTAGGTTCTAGGATTAGCACCCTTCTTGGTGAGTGCAGTGATGGGAGCGACAATGCTGGAATAGTTTAAGATAAATTGTCGGTAGTAATTAGCAAATCCTAGAAAACGCTGGACAGCTTTGAGGGTAGACGGAAGTGGCCAATTTAGAATAGCCTGGACCTTTTCTGGGTCCATTCAGAGTCCAGATCCCGAGATGATGTACCCTAAGAAGGGCATGGAAGCGGCTTCGAAGGAGCATTTCTCCAATTTACAATATAAGTGATTCTTGCGGAGAGTACCTCTGCAAGATAAGTACCTCAACCACATGTCTCCTATGAGCGTCAACAGTTTGGGAAAATATGAGAATATCGTCCAAATAAACAATCACATAAGAGTAAGGGAGGTCCCTGAAAATCTCATTGATAAAGCTTTGAAATACTGCTGGGGCAGTACAGAGGCCAAAGGGCATCACTAAGTACTCATAGTGTCCATCGCGGGTATTGAAGGCGGTTTTCCACTCATCTCCGGACCGGATGTGAATAAGGTTATATGCACCTCAAAGATCTAACTTAGTGAAGATCTTGACTCCCTTGATACGGTTGAATAATTCCGTGATGAGGGGAATAGGATAATGATTATTGATGGTGATGGTATTAAGCCTGCGATAGTCAATGCAGGGCCGTAATGAATCATCCTTCCTCTTCACGAAAAAGAAACCTGCCCCGGCAGGAGAGACTGAGGGCCTCATAAAGCCCCTTTGGAGATTTTCCTTCACATAGACAGGAATCGCCTGGGTTTCAGGCTGAGAGAGAGGATAAAAGCGACCTCTAGTCTGAGTCTTTCCTGGCAGTAATTCTATGGGACAATCCCATGGGCAGTGTGGTGGAAGCACTTCAACCCGGCCTTTGTCGAAGACATCAGCGAATGCCCGGTAATGACGAGGCAGAGTAGAGGGGCTTCAAGGTGTTGAGGTGGATAATGATTGAAGTGGTCTCCCCTTCGTTAGACAACTGGAGCGGCAGTGGGACACCCAGGCTAGAATATCAGAGGTGTTCCAGTCTAGTCGAGGGGAGTGTAACTGAAGCCATGGAAGACCTAGGATGATCGGAGTAGTGGTGCATAGTAACACTGAGAGTGAAATACGTTCGGAATGTAGGGCTCCAATGCAGAGAGTAAGTGGTTTGGTTTGATGGTGAATCACACCCCCTGGGAGTTGGGAACCATCAATGGCAGAGATGATGACTGGAGACTCCAAGGAAAGTGTAGGAATAGACCAGCGAGTGATTAGAGTTTGTGATATAAAATTCTCAGCAGCACCAGGGTCTAGTAGAGCTTGAGACTGATATACAGAGGAATCATATTGCAAGGAAACAGAAATGGCGCAAATGGTAGAAGAGGAGGATTTGCTGGACCCCAACCAGACCTCCCTGGAACAGATCAGGGTTTGACGTTTCCCGGTCTCTTGTGGTAAGAGCTTAGAAAGGGACCGGAATCGCCACAATTGTCATGGTTGGCTTACAGGAAATTGATCCCTAGGCTCTGCTGAACAAGGTTAAGCCCACCCACGGGCGCGGAGTCTAACAGACAGGTGGTTTTCACCAGGAACCCCCGCAAGGAGGTATGGTCTTAGCTGCACTAAGTCTGCAGGTCGCGGTCCCGTGAGTGAGTGTACAGCAGAACGATGTGGGGGAGCCAGGTGAAGTGGATGGAAATGATGGAGTCTACAGACGAGTGGTATAAATACAGGCACAACAATAAAATAGGCTGATGGTTAGCAGCCAATGAGTCACTAGGAGAAAAGGTGCTCTGTGGAATACAAGGAGAGGACAGAGGCTGTCACTATGAAGTATTCTGGAGATGGTAATTGAAGTAATGGAGCAGCAATAGTTCAACACAGCCAGAGGTTGAAGGCTGACTGGAGTGGTGGAGGTAACTCGTAATAACAGCTGATGAGTCACAGATGTAGTAGCGGCTCTGAGCGGTAGTGATGAGAGAACTGGAGCTGTCACAATAGAGTACACTGGAGATGGTAATAGAGGTACTGGAACAACGATAGTTCAACACGGCTGCAGGATGAGAGCAAACTGGAGTTGTGGAGGTAACTCGTAGTAACAGCTGATGAGTCACAGATGTAGTAGTGGCTCTGAGTGGTAGCGATGGGAGAACTGAAGCTGTCATGATGAAGTACACTGGAGATGGTAATAGAGGTACTGGAGCAGCGATAGTTAAACACGGCCAGAGACTGAGAGCAGAACTGGAGTAACAGAGGTAACCCGTGGTAACAGCTGATGAGTCACAGATGTAGTAGCGGCTCTGAGTGGTAGTGAGGAGAGAACTGAAGCTGTCACGATGATGTACACTGGAGATGGTAAGAGAGGTCCTGGAATTCGCTCACAACTACCATGTTCATAGTTCTTCTGGCTTCTCCCCATTCTACACCGTCTGTGGCCTTCATCCCACCTTACCAGAGTTTTCTTCTCCATTGGCATTTTCAGTTCCTGCTGCACGCTCTCTCATCCAGGATTTGAGTACTATCTGGACTGCTACTAGGAAAAATTTGTTGAAGTCCTCTCTACACTACAAATGTTCTGCTGACCACCACCGGAGGTTGGTTCCTGTCCTTCAGTCTGGGGATAAAGTTTGGCTCTCCACTCGAAACCTCAAATTACAGGTACCATCCATGAAGATGGCCCCTCGTTTTATAGGTCCGTTTCCTGTAACTCAAGTCATCAATCCCGTCACGTACAGACTTCTTCTTCCTCCTTCTCTCAAGGTTCACAATACTTTTCACGTTTCTCTGTTGAAACCCCTAGTGCTCAATAAATTCACTAATTTTCCTTCCCGTCCTTCTCCTGTTCCATTCTCTGACTGTGTGGAGTATGAGATTAGTCGCATACTGGAGGTTCGTCGCCATCATGGGCACTCTCAATATCTGGTCCATTGGAAAGGATTCGGACCTGAAGAAAGGTCCTGGGTGAATGAAGAGCACTTCCATGCTCCCCATCTCATGGCTGCCTTTCTTAAAACTTAAGGATCATCTTCTCGGGGAGAGGAAGGGGGTACTGTCAGGCGCCGTCCCCGCACTTACAGGAAGTGCCAGGGATGGACACCTTCTCTCTCCGCCGCATCGCGCCCTGTTGCTAAGCAACATGACGTGTCCATGCTCGGCAGGCGCCGGCGCATGCGCAGAGCCGCGGCGTCCTCTTTGCTAGGCAACGGGACGCCCGACTCTACCTCCTGTCGGCGGTCAGCTGATTCTGACTGCCGACCCCGCTGCCACCAATGAGCCTCTCTCTCCCTCTATATAAGGAAGACTCTGGCACCTCTATCTTGGTCATGTGCTCCAGCGTAGTTCCTGTTCCTATAGTATCTGTGGCTCCCTTTGGTTTTGACCCGGCTATCCCTGACTAAGGCTCTGCCTATTCCCTGTGGACCTCTGTGACTTCCTGGTTTGACCTCGACTATCCTAACTACGGCTCTTCCTATTCCCTGTGGACCACTGTGACTTCCTGGTTTGACCTAGGCTATCCTGACTACGGCTCTGCCTATTCCCTACAGTACCTCTGCCCACACCGTGCTGACCTGGCTTGTACGACTATCCTTCATCTCTCTGGTGGCTACCTGGGAGGGCCGCGACCTGTGTGCCTCTGCCGCGAAATCCAAACCTCCTTGCGTGGGTCCCTGGTGAAGACCAGGGGTACGTTTCGACTCCGCGTCTCCTGGAGTAGCGGTCCCAATACCAGAAGGTGGGTTTCCCTAACGATTAGCGTGACAGATAAAATATGTGAATTATTGAATAAATGTTATAATAAATAAAATGTAACTATTGAGTCAGACTGAACATAACAGAATTTAGTCAGCATGTTATATTATAACAATTATGTTATAATTTTGGGTTTTAAGAGATTAAAATATAATAGTCTACTCTATATATGGCCTTCTCACCTCTTTGTCTGTATTACACAGTTTGTTTATTAGTTTACTATGTTTGTCCCCAATTGTAAAGCGCTACGGAATATGTTGGTGCTATATAAATAAATGATGAATATGATGATGATATATGTAATGCACATATATACAACATATGTGAGTTAATAATAAATATCATCATCATCATCATTTATTTATATAGCGCCACTGACTCTGCAGCACTGTACAGAGATCTCACTCACATCAGTCCCTGCCCCATTGGAGCTTACAGTCTAAATTCCCTAACATACAGAGAGAGAGAGAGAGAGACTAGGGTCAATTTTGATAGCAGCCAATAACTTACTAGTATGTTTTTGGAATGTGGGAGGAAACCAGAGCACCCGGAGGAAACCCATGCAAACTCCACACAGATAAAGCCATTGTCGGGAACTGAACTCATGACCCCAGCGCTGTGAGGCAGAAGTGCTAACCACTTA
Organism: Mixophyes fleayi; assembly: GCF_038048845.1. Lineage (NCBI taxonomy): Eukaryota > Metazoa > Chordata > Amphibia > Anura > Limnodynastidae > Mixophyes > Mixophyes fleayi. Next base: position 84,068,957 of record NC_134404.1, read on the forward strand.
GCCACCGTGCAATATTTATCTTTTCCTTCCTTTCCTTCTTTTCCAAATGTTTTTTGTTATGGCATTAAACAGTTTAAAAAGGAAAACAGTATATAATGATACAATATGTGAATATTAAAGAAATGTTATAATAACTATTCAGAGTCAGATGGAACATAACAGAATTTAATATTAACATGTCATTATTTTGGGTTTAAAGAGATTAATAAATAATATTCTATTCTATATATGTAATCACTAGAGATAATGTGAGTTAATATCTATATCTATAAACATATGTTAATAACTAGTATAATAATAATAATAATAATAATAATAATAATAATAATAATAATAATAATTATAACTTAAAATAATGTCAATATTCAAAGAAATTAAATGTTTTCCAATTGTTGAGAGTCAGACTGAGCGCATCATGATTTGATATCTATGTGCGATCAGTCTGGGTCTCAAAAGATTAAAAAAAATCTATTTTTTTAAAAAATAAAAATAAAATAATAAATAAGGTCTATAATAATAACTTTAAAAAGCCAATATAACAACAACTATTTACTACCCCGAATCCAAAGATCAGCAATCCATCCATGGGGTTGGTGGTTGGATGTATAGAATATATATAAGTTAAGGAGTGCAAGGGATTAATATAGAATATTATAATGTATTAGGTAAAAATTGGAGTGTGGTCTTTTAACAGCTGATAAGAATACCAAGAGTTGTATTGGAAGCATTTTTTGATAGCACATTTTATGTGTAATGTGAGGGTGTGCGTAAATTTTCCCATACATTGGAATAGAGCTGGTATCAAGACTTATTTATTGTAGGTATTATCTAGCCAATCCATTCACAATAGAAACAGAAGTCTTGTGGTGGCCATTTCTAGAAATGGAGTGGTATTGTGGATCGATTGTATTATCAAAAATTTTTTGTCAAATCTTGGAATTTTGGTTTGGTCCGCTAGATCATCACCATTTATTTTTATAGCGCCAAAAATTCCACAGCGCTGTACAGAGAATAATTGTCCTTCACATCAGCCCCTGCCCCATTGCAGCCTACAGTTTAATTTCCCTAACACATTCACACAGATTAGGGTTGATTTTGTCAGCAGCCAATTAACTAGTATGTTTTTGAAGTGTGGTAGGAAACCGAAGCACCCGGAGGAAACTCACGCAAGCACGGGGAGAACATACAAACTCCACACAGAATCAGGAATAGAACTCATGATCCCAGTGCTGTGAGGCAGAAATGGTAACCACTAAGTCACCATGCTGCCCCTGATGGAATTCCTAATATGGCCTATTGTGGGGTACTTTTAAATTCAATACCAAGTACATTATTGCAAAAACTGGTTAGTGTGTTCCAAAATGTTCGTATATGTTGACAATCAGGTATCTTCGTTTGGGAGACAGAAAAGCATGGTGTAAGATCTTGTGTGTCATGTCTTGATAATTACTAGCTGATATGGTTTTGAGTGTGAATTGAATGGTTTGTAAAATAGCTAGTTTTGTTAATGTAGGAAAATGTGTTGCACAATTTTGAATTCCTGAAATGTCAGTCTCTTGGATAATTTTACGTTTAATAGTTGCGTATATAGCAGAGATAGAGTGGGAATCAGTTGATCTAATAAGAGAGTCTAAGGAGTTTGTGAGGTCACGTTGGTGTATAATTTGAAGAGTTGTTTAAGGTACTTGAATAGCTTTTATATAGGCAAATTTGTGAAATAAAGTCATTTTTTTTTTAGGTGTTTGTGAATATGAGGTGTTGTTTAGATGTTCATTTTTTTACATTTTCTTTTTTTATTTAGTTGTGTGCTTTACAGGGCGCTGTACATGATACACTTACACGCCAGCCCATAAAGCAGGTAAAGAGGCGTGTTTGTGCAATTTGCACAGTATTCTAAGTCGCACGGATCTAAAGGTCTGTACCACTTTTATATAGTGTAAATTATGGGATGCACTTTACACTTACAATTTCAGTGTCAATTGCGTCTGACTCTAATTGAGGCCCTGTATATGTTTGCCCTTAAGCCAGCCTATTACAAAGAAGCTGACAGGCTAGATTATAGAATTTAAGATTGGGTAGGTTAATTCCTCATTTTTGGAGTGTTTGTTGTGATATAAATATAGTTATTCTAGCTTTTTTCTTATGCCAGATGAATTCACGCATGCTTTTGTTGAGTTTTTGTAGGTGCAGGTATGATTTTTTAAACAAAAGTGGAATAATTTGTATAATATATAGGATTTTAGGAAAACTGAACATTTTGATAAGGTTACATCTCTCAAGAAAGTTGACATTAAGGTCCTTACAATCATTTAATTCCTTTTGAATCTTATGTATGACTGGTTTAATATTGTCTTTATTTAATTGATTATGATGTGATGGAAGATTTGTTCCTAGATAGGGAAGATATTTTTGGGCCCATCGAAATTGGAAGGAAGTACTCCATCATTGTTTTGCATCTCTATATATTGCTAAGGCTTCATATATTTTTATAATTACTGGAAAATCCAGCAAATGAGATACATTTGTTAATTGTATATACCATGAATATCTTTTTGGGAAGTTAGATGTTTAATAAAGGAGTGGGGATAAGGGGCATCCTTGTCTGGTACCTCTGTGTAGAGAGAATATATTTGAATTCATGTTACTGACTGCTACGTGGGTGTAGGGTTTAGAATATATAGTGTATATAACATTTCATCAAGCGGGTGATATGGGGCCATGCTATTTTATCAAATGCCTTTTCAGCGTGTAGCTGAAATAACAATTTTATAGCACAATTGCTATGGTAATTCCAGGCAGAGGTCTGGGCTCATGACATAAATATAGGCAAAGGTCAGGTCAGGTGCTAAAACAGCAATGATCAATCCATGTAAGTTTAGAGCTGGCAGAAATCAGAGCAGGTTAAGAAGCAGACCAGATCAACAGGCACCAAGTTACAGACAGATACACTCTAGGGGGCATATTTAAGAAAGCACGGTAGTGCACTTACCGTGAAATTAAGGTCCCACAGTGTCCTCCGCATATTTATTAAAGGTGCACCGCAGCAGATATCGTGGATATCTGCTGCTTTGCACTCCTCTTTGTTTTTGGGAGCAGTCACCTTTCAACAGTAGGGTGACTGCTCCTGGCCGCAATCTAACAAGTTCCGAAAAAACATTTTTTTACGGAAACTTGTCTTGAAGCTGGCGTACATTATCATAAATGAAAAAATCCAATGCTGTCAGCTCTGCTCCGAAGAGCAGAACTGGACAGCGCATGTGTGGAGGGATCACATGATCCTTCCCTGTCACTCACAGCTCTCTCTCTGCAACGATAGTTGCAGAGAGAGAGCAAGATGTTTGTGCGCATGTGCAGTTCTTTGAACTGCACATGCGCAATTGCAGGAAGAAGAGGAGTGAAGAGGACGAGGAGGTGATCCAGGGACATCGCGTTCCGAAGAGGGGGGTAAGTATAATTTTTTTTTATCACAGAAACAGCAGTTTTTCGGAACCGCTTTTTCTGTGCAGGGTTGTACATAAATGTGAGAAATAGTTCAATCCTTATCATTGCGATAAGGATTGAAAACTATTTTTCACTTTATGTGAATATTGATAAATGTGCGTCTAAATCACTTCACCTATATTGGGCAGTAAATGTCAAAGCCAGCTAAATTAAATAGTAGCAGATCTCCAATCAGAAATTTCCTAGGTGATCACATGAGCCCTGAGAATTTTCCTGATTGTTATGCCTATATAAAAAGAATCCCCACTAAAGATCTGTGGTTTAGCCTGTGCAAAAGCACCTATAGACCAACGTGCGTCATGCTATATGCAGTCCAAGGTATCCTATCCACCTTGGTGCCCAGTCCCTACAATACCACTACATTACTTCAGATGTATAGGAGCTGGGAGTACGTATAATGGATAACAGGGAATTTCATTAAGAGAATGATTACTAGGACAGTGTGAATACAAATACCCATATTAACCTTCAGAGGACTAATTGCTTTTAAAATATTTTCCTGTGTTGCTACACAGTTTTCAGCACATTGCCCCTAATTGATGATAAAGAAGGGAGTAATTTAAAGCTGGTTACCATACATTAGGATTAGGATCGGCATCACGGTGGCTAAGTGGTTAGCACATCTGCCTTACAGCACTGGGGTCATGAGTTAAATTCCAGACTATGGCCTTATCTGTGAGGAGTTTGTATGTTCTCCCCGTGTTTGCGTGGGTTTCCTCCGGGTGCTCCGGTTTCCTACCACACTCCAAAAACATACTGGTAGGTTAATTGGCTGCTAACTAATTGACCCTAGTCTGTGTCTCTCTCTCTCTCTGTGTGTTAAGGAATTTAGATTGTAAGCCCCAATGGGGCAGGGACTGATGTGAGTGAGTTCTCTGTACAGCGCTGCGGAATTAGTGGCGCTATATAAATGAATGGTGATGATGATGATGATGATTAGGATGTGGACAGTGAGATTGTTAACAAGAGGAATCCTTGAATTACCTGTATGAGTACACATCTTATTTTACCCACATACGTTTATGACAGATAGTTTACCTGCAATCTAAAATTGACTTAACCATCTGATCATATTATGTAAAACTAAGGACATTAAATGCTGTAATAAACCTTTCTATATATAGGGACAGCGACACAATAATTCATATAATGAGTGGTAAGCCTTTTATGCCACCAAGTGGTGAAAGAGAGCTATTACATTTCCAATACACTTATTTAGTAAGCACAGAGCACAATACAACTTTCACCTTTAGAAGTTACGTTTTATATTTGGCTAACAAACTTTTAGAAATGGTTTAGAACATAAGAAAAGAAGGTAATAAATGAATTAAATAAAACCAAATTTTGTAATACAATTTGGTCTACAATTAATAGTGAACCAAACAGAATATTTTCTTCTTTCTCTATGTTACTTAGTTGACCTTCCTGATTGTGCCACATGTGAAAGTGCAGAAGCTGCCAAGGGAAAACCTTATTACATAGTGCTGACTTACTATGAACAACCACCAGAGGGAGCTAAGAACATGAATTAATGCAAACAATACAATAGGAAAGTTTCACTACAGTCATGATTTTATATATAAATAAATATATATATATATATATATATATATATATATATATATATATATATATATATTTATTTGGCATGTACATTTGCAGAACAGTTTTTTTCTGAAGTAATGCACTGCTGTTACTTAAAGCATCAGAGCGACACTTAAATAATCAATTCTGCACATGTGTAGAGTTTTAAGTAACAGCAGTGCATTACATAATAATAATAAGTCTGCCAATCTATCCTTCTCTTTAACTAGTTTGCCACTATTAATATTGTATAGACATATACACCGATCATGCACAACATTAAAACCACTAACAAGTGAAGTCAATAACATTGATTATCTTGTTACAATGGCACCTGTTAAGGGGTGAGATATATTAAGCAGCAAGTGAAGAGTCAGTTCTTGAAGTTGATGTGTTGGAAGCAGGTAAAAGATGCAAGGGTAAGGATCTGAGTGACGTTGACAAGGGTCAAATTGTGATGGCTAGACGACTGGGTCTGAGCATCTCTAAAATGGCAGGTCTTGTGGGGTGCTCATGGTATACACTGGTTAGTACCTACCAAAAGTGGTCCAAGGAAGGACAACTGATGAATCGGTGACTGGGTCATGGGCGCCCAATGCTCACTGATGCATGGGGAGTGAAGACTAGCCTGTCTGGTCCAATCCCACAGAAGAGCTACTGTAGTACAAATTGCTGAAAAGGTTAATGCTGGCTATGTATCACGATTTACTGAGACTCTAGTTGGATCCTTTTGATCCACTGGGGTTTTGACACTACTCCCCCTAGAGGCGCAGGGTCTAACAGCACAGAGAGTCTTTCCCAGGGATCCCCGCAAGGAGATATGGACTTCGCTGCCTCTGTATTGCAGGTCGCGGTTCTCGTGAAGGAGTACCCCATGAGACCCTGGTGAGCGGGACTAGAAAAGAATAGACTTGATTTAATGTCCTGTAAACTGCTGTGTGTTACCACTTAGGATAGTGCAGCACAAACGCTGACTGAGGAGATCGATAAGCGGGCACAGGGGCATGCTTGGTGTGTTGATCTGCAAGCTGATACAGGGAATAGACTTGATGTGATGTTCTGCAGGTTGTCACAAGGAGTAGAATTAGTGTGATGGATGTTCTGCAGGCTGACACAAGGTCTAGATTTGGTGCGATGTTCTGCAGGCTACAATGGATGAGGGTCGCGCTGCTACAGGTCAAAATAGTATGGAGTAAATGAAAAACACGTACACATGTACGGATGTTCTCCTGTCGGGCGAAATGAGACAATCAACAGTATACCGGGTAGGTATAATACTGTATTTAATAAAATCGCTCCACAATCAAATATAACTTAAAAATAATGATCCTAGGTCATTCAAGTAAACCCTGTATAATAAAATATTATCAGTTGAAAAACAACACTAAGTTAAAAACAAAGCATGCAGAGAAACACAACCGCGGCTGCAAAAAAGGTTGGTGTACACAGAAAAAATACATCCAGATATAAAATGGTTATCAGTTATAAATCCGGAATATAAAAAACAGCCAATATGCACTGATGGATAACGGGCTATTTGCGTGAATATTATAAATAATAGCCCATAAGTACGGCCTCCTCCGTAAACAGACAGTGTGTGTGGCAAAATAAAGTCTCAATCACCTCATTTATGTGGTCCATCAGTGAGGTTGATAATCCGGTTCACAGATGATATCGTTCCATCCAAGGTTAGCCAGTCTCTATAGCACGGACTCCGCTGTACAACACAGATCCAGTAATGATGTTGTCTCGTTGCCAGCTGGAGCGCACTCGGCACAATTGTGCAGGCAAATGGGAGCCAATACTATTGGAAACTTCTATACGGATCCTCCAATTTGGTACAATACCCAGGAGTACAGTTTGAATAATTAGAGATAGATCGCCACTTCAATAAAACACACGTGAATGGTACTTCATGGCAACTGTATTCCCTGATGGCAGTGACCTCTTTCAGCAAGATAATGTGCACTGCCACACTACAGAAATTGTTCAGAAATGATTTGAGGAACATGACAAAGAGTTCATGGTGTTGACTTGGCCTCCAAATTCTCCAGATCTTAAACCAAAAAGCATCTGTAGACAGGGCTGCCATCAGAAACTGTGGGGCCCAGTACTAATTAATCTGGTAGGGCCCCCCATCCCCATACATGCATCCTCCCTCTTCGCTGTACATGCTCCCCCCTCCTTCATCGCAGTACATTCCCCCTCTCTCTCATCACAGTAAATTCTTCCCCCCACTCCCTCATCACAGTACATGCCCCCACTCCCTCATCACATTACTTGCCTCACCACAGTAAATACTCCTCCTCCTCATCCCAGTAAATGTAAGCCCTCTCACCACTAACCACAGTAAATGCTCCCCTCCACCCCATCCCATCCCATCCCAGTAAATGTTCCCCTCTCACCCCATCACAGTAAATGTTCCCCTCGCTCCCTCTCCCCCCATTCCCATCACATTAAATATTCTCCTCCCTCCTGATTACAGTAAATGTACCCCTACCTCTCCCCCCATCCTATCACAGTAAATGTTCTCCTCTCCCCTCCATCCCATCACATTAAATGTTCTCCTCTTCACCCCATCACAGTAAATGTTTCCCTCTCCTCTCCCCCCAATCACTGTAAATGTTTCCCTCTCTCCCCCATCCCATCACAGTAAATGTTCCCCTTTCCCCTCCCCCAATCACAGTAAATGTTTCCCTCTCTCCCCATCCCATCACAGTAAATGTTCTCCTCTCTCCCCATCCAATTACAGTAAATTTCCCCCAATCACATTAAAGTAATTGTCTCCCTCTCCCCTCCCCCCAATCACATTACAGTAAATGTCCCCTTCCCCCCCATCAAATCACAGTAAATGTCCCCCTTTCTCCTTCACCCAATCACATCACAGTAAATGTTTCCCTCCCACCATTCCAGTAAATGTTCCCCTCTCCCCAACCATCTCATCTCATCCCAATAAATGTCTTCCTCTTCCCTCCCTGCAATCACAGTAAATGTTTCCCTCTCCTATCTCCCCCACCCCTCCCCTATATTAATGACTTATCTTCTCCTCTGCGATTCCCGGGTACTAATAGAATGGGCCTGAGAGCCACAGCATCGTGGAGGAGAAGGGGCACGGTCGGTCAGACTAAGGGGCCCGGACAGACCTCTCCGTCTGTCTGGGCCCCCTGGACTGTCAGGGACTGTCCGGGCTCCTCACAGCTGTACTGGCTGTACCCCCACTGATGGCGGTCCTGTCTGTAGGATGTGCTGGAAAAACAAGTCCAGGCTCGACCTTGTGGCTTACAGGACTTAAAGGATCTGCTGCTAGAGTCTTGGTGCCAGATACCACAGGACACCTTCAGAGGTCTTGTGGAGTCCATGTCTCGAAAGGTCAGAGCTGTTTTGGAGGAACGAGGGGGACCTACACAATATCAGGCAGGTGATTTTAATGTTGGGATTAATCGGTGTATACTGCGCCCTGTTGGACACATGACCTATTTAGAACTTCATCTGTTACTTGTACCATCAGTCACATCTATGTGGAACAATTCCTTTCAGTGCACCACATCCAACTTATTTTTGTCCAGTTCTGGTTACAGATTGCTGCTATGGCATCACATTTATATTTATAAACCACCAACTTGCTCCATGGCGCTGTACAGTAAGGGATTTGAGCTACAAAACAGACTACTTACAATGACATGAAGCAGTAGGTAAATGCGAACCTGTCCAAATGATCTTACAATGTAAGAAAACTGTTCAGGATGTGCAAGTTAACCTCAGCTCACAAGTTGAAGCACAAATCCACAATATGTGAAGTTTATTTGGTTAAATGTGTAAAATAGAGCCAAAGGGTTAACAATTTAATGCATTGACAATATTTCACTGATATCTGCATGGTGTACAGCTCCCCCTGTCTAGTGTCATTGCTCAGGTGTGTGTAGCCATGCTTGACTGCATCTGTGACAACAGACACCACTTGTGTCTTACCGCTGTTAGTAAGTAGCATAACCGGAAGACAATTCCAGAACTGGAGTTTGCTGTATAAGGTAAGCACCAGTGTGTATATTGGTGTGGGGAAGATATATGCTCACAGAGGTTTTTCTTGTTTGGAGGTTAAATAATCTTCTGATGTCTGTCTCTCTGTGTACCTTGATCTAATTACAATAAACGTGCATAGTTCTGTATTTATTACTTCAGTATGCCCCTTGGCTATACACAGCTTTTTCTTGCATGCTAATAACCAGGCTACACAGGCAATTTTTGTTTGTGTGACCATGTGAGATTAATTGTTTAGCTGCTTGTTTTATAACTGTTTGTTTCAATAAGATGTGCTACACAATTTTTTTTTATTTCTTTGTAGTATGATAATCTCATCCAATGTTGTATTTTAATTGTCTAGCGTTTGCTTTAGGGGCTTAGTGTTGTCTGTAAAGTTTAGTCTGTATAGGTGATTAAGATATGTTAGACAATTTGGGACAGAGGATGATCATTTGAAATAGAAATTACAGGAAGGTCTAATTTTTTGACAATTAACCCCTGACTGGAGGTGATTCACACCAAAATGATTAGCACAATTTTCACATTTTTGTGCTTTGGTCATTTACTCAAAAATGTACACGCCAGTATAATAAAAAATTGGAGTCCTCATGGCAAAATATTCATTCTAATGAAAGTATGCAAGTTATCAACATGAGTGGGGAAGCTGTACTCAAAATAGGGTATTTTATGTATGGACAAAAGTATTTGGCCACATCTATTAATCATTGAATTAAAGTGTTTCAATCAGACCCGTTGCCAGAGGTGTATAAAATCAAGCACCTAGCCATGCAGTCTCCATTTGAAAACATTTGTGGTACAAAATGGGTCGTTCTGAAGAGCTCAGTGACTTCAAGCGTGATAGGATACCAACTTTGCAATAAGATGTTTTGTGAAATGTCATTCCTGCTGGATATTCCACTGTTAACTGTAAATAATATTATTAGAAATTGGAAGCATTTAGGAACAACAGCAACTCAGCCACGAAGTGGAAGACCACATAAAATCACAGAGCGAGGTCAGCGACTGCTAAGGCGCATGGTGCGTAAAAGTCGCCACCGTTTCGCTGATTCCATAGCTGAAGAGTTCCGAACTTCCACTGGCATTTATGTAAGCACAAAAACTGGAACTTAACAGAATGGGTTTCCATGGCCGAGCAGCTGCATGCAAGCCTCACGTCACCAAGACCAATGGCAAGCGTCAGATGGAGTAGTGCAAAGCACACCTACACTGGACTGTAGAGCAGTGGAAATGTGTTCCATGGAGTGACGAATCATGTTTCTCTGTTTGGCAGTCAAATGGGCAAGTCTTGGTTTGGTGGATGCCTGGAGAACGTTACTTGCCTGACTGCATTATGCCAACTGTGAAGTTTGGTGGAGGAGGGATAATGGTATGTGGTTGTTTTTCAGAGTTTGGGCTAGGCCCCTTATATCCAGTGAAGGCCAATCTTAATGCTTCAGCATACCAAGTCATTTTGGACAATGCTATCCTTCCAACTTTGTGGCAACAGTTTAGGAAAGGCCCTTTTCTATTCCAACATGAATGTGCCTCAATGTACAAAGCAAGACTACAAAGAAATGGTTTGATGAGTTCGGTGTGGAAGAACTTGACTGGCCCACACAGAGCCCTGACCTCAACCCCATCGAACACTTTTGGGATGAACTGGAACTGAGATTGTGAGCCAGGACTTCTCGTCCAACATCAATGCCTGACCTCATAAACGCTCTATAGAATAAATGGGCACAAATTCCCACAGAAACATGCCAACATTTTGTGGAAAGTCTTCCAAGAAGAGTGGAAGCTGTTATAGCTGCAAAAGGCGGACCAACTCCATATTAAACTATATGTATTTGAATACAATGTCATTACAGTCCCTTTTGGTGTAATGGTCAGGCATTAGAATACTAGTATATATTTCTCAGTTAGTAGGAGAGTGATTCCTTACAATTCTCTCCAATTAACAAAATAAGCCCATAATTATTTAAGCTCTATAGACATGAGGCCCTTAATTCATGACTTTAGACACTGACTTTCACTTGATTTATTCAGATATTATAAGAACAGAGGGCTGTATATAAGCTCGAGGGATAATAAAAGCTAAGGCTGTGTTGAACTGTATTGGTACTCTGGGGGGTTAATTTGAGTGGTATGTTCATGACGTCAGGTTGAGTCATGGGGAGGAGCTACGGAAGATATATCTGAAAGGGGCGGAGAAGAATCACTCTCTTAGGATCCTGGACGTTGGAAACTGCAGGACGTGGGATAAGTATAGCTCTCTGAGTTTTTCTGTCCCTATTGCATAATCTTGTGCTTTTCTTCCTTTCTAGCCTCCTCGGTCTTCAAGTCTTTGTTTCTTTTCTCCCCTTTTTTGCATTTATTGTTATTGTATTTAGTTATTTAATTTCGCCAGTTGTTTTCTACCTTCTCGCCTCCCTTCTATCGCCTCCCAAATTTTGCCCCTTGTCTCCCCTTTATTCCCCATTCGTTTTTTCCCCATCCTTTCCCTAGGTCTATTCCTTCCCCTTCCCCATCCACCCCGACATGGACTCCCGGTCCCCGGCCCTCCCCGGGTCCCCCCTCCCCTCCAGTTCCTTACCTGGTCTGGGTCATGTCCCCCGCTCTCACGTGAGAGCTAGTAGGCGCCGCTCCTTCCCACCATCGCGAGCCGCAGCGGATGGGTACCCTCCAGTCCTCCATGGCTGCCGCCCGGCCGGAAGTGACAGCCGTCACTTCCGGTCCCGGGTACGACACCATGGCAACTCAATCCAGTAGGGGTAGGTCGGGTGGGCAGCTTTCAGCGGCGGAGGGGGCTGGTCACTCCCCCGTCGGTAGTGGGCACGCTAGGTCCAGCAGACAACATGGGGGGAGCTCTCTCCCTGGGTCGGTGCGGGGGGGGGGGGTTTATTACCCACCACCTTTCTCAGGTTGGTAGGTCCAGCAGCTTCAGGGTTAATACGGGGGGTAGCTCCGGGCCTGCTAGAGTCAGCTAGCCCCAGTCCTTGGTAGGTCCCCCTAGGGCTCATAGTAACATACCAGGCAGCGGGAGGTCCCTCCCCGGGAATATGGTCAGCCAGGGCCCTCAAGGGGCCAGGGAGTGTGAGGCAGTTAGGGGTCAGTCACATTTGGGCTCTTCCCGGGGTAGTCGTCAGGTGCAGGGGCAAGTGTGGGATCTTCCACGTGGGCAGAGTCAGGGCAGGGATAGGAGTGTAGTTCCCCATAGTAGTCAGCGGCCCGATCAGGCAGCTGGGGGTAGTGGACAGGTGTCTTCCGAGTCCCACAGGTGGCGGTCAAGGAGTAGATCAGGCCATAGGAGTGTTGGCCCAGATGGGCAGGGGGAGCGGGCTAGCAGGGTGGAACAAGATGAATGCAGGTCTGCTAGTCACGGGAGGCGCTCTTTGTCGATCGGTGCTGTGTCTCAGAGGTCTGGTAGTAACGTGTCTCTCCCAGCAGATGGTGGCGCTTTCAGCGGTGGTCTTAGGGATAGGAGCGGCAAACCTCGGCCGAGGCAAAGTTGGAAGGTCAGTGGATGGGATTGGAAGGCGAGTCCGCTGAGCAAGGTGAGATGAGTGCTATGGATATGTATGACAAGCAATCTGTGTGGTCTGATAGCTATAGCTGTAGCTCTAGTAGATCGTCTTCAGATTCCCAGGGTAGTCCGCAGCGGTTAGTGAAGCGCTTGCGTAAGCACTATGTTACTCGACATTCAGAGCGCGCAACAGATAGAGACAGGCATTTCAGGGGCTCCAGGCTCACGGGCGATGAGACAATGCGCTGCGCGAGCACGGGTATATTTCAAGAGTTGAGGAAGACAATACGGAGTAGAATCTACAGGGGGCGTTTCGTTTGAGGTTTCTAAGCAGGGCAAAAAATTGGTGGCAGCGGCCATGGCCCGGGGAGGGGGCGGGGAAGCCAGTTACAAGACCTATAAGAACTGGCTGTCGGGCGCTTACCTCTTTGAGGCCTGTTATTTGAAATCTCGCCCTAGCGAATGGATGGATATGCTGAAATATCTGCATATGGTGCACGAGATGTACGTGTCCTCTCGCCCTGGGGTTTGGCTGGCATACAATGAGGTTTTCAGAGAGAAATACAATGAGCACGCCAGCCTGATGTTGGGGTACAAAGATGTGGAGACTTGGTTGAAGGTGTCCCAGGAAGGGTGGGTGGCCGGGGCCGCGAGTGCCACATGGCGGAGGCAGTCAGGGAGGATGAGGGGTAACGCGCCCTTTCTCAGCAAGGGCCGCTGTTTCTTGTTCAACCGATCAAGCTGCCCTCACGGTCAGGGATGCAGATTCACCCATACTTGCATTAAGTGCGGGGGAGGGCACCCGGCAAAGACATGCGACAGGCAGGATAGAAGGGGTGGCACAAGCGGCCAGCCCAGCACTGGCGTTGGTGAAGGCCGGATCGCCGATTAATTTGGCGAGCCTGGGACGCTGGCTTAGCCGCTATCCTTATAGGATGGAGGCAGAGTTTTTGAGGGAAGGTTTTAGTGAGGGGTTTAGAGTGCCTATCGAGGGACCAGTTCAATCAGGGAAAGAGCATAATTTGAAATCGGCTAGTCTGTATCCAGGGGTCTTATTGGAGAAAGTCCAGAAGGAAGTGATGCTGGGGCGCATGAGTGGGCCTTTTCGGGACCCGCCCTATCGGGACTTGGTGGTGTCCCCGGTAGGGGTGGTTCCTAAGAAGGTGGCAGGGAAATTTCGACTCATTCAGCATCTCTCATTTCCACATGGGGCATCGGTGAACGATGCGATCCCTGACGGGTACTGTAGGGTCACATACCAGTCCTTTGAATCGGCCCTGGACATGGTGCGAGAATTCGGGGAAGGGGCATTGATGGGGAAAGTTGACGTGGAGTCGGCTTTTCGTCTGTTGCCGCTTCACCCGGATTCCTTCCCCTTTATGGGCTTCAAGGTAGAGGAGGGCTACTATGTAGACAGATGTCTCCCCATGGGGTGCGCAGTGTCTTGTGCATTCTTCGAATGTTTCAGTTCGTTTTTGCACTGGTGTATCTGTGCGGGCACAGGCCACTACGGAGTCGCCCACTACTTGGACGACTTCTTGGTTGTAGGGCCCGGGGGGGATGAGACTTGCAGAGACATGCTGTTTGCGGTGAAGGCTCTTTTCCATTCCCTGGGGGTACCGGTGGCTGGGGAGAAGACCGAAGGCCCCACTACTCAGTTGTCGTACCTGGGGATTGCGATAGATACTGTTCGAGGTCTCTGCTGCTTGCCAAGCGATAAAGTGAACAAGCTGAGGGGAGCGATAGGTGAGGTGTTAGGACAAGGGGGTCTGACGTTGCGACAGGCACAGGCGTTATTAGGACGTTTCAATTTTGCTTGCCGAGTAATACCCATGGGACGGGTATTTTATAGGAAGATAGAGAGGGCAACAGCGGGGAACAGGCGTCCGCGCGGTCGAATCCTGCTCTCTGAGGAAATCCGGGAGGATTTAGCGGTGTGGGACCTGTTCTTGCAGGAGTTCAATGGAGTACGGGTATGGCCTGGCCCTCCAATGTCCAGTCCAGAGCTGGAACTCTTTACAGATGCATCTGGGTCAGTAGGGTTTGGGGCATACTTTGCTGGCGAATGGTGTGCTGCCCCATGGCCTGACGAGTGGGTGGTGTCCGGATGGACAGCCAACCTGACGCTACTTGAAATTTTCCCCGTGATCGTGGCACTGGAGCTGTGGTCAGGAAGGTTAGCTGGGAAACAGGTAGTTTTTTGGTGTGACAACCTGGGTGTCGTGCAGGCAATAAATGGACAAAGGTCCAAGTCCCCCCCTGTAATTACACTCCTGCGCATGTTAGTTTGGCGCTGTCTGGTCTGCGATATATCCTTTCAAGCTCGGCATGTGCCTGGAGTGGAGAATGAGTTGGCGGATGCTTTGTCTAGGGGTCAGATGGAGAGATTTAGGGTCTTGGCTCCTGGGGCATCCCTAACGGGTGTGCCCTGTCCCTCTTACGTATGGCAGATTGTCAAGCCAGCATAGAAGGGCTAGCGAAGCCTCCCTGGCTCCCTCGACAAGGAGAAAATACCGGGCTGCTTGGATGGAATGGCGCTCTTTCCAAAGCCAAGGCCTTGGCGGTAAGGAAGGTGTGGATTAGCGCATGCTGGCGTTTGTCTGGGCTGGGTATCAGGCAGGCAAATCTAAGTCTTCCATGGTTGCCTCATTGGCGGGGATTTCATTTCTTGCTAGGATGAAGGGTGAGAGAGATTTCACAAAAAGTTTTTTGATTTCAAAGGCCCTGAGGGGTTGGGCTAGAGAAAGACCGGTTCCTGCGGACCAGAGAAGGCCCATCAGTGACTCGTTGCTAAGCAATATGGTAGCCGCAGTCCCGGTATTGCTAGGGACAGCTATGAGGTGGCTTTGTTTCGAGTTGCTTTTGTGATGTTATACTTTGGCGCTTTGCGGGTCAGCGAGCTGGTGGCTTCCTCTCGTACTTCCCCCTTGTCAGGCATGCTAGGCCAGCACGTAATAATATCTAGCAGCTCGGTGTGTTGTAAGGTGAGAAAGTCTAAATCTGACCAGTTAGGGAAGGGGTGCTGGGTTACATTGGTCCCAAGGGTTGGTTGCTCTGTATGCCCTATTGTGTTAATCAGCCAATTTGCCTCCCTTAGACCGAGTGGTGCACTACCTTGGTTGGTGCATGGTGATGGTTCCCCTCTCACAAGGTACCAATTTTCAGTGGTATTTAAACACACATTGACGGCTGTGGGTGTTGATTGTACGCAGTTTGGCACCCATTCGTTTCGTATTGGTGCTGCTACATCTGCTGCGGTTGCAGGGGCATCAGAGCCTGCCTTAAAGGAGCTAGGCAGGTGGAAAAGTAATGTATACAAACGTTATGTGAGACCTTCTCTTCTTTCCTGAATTTCTCCTTTCCTGATCTGAAGCTGCGGGCGGATTCACAGGGCTTCGGCTGCTCATGCTTTTGGAAGCAGGGCGCGAGGGGTTTTGTCCGTTTTTTCCCTCTAAAGTGGGCCATGATTGGCTTGTTGGCTCCATGAGGTTTAATGGTTTTACCCTCGCTTGTGTTTCAGCTCCCCTCTTTGTTTTCCGTCTTCTACTTGTGTGAATGAGTATCTTTGGTATGGTGGTCTGCTGAGTGGCCTTGTTACGGGTCTGCAAGATAGACTCTGGGCCATGCTGGTCTTTGCTTTTTCTTCTTCTTATCTTTCTATTTTACAGCTGCCGTAAAGTGCTGGTTTTTGTCCCTAACACGGTTCTTGTTTTTCACTGCCTTTTTTACAGAACACAGGACCCCGTGTTTTTTTTGGGTTTTGGGTCACTCTTATGTGCATTGGGCTGCTTTGCATAGGGCTGTAGGTGATACTTCAGCTATTCCGGGGTCTGTTGTGGTTCGGTGGATTGGGCAGAGAGGTTTAAGATGGCCGGGTTTTCGTAGGTTGTTACTGAACGAGATTACTAAGGGTAGTGTGCCTCATGTGTTGGTTATTCATCTGGGTGGAAACAACTTGGGGAAAGGAAGGACAGTGGATTTGGAGTTCGTAATTCAGTCGGAGTTAGCCTGGGTCCGTGCCTCCTGGCCTGACCTATTAATATACTGGTCAGATATAGTCCCTAGGTTGTCTTGGAGAAATTTTGCGGAAGGCAAAGTAGCTGACGAGGTGCGGAAGAAGGTGAACTCGGTGACTGTTTCACTTGTTCTATCGGTGGAGTGAGTATACAACATCCTCTTATACGTTTTCAGAGTCTGGGTCTCTATCGGGCTGATGGTGTGCATTTGAATGAGGAAGGCATGCATTTGTTTGTTGAGGATATTTATAAAGGCTTGGCGGGAGTTCTTTAGGTGTGGTGGCGGGCCGCGGCTCTGAGGATCCGGGCGTGGCTAGAAATCGCAGTACAGTCGACGGCCAGTGGTAAGGGCACATGACGGTATCGGGCACGCTTAATCCACCTGTTTTCAAATGGTATATGCTATTAGTCTCGGTCCAAGTACTTCCCGACCGGGTTGACTTGTGGTTGCTTCCGTTAGCCTAGAAAAGGGGAGGGTTCTGTAGTGCCCGGGGCGGTAGCCCCGTTTAGGTAGATATGTGCACCTTGGGGTGTGTGGTTGTCCCCCGTTTGCGGATGCCCCCTGGAAGGCTTGGGGCATTCTGGTTGCCTGGCGGATGTCGACTCGGACTGCTCTTTTCTCCACCACCATACCTGGCAATAAATCCCTTTTTATTCTTTCCCCACAATTAAGTTGCCGTGTCTTTATTTTAGGGTTAAAAACAATAAGAGTATAATGTAAGGAAAGGTTATCAGCCGTTAAGCATTTTATAAGAACAGAGGGCTGTATATAAGCTCGAGGGATAATAAAAGCTAAGGCTGTGTTGAACTGTATTGGTACTCTGGGGGGTTAATTTGAGTGGTATGTTCATGACGTCAGGTTGAGTCATGGGGAGGAGCTACGGAAGATATATCTGAAAGGGGCGGAGAAGAATCACTCTCTTAGGATCCTGGACGTTGCCCACCCTCCCTCCCTTTGGATCAACTAAGAAGGTTTCTGCAGTAATCTGGTACAGGTGCAGTCTTTGGTGGTGGTGATTATCTTGGAGTAGCAGTGGCTAGAAATCGCAGTACAGTCGACGGCCAGTGGTAAGGGCACATGACGGTATCGGGCACGCTTAATCCACCTGTTTTCAAATGGTATAGGCTATTAGTCTCGGTCCAAGTACTTCCCGACCGGGTTGACTTGTGGTTGCTTCCGTTAGCCTAGAAAAGGGAAGGGTTCTGTAGTGCCCGGGGTGGTAGCCCCGTTTAGGTAGATATGTGCACCTTGGGGTGTGTGGTTGTCCCCCGTTTGCGGATGCCCCCTGGAAGGCTTGGGGCATTCTGTTTGCCTGGCGGATGTCGACTCGGACTGCTCTTTTCTCCACCACCATACCTGGCAATAAATCCCTTTTTATTCTTTCCCCACAATTAAGTTGTCGTGTCTTTATTTTAGGGTTAAAAACAATAAGAGTATAATGTAAGGAAAGGTTATCAGCCGTTAAGCATTTTATGCACATATATATATATATATGAAGCAAGCAATCTACAGTTGCTCTGGTGCATGTGAAGTTTTTAATATATAACTAAACAGCAACAGAAATGTCTGTATGAACACATACATTGCAATTTGGTTATACCACACTAATTGAAAGATAGCATGCCAATCATAACTAAATAAGATATATAAAAAAATAAAGGATAAATGAAAACTTCTGAAAAAACTAAAGTCCTAGTTCCTTCTTTTTTCCTTTTTTTTTTTTGTATTTCAGGGCCAGTTGTCGGGAAGAACATGGAAGTAAATGGTAATGTGGGTTGATGTTATGTCATGCATTTCTAACATATTGGGCCTGAGTTATCAAGGAAACTAAGGCAATAAAAGGAGTAAATGTTATCCAGGACAAACCATGTTACAATGCAAGGGGTGCAAATTTGTTTTTTTTTTTCATAAAAGTTAAATTCTAGCTGTTTTTATATCTAGCACACAAATACTTGATAGCTTTATCTTTACACTGAAATTTAAAGTTGATCTAAGACATGTCCTACCCCAACTATAAATCTGCCCCCACATTTTAAATTTACCTCCCCCTCCAATGCAACATGGTTTTGCCCAGGTGCAAAGTTACTCCTTTTTTATGCTTTGCTCTCCTTAATGACTCAGGCCCATTATTTCTAACCTTGATTGACACTTATTTGCACTGATAGAGCTACCGCAGAAGCAATTTAGGAGGCTGATTTGGGAGATGTTGATCCATCCATTACGTAGAGGAGGTCCGGCTCAGCCCCTCTGAGCATGCAGGGAGCTGGCAGTTCCAAAGCTGAAAGCCCAAACAGGACAACACTGCCATGAATTTGCTCCATGCATATTTAAAAGAGCAGAATAGGGGACTTCCGAAGCGGATTGCTAGGGTCCCCCAGGTTTTGCTAAGGGGCCTGGAGCTTGAGTGTTACATCACCTGCTTGTTTGTAAAATGACAACTATGATGATAACTTCAATAACATTTATGTATAGAATGTGGAAATCATAAACTGCCCATTCCTCTACGCTTAGCTTAAAGATATTTTACATTGCTTTAAACCAGATATTGGAAAATATTTTACATTTTATCTCATTTTGTGTGTTCAGAATAAGTATACAGGATAATGCAGCCTATTTATTCATTAGGAAGCAGTGACTTCACTTAAGTACTGTGGACTTCTGCTAAAATATTACAAAATGGCTGCCTACACTGTGTGAAGGCAACAGATGCACACTTTACAAAAATTGTGCTAAATCTGTGGAGCCTATCACCTAGGTCAGTGATGACAGCCTAATACACTTCAAAGGTCACAAATGCAGCTCTCTAACCTTCAAAAGGACTGCAAATTACCTTAGCTCTCTATAATAAGTTAAAACAATACATTTAATAAAAAATACATCATATACTCATAGAGTAGATCCCACACATACTCCAAAACACCATTCAGATTTCCCCACTTACAAATTAAACCCACACACTCACCCAGAAATACCCCTCAAACTCAATGCCCATTCACCTAACACATCCCCATATGGCCTTTAGCATCCCCTTCCCACCACTTACCGTAAGGAACCCCAACACAGCTTAACAGAAGAAGGTGGGAGAACATGTGATGCAGGCTGTGTGTCTCTGCTCCCCTGATTTCAGATGTGCTGCTGTAGCTGTGTGACCTCACTGTGTTGTGTGGAGGAGGCCATGTAATGCAGAAGCAGTCATGTGATATGAATGTCTGCTGCTCCAGCAGTTAATAAAACCAAGTTTAATCTTATTCTCTACTTTATGGCCAACCAAGCTCCACCCAAGGCCACGGCTCTTATTCATTAAGATGTGGGCTATGGGTGATGCTTAGTCAGGCATAAAGTAGAGAATAATAACGGCAATAATCATAAAGCAGGAAAGAGCTGGGGCCGCAGTTTAAGGCTTTGCGAGCCGCATGTGGCCGTCAAACTGTCTGTTGCCCATCACAGACCTAGATGATATGGAAGTCTTCCATACCTCCATGCAGCGCAACACAGAATCTAGGCAAAATAAGCCTTGCCTCGATCCGCACACTCCCCACCCAGAAACGCCCAAGTCTCACCAGGAACGCCCACTTCCCACCCAGAAGCATTCACTGTGGGACAAAACTCCTGGCTTTGTAAGGGCCTTGAATCAGGACAGTTGGGAGCTATGCACCTCATGATCAATGATAACAGTGTTCTATATCATTTTAAAAAATGCTAATACTAATTTATATTGTGCTTCACAAAGATATTTTTATGCATAGATCCCATGCCCACTTGAGCTCTCAATCAAATTTTCAGTGCCTGAAACAAGGAAAACAAAACCCCCAATGTATTGTAATAGAAATTCTGATAAACAGTGTCATTTCTATTCAGTGAACATATACTGTATATGCTTTTTGATGTGTTTTTTATACATTTGATGCATCCAGTAAGACTCTATTCTTTGAATTAAATAGAATCCTGTCAGTCTTAGCCTCTTCCTGTCTTCCTTTGAAACTATTTCTGTTCCTATAGAGACATGTGTTGCTTGCCTTTATATGAATGAAGTTTATATGTCCAACCCTTTACCAGTCAGTGACATAAGTGTTAGTATGTAACACCCCCACCATTGCATTAAACAAATCAGCAAGAAAGACAAAAAATAGCTTTTGCAAGGAATCTATCATTTCTACATAACAAAGACATTTCACAAACTTTCCTTCATCTAAATGCCCATTCCACTCTCTGCTGATCTACTGCTTATAGACCATATTAACTTCACAATGTACACTTTAATCATGACCTTTTTCTTATTTTAACCTCACACCAACTTGCAGTGCAAGCGAAAAGTGTGAAAGCGTGGAAAAACGTTCACTAACTAAGTTTCTGGAAGTACATAGAGCATCCTACTATTCAAAACAACAATGACAAGCTAAGTCTACATCCTCTCATTATTGTTCTCATCCCAAACAATATTCTGTTTCTCTTCCAGCCTCTGATTGATACGAACATAACTGTTACCAGTTACATCTTACTTCACTGTTACCAGTTGTATCTTATTTATATTTTCCTCATTTAACAGGAATAACCGGGGTACCTGGGCAGCCTAATTACGAAAATTACGGTTTTTATGGTGCAGATTCCACTTTTCAGAATCAACCATCAGGATCAGGGGACTTTAGATCTTCATGGATGCCAGCACCGCCAGAACTACCCAACTGCCCTCCAGGAATAGAATACCTCAGTCAGGTTAGAAAAATATATGTAAACCCAGTTCTAACTTCCACCGTTGAAGTGCATTCAGGCTAATATTAGAGGTGGCAAATTTCAGAATCGCTGTTCACTGTAATTTGCTCTGATTCACAGGATTGGTAATAGTGGTGGTGGTGGGTCTATTGTTAACTATTTTGCTTTTCATTAAGTGGAAATGAAAGTGTGAGCTTTTAGCTTCATTGCACATACGTGAATCTGTTAGACAGCTCACATATGCACATAGTTTGACCATGAATAATGCTCAGCTGCCTTGGCGAGATTTTATTGATAAATTGCAGTGGTAGGAGATTTTTTTATTGCTATAAGAAGCTGCAATAAAAATTAATCCTTATTGACGCTTGTTAATAAATAGACACCATAATTACATAGACAGTAGTTTCGCTTTGGCATAACAGTTGACATGAGACTGTAACTCTAAGTCTCACCTCTCTATCTCTACAGTTCTGCATTCACATTAGTATAATCACAAAACTCTTGGTACCAACTCAACTCACTCTGTTCACGCCTGCACTTGATGTACTACCAAGTGCAGTCTCATGCATCCCAGGAACTTCTCCAAGTGAGCTTCCACTAACGCCATTCGCCCTGATTGTGCACTCAATAGTAACACTCTTGCCTTTATGTAACATCTCTGGCTTCTATCTACATTCTGGTGTGGAGGGGCTGATTAGCAACAGAACTTACCGGGAGTTTACCATCCGGCAGATGGCTCCCCATAGCATCATGGGGCCACTTGGGGACAGTCCAAAATCACTTTTTTTTGAGCCTTCAACTTTATAATATGTACTGCGCACTGCCTGTTGTCATTTACACCCCCTACCCCCACATCCCCTGTATTCTCCTCCTCCTCCCCATAGCTTACGGAATTTGCTGGCGCTATATAAATAAATGATGATGATGATGATAGCTTCCTCAAATGTCCCGGCCAAGGGAGAATTAAATGTGAGCAGCTTCCCCTCTCCTGCTTTGCCCACCCTGACTTCTTTCCCCGTGTTTATCTCAACCACTCTGTATCTGTGTCTCTCTGCCCTCCCCCGCACTGTGTGTCTCTCTCTATAATCCCCTATTTCTATCTCCCTCTTTTTGTTAGTACCACTGTCTTCAATTTTGTATGTGTACCTTTCTTTAACTGTCTCCCTTTGTGCGCTTCTCTCCCCCCTTTGTGTGTCTGCCTCTGCCCCCCCCCATTTGTGTGTATGTGAGCCTCTGTGTTCCCCTCTGTGTGTCTGTCTCCATTTCTCTAGATTTATATGTATACCAATATCTTCTTCCATCTGTCTGTTTACCCTCATGTGTTTCTCTCTCACATCTATCCTTGCTCCTTTCTGGTAGAGTCTATGACTGTGGTAGGCAGAATCAGTGCTGGTGGCTGCAGATCAGATGTAATGTAGATTAACAACCATGACCAACACACATAATTGAACCTTAATATGGCAGGTAAGCCCAATTTTCTGATTTTAATACTTTTTGCTATGTGTCTCAATAGTAAACTTTGTGAGTATTATTAAATTAGTGAATGTGCTATTAAATTAGTGAATGTGCTGTTTTCAGACACTGCTGGTCAGGGATTCCTCATTGGAGATTTTCATGCGAAGCCTTTAATAGATTAGGAGGGCTTTTTCTCGCTTCAAAGGTTTACCGCAGGTGATAATGCTGCTGTCTACGGGTTAATGCCAGCAGAAAGATTTCCTTTTGCATGGGGAAGCCTATTTAAAAAATATTTTGGTGGTACTTGTACCTGTTATTGCCATATCAGACATTGGTCCCACTTACCACTATTGTGGATAGGGTTAACCGTGTGCTAACCATGCCTACATTGTGTTGGCCCAGCCTACATTTATTTCGGTCCTGCCTACATGAGGTCACTTTTGGAACTTTAAATTTCCAATCCATCCCTCTTCAATTGCCTGCCTCTCAGAAACACTAGATCATCAGCAACATATTAGCCACTCAAACTCGAGCTTACATGGCCTTGTATTCACTCAGGATACTCGACATGGAGAAGTATCACACATACACTGAAACTCACATGACTCAACCCTGAACTTAAACTCAAGACCAAACATAAAACTTACTGTGGGTCTATGATTCACTCTTTATAAACACTCAAATCAGATGAGCACAATCAACACATCTATTAAGGCATCACACACCTGTTACACCTGAGGATCTGTCTCTACCCAAGCTGGGTTGTGTCTCTGGAGCAGAACTGATGACTATGTGAAAGGACTGGTACAGATGACGGCTGCTGTGAGTTCAGGAGACTAGAGAATGTGAATGGCACTGGAGACTGGCAAGAAGTGAAGAATAGCAAGACAGTGGTCAGATTTAGCAAAGGAGACCGGACTGGAACCGGAATGCTCTGGACTGGACTGCTGGACCAGACTGTCTGAGCAGGAATAACTGAGAAGACTGCAGACTGCTGGGAACCAGGTGGACGTCTGAAGAATCAACGCTGCATTGGCAACAGGTTAGAGCTCAAGTAATTGCTGTCACCTGATTAGAGGCTGTGGCCAGATAAGCTGAAGCAGCACTCTGACTGGCTGAGAGAGATCAGGTGATTTAAGATGGCGGCACCCAAGCACTGGTTTTGTAGGGAACTCTGAAGTGGAGACTGCTATCCCTTGATTGGAGGCTGCAGTCAGTTGAGCTGGATCAACACTTTGACTGGCTGAGAGGGAGCAGGTTTTGGAGGGATCTCTGGAAGGGAGACAGATTAGGCAGCATTCTGCAGAGAGATCTGAGACCAGCAGAGCCTGCGGACTACAAGGACAGCTTAAAAAGACAGCGAAGGGGTAAGTAACAGGACCTGAGAGCCTGGTGCATGACAACACCTTACACACATGACCCAGGGCAAAATAACATCTCACTCACACCACAGGGATCCTTACACACACAAAGAAAAAATTACTTTACACTACTATAAACACAATGGGGCTGATGCAGTGTTGGCTGCAAAATGGGAGTAACTTAGGGCCTGATTCATTAAGGAACGTAAGACAATAAAATGAGTAATAAAATGAGTAAGTCTTCTCCTGGACAAAACCATGTTACAATTTTCCTTTCCTTCCCTTAATGAATCAGGTCCTTAATCTCGAAAAAAAATGAATTTTTCCACCCCTGCGCAGAGCCATACACATCTTGAGATGTGCTGTCCTCTGCCCTTTAACAGGCTCAAAAGAACCAACTCCTAACCAGTGGCGAAACCAGGGGGGCTGCGATCGGAGCGATCACCTCCCCCTAGCAGGGGCTTGCTGCCGGCGGCTGCACACTATGTGCAGGTCCGGGCAGCATACTCCCCCTGCCTGTCTCTGCCGAACGGACCTGCACATAGTGTGCAGCCGCAAGCAGCCTTAACAATAAAAAAGGGGGCAGGGACTAAATCGCCCCCCCCCCCCCCCTAAATAGATCCGCCCCTGCTTCTAATTGGCATATATGCATAATATGGCAGATCTGCATAAGCTGCATTTGCACAAACAAGCCTTTACTGTACAATGTTAGAATGCCCCATCTCTGAAGGCACAGACAGGCCTAAGTGCCAAAATCATGCAAGTCTGCACAGTGACATATATGCATGTGCCCATTTTCTGGGCATACACAGATCAATTTCACGCAAGATACTCCACTCAAACTGGTGTATGTACCATTCTACATCAGCCCCAATATTATTTTACTGAGTATACGAGACATAAAGAATTTTGTTTAGATGTCTGTGAAGTACTCTATCCATAAAGAAGTTTACATCAGACCAAAAAGTAAGATAAAAAAGATAGATTATTTATGTACACGGCATATTTGTGCTTTTCCCTAGTATGTATTTCATATATGCATTTAGATTCCATACTATGACTTCGCTAATGAGGTTGTACATTCTCCCTTCTGTAAATGCTGATCTCTTAGTTGACATACATTGGCAGCAATCTTTGAAAGGGGAATTTAACTGACAGAGCTGAAGTTATATGACTGATCACATGCTGCTCCCTATGGCATTGAAGGACCCCTTCTCTGTTTCAGCATGTACTGAAGAGAGGTTGTCCAGCCCCTTTAATATCTTTAAATAATTGTACCTAGTTTAGGGGAAAGTTTATGCAACATCTGAAAAGACAGAGCAAAATCAGGGGAGATATGCCTGCTATGTTTTGTAATGCTTTTTGTAATACACTTAATGCTTTCCGTACCTGGTTGTGCCCCTTATGATATAATCCCTGCTTATATTCTCACACTTATATGTTACCACTAGGCCACATCATTAATCTATTGCCTTGCGAGGGTTATAACACCTCAATAAGATTCACACTAAAGATCTCGAAAACAATAATGGGGCTATGGGAAAAAGGACAACAATACCATGTCTCCTGAAGGGTGAGCTCTGCCAGCAGACTTACTAATACCATCATAGAAACCATTTATCCTTTGATGTTTATGTCAGTCAAATGCAAAAGAATAACAAAGACATATGGTGAAAGTCAATTTAAGGTTCAATGTTGTAGAGAATCTTTCATCTCATTCTTTTTTTCTGTATGTATTTATTATATTACTTTATATAATTTTTTTATGTTTCACAGATAGACCAACTTCTAATTCACCAACAAAGAGAGCTATTGGAAGGTATGTTAATTAGGTATAGTAGGTTAAACAATACCAAGAAAGGAAGAAACAAACATTAAATTATGCTGAGATAAAATTAGACCTGCTCTGTGCAAAAGAAGAAGTAGTAGCACTAAGCACTGAATATATTTTATATACTGTATATTCCCAGAGCAATGGACAGCTATATCCATACATTTCTTTAAAATAAATAATGTAACACCCATTTATGGTATAAGTAGATTAACTTGGGCTAAATCTAAATGCTTCAAGAGTTAATAATGATCTTGTAATCTCATAGGAATACTGTAATAGTCCTCAAAAAGTTGACATAATAGAAGTTTCTTTCAAATAATCACTCCCTCTGCTTTGAAAAATGTCTACATTCCACACAGGATACCTGTTGTTTCCACAGGAAAAGATCTTTGTAAAAGAGGTTCTCCAGTGATGAAGTAACTCAGGATAGTGAGGTTTATTTCAATACCTCTTCATCCTGTCTTTCCCCACTGTAATCAACACACACAATTAGCTAAGGGTCACAACAGTTTGAAATAGGGAACTTTCTTTTATAAAACAAAGGTACCCCATGCCAATAGAAGCCAGGATTGGCAAGATTGTGGCTCCTTGGGAACCTCCCCCATACTTGGTCTCTTTTATATTTCCACCCTAATGCTGGAGATAGACTAGATATTCTGTGATGTCATTGGGCAGGCCATAATGCAGAGGAAAAAGAGGTGGATGTGGTCATCGAGAAACTAATAATTTGCCCAGGTTCACTGACTGCTATTACAGAGAAACAAGCCAAAGAACCAGGATGTGATACAGGTGTTGAATGGCTGCAATCATGGAGAAGCCCGAATGGTGCAAAGACTAAGAGAACTGTGTCTCTGCCAAACCCAAACTCTCCTATTAGTTGACAGTCTTTGCAGGACCTGGAAATATGTAACAGATGACAAAGAGATCAATGTGTCCAGTCTGTGCAGCAAAAAGCCAGAGAAAGGTGGTGGATTGGTGAATCACTGAGCGATGATACCTGAGATATAGCACCGCCAGAAGGGGTCATAGCACCCATTTTACTGTAATGTGCTCATGAAGCAGTATGTCAGTGTAGTACTCTCCAGCCAAGAACCCCAGGGGGACAAAGGGCTTCTGGACTCTGTATGGCATGACAATCAGCAGTGAGGTCCTGTCTGTAAGTAGAACGTAACAAGTGGTGAAAGACATAGATATAGCTGGGTCTGACATCTGCTCTGAAGTGGGAGGATTCTATCCAGTTGGAAGCAGCACAGTGTATTACGCAGTTGTATGTAGGAGATGAGGTATGGGTCAAGGTCCAAAATATTGTCCTGTATGAAGTCCTGTTTATAATGGATCATCATCTTCTGATAGAGGTCATTATTCAGCAAGAGATACTGCCAGACGCCGAGTGACTGTGCTAGGTTGAGTTCTGAGAAAGAGACTCCAGGACTCCAGCTGTTACCAGACATGTACTTGATTGCCAAAAACAGAGAGAAATTGAGTTCTGAGAGGGTGGTTCTGTAACCCATTGAGAGACAGAACGGAGTCAGTGACACTGATGTGAATCACTGATGATAATTGAGTGTTAGTATTATTGATGTCTGCTATCATGAGCTGCATCCTAGGGAAAGTGTATTGATTGGATTGATGTGAGTGCAGGGTAGGTGAAGAGACCCTGGGGGTGCACAGACTTTAGAGTAAGAGCGCAAATGACAAATAATGTGATGTTTTACAACAGTCATTTTTACAACAAAGAAATGTTCAGGAGAGAAAATATGTATCAAAAGTCATTAATTATTTAATCAGTGAAATCTGGCGACTATTCATTTGATAAACTGTTATTGTACTGTGCTACCATGCCTGTGTCACTATGCCCGTGTCACCATGCCCGTGTCACCATGCCCGTGTCACCATGCCTGTGTCACCATGCCCGTGTCACCATGCCCGTGTCACCATGCCCGTGTCACCATGCCTGTGTCACCATGCCCGTGTCACCATGCCCGTGTCACCATGCCCGTGTCACCATGCCTGTGTCAAGACTCAAGACAAACCTTTATTTGGAGAGTGTGGAGGCAGTGACATTCTAGTTCATCACTTGGTCACCTGTTATTACTTCTTATAGAGATGGCATCAATGGCTACTACATTTATGAATGTGATATGCAAATAAGGCATTTCTCTACAGACAATGAACTGCAAACATACAGGTATAAAGGCAACTTTTGTGCTATAATACATATTAAGAAGTTTATACAGCATTGTGTACATAGCAGATAGTTGATATAGCTTTGTGTACGTAGCAGTGGTGCTTTTGTACTGTTTGTTTTTGCTGTTGCTAGGATCATTTACTTTTGTGAGGCAGACACGTATAAAACCTATTATACTCTCATTAATATGTATTTTTCAAACAGCTTCAGTTTCAGAGATGTTTAATTTATTTAAACAATTGTTCAACAACATTTCTAAGATGCTATCTTCAAAGTTTAATATTTATCAAATGTGTAAGTCTTGCCATGCTGATAATGATATCATGTAAAAAATTAGAATGTTACTTCTTATTGTGTCATGAAGGAACATTACAATAACATAAATAAAGTTATAGGATAGCAGCTGAAGGGGCAATATAAAAGCAGTACTAGGCAAGAACGCCTTTCTCAGATCTTCACAGTTCCTCCACATATAACACCACCAGTACCTACGCACATTGGATAGATCCCTCCATATTACATCAATATTGCTCCTATATTATGACACCATATTTTACCATGATTATTTTTATAGTAAGCCATCACTAGCTCTAGAACATACCAGCAGAGCCCCATATTATACTAAATGACCAACCTCATATCAACAGTGATAAATATCAAATTAGCAGTTGACAATATAATGCCAAAAGTTCCCTATATGATATCAGCAATACCCGATAGCACACCTGCAGTATACAAAATCATACTAACAATGTATACTATTATACCAGGACTGCCCCACAATCATTCCAGCAATGCCAAATTTTACCAGTGTTACTCCAGGAGCGTCTCACATTACAACAGCTTTACTTAATCATTCTAGCAGTGCTCAATATCATACAAGTAGTAGGATACTGTAAACTGATGATATTGTTAGGCACTGCAAGTGCTGATAATACCAACAGTGCCCTTTAGTGTTCTAGCAGTGCCCCATATCATAACATCGGTGCCCCCAATTATACCAGAACAAACCAATTTTATGTCAGCATTGCCCTTTAGTAGTATCTCGGGCCTCCATAACTTGAAATCTGTTACCTGATTGTCTATGATGATCCAATGTCAAAGCAGAGTCTGCTTCCAGCACAGTGGGAACTGCAGTTCTAATGATGTCATCTGTAACTCCTGCTTATTGCCAACACAGTTTTACTGGTACAAGACATGGGGAGCAGATTTGTTACCTAGTATTAACAAGTATTTGCACATGCAAGTATAATTTTCTCAATTGTTAAATTATAAATGAAGGTTTCATATAGATTTACAAGGAATATACAGTAACTTGCATTTAATTATTTTATTCTTTATGTTGTGTCAACATTGCGTTTTAGTCATCACCGGATTTGAAACAAACAACAAGTATGAAATAAAAAATAGAATGGGACAGAGAATATACTTTGCAGCAGAAGAAAACAATTGTTGTAACCGTAATTTTTGTGGAAGTATCCGCTCCTTTACTATACCAATTGTGGATAACACCAGTCGTGAAGTAATGAGAATAGTGAGACCTCTTAGATGTGACAGCTGTATCACTCCTTGCTGCCTGCAAAAGGTAGGTATAAGTAGCACAGAATTGCATGGCTTTTATACTGAAAAATGGAATATTGGTACAGATCAATGTTGTGCAGGATTCACTTCCTTTATTTGTCAGGACTTTAAAATAGCCTTTTCTTGTATTGGTAATCGTGTTTATCCTTCTGTCTATTATAGATAATAATATCATGGTAATGTATGCCAGGGCCGTGCAGCTAATTGACTCACCCCCTATGTTTTAAATTTGATGTGTCCTTGCTTCAATCTATTGTCTTCTGTTATTTACAATTGTATGCTCCTTGTTGTGTCATAACAAATTTACAGAAGAAGAGCTTCCACTTCCAGATTCCACACCCCAATTCTGATATCCAAAGAAGGAAAGGCTTCTCACAAATATGTTTCTGGACTTATGCAAATAACTATGGTTTACTGAATAATTTTATATATTAAGCAAAGTCTTTTATTATAACTGTCACGAACAAGCTCCCAGCTGCCGTGACGTTGGGGTGTTTGCTGTATGAGGTCACACATGATTTCAGCCCGCAGTCTCTCTCACCTATCACACAGGTTATAGACCTACGGTATTGCCCCCAAACACAGCGCTCTCACACCCCCAGACACTTCAAGGTTCAGCCTCCACCTATTGGGTACGGGCAATAGGACCCCATTATACTGTCCCACACTGGCACACAGGCTTCTAGTTCCACAAACTAGCAAGACTCACACCAGCACACACAGGGTTCACTCTTCACACCTCCAGACTGTTACACAAATGTACATACAAGCACACACAACTTGTTAATCAATTGTATCAACAAATCACACACTGGCATTCCAATGGTTAACCTGGTCGAGCGATCTCTTCCAAAAAGGCTATGGATTCTTTAGAGTATCAAGGACTCAACTTATTAAATTTTAGATTTAATATACAAAAGGTACAGGGCATACAGATAACAAAAATAATGAATAAAGATTTGACATACAAATTAAAAATTGAAAACAGTTATAAAACAAATGGGATGAAAGTACAGAGCATTACTTACAAATAATAATCTGTATGCCTGGGGCAGGCAGGAATGATAGACAGTCCT
Source organism: Mixophyes fleayi (assembly GCF_038048845.1). Taxonomy (NCBI): domain Eukaryota; kingdom Metazoa; phylum Chordata; class Amphibia; order Anura; family Limnodynastidae; genus Mixophyes; species Mixophyes fleayi. The sequence goes on from NC_134404.1 coordinate 84,099,807, forward strand.
TCAATTAGATTGATTCCCCAAGAAGCTGACAAATTCTCCTTTCCACACACAGGTTTTTAAGCAACATGAAATGGGACGGTGTTCACAGATGCTAATCGGGGGTTGTGGTCCTGGGACACTTTTTCAAACCAAATTTACATGTTATATAAAATTATGGATATGTCTGCGCTGACTGGTATTTAGCTGCCCCTGTCTATTGGCATACAACCCATCTATGTATGTATATAGATAAAACTTTTGAAAGTAATAGACAAGTATGGCACTTATACTCTAACAGATGAACAAAAGTATTAATTCCAAAAGCATACAGTCACTTTGAAACTTCCTAGAACGATCCAACTCAAGTCCAGAAAAGTATTGTCCCGTACAATATCCTCAATGTTCCCGAATTCAAAGTTCTCAGTTCATAGGAAAATAATATTTATCCTAGTATTATGTTCTCCACCAACGTGAACATAGAGAGCTTGCAGTTATTTATAAGGGATAATTAATAACTGCAGTGTAAATAGGTTGTATCAAATGAATCCATTGATAAGTTAGTGTAATTTTTAAAGACGCAGAGTCTGATGTAATTGTGTTTGATGGCTTTGCACACACCAGTGTGAACAGATAGGAGTGTCACCTGGGGGCAGTTCAAAGGACTCCCAGCAGTGCCGTAACTAGACATTTTGGTGCCCTGGGCGAGACAGGGCACCGGCACCCCCCATCTAAGTGGCAGTGGCATTTGACAAGTGGGTGTAGCCAACCTAATGTGTGGGTGTGGCTAGCACTTTACTGAAAGAAAAGTCCTTGATTGAGCCAGGGCACAGAGGTAGGTAGCGGGTGGCTGCTGCGCCCCCTTGGGCTTGCGCCCTGGGCGATGGCACCGCCTGTACCACCCTAGTTACGGCTCTGCATACACTCTAAAGTGTCTACTGTCTAAAAGGGAATGCAAAATTTTGTAGGGGAATAGGAAATTTTATTGAAAATGGTCAAAAGTTTTCCTATGTGCAGCCCCTAAATGTCACTTCTTATTGACACTTATTGACATAATCCACATTAACTCAAACTCACAATTTTGCATACACAATTTAAAAATTAAAATAAAAAATCAGCTCTATTTTACACTCAGTAATATTCACACTCATACACACATTATTTGTACTTATTTGACCGGTAAACTATATTTTCCAATGTCAACTGTTTCTAGAGATAGTACCAGTTTTGTGCAGTACAACTTTCCTTCTGTATGATAGGTGTGCTTTAAATGTTCTGTGCTTATTCTGCATATATAGACAAAGTCACAGTACAATTTATCTTGTGCATTATACAAGTTGAGTCTGCTTCTTGATACCATGAAGAAATCAGAGATGCAGGGGGGGCTGTCTTTTAATGACAGCTTGTTTTATCTTTCACCCTAGCAATGAGCGAGCAGCCCAGTGGGGACCAGCGCCGGCAGTGACAGATGAGTACATAATTTAGGGCAGGGAGGAGCTTGTTTACCCAGTAGCCAAAAGATTAGACCTTTGCTATTATCCTAGCCACAAAGTTAGAGCTCTTCTAATATACTTGCAGCCAGTCTACATACATTAGCCAACAGAGTGTAGGTCAGCAATACATTAGCTATATGTTAATGCATAATACATTATCCAATACAAAGCTATATGTTATAGAATATCTTTTTACTTACAGTGGTGGTCAGCGGTGAACGGCGCTGTAGCTCCGGCCCAGCGGCATCCTGCATTAGCATTTGGAGCGCAAATGCGTTCCAAACGCCTAACTTCCTGTCGGTGACAGGAAGTTCGGCATTTGGAACGCATTTGCGTTCCAAATGCTAATGCAGGATGCTGCTGGGCCGGAGCTACAGTGCCGTTCAAGCTTCCGATGCCAGGAACAAATTGTTTCTGGTGGGGGAAGCTGTGTGTGATTGAGGCAGGGCACAGAGGCAGGTAGCGGGCGGCTGCTGCGCCCCCTTGGGCTTGCGCCCTGGGCGGTGGCACCGCCCGCACCACCCTAGTTACGGCTCTGCTCCCGGGGTGAGATCTAGACTATTTGTGACACTTGAATAGACTTTTAGGTACCGCTAAGCATGTGGTCTGGCTCAATGAGGCCATGTGCTAACATAGCCTATATGTAATACTGTATAGACAAAAAGAATTCCGTTTTAAAATATGCCACTTACAATCAATAAAAGTAGTGATCAACCACATATTCCTCAATAGCATGATGAAGGGCAGCTCATATGTTAAATTAAGAATTCTGCCTCACAGAGAAATGAAGAAAAGGAGTGTAAGCTCTGCGAATGCACTGTACTTAGGCATGTTTGATATGAAAAGATGGACAAAGTCATAGGGGATTTATTAATGGTAAAATTGAATTGATGTAACGCTGTCCAGGAAAAATATATCACATAGTAGAATTGGTTAGGAAATCAGGCAACATGTAAATTTGAAAGTAATAGACAAGTATGGCGCTTATACTCTAACAGATGAACAAAAGTATTAATTCCAAAAGCATACAGTCACTTTGAAACTTCCTAAAACGATCCAACTCAAGTCCAGAAAAGTATTGTCCCGTACAATATCCTCAATGTTCCCGAATTCAAAGTTCTCAGTTCATAGGAAAATAATATTTATCCTAGTATTATGTTCTCCACCGATGTTCATCCATACAAAAAATAAAAATATCACATTACCATAGGTCAATACAATTCCCTATGATCAATGCATATATAGCACCAGTGTGGTATTAGATTTAAATTAATCACCACCGTGTGTAATAAATCACTTTTTCATTAGGTAATACACTTACATAAGAAGAGACTTCTTGTCCAAAGTAAAAGCATATATGGAACTCTTCAATAATTTTCACATTGATCTCTGGATTTTATCTCAAAGACAGCAAAAGAAGAGAAAAATGCTCCACATAGTGCATTATCCAAAATGATTCTATTTAATGTTTACACACCATAAAAACAAATAAAATAAGTACATAAAAGGATTGTCGCGGACGGTCCCGATAAAGCTGGACCCTTACCCTGTGTAAGATGGTATCAGGCGTGTAGGGAAACCTCTATGTCCCTCTCCATAGATCAGGAAGCCGGCTGGTTACCATTCCACGCTCCACAACACTAGGGTTTCTGATTCCAAACCGTCTCAGGTAATCCACGATTTTCCTCCTGGTCACCACATCTGCCCCCAACGCGTTTCAATTTTACAAAATCTTTATCAAGGCTCTAAGTGATTATATTCATATTGTACCTACTCCCGTTAGCACTGCAGGGTGATCTCTTCAGAGCTTTCAGGCTGACAAGTCCTTCTGCTTTCAGCCTGTAGTAGTGACTGATCAGTCAGTCAGAAAAGCGTTGGGGGCAGATGTGGTGACCAGGAGGAAAATCGTGGATTACCTGAGACGGTTTGGAATCTGAAACCCTAGTGTTGTGGAGCGTGGAACGGTAACCAGCCGGCTTCCTGATCTATGGAGAGGGACATAGAGGTTTCCCTACACGCCTGATACCATCTTACACAGGGTAAGGGTCTAGCTTTATCGGGACCGTCCGCGACAATCCTCTTATGTACTTATTTTATTTGTTTTTATGGTGTGTAAACATTAAATAGAATCATTTTGGATAATGCACTATGTGGAGCATTTTTCTCTTCTTTTGCTGTTTTTGAGATAAAATCCAGAGATCAATGTGAAAATTATTGAAGAGTTCCATATATGCTTTTACTTTGGACAAGAAGTCTCTTCTTATGTAAGTGTATTACCTAATGAAAAAGTGATTTATTACACACGGTGGTGATTAATTTAAATCTAATACCACACTGGTGCTATATATGCATTGATCATAGGGAATTGTATTGACCTATGGTAATGTGATATTTTTATTTTTTGTATGGATGAACATCGGTGGAGAACATAATACTAGGATAAATATTATTTTCCTATGAACTGAGAACTTTGAATTCGGGAACATTGAGGATATTGTACGGGACAATACTTTTCTGGACTTGAGTTGGATCGTTTTAGGAAGTTTCAAAGTGACTGTATGCTTTTGGAATTAATACTTTTGTTCATCTGTTAGAGTATAAGCGCCATACTTGTCTATTACTTTCAAATTTACATGTTGCCTGATTTCCTAACCAATTCTACTATGTGATATATTTTTCCTGGACAGCGTTACATCGATTCAATTTTACCATTAATAAATCCCCTATGACTTTGTCCATCTTTTCATATCAAACATGCCTAAGTACAGTGCATTCGCAGAGCTTACACTCCTTTTCTTCATTTCTCTGTGAGGCAGAATTCTTAATTTAACATATGAGCTGCCCTTCATCATGCTATTGAGGAATATGTGGTTGATCACTACTTTTATTGATTTTAAGTGGCATATTTTAAAACGGAATTCTTTTTGTCTATACAGTATTACATATAGGCTATGTTAGCACATGGCCTTATTGAGCCAGACCACATGCTGAGCGGTACCTAAAAGTCTATTCAAGTGTCACAAATAGTCTAGATCTCACCCCGGGAGTCCTTTGAACTGCCCCCAGGTGACACTCCTATCTGTTCACACTGGTGTGTGCAAAGCCATCAAACACAATTACATCAGACTCTGCGTCTTTAACTGTTACACTAACTTATCAATGGATTCATTTGATATAACCTATTTACACTGCAGTTATTAATTATCCCTTATAAATAACTGCAAGCTCCCTATGTTCACAACACCTTCCTTTTTTAAGAGATGGCATGGGGATTTACTGACAGGTCATTGCCCAAGCCATCTCCCACAGATCCACCTGGTTCAAATGGAATAGCTGTCAGCTGGGTCTTAATAGGTTCTCTGGGGAGAGGGGTTAAAAAGGGGTTAATTATCTCAGATAGCTTGGACTTCTGGTCCTGCAATAGCTGTGGGCCAACCGCTGTATTCTTAAGGGGTCCTATCCCTGGCGCTGCAGCTACTAGATTCACTGGAAAGTCCTTCTTCCCCTCATCTGGCATTCTACAGACTGTCAGGGCACACGCATCACTGTCATTATGAGCCTTCAACCGATTATCATGAAAATTTCTCTCTATCATCCTGGCTGGGGGATCATACCACTGCTTCTGGCTTGTCTGGGCCTGCATCATGTTCTCATGTACCAACCTTGTTACAGTGTGCACTTTGTCTCTAATCCTCATGTCTTCTAAGTGAAAGCCTGAGGGAAAAATGGCCTGGAATTCCTGACACTGCACTTCTAGGTGGGGACACACTATGCAATTCTTATCTTGGGGGCTACGGAACAGGATGCTCCCCTCCCTCTTGGACTCATCTATCTGGGGGTGTAGAGTAACAGGGAGTTTGGGCCCCTCATCTATCTTCCTCTAAGCCGTTAGACGGCTGGCTAAGTGAGTGTGGGCTAGCAAATGACCCCCCTGTCTCTATAGACAACTCAGATGAATGGTCAGAACTCAGATGTAGATCTAAGTGGTGAACATTCGAACTACAGGTCCCAGCAGCAATGTAAGGATTGCTGTCCCTCGCTCCTTCTCATTGTTCAGCACTATGTGTCTCCTCCACATGCTCAACACACCTTTGTGTAGCTGGTTCAGGCACAGAATACACATCTTCACTCTGCCCTCTCTCCCAGTTACCATCTTCTGAGCATATTACCTGGGTAGAAACATGGTCTTTCTCTAGCACAACAGAATTAATCACATTGTCATCTGTCCCATTTCTAGTAAGCATAATATTTACACCAGTATCAATGCCAACAGCTGCAATAACAATGTCCGCTGTCCCTATCCTATGACAAGATGTCAGTGTAAAAAGAGGTTTGGATTCTAACGCAATACTGTTATTGACATTATTCTCATTATAGGCATTAGGTACAATAAGACATTCTCTTTCCTTATCACATCCTGGCACCTGGAAAGAAAAAACATTGGTATTATCAGCTGATTCTAACACAGTGACATGTGGGACATTAACTTCCTTACACAAACACTATTAGGGGTTTCCAAATTACCCCCTATTACCTCGGGTTCTTCCCATAAATCATCATAATTGCCAGAGTTAACACTGGCACCTATCAGCTTCTCATCATCACATTTCACTAGCACATCACCAGATGCAAAATGATCACAGAACATTTCAGGTTCTTTACACAAAGTCACATCATTGACAGGTTCAGCATTATCCCATACTACCTGGGCTGAGTCACACGGTGTTACAGAATTAGAGATAGTAGGAACAACATTTGCGGGAACATACTAAGAATTTAACCATCCAAGATCAGTAACTACTAAAACATTTGTGGGAATATCTTCAGGCACTTCCATTTCTCCTACAGAAATAGTCTTCTCAACAATTATGTCCTCTTTAAAATCAGCCTCCTCCAATAGCAAATTCTGTGCAGCATCTGGTAGTATGCTGGTAGCATCATCAGCTTCCCCAGCAGAGTAAATGGGGCGATTGGTGCTCCAGCTTGTGAAAGAAGCTGCTGCAGGCGCTGCCTTTCGTCAGCCACCCGGCGACACTGATCTTGCCAGAATGGGGTATGAAGCCCACCCCGAAAATGTACCTCTTCCTGAGTGTATTCAAAACACTCCTCTAGGCAGTCCAGCTGTTCCACAAGACTCATCTTGTAGCCCGGAATAAGAACCATCATGCGATACTCGCTGAAAGGATGGATCGGGCTGTCCTGCTTCCAGAGGAGGTGTTCGATGATCTCCCCGCGTGTCTTGTTGTGGCAGGAGAAACCTCGCAGCTGACCTTATTCAATTAGCTCTGCCATACTCATCATGGTAAGTGGATTCTTTGGATTAATGACAATTTACCTACTTGGATCCTCTGGTTCAGTGACAATATCCACACCTTGATCCTCTGGTTCTGTCTTGGTCCCCAGCTCAGGTTCCATATCACATTGCTTCTTTGCATCATCCTCCAATAATGCACAAACCAGCTCCTTTTTAGTTTTATCTGTCCAGTCGAGACCTCGCTGCTCACACAGGGCAATTAAAACTTCTTTCGCTTTTTTCTTGTAAGCAGCTGCCATCCTTGCAGTTATTTTGCAAAATAAAAGATAGAAAAAGAAAAACAAAGAGAAGGGGAGGGAACTGCTTTGCACGTATGTCTTTAAAAATAATGCCCTGAGCTTTGTCCTTGTAAAACTATTGTATTCCTCGCAAGGTTACAATCAGTTTATAAGTGCAAGGGTTAATTGCTTAAACCATGCACTTAATACTCTAAGAAATTAAATCATCCCACCGCTGCCACCAAATTGTCAGGAACATGCTCCCAGCTGCCGTGACGTTGGGGTGTTTGCTGTATGAGGTCACACACGATTTCAGCCCACAGTCTCTCTCACCTATCACACAGGTTCTAGACCTACGGTATTGCCCCCAAACACAGCGCTCTCACACCACCAGACACTTCAAGGTACAGCCACCACCTATTGGGTACGGGCAATAGGACCCCAATATACTGTCCCACACTGGCACACAGGCTTCTAGTTCCACAAACTAGCAAGACTCACACCAGCACACACAGGGTTCACTCTTCACACCTCCAGACTGTTACACAAATGTACATACAAGCACACACAGCTTGATAATCAATTGTATTAACAAATCACACACTGGCATTCCAATGGTTAACCTGGTCGAGCGATCTCTTCTAAAAAGGCAATGGATTCTTTAGAGTATCAAGGACGCAACTTATTAAATTTTAGATTTAATATACAAAAGGTACAGGGCATACAGATAACAAAAATAATGAAGAAAGATTTTGTCAAAAGTAATGCGGCTTGCGCACTATTACCATTATTACGGTAATAGTGCGTGTAATTACCATTATTACGGTACCTTTAACGCCGGCTTTCTTCTCGCAGTTCAGTGAAATTCGGGTTAGAATTACCATAATAACGGTAATACTTTTAACGCCTCGTTACTTTTGCGAGTAACGTGGCTAATTGAATATGCCCCAATGAGTTGGATGTAACTGTCAACCTTTTTAAAATAATTAGCAGCTCTTTCAGCACACCCATGAGATGACTGCACAGTGTCATATTTTTTTTTTTTTTTATTAAATGTCATCCAAATCAATCCAGTTAAGGCCCAGAACAGGCTTTCCGGGTCAAAGTTCTGCCCAGCGTACACCAAGGGGAGGTCCGACCGGGATCCTAACCCCCTTAAAACCTGGCCAGGATCCAACTGGATCACCTCACGTTGGTTTCATCCCAATCGGTGCAGGGGTGTCCAAATGCATAAGTGTACAAACAAACAAACAGACCACTGATTTTTATATATAAGATGCTAAATTGCTTCTATCATCTCTAGTAACTACTAGTTCTTTTTAAAGAGGCCATCTGTTTTAGGTTTATTAGTCCTAACAATGTGTAGGTGTTACCAGCTTCAACTTGACTGTCCGAATTTGAAATATTTCTCCAAATTAATTACAAATAATTACGGTGAATAATTGTAAAATTAAGTAACAGTATCAAATGATATATTTAACTTTCACAAATGACGTACAGGCAGCGGTCTGGACAGCCAACCTCTGTACATCTGGGAGTAGTTCTGTGAGATTTCCAATATGGTAATTACTGGGCGTTGGCTGAAAACAGGATATGAGATCTTTAGAGAGCTCCAAAAGGGTTTCTGCTAGAGTTATTCTTGATATGACCGCACACAAATAAGTCAGTATGTTGAGAACAAAAATAGACGACAAGAAATTTTCAAGGGTAGCGCTTGAAAATTTCTTGCCATTTATTTTTGTACATAGGCATCTGGGCTGCACTCTTCTGGGCTGCACTCTTCTGGGCTGCACTCTTCTGGGCTGCACTCTTCTGGGCTGGGCCCTCTTCATTTATCTTATGGGTGGCAGAACTGTAATCATATTGCATGCGTAATTCCCAACTGACTCAACGATTACACCACCAAACAGTGGGGTGTGATTGGTCATAAAATGGCGGTGATTAGACAAATTGTGGTGGGGTTTGTGTGGATTGAGATCAAGGTTTGTGTGGCTTATTTTTGGAGATATATTGCATTGCATTGCAATTGGTATATAACTTATGGTAAACTGAGAACTGCATGACCCCTAGTAAGGCTCTCATAATTTTAAAAGGAAAAATTGAGACCCATGGAAGTCCAAATCCCCTGTGACAGTTTCACTTTCATTATCTTATCAAAATGTTTGAGTTAAAATTGTGATTGTGGAAAATATTTGTTTTTAAAATTTACTTAAAGGTACATTTGCAAACTTTGAATTTTGGTGCAAAATGTTCACTAAAACCATAGTAACCATTCTTACACTTTACTTAATTGTCTGACAAGCACTAGTTACTGATTGGCTGCTGCGGTACGATGCAAATGTTGCCCCAAAATGCAATTGTAACTACTAAGCCCTAGCGTCAGACAGCTTAAGTTCTGTCAAGGTCTGGGAACATCTACATATATCAAGGTTATCACAATTGTCCAAGTTTTATACACAACTTGGGCCTGATTCATTAAGGATCTTAACTTAAGAAGTTTCTTATATAAGTCTCCTGGACAAAACCATGTTACAATGCAAGGGGTGCAAACTAGTTTTCTGTTTTGCACATAAGTTAAATACTGACTGTTTTTTTTCATGTAGCACACAAATACTTGATAGCTTATTTGTACACTGAAATTTAAAGTTGATATTTGTGTGCTACATGAAAAAACAGTCAGTATTTAACTTATGTGCAAAACAGAAAACTAGTTTGCATCCCTTGAATTGTAACATGGTTTTATCCAGAAGACTTAAATAAGAAACTTCTTAAGTTAAGATCCTTAGTGAATCAGGCCCCTTGTGTTTTATGTTTGTGATCTTCAAAATACAAACAGAGACTTACCATATGCTCAATTTACTTTTCACCATTTAGAGAAACCATTGTAATGTTGTAATAAGTACATTGTCTCCACTATTGTGTACAATAAAAACGTTTATATTTATCAATAGGTTTACACTTTGTATGAAGGCATGTTAAATAAATTATAATGCAAGCCATGAATGGAATTCCAATGCTTTTTTTGTGTCTCTCAGCCAAAACATATATTAATCTAAAACAAAATGTAAATGGAGTTTAATATGTCCTTATAACATGTGTAGTATGTTAATAATTATTTTTGTGTTTCTCCATAGCTTGAAGTTCAGGCTCCTCCAGGGATACCAGTTGGTTATGTCATCCAAGACTGGCATCCGTATCTACCTAAGTTTACAATTCAAGATGAAAGGAAAGAGAACATATTAAGGATCATTGGACCCTTTCTCCCATGTAAATGCTTCGATGTTAATTTCATGGTAAGAAGCTTTTAATTTTTTTTCGCTAAGTATCAGAAAGTAAAAATATCATGTCCATTGTGTTTCCTGAAAGTAATAAAAATGAATCTCCTATATCATAAAATTCCAAATTTAAAATTAATCAAGACAAAGTAGCAGAAGACGACTTTGCAAAAGCTACAGATTCATTGGTGGATCATTTGTTTAAGCAGGTGGAGCTAAAAAGGGGGTGATTGAAGTGTAGTTATAATTCACATTTATGGCAAGCAATGGTAAGACATACCTGCTTGCTTTTCCTTCTTTGGAAATGGGATATCTGGAGGCATATTTGTAAAAGACCAGGGGGTAAATGTATCAAGTGGAGAGTTTCCCGGCGGGTTTGAAAAGTGGAGATGTTGCCTATAGCAACCAATCAGATTCTAGCTGTCATTTTGTGGAATGTACTAAATAAATGATAGATATAATCTGATTGGTTTTTTAAGCCCGACAGAAAACTCTCAGCTGATACATTTACCCCCAGGTGGGCAAGGCTTGATGACATGGTTTGTGGTGAAAAGTTGTTGAAGCAAATATGTAATTACGCCCCATCCACAACATGGGGTTGGTGGGCACTATAACCACAACCACTGTATGGCAGGTAAGTGCTCCTGGGAGAATATCCTGCTCTCTTGGAAATCTGGGAGGTCTCCCTCTTATTCAGCAGTCTGAAGCAGTGTAGCAGTGTAGGTAACATTGTGGTATAATAGATTGTTTGAAAGGGTAATTTCGCTGCATTACTTGTAATAATGTTTTATCTATTACCTTCTTTTTTTCTCATTTTCTCACTGGATCCTGTCTTGCTATATGTTCACTGGACCATAGTTGATTACATATGCCTGCACTGCAGGTTCTGGAATCAACTCCATGGAACAATAACTGGTACCAGTTTTAATATGCAGAGACATATCATATATTGTGCAAAGTTTAATATACAAAATTATACCTGGTTCCGGGACTCCTGTGCAGAGCTATATATGGTGCCAAGAATAATGTGCAGAGCCATATTTCATGCCAAGACTAATGTGTAGAGCCCTATTTTGTGCCAAAAGTAATGCACGCAATCATATCTGGTGCCAAGACTTTATGTAGAGATGTATCTGTATTTTTATATATTTATACACACAATCTCTTACACTAAGGAACATGGAGATTGTCACATATGGATAAGTTAAGTACAGCTCCTACTGCTTGGTGTGTTTGGAGAAACCCATCTAGTCTCCTTATCCGAACTGCACTTAAATTTGCCTCTTCACTTGACTGGTAGAAGCATCCATACTGCATATAGTAGTCACCTGTGTTCATGTTCCAGTAATCAGTTCTCTGTGGTTGGGGGCATCCCCCAAATACTTCAGGGTCTCTTACTAACCCCAGAGAACAGCTAACTGCAGGACAACTGGAACATGGAAGCAGCTGACTGCTGTATAGCTGCTTCATGTCAATAAGTAGAAGGGTTCAGCTGCTGAAGCATAAGATGTTACTGTCAGAGCACAGAACTAGTCATGACATCACTGTGGTAAACAAAAGGTTAAAGCTGAATTGGGTGTGGAATCTGTAAGTGGAAGCTCTGTGGATGGTTTGAGTGAATGAGACGGGGATCTCTTTTACTCAAACCAATCACAGATTGTGGCTAAGTTGGGTTACCACAGTAAATGTAGATGGTTGAGCCTTATGGTTTGTGAGCAGGGCTAATGGTTTGGGTTGGGTACATTTGCCGGACTGTAATAAGAACAGCAGGTATGCCTACAAAATGACGATGTTGAGAAATGCTTACCAGAACACAGGCACACACTGTATCCGCTTGTCTTAATGTCGTAACTTAAGAGGCCGACAGTGAGATCTGTGTGTTTAAAGCAGCATATCTAGAACCACTAACCCTAACGTTAAAGTCAGGTTGCCATTTTAAAATGATAAATGTTAGTGTCGGGCTTTTAAGTGACGTCAATAACATAGGTGGCATTTTCCTCTGTCGTTATGAATATGAAGCTTGCTAGATATAGTGTGCCTCTATTCTGGTAAGCCTGTCTTCTATAAATGTTGCATTTCTCAACTTCGTAATTTTTTGTAGGCATACCTGCTGTCGTTCTTATTGTAGTCTGTAAAATGACTACCACCGAATGGTTTAGGGCCTTTCTGTCATTAGTAAAGGATCTGGACTTGGACTTCTCAGGTTGCCTTGCAATTAATTACTACAATTCAATACAAAGGTTCGGTCTGACTAGTAAAGGCAAAAGTTGGATCCACTGGTGGGAACTAAGCCTAAGCAGGTCATAGTAGAATATTATCAAAGAAATCATGGTAAAAATCTGACTTTTCTATGATATTTCAAAAGCCATGAATCAAGTCTTATCTACACTGTTACACCAGTAGAAATCTACACTGGATCTAATAGAAGCTTGTAATTTATGATTGGATCAAAAGCAAATCAATTGTGAAAAATGCAAAAAAGTGAAATAGAAAATATATAAGGGCAAATGCAGAATGCTGCCATAGCAGATTACAACTTTGCCTTGTTCCAAAATATTCATATCCTACTGTATGTATGAATCCTAAACACAGTGGGGCTCATGTAGTGTTGGATATATTTGCACCCCAAACGTAAGCAGAAAAAGATGCAAATATAAAAAAAACACTTTTACATGTATGTGTTCATTTGGAGACATCTAGAGATGCATCCAGCTGTATATCAGTAGTATATGTGCCAGCTTTACGTCTGGAGTAACAAGTGTTTAACAATAGAGATAGCGTAGAGTCTTAGAAGTTTCAAACGGGCATTAAAAACCCATCTCTTCTTAAAAGCCTTTCAGTCATCTGCCTAACTACCCACTTGTCGGCTACCTCTCCCTTTCTCCCCTTCCTCCTTCTCGCTCCGTTTCGACCCTGTCCCTATTTCACTTGCCCTATGTCTTCAGTTTATCTGTCTTTCCACTTAGATTGTAAGCTCCTCTGAACAGGGTCCTCTCTCCTCCTGTTTACACCACTTTTTCTCTGCTCCTCAGCTATTCTTCCCACCTCCTTCTTTAGCCTCCTGCCCACCGACTCCGCTCCTGCTTTCCCACTGTCCTGACTTTCCCTCACCCTCATTCTTTCCTTAGCTGTGCTCTGAGCTTCCTGAGTTATTGTGATGCTTGTTTATTGTACTGTAATGTCCTACCTTGTACTGTCCTATTGTTTGTTCCTGTACGGCACTGCAGACACTTTGTTTCGCCTTACAAATAAAAAATAATAATAATAATAATAATAATAATAATAAAAAAATGTGGCTTTACAGTGTCAGCAGTAAATGCAAAAATTTAATTACCCTATTCATACACAATAAAATGATGTAATGAAGTTTCATATATACAAGAGGAACAGTGTCTGGACAGTGTTATTAATACATGTGATAATCATATTTAAGTATAATTAAAGACTAACATATGTTGTCCCCTTTACAATTAAAATGGGAATTTTCTTTGCCAAATGGTAATAGCATTTAACTAATGTGAATAGATACATTACTTCATATAATATAACAGCCTCACTAATTAATGCTTCAAGGTCTACCTCAGTCACAAGTAAGTGAACGCGCCCTTACAGTACTCAGCGTACATTTGCCCATCTCTTCCAGCCCCTGTTCCGCTTTCCCAGTTGTAAGGAGTTGTAAGTGTAAGATGCAATCAAATCTGCTTACAGACATATGTGCACATTTTCGGTGAGCATGTGCAGTACAGAAATGTGTATTTTATGCAAAAAATAAAAAACAAGTACATTTCTGTGCAGTGCTAGAATTGGGAGTGTTATAGCTTTTCTTCATATTTTAAACAAAATTCCAGGTTTAAAAACTGGTATGGTCCGGAAGGTAATGAATGTATGTTTTTTTCAAATTCCTAAGGAAAGTATGTATCCCCTAGGTGAAGTCAATGGATGAAACCTGTGAGGTTGGCAGTATATCAAAGCAGGAGTCTGGCCTGCTGGATATGATGTTTACAGATGCTGACATCATCGGAGTCCAGTTTCCTTTGAATCTTGATGTAAAGATAAAAGCAGTCATGCTTGGTGCATGCTTTCTAATTGTAAGTTATTTTCTTTACAACAACCGTATATACCTCAATATTATTTAATATATTTAATACTTATTATTAATTTTACATTTAATAATGAACAAATAATAAGCCTATGTAAAACAACATTTGAAACTCAATACTAGAATTTCCAACTAGGAATATATAATAACACAGTGGGAGGACAATACTCGAAATGTGACTTGATTGGTGTATTACCTATGTACGAAGCACTTACAATTGCATTTTATAATCATGTATTTTTCCTTCCTATAGGATTTCATGTTCTTTGAGTACTCCCAAAACAAATGAAACTTGGAAGAGAGTCTTGGATACACTGTATTTGGATAACATATTTTATTGTACAAATTAAAAACAAATAGAAATTTTTATCAGCGATTGGCCTGCATATGAGACCACGCATAATACCAATTTTCAGAAGTAACTAAAGTTGTGCAATATGCATTTTGCTGAAACTATGGAAATTAATAATATATCTAATATAGAGTATTGTACAGGTAGAAAAGTACATACATTACTTTCTATCACTAGCTCTTAATCTAAGGAAGAATGAAGCTTTATACTGGGGAACTTCCATCATAGCGAGATATTAAAAAGTACAGTAGCTCCTGAGTATGCCTTCACTTCCATATCACAAGGAACATCAAAGCTTCTGATGGTCTAGTCTAATCATATCTATTAAGAGAATATTGGTTCAAATAATTGTTTAATAAACGTGTGTTGCAAAGAGAAATTATGTTACCTGAGTGATTATTTCAGAGAGAGAAAGTAAGTCCTGATTTCACTAGCTGCACCCACGCTCATTTTGGGCAGCCCATGCCCAACAACAGACCCAGAGAGGCAGTTATTAAAATCAACCAGATGCCATTTGAATGGAAAGTAAAGATAAAAAGATAAAAAAAATGCTTCTATGTTGGATAAAAATAAAGATTAACTAAATGCACCGCTCACCGGAAGTCTCTTTTGACCACTTTTCATATCCACTTGTCTGTAGTTATGGTCTCTCATTGTTCTCCTGACTGTGTTTAAACCTATAACACCTATCATAAGCATTAACTGTTCCAGATGGATGTATTCCCAAGGGCCTTTGGCACAAACTCTCCCTTCAAAATGGTTATTTGAATATAGTACTGTCACTGATATCTGGCATTATGAAAATCGAAGGGTATTCGACTACCGACAGGATCAAGTGGGATAATCCTGCTGATGTAACCCACCTGGTACGATGGATATTAGTTACATAATTAAAGGTCTGGTCTGCCATTAAATTGGTTCTAGCAGCAGACTGTATCAGCAAAATTATAGAGGCCATAAGGGCTGATCTGGAAGCTCAGCAACACAATGTCTGGTTTCCCCGAAGTAAAAATAGGATCTAGAATAGGCACTAATTTAAACTGGATATTACTGATCAGTTTTGGGATTGCTCAATTGTTGGGGCCATGAGAGTCTAAATATCGGGTATTGCAATATAACTTTGCAAAGTTAACTCATCCTCTTTTATTAGAGCAGACCTGAAGGCTAGGTGAGTAAAAACAAATACTTCAGACTCAGTGGCCAAAGCCCAGCGAGTCTGATTTAAAATCTAAAAGTGTCTGTTTGTCTTTTAAGCCCACCTTTGCCATTTGTTTGACATTATTTTAACTTGTTCACAAGAGGCAAAAGGTAGAAATACTGTCTCAGACTCCCAATCTTCTGTCAGATGGTCACGTGAGGTAATAGGAACAGGTTCTTCCTCAGAGAAGAACTCAAACAAGTCTGTATGACTGGCAGACGCTCTGGTGTTTTTTGAGCAGGTTTAAGTCAGAAAATACAGGAAATAGTATGAACCGAATATTGCTGATACTGCACAGGGATTTCTGAGTAATGCTGGATACTGGTAGCAAAGGAATACAGCGGATGCAGGTAGAATGGCTGAGTGGAGAGAAATCCGGTGTAGTGATGTCAGCAGCAACATGTGAAAATCCCAGAGCACAGGAGAAGCAGGAGATCACAACCATATGGAGTAGCAACAAAATAGCAATGACCAACACAGGTAAAAGAGAGAGACAGGTATAAATAGGGAACCACTAGGTGCAGGAGATAATTGGTGCAACAGGTTAACGCCTAATAATGACAAAGGAAAAGGCACAATAACAGCACCTCTGGTGTATAAAGGTAGTGCCAGATAATTATAACTGTAACAAGTCCACAGTCCTGGAGGCAGGAGCTGCCAATATAAAGTAGCATGCAATGCAGAAAGCTGCAGGCAGATCCTGAGACCATTTTATCTACTGTACACTTAACCACAGATATGTGGACAAGCAACACTGGGCAAACTAAAAATTATATGACTGTGACAGCCCACTGGGTTGGAGAATTGCCTTCAGCAGCAGAAACAGCAATAGCATCTAACAAACAATGCCAGATCTTTCAGAGGCAGTCTATTGTGTATTACCAGCTTCACTAAGAGACATACTGCTGACAACCTGTTTGAAAAACTTAGAGATGTCATTACAACATGTCTTATCCTGCTTAGACTCTTCAGGATATGTCATTTCTGATAACGCCACCAATATTGTGAGAGCATTACAGCAGGGCAAATTCCATCACATTCCCTGTTTTACTCACACAAGATTTTTAAAAAATGACAGTGACATGCAGGAAATGCTGACTGTGTCCCTAAATATTTCGGGTCACTTTTGGTATTCTGCAATAGCATGTAGGAGATTGCAGCAACTGCAAGAAGAATAGAATTTAAGGGGAAATCTACTTTATTCCAGCGCAGTGAGGAATACTTTCTGTGTTGTGCAAGGTGCTGAAACCACTCAAAGTAGTCACCTGTGAAGTGAGTTCAGACACTGCTAGCTTGAGTCAAGTGATTCCCCTAATTAGACTTTTGGAAAAGCATCTCGAGAAATTGAAGGAGGAGATGAAACAAAGCAGTTCTGCTAAGTATGTCTGACTTGTAGATCAAGTACGTTATTTGCAACGCCAGGATCCAAAGTTATCAACACCTTGAAATTGGATCACTGCATTTTGGCAACTGTGTTTGATTTAAGGATTAAGAGCTATGTCTTCTTTTTCTTTCCAACTGACCCAGATCTCAAGAGATGCAATGAACTCCTGATGAGCTAGTTGACAGCCCAAGTTGTACATGACATGACAACATCACCTCTGTCAGTTTCTCAGGCCACTAATGCTAGGAAAAAACTTACCAAGAGACCCAGTGGTAATGTAGATGAATCAACACAACATTTTGACATCTGGTTTGGTGTAAAAGAATTGAAAAAAAATCATGACAGCTCTGCAGTAAAATGAACTACAAGTTCCACGAAGTTGGCCTTTACCGCCAATTACATCAAAGTACAGATACTCCTGTAATGGTGGATTCCAGCGGGGATGAATTAATGTTGTGTGAGAATGATATACACATTGAAGAGTGTGAGGATGAGGGTGAGGATGATGACAGTGTAGATTGCAAGTAATGAGATCTAGCTGAGAGAAGGGAGCTAGCTGATGCTGGCATGTTTGTTAATATTTTGGGTAGAATGGCATGTTGGCAATTTAATGTTTTTTTTTACAGTAAACCTTCCCTTTATTAGAGAGGTGTTTTTTTCTTTACCAATGTAAAAGCTTGTTTTTTGGATTTCAGTTTCCTTGACTTAAACCTACTATGCCCTTGAGCATAAGCTTTAGCAAATAACATAGTAGGACTAGTATCATCATGACTGGCGCCAGCAGCTAGTTGGTGCTCCTTCTCTTCTGTCAGCTGATCATGGTCCATATCGATGTCACTGGAGACTGGAGAGTGACAAGAACACTGCTACCCCTTCTGTTTCTGTGTGAGCAATGGCACTGGAGACTGAAGATTTACAAGAACACTGCTACCCCTTCTGTTTCTGTGTCAGCAATGGCACAGAGCAATGGCACTAGAGACTGGAGAGTGACAAGAACACTGCCACCCTTTCTGTTTCTGTGTATGTAATGGCACTCAGCAATGGCACTGGAGACTAGAGAGTGACAAGATCACTGCTACCCCATCCGCTTCTGTGTGAGCAATGGCACTGGAGAGTAACAAGAACACTGCTGCCCCTTCTGTTTCTGTGTGCAATAGCAGACAGCAATGGCACTGGAGACTGGAGAGTGACAAGAACACTGCTAACCCTTCTGTTTCTGTGTGAGCAATGGTACTGGATACTGGAGAGTGACAAGAACACTGCTACCCCTGATTCTGTGTGAGCAATGACACAGAGCAATGGCACTGGAGACTGGAGAGTGACAAGAACACTGCTACCTCTTCTGTTTCTGTGTGAGCAATGAGACTGGAGACTGACATGAACACTACTGCCCATTCTGTTTCTGTGTGAGCTATGGCAATGGAGAGTGACAAGAACATAGCTACCCTTTCTTTTTCTGTGTGAGCAATGGCGTAGAGCAATGACACTGGAGAGTGACAAGAACACTGCCACCCTATATATATATCTGATACTGCCACCTTTTCTGTTTCTGTGTGAGCAATGACACTGGAGACTGACATGAACGCTGCTATCCCTTCTGCTTCTGGGTGAGCAATGTCACTGGAGACTGACAAGAACACTGCCACCACTCCTGTTTCTGTGTGAGCAATGGCACTGAGCAATGTCACTGGAGACTGACAAGAACACTGCCATCCCTCATGTTTCTGTGTGAGCAATGACACAGAGCAATGGCACTGGGGACTGACAATATTACTTGCAACTCTCCTGTTTCTGTGTGAGCAATGGCACAGGGTAATGTCACTGGAGAGCAACAAAAACACTGCCACCACTGTTTCTGTGTGAGCAATGGCACTGGAGAGTGACAAGAACACTGCCACCCCTCCTGTTTCTCTGTGAGCAATGACACAGAGCAATGGCATCGGAGCCTGCCAAGAACGCTGCTACTCCTTCTGTGTCTGAGGAATGGCGCCGGATCTCCAGTGGAGGTACTTATGGAATCCAAACCCTGCGAGATCCAATGGCGCAACAACGATGTTTTGCCTCGATTCGAGTTCTAAGGACACGGGAAAATACCGAGCCGTCTCGGCTTGTTACTTGGATTTGGGATGTTCGGTGGGCTCGGTTTTTGGAAAACTGAGCCTGAGCATCCCTACTACTTACAGGTAGCTATACAGAGAAGCACAGAGTCTCTTTGTGGCTGCTTAAATCTAGCACTGAGGGGCTATGTACTGATCTCAGTAGTTTCTGCTTAGTTCTGCATTACATTAAAAGTTTCCTGTATTTCCTGGGTCTCCAGCATTTGTTTGTACATCACACTGTTCCATATTCAGAACTCTTGGTATCTGTACCATCTTATCTGGTGCAACACTGTTGTTTCTTTCTGTATTTCCAAAGTTTTTCAGTGAACATTAATATATTACTGCATTCCCTCAAGTTTACATAGACTGTTGATTCTACCTGCAAGTTTCTACATTGTTCCGTGTGGTGGTAGTCAATATAGCGATGCTCTGAATGCCGACACTTCATACCCCGACATGATGACACCGAAGAGCTCATTGCAGACAGAGTGGTAAGACAGACTGCTTGAAATGGAGACGCTGAAGAGTCACACTATCATGCATGCTGTTAAGGTAGTAATTTAAAGAGGCGCCAGCTGTACAAGGTTCTTTACAAAGCCTTGTACAATCTACACCCTGCGCCTCCCTAAATTACTACCTTAACAACATGCATGATAGTGTGGCCCTTCAATGTGAAGGCATCGGAATGTGCTGGGATCTTCAGCGGTCACAATTGCTTTAAGTCTCTGTGTCAATCAGTCTGTATTACCACTCTGTTGGCAATGAGGTCTTCGGTGTCATCATATCAGAGTATGGAGTGTCGGTGTTTAGAGCATTGTTAAATATAGTACCCAGCCTGTTACATGAATCTTACCAAACACTGAGACTGCTCCTTTTATTGTATTACTGCTTTTTTCTGCAGTTTACTGCGATTTGCCTGAAATAAGGCTGCAATAAGCCTTTATTTCTCAACAATACCTCATATCTCTGCCCTTAAATCCTATAGCTAGTGATAAAGCTGACCCTTTAATGATCAGCAAAGAGGTAGAACCTTTAATAATTTACAAGGCAATATGACATTCCAGAATCAACAATCATTGAAAGCCAAACGCAATACACATCATTTGGATTGGTAACAAATTTAAAAGATTCTCTACATTTTCCACAAAAGCCTTTTGTTACATGCAATAGATTACACTAAGTAGGGATTGTGATACAAATTTTAAGAAGAATCACCCTCCAATTTTTTCAGAGAAAGTTGTTTCAGAACTCAAGAGCCAAATATAATCTAAAGAACCTTCCCCACTTCTCCAACAATACTGAGCAATCCATTTTCACGAAGAAGGTAACTTTATCTATGGTAAGAGTTTTTTAATCCATTCACTAAACAAAATATGAAAAAAGAATGACTTTATACCCATAATGGGATTTTAAATTTGTCAACATTTGATCTTACTTAGGATCAACCTCAAGTACTGGCAAAACAGTATAATTTATGTAATAAGTGGTTAGTGCAGATGTGCTTTACCTCAAGGCAAGGCTCCTCCTCCTTTTCCAGTTGCTTGACTGCTATGAACAACTCTGAGCAGCAGGGCAGGTGGTTGCAGTGCAATCATGTGATCACACTGTGGCAAATCTGGCTGCCAGGGGTTTAGTTCCATCTTACTGGGCTGTCTACACTTTATAATGCAGGCATTTCTATTTCTCAGTGCCTGTCACAGTGCAGTTACCTTAAACCGTGGCTCTGTTTTGCTGCTTGATTCATGTCTGGTTCTGGTCATGACCTTGCCTGGATACTGACCATTCTCTGGATAGCCACCTGCCCTGACCTTTTGACTGGAACTTGACCTTCTATTTCTGACCTGTGTGAGTACCTGAGTTTCTCCTGTTATAGAGTTTCTTATATTGTATGGAATGGTGTATCTAATATTTCTATTGCCAACGCCTATCTCAGAATAAGTCTCTACTACTACATGCACAAGACCTGGAGCGATATGTATACCAATGAGCACTTCCAGCTCTAAGAGAAAGGAGGCTTCTCTGGATGAAGAATATGACTAGTCCGGCTCTAGAGGTTTATTTGCCCCTTCAAATCCACCAATTTTTTTTTATATATTTGTTGACCTATCCAAATAGTATAAAAAAGGTTCTGTGTGAAAAGAACTGATATAAAGATCACTCAGTTGAAACCTCCTTCTACATTATTATAAGGGAACTTATATTGAATTATTTGGAAAAATGATGCAGGAAGTTCTTAGTAAAAAACATTAATTCATTTTACATTTTTTTTATTTTCGAGTTTAAAAGTGCATGTTTTTCTATGCTCCACAGTAGTGGGTGTGGCCAGGGCTAGTGCAAGGTTTCTCTGAGCCCTCAGAAAAACTTCAACCTATCACCCCTGCTATGCTCAATACCTTCTTCTCAGCCCATCTTCTCAGTCACATCTTATATTAAGATTTCTTCTATATGGACCATGCAACTTTCACATTTATTTATAGCTGTCTAGACATTATTCTCTCTTGTGTATATAATACTTCATTACATTCTTTGTACAAATAGGCCACTGTGACTTTAGCTTTTACTACTAACACTGTCAAGCCACATCTCTATGCTATCGTGGGGTGTAAGTATGTATAGACTTGTTACTTCTGCATTCTGTAGCAAATGCTAGTGATGCACAGCTGGACACCTATTGAGATGTGTCCGACTGAACTTATGCATATAACTGCACCTTTTCCTACTTACATTTGGAGCACTAATGTATCCGAGTATTTCAAATGCTTTCATGGAAAAAGGAAAGATAACTGTGTGCACATATATTTAACATACCTTTTAAATAAGTGTAATATGTAAAGTGACCACTTGATGGCAGTGGTGTGTGGAATATATTTTTGGTCATTTTAATATGTGAAAAAGAAATGTAGCTTTATACAGTAAGGCTCAAACTTGGTCCTCAAGAGCTACCAATAGTTCATGTTTTCAGGAATTCTTTAATCATGCACAGGTGATTAATATATTTTCCTGGATCAGTAATTATCCCACCTGCAGACTGTCTACACAGAAAGCCTGATAACCATACTTGCCAACATTTCTTTTTCTTTTTCCGGGAGATGCCGGCTGGGAGGTGGGCGTTCATGGGCGGCGAAATCGCGTCATTTTGGCCCCGCCCCCGTTACGGAATGACGCAAATCTCATCATTTTACAGCGGGGGCGGGGCTAAACGCCGCGATTCCGGGTGAATCGCGGCGTTTAAACTGAATTTTTCCCACTTACAATCAGGGAGATTGCCACACTCGTCCGGGAGACTCTCGCAAAATGCGGGAGTCTCCCGGACATTACGGGAGAGTTGGCAAGTATGCTGATAACATGACTGGGTTTGAGCACCTCTGCAGTAAGGGTTATTTATAAAAGTGCAAAACATGTTTCTCCTACACACATTTTCCACAAACGTTGCACTACCAAAGTTTATAGCTAATGCCCGATATCCGTTCCTTGTAGTTTGTCTGTTTTTTCATGCCTGTGCCCCTTATCTTTTTTCTCTCCTTGTCATCCAGCCTCTTAACACTCATAGCATATAGGACAAATAGATGCACTAAACTGTAGTGACTGGACAGACGGCGTTGTTTCAATTTGCAGGCTATTTTGTACAGACGTTTTATTTACCTTTATTTTCCAAACTTGTGATAACAGAACAGTAAAAATTAACGAACACAATAAGAAAACATTATAGACAAATACACATTAGCTGCAAATAAGAAGCATGATTATAAAATCAAGGAGGTTATATGAGCCCACTTGTCTAAAACTTTAAAAAAAGTGTCAAAGCGAATTCTGTTCCTATAAATAATTTCATTCATGAACTTAGGGGTCTATTTATCAAATAGGGAAAAGCCTTAAATCACATTTTCACCCGATTTAAGGTTTCTCACTGTTTATGAAGCCCTGCCTCTGAATGATAGGTCTGTCCGGTAAACCTGCCCCATGCAAAGAATGCCTATTTATCAGGGACAGCAGCTGTACAAGTACTGGCGCTGTTCTCCTATAGCTATCTCTATCTCAGGATGGCAATAGCAATTTCAGTACACAAGAAAACATGCACTATTCGTTGTTGGCTCTTACTTTCTTTTAAAATAAAGCTAATTTATTCTCTAATTTTGCTTTAAAACTTCACTATACATATACATTTTTTTTCCTGCAACTGGAACTGGAATCCCAAGTCCTCTAACCGCTGCCGGCCAGTGCGCCGGGATCTGAGCGTCACTCAGATGTCAGAGTGACGTTTTAATAATAAAATTGTGCGGACAATCGTTTTGTATCGCTGAAGATAAGTAGCAAGGGAATATCATCATTTTAGCATGGTCTTGATAAATAACCCCCTTTATAACTACTAAAAACCTTTTGCATTGAGTAAGCACTTTATGGTCTAACTGTCTCCCCTATTATTTAGTATTATTAGAAATGATTGAATACATTCTAGTATTTACCCCATTGAACCTTAAATTAATGCTGTACTACAACCACAATAATATTCAGCTAGTGTAGTTTAGTAACATTAGCTTGACTGTTACATTGGGAACCATATGCTTTACCAGTCTATAACCAGCTGTGGAATATTATGACTAACATTTGTGTGGGGACTGCTTGTTTTTATAATCCAGGGTATACTTTGAACTGCAATTAAAGGCATGTTACTATAAGGCAACGGCTGGAGTCCTCTCTCCTACCTATTCAATTTACTCTGAGTAAAGTGCTTCAGCTTAGTGTAAATGGCTACAGCTCACACTGCACGTGAACACTCTACTTGACAAATCTGCAAATCTGTAAAAGGATACCTGTTTAATCTCACACAGGGGTCTATTTATCCCTCTGTTAAGAAGATTTTTTTATCACTGCTTGTTGCAGTAGCAGAAAATCTTCTATCGGGGCAGCTGAGTATATTTTTTTCTTGACCTGATCCCTGACTAATACCATCCTGATATGGTATTAGCAGCTAGAGGATAGCGACAGTACTTGTACTGCAGCTGTCCTTGTCAAATAGGCTTCCCCATATTTTGCATGAGACACAGTGTTATATAGAAGGGTCACAATGTGATACAGAAGGGGCACAGTGTGATACAGACGGGGCACAGTGTGATACAGAAGGGGCACAGTGTGATACAGACGGGGCACAGTGTGATACAGACAGGGCACAGTGTGATACAGAAGTGGCACAGTGTGATACATAACGGGCACAGTGTTATACATAAGGGGCACAGTGTGATGGAAGGCACAGTGTAATGGTGAAGAGGCACAGTGCAAAGATGAAGTGGCACAGTGTGATCGTGAAGGGGCACAGTACGATGAAGAAAGGCATAACACATTACACACACATAATGTAACGTAAGAAAGTTTTGTTATGGGGAAGGGGGATTGTTCATAGTTTTTATGTTAAATATTTATATTTGTTAAACTTGAAATGTGATGCAAACAAAAAAATTTTTTTTATTAAATATACTTGCATTACATCAACGTTGTTTTCAGATCTTTTTGTCCCTCTGTCAGGTATTATTCTGATAGAATACATATACAAATTTAGAAAAACACAATAGTGTGATATTGCTATAAATAGTATCTTAAAATCCAGATTTTATTAGGAAGAATAGTTCACTCAAAGATAAAATTTTCCAACCAAAGTGCTTCCTTCGTGTGATGAAAAAGAAATATCCTTTAAGAATAGGTGATCTTGTTGAAAACACATTCCAGACTTGTTGCCCCCTAGTGTCAAGACATACTATACATTTTCTTATATAGGAACTTCTATATAGGGCTTTGTTTTCTTAAAAATTTTTTTCTGAAGATCAGATCCCTCTTTTATGTCTCACCATAAAGAATATATACAGGATTTAAAAACAAAATAAACAACATCTAGCGTAGTACAGTTTAAATAATCCTCATATAATCTTTAATCACATAATTATTGAATTCACATGATGTTAAACAATAAAACATATAAAATTGATGTATGCAGACACTCCTACCGAAATGGGTGGGAAAACAAGAGCAGTGTATGACAGATCTTTCCAAAATAGCCCCAGGGTGGTGCATACAATGAAGATGTTTTCAAATCTTGATGGTTCAGATTACCAGAAAGGATTTCTGTGAAGAGTCCAAAGAAGTATAAAATATAGCTCTCAGCTATATTACTCCAACATGTTTCGACTAGTAGTAGACTTTATCAAGGTGAATAAAGACTGATTGATCATGATCCTATTTATAGTGTCCTTGTCCAATCACAGGAGATGTCAGAACTTCTGTTAATTAGCATGATCATATAGACCACAAAAACTGTTTGATTAAATGGAAAAGTCCCTACAAGACAGTGATCTTCTAAAAACATTACAGTAATACATACAATAAAAAAATGCTGCTTTAAAACTGACCATGCCGAAACTGGAAATGCATCAGGTCCTCTTGGAAGGCATAATTGAAGGCACACTGCCTTTCAGTTTGTGCAATCCCAGCATAACAGGCAGACTTCCTAATTTGCAGTCCAAGCCTCATTTCAATAACCAAGACAGTTCAGAAGAACTCATATGATATATAAAGGGAACAATTCTTGTATATGGAACATACAGCGCAGTCCATACACATATTATACTGAGATTGTTCTTCTATATCCCAATTTAAAAACAATAAAAATATAACATATTATAACCAAAGAACTTATACATTCATTATAACAATATCAGTACAAAAATGCATAATACAGCTTCAGGAGAAGAAATAGATGATGTTGTTCTTTTTTCTTCTTTTTCGTTATTTGTCTTCTTAGGGTTAATTATTCTTCTTTATTCAAAGAACCTCAAAGATCAGAATGTATGAACAGTATCAATATTTCACAACATGTTTTCATACAGTTAACAAACCAGAAACCTTTTTAATGCAATATCTTTGTTTAAACCTCTAGGGATGAGACAATCCAATTTAAAAATCCAGGACATTTTTGTCCTTGCTGGTTTTCTATATCTCCATATTTCCCATTACATTGGACTGAACCTATCACTATGAAGTGAACAAGATCTGTTGCAGAGCAAATGTGCTTATCATTAAAATGTGCAGATACTAAATGTGCTCTATTTCTTTTTTTAGTGTTCCCTATATGCTCACCAATGCATATTTTAAGTGGTCTGGATGTCTTTCCCACATACACCAGACCACATTTGCATTCCAGCAAATAACTTATGTTTTTAGAATAACATGTTTTACTAACATCCCAGCCTGTCTCAGATACAGCAATCTGAACAGCTGGTCATGACTGGTGTTACCTTAGTTAATTAACAATGAATACACCTTTTCTGCCACCACAAATAATTTATTATTATTACTTACATTCACCAGAACCACTTATTAATGTTTCACACTTAAATCACATACACATGTAGCATGAGCCTCCCCGGGCTTCGTAAGTTCCCAAAGAATCACAGAGAAAACACTAGATTACATTTATTTAATCTGAAAAATGTTTCCAAGGCTTATTTACAAAAATTAAGACATACAATATGTTGCACAAATGAGTTTCAGAAAATAAAATAGGAAATAAAAACTACTTACAAGTCCAGGAATTAGCGTGTGAGGAGTACACATTGAGAAGGATGGCACATCCCAGTCGTGATAGACCTCCTCAAAGAAATGAACACTGTACTACTGATACAAGGGATTTTTAAACCATTTCTTGTTGGCTCTTCACCCCCCACCTTAGTAATTTTATTTTCACCTAACTTGGATAGATCCTAAGATGGATGCCCAAAATGACACACGGCTTTCAAAGTAAATTATGGATGTCCTGGCATTTCACAAGACCTGAGTTCTCACCTCTGCTCATTTGGCCTGGCTAAGTCTAACTCCTCTGCATATACAAACTACTTATAGATTTTATCTGTTTCTGGGCCTGGCTACTTTCACAAGACCATTGACACTTGAATAGGTCAGACTCAGGTTAGTGAAGAAAATACATTTTGAAAGGTTACATAAAATATTCACAGTGTTATACATAAATCCAACAGAAAATAACAATCAGTCATTAGATATACTACATTTCATCACAACATGTAATAAAATTGTTGATTCTATAAGTTTGGTTTTTAACTGTAAATTTCAAAATTTTATTGTTCTTGCTTTTGATTGTCTTACAGGCCACACACATTCCACATTTATAAAAAAAACTTTATTTTTTACTTGGCCACAGGATATAGTGTCTGGGAGTGTATGTTTCATCAACTTATTCTTAAGATTAATTGCTCTTTTGTATATAAAATTAGGTTCTTCAAGAAGAAATTGGTATAAAACATCATCATTATGTAAAACATATCAATACTTGCATATAGTCCTTTCTATGTGTTTGTATAGAGAGCAATATCTTGTAATAAAAACTGTATCATACTTTTTGTGATGTTTTTGTTCTTTATTTTTCGTGGGAACAAGAGATCTTGTCTATTAAAACTCATAACTTTTTATTTTTTCTTATTTAGATGTTCCTTATTGTATCCTTTAGTCTTAAAGTTTTGTTCCATTTCCTCCATCTGGTCTATTAATACTCCCTGTTCCGTATAGCATTTTTTTAATTAGAGGAACTGGCTATGTAACGGATTTACTGGATTCACTACTAATCTTGATTAACGCTGGCTTACCTAAGGTGCGGAGTCTAACAATCTCCCCGGTATTCACCAAGAACCGCCGCAAGGCGGGATGGGCTTTGCTGCCAGGAGTCGCAGGTCACGGTCCTCAGGTTTGCCCCAAGATGTAGTACAGCGGAGTAAGAGCAAGATGAGAGTAGTCGGACAGGCCGGGTCGGTACACGGGCAGGCAATGCAGACAGAATCAGGAAGCGGTCTCAAAGTCAATCAAACCGGGTCGGTAAATGGGTCACCATAACAGAAGCGAGGTCAGCTAGCCGGGTCGGTACATAGGAAGGCAGATAAACGTATAGAGGAAGGAGCGTGAGGCAATCTGGGTCAGGAGCACAGGCAATAAGGAAGGTCAACAAGCCAGGTCGGTACACGGAGGACAACGTAATCCAGAAGAGTGAACAAGCCAGGTCGGTACACTGGGAGTCAACACACAGGAAGCGGGAATAAGGAAGGACACAGGAATCAGGAGCCAGGAACTGGTAAGTTGCTCTGACACTCTACAAGTGTCAGAGCTATGTATTTATGCAGTGTCCCATTTGAATTCCCCGCCCTGGTAGCGATCACGTGACCACCCTAGGTAGCGGTCACGCGACCGCCGAACCCGGAAGTGCGGCTTCCGGGTCCAACGGAGCGGCGGGGGAACGTGGAAGTGAAAGTATCATAACAGGCTATTAGGTACCTGATTGAGCCAGGGTTTGAGATGCTCACTGTTCCTTAAAATGTAGGTGTCAATATCTGTTGGATTTTATAACATTTTGATTGGATCTTTCCATTTTCAATATACATCTCAAGATCTAAAAAAATTACAGATGTCTGACTAATATTAAATGAAAAAACAAGATTCTAATCATTCTTACTGAGATATGAACAGAATTGTCCTAGAGAATCTTCCTCACCACTCCAAATAAAAAATACATAATTGAAGTATCTAAACCAGGATACCAGGCTTGCCCCGAATTTACTGGAATCACCTAAGAATAGGCGCTCCTAGTATTCTGTAAGAAGGTTTGTATATCTCGGAGCAAACCTGGTACCCATGGCTGAAACTGTCTTCTAAATGTAGTATTCTTCCTTAAAATAGAAGTAATTGTTTGATAACATGAATGTTATACCTTCTATAATAAATTATTAAGCTTATCACTATAATTTGCAGTATTTAAAAAAGATTAGACAGATTTACATTGGTGTACTATGATACAATAAAGGGATTTAACATCCGCTGTAACTAGTAAACAATTTTCTTACCATGATATCCCATCTCATTTTTTCAAGATCTCTCCTGTGTCTTTTAAATAGGAAGAATTTTTAATAACTATTGGTTGAAGTTGTTAATGTATAAATAATGATAGGTTTGTGGAAACACAATTGAGTCCCAATATTATTGGACGTCCTGGTGGATCTATGAAGCTTATGTGTATTTTTGAAGAATATACATATGAGGTGTAGTAGGTGCAGTTTTTCGGAGAAATGCAGCTACATCTTTATTTAGAGTATTATTAAATGCATGCTTAGTAATGTGTTTATCAAACTTTTCTTGTACATTTGCTGTAGGGTCATTATTTAACTTTTGGTACATATTTGTATCCTCTAATTGTCTTCTCACTTCTTTAATATTTTTTATTGGTTCATGATCAACCCCCCCCCTCCTTTATCTGCTGGTTTATTAACAATATTGTCATCTTCTTAAAGTGTTTATAATGACGTTTTTTTCTTTCTTTCTTTCTTTGAAAGTTAAATTCTGTATTATTTTTGTCCTATTAACTTGGTTGATTTTCTTCACATCATCAACAACCAATTTACTAAAAGTCCCACTGTACGGGCCTCTAACATGGGCATGGAAAAACATATTTTGTTTTTCTAAATTTATTTCCTGGTGATTCAGGTGCATCATTCAGCTTTACCAATGATACTTCCTTTGGTTCCAAATTGTCCCTTTCCTCTTTCTAAAAAATCTATTTGAGGGTGAGACTTCTCATATATTTTTCTATGTCTATGAAGATTGCAAATGGGTCTGGTATAAACATTGGAGATAACTTTAGACCCTTTGAAAGTAATGATGATGAGTCATTCTCACTCAGTGGTCTAGAACTTAAATTAAAAATCCTAGTATCGGTTTCATCACTAGTTTTAATTCCAGTGATTTTTTTCCTTATGGATCATTTTATTCTTTTTTACTCTCTGAAAAAGAAGAGAAAAAAACATCATCTATGTCTTCTCTTGAAGCTATATTATGCATTTTTTAGTACTGCTATTATTACAGTTAATTATAAGATCTTTAATTGGTTATAATATATTACATTTTTAAATTATTGGGATATCAAAGAACAATCATAGAATGAATTTTCAGTATTAATTATATTATAATATGTGTATGGAATGTGGTAGGTGTTCCATATAAGACTAATTGTCCCCTTTTATATATCATATGGGTTCGCTTGAACTGCTTTGGCTATTGAAATGAGGTTTGGACTGTCAACAGGAAGTCAGCTTGTTATGCTGGGATCGCACAAACTGAATGTCAGCATGCATTACATTATGTGTTCCAAGAGAACCTATGGGCTTCCAGTTTTGACATGGTCAGATTTAACCAGTATTTTTTTTTTATATGTGTTACTGTAAAGCTTTTAAAAGATCGTTATCCTGTAGGGACTTTTCCATTTAATCAAACAGGTTTTGTGGACTATATGATCATGCTAATTAACGGAAGGTCTGACATCTCCTGTGATTGGACAGATACACTATAAATAGGATCACGGACAATCAGTCATCAACATATTTCGACTAGTAATAGTCTTTATCAAGGTGAATGGAGTAATAAAGCTGAGAGCTATATTTTAAACTTCTTTGGACTCTGCACAGAAATCCTTTCAGGTAATCTGCACCATCAAGGACTGGAAACATTTTCAGTGGATGTACCACCCCGCTTTTAAAAAAAAAAAAAAAGTTTAAAGAAAACAAAATCCTATATAGAAGTGCCCTTTATAAGAAAATGTATAGTGTTTTAACTCTAGGGGGCAATACGTCTGGAAAGTGTTTCACCAAGATCACCAATTCTTACAGGACATTTATTTTTCATCAAAAGAAGGGAGCACTTTGGTTGGAAAATTTAGACTTTGAGTGAACTATCCTTCTTAATAATATTATTTGGATTTTAAGATACTATTTGCATTAGCAATATCACACTATTATGGTTTCTTTATTTTTATATGCATTCTATTGGAACTATACCTGATGGACGAACAAAAATGTCTGAAAACAACGTTGATGAAATTTAAGTATATTTAATTTTTGTATTTGATAAGAGATAGTTATAGCACCTGAATGGTTTGGTTTTGGTTTATATATTTTTTATGTGTTAAACTTGTGTATTGTTTAGTAGAGACCAGTTGGCCTGCATTTAATAGTGGAGCGCTGGAAGAGCATAATTATTTGATAAGTAAGACAAAAAGATACAATAATTTTTTTGTTTTTGTGTGTGAGTGTGTGTGTGTGTCTGTGTGTGTGTGTGTGTGTGGGGGGGGCAAAGAAACTTTGGTAGTAAGGACCAGGAGAGGCAGAGATTTGCTCAGCCACAGGTACAATTAGCTAATGGAGCTCTGCAGTTAGTTCAAAACAAAAATTTGTTTAACTTTAGTGTGTTAATTATAAATTGAATCAAATCTTGTGAATTTATGGAAATAAATTGCACTTCAGGAGAGGTTTAGACTCTGGTAATATTAATATGACAGCACATTTGCCATCTGAAGAGCTTAATGATTTTACACCTTCAGGAAAACTAATATATTTTAAGAAAAACTAAAGAAAAGTTTTGAGTTTAAATACAAAAATAAAGAAGAGGGACAGTCAGAAAAGGAAGGAAATAAAAAAGGGGCTGATCAACATATCACATGACACAAAAGATACTTGAAATGTATCCTTTATGAATCAAACAAATAGGGATATGTTGTATTATAAGCATTTTGATAACAAAAATAAAAAGTGATTTAAAGGAACCTGGTAAAATATTGAATGATCTTGAAACTTGTAATATTTTGATGAATATCCTTTATATATACCACAATGTTAAAATATCTCATCTAAAGTTGAATGTTTTACTCTCTTCTGAAAAAACATCAATAAAGTGGTACCTATGGAGACGCACATTATTCCACAATATTTGGAAATATCTGCCTAAAATCACTTTTTCTAAATTTTGTGGATAGTTATGGTGACAGAATGGGCCTACTCTGTCACCCTCTCCTGCTGCCATCAACAGTTTTGCAGATTCATCTTAGGGTTCCTCTTACTGTCAGTTACCTGCCGTTACTGACCATACTTGGTCACCAGAAACTCGCCACCTGTATGGGGCCTCTGTGTACCAGTTGTAGGAGAATAGCCGCTGCCACCACCAGGCTCCTTCACAAGCATCGGGAACTGTTTCTGGCTGTTCTGTGTAGTTCCCAGAGCATGTCATTGCAAGTCACTGTGACTTGTCCCTTCTGACCTGTTACTCTGGATCAGGACAGCAGGCAGAACATTGACTCAGGGTGCTGGGACAGCCAGGAAATGGATTAGAGGCTTAGCACTAATCTGTAAACCACAGGAATTCGGCAGATAAGCATTATACAGGATTGCACAATGGTGTCTATAACTCGATAACCACATTAAAAAAAGAAAATAAAAAAAACTCATTTTTTTGGTATTACAAATACATTTTTATATTTTATAACTGTAAAGGGAAGGGGAAACCTGCCCACAGCTATTCATGTATTAAAATTGTTCTTTTATTTAACTATTTCAAAATCACAATATTTTTGCCCCTTCATGTGACCAGACCACATTTAACATGTTGTGATCAGGTGATTCAAAGGGTTATACATTTGTTTTTTCTTAGCCCATGAAATTTAACTTTAATAGAGAAATATAGTTTATTTTGGTAACATTTAGAATAAAACGTTTTTTTAATGTAATGGACATTATATAAAGAACAAAATAGCTAAAATACGAAATAATACAGTTTTACGTGAGTATTCCTATAGTTATACTTACAACAACCCCGGATATTCACGCCACTACTTTAAGCAGGTAATTAATCTAGGAATACCTGTGATGAGATAACAAATATGATTACTTTATAAAAGATTCTACACAGCTATAAGGCTCAATATCTAAGAGGTATATATTTTAGTTCAAATTAGTTTTTACCCTCCTGTGGCCGACCAACACCTCATCAAAGCAACAGAATAATTAACATTTCTAGTTTGCTCTGATACTCAATTACCAAGTACAGAAGTTCTGCTAAAAAATAAATCTGATACACTTGCAAAAAACAATGGCCTACATTTGTTGGATTATATCTTAAAGGAATAATTAAGGAATAAAGCAATGATACTTTTTTCCAAGGCCAAAACCATTAAAAGTAATATTTTCTTTCCTATAAATAATAAATATATATATATATTTAGTTGATTTACTGCAAAAAAAGGTTTTTGGAAATGTGGTTTTCGTAGAGGATGTAGGAATAAAATCATGAGTAATACAAACATTTTTAAAAATATCAAGTTAGTACACATCTCACATGTAATTGTGTTATAAATGTAATAATATGTTCGTATAATCTTGTCTACATAGAATTGACAAATAGACCCTTGATAAAAAGAAAAAGACGACATTGCAGAAACATTAGAAATGGTTTCAAAGAACATTCTTTATGCAGAAGATCATAATAGATTAACTGTAGCATTTGCTGAACAGACTCCCGTTTTTATTAATGAAGAGGTGATAAGAGGTGGAAGAGATAGAAAGAACTGCAATGGATTTATAATCTTAATATTTTGAGCAGGGATGAGCGGGCTCGGATTTCGCTAATCCGAGCCCACCCGAACAGTGCGGATCCGACGGGATCCGAGCACTGTTCGGGTATTTCCGGCGGCGAAATGAATCCAAAACGAGGCTATGACATCCAAGTCTCGCGTCGGATCTCGCGAGACTCGAATGTTATAAATTCCCCTCTTGCGGCCACCATCTTCATTCTGGCTGAGATCAGGGAAGAGAGAGGTTGTAGTGTAGTGGTGCTCCTGTATCCTGAGTCCTGCTTAGTCCAGTGGTTAGTTAGTTTCTCCTGTGCTCTGTCCTGTTGATCAGTCCAGTGATGCTTTTGTCCTGTGCTCTGTGCTGCTGAGTCCAGTGGTGCTTTGGCCAGTGCTCTGTCCTGCTGAGTCCAGTGGTGCTTTTGTCCTGTGCTTTGTTCTGCTAAGTCCATAGTTATTTTAAAAATTATTAAAAAATCATAAAAAATTAAAAATAAAAAATAAAAAATTCTAGAAAACAAATTAATTTTTTTTTTACAAAAATCATACAAAAATAATAAAAAAAAAATATAAAAAATTATTTAAAAAGTATAAAAAAAATTCTAGTGCAATATATTCTTGCAGTCCAGAAATATTAGTACTGCAATACCTACGTTCACTGTTTTTGCAGTCAAGAAATATTAGTACTGCAATATTTACCTACGTTCGCTGTTCTTGCAGTCCAGAAATATTAGTACTGCAATATTTACCGACGTTTACTGTTCTTGCAGTCCAGAAATATTAGTACTGCAATATTTACCTACGTTTACTGTTCTTGCAGTCCAGAAATATTAGTACTGCTAAATTAAAATAGGTTCACTGTTCTTGCAGTCCAGAAATATTAGTACTGCAATATTTACCTACGTTCACTGTTCTTGCAATCCAGAAATATTAGTACTGCAATATTTACCTACGTTCACTGTTCTTGCAGTCCAGAAATATTAGTACCAGAGATTTAACTATAATGGAGTACAAAAATTTGGAGGATAAAGTAGGGAAAGATCAAGACCCACTTCCTCCTAATGCTGAAGCTGCTGCCACTAGTCATGACATAGATGATGAAATGCCATCAACGTCGTCTCCCAAGGCCGATGCCCAATCTCCTAGTAGAGGGCATGTAAAATCCAAAAAGCCAAAGTTCACTAAAATTAGCAAAAAAAGAAAAATAAAATCATCTGAGGAGACACGTAAACTTGCCAATATGCCATTTACGACACGTAGTGGCAAGGAACGGCTTAGGCCCTGGCCCGTGTTCATGACTAGTGGTTCAGCTTCACCCAAGGATCTAAGCCCTCCTCCTCACCCCCCTCAAAAAAAAATTAAAAGAGTTATGCAGTCAGCAACAACACAGCAAACAACTCTGCCTTCTAAAGAGATGACATCATAAATCCCCAAGGCGAGTCCAAGGGTGTTGGTGGTTGCAAAGCCTGACCTTCCCATCACTGTACGGGAAGAGGTGGCTCCTTCCACCATTTGCAGCACGCCCTCTGCATATGCTGGAAGGATCACCCACAGTCCAGTTACAGATTTGGCTAATGAAGGTGTCAATGTTGTACACCGGGAGGAGGATATTGATGTAGCTGGCGCTGAGGAGGAACTTGACGAGGAGGATGCTGATGTGGTTATCTTAAATGAGGCACCAGGGGGGGAAACAGTTGTTGTCCATGGGATGAAAAAGCCCATCGTCATGCCTGGGCAGAAGACCAAAAAATCCACTTCTTCGGTCTGGAGTTATTTCTATCCCAATCTGGACAACAAAATGTACCTTATGTAAAGCTCAAATAAGCAGGGGTAATGATCTTGGCCACCTAGGGATATCCTCCCTTATACGTCACCTGAAGAACCTTCATAATTCAGTGTTTAGTTCAGGACCTGTGGCTAGGACCGTCAGCAGCCCAGGGACACCTAAATCCCTTGGTCCTGTTGTATACAC
The DNA here is from genome assembly GCF_038048845.1 of Mixophyes fleayi. Taxonomy (NCBI): domain Eukaryota; kingdom Metazoa; phylum Chordata; class Amphibia; order Anura; family Limnodynastidae; genus Mixophyes; species Mixophyes fleayi. Next base: position 84,135,621 of record NC_134404.1, read on the forward strand.
ACCAGCAACACCCTCCTCGTCAACTTCCTCCACGATCTCCATCAGAAATAGTCCTGCAGGCCATGTCACCGGCATGACTGAGTCCTCTTCAATCCGGGATTCTTCCAGAGGATCCTGCAGCGGTACGCCTACTACTGCTGCTGCTGCTGTTGCTGCTGGTAGTCGGTCATCTTCCCAGAGGGGAAGTCGTAAGAAAGCTATGTCTTTCACCAAACAGTTGACCGTACAACAGTCGTTTGCCATGAGCACGAAGTACGACAGTAGTCATTCTTTGGCAAAGCGGATAACTGCGGCCGTAACAGCTATGTTGGTGTTAGACGTGCGTCCGGTGTCCGCCATCAGTGGAGTGGGATTTAGACGGTTGATGGAGGTATTGTGTCTCCGGTACCAAATCCCGTCGAGATTCCACTTCACTAGGCAGTCCAGAAATATTAGTACCAGAGATTAAACTACGTTCACTGTTCCTGCAGTCCAGAAATATTAGTACCAGAGATTAAACTTTGTTCACTGTTCCTGCAGTCCAGAAATATTAGTACCAGAGATTAAACTACGTTTAGTGTTCCTGATTGGTTTGTTAAAGTGCGAATGTCCTATTTCAACAACATCAGGGTGGGTGGGAGGGCCCAAGGAGAATTCCATCTTGCACCTCTAGCAAACTCTTGCAAACTGCCATCCTGTCTGCCACTGCAGTGCCACTCCTAGATGGGCCACGTGTTTGTGCCGCCCACTTGTGTCGCTTAGCTTAGACATCCAGCTACCTCGGTGCAACCTTTTGGACTAAAAACAATATTGTGAGGTGCTAGGTGTTCAGAATAGACTGGAAATTAGTGGAAATGAATGTTATTGAGGTTAATAATAGTGTAGGAGTGAAAAAAAAAATAAATATGGATTTTAGCACTTTTTATGCTTTTTTAAAAAAAAATCAGAACCCAAAATCAGAACAAAAACCTTTCGTGGGGTGTTTTGGCAAAACAAATCAGAACCCAAAACCTCAAGCTAATCAGAGCCCAAAACCCCAAAAGTGGCCAGTGCACACCCCTAATTTTGAGTCCATCTTGTTTTAATGTAGGTTTTAGTTTAAATTTGCTTTTGCACTCACATGTGGCATAATCTGCATTACTAATTTTGCAATTTTCCTTTGCTTCTCCCCTGTTATAATTTTAGGTAGTATGATGATTGAGCATTGGAATAAGCATATGTATATGTATATATATATATATATATATATATATAAATATATATATATATATAGAAAGCTGACTGCTCATACCTGGACCTTATCTGCTTCCCCCACTATAATCCTGTACTCCTGCACCCTACGTTCCTACTGATTGGCTGCCCCCTGCCCCCAGTGGAGTTAACTCTTGCTATACTCGGTACTTTCTTTTACCTGCCCCCTCAGCGTTTATGTTACATCGGGCTAATCCCCGCCCTCTGTTATCCTTATTTTTATTTTACAAAAATCAAGCATGTGAGGGGCTGAGAAATGGATACTGGGGGAGGGGGAAAAGAGACGGTAGACTGAAGCTTTGCCTAAGGTGCTGAAAAACTTTGCACTCCCTCCTCCACCACCTTCCTAACAGAGCACGACAGCATCCCATGTTCCGCATTATGAGGTTTCTCACTGATTTTCAGCCCATGAAAAACAGTTCTGCTCATCGCCGATTAATAGTACAAAAATCTGAAGCATGTCTTTGTCTCCAGACTACAAATTATTAACTAACCTGTGCAAACTAGCTTTTAAAAAGGAAGGGCGGAGAAGGCACTAACATCTTTAGTACCCATCTATTACATTTGTAAAAGTTTGTATATGTTGTAATTAAGGATGAGCGGACTCGGATTCCTGGAATCCGAACCCCCCTGAAAAGTGCGGATCCGAGTCAGATCCGAGCACTGTCCGGGTATTCCCGCCGATTCCGAAACTTAAAACGAGGCTCTGAGTTATAATCCCGCTGTCGGATCTCACAATACTCGGAACCTTTCAATTCCCCGCTTGCCGCCGCCATCTTCACTCGGGCATTGATCAAGGGAAGAGGGAGGGTGTGTTAGGTGGTCCTCTGTCGTGCTATTTCTCGTGCTGTGCTGTGCTGTGCTCTGTCCTGCTGAGTCTAGTGGTGCTTTTGCCAGTGCTCTGTCCTGCTAAATCCAGTGGTGCATCAGTCCAGTGCTCTGTCCTTGCTGAGTCCAGTGGTGCATCAGTCCAGTGCTCCGTCCTTGCTGAGTCCAGTGGTGCATCAGTCCAGTGCTCTGTCCTTGCTGAGTCCAGTGGTGCATCAGTCCAGTGCTCTGTCCTTGCTGAGTCCAGCGGTGCGTTTTGTCCTGTGCTTTGTTCTGCTAAGTGCATATTTATTTCAAAAGTATTAAAAATTCTTCCATAAAAAAAAAAAAAAAAAAAAGAAAAATTCTACAAAAATCCTTCTAAAATAATATAAAAAAAAAAAAAAAAAAAAAGTCCTTGCTGAGTCCAGTGGTGCATCAGTCCAGTGCTCTGTCCTTGCTGAGTCCAGTGGTGCATCAGTCCAGTGCTCTGTCCTTGCTGAGTCTAGCGGTGCTTTTGTCCTGTGCTTTGTTGAGCTAAGTCCATACAAATTTTATAATTATTAAAATCTCTTAAAAATTACTAAAAAAAAATTATTTTGAAAATTAGACAAAATTAATAAAAAAAAATATATTTAAGCAGTTCCAGAGAATAGGTACTGCAATCTATATTACATTTACTACCTTCAATTTTTAAGCAGTTCCAGAGCATAGGTACTGCAATCTATATTACATTTACTACCTTCAATTTTTAAGCAGTTACAGAGAATAGGTACTGCAATCTATATTACATTTAATAAGTTCAATTTTTAAGCAGTGCAAGAGAATAGGTACTGCAATCTATATTACATTTAATAAGTTCAATTTTTAAGCAGTGCAAGAGAATAGGTACTGCAATCTATATTACATTTACTACGTTCATTCTTTAAGCAGTTCCAGAGAATAGGTACTGCAATCTATATTACATTTAATACGTTCAATTTTTAAGCAGTGCAAGAGAATAGGTACTACAATCTATATTACATTTACTACGTTCATTCTTTAAGCAGTTCCAGAGAATAGGTACTGCAATCTATATTACATTTAATACGTTCAATTTTTAAGCAGTGCCAACAGCTCCACCTTCATATTCTTCCACACCTGTGGCTGCGAGGAAAAAACTCAGTTTTCCTAAAAGACCCGCTAGCGGGGATGCAGACAACATCTGGTCCGGACTGAAGGACCTGCCAACCATTGCAGACATGTCTACTGTCACTGCATTGGATGCTGTCACAATTGAAAAAATGGTGGAGGATTATTTTTCTGACACCATCCAAATAGACATGTCAGACAATCCATATTGTTACTGGCAGGAAAAAAAGGTAGTTTGGAAGCCCCTGTACAAACTGGCTCTATTTTGCCTGAGTTGTCCCCCCTCCAGTGTGTACTCGGAAAGAGTTTTTGGTGCAGCAGGGAACCTGGTCAGTGAGCGGCGAAGGAGGTTGCTTCCGCAGAACGTTGAAAAAATGATGTTCATAAAAATGAATTATCAATTCCTCAATCAAGTACAGCACTGGCCTCCAGATACTACAGAGGGACCTGTGGTTGTGGAGTCCAGCGGGGACGAATTGATAATGTGTGAGGATGAGGAAGTACACACTGAAGGGGGAGAGGAATCAGAGGATGAGGATGACATCTTGCCTCAGTAGAGCCTGTTTAGTTTGTACAGGGAGAGATGAATAGCTTTTTTGGTGTGGGGGCCCAAACAAACCAATCATTTCAGCCACAGTTGTTTGGTAGGCCCTGTCACTGAAATTATTGGTTTGTTAAAGTGCGCATGTCCTATTTCAACAACATCAGGGTGGGTGGGAGGGCCCGGGTGGGAGGGCCCAAGGACAATTCCATCTTGCAACTCTTTTTTTGGCATTATGTGACCGTTCAACAGTCGTTTGCCATGAGCACAAAGTAAAACAAAATGAAAACAAATTAAACAAATTAAACCAAATGTATAATATAACTTATAAACACTACACTTGAAAGCTTGAGCCTTTAAATGAAAAAGTCACTCTTCATTGCACGAAGATTTGCAACAGGGACAGTTTTTTTGTTCACAAAGTCAACAAATAACACTTCGACCCTGTCTGTCTTTTACATCCTTGATGGGATCTCAATGATGAATGCTCTGTTCCATGGTTGGAGGAGGTATTGTGGCCCCGGTAGCAAATTGGGTACCGGGCCCACCCCACTACGCAGTCCAGAAAGCTACCTCGGTGCAACGTTTTGGACTAAAAACAATATTGATATTGTGAGGTGTGAGGTGTTCAGAATAGACTGGAAATTAGTGGAAATGATTGTTATTGAATGTTATTGAGGTTAATAATAGCGTAGGAGTGGAAAAAAACCCAAAAACTGGATTTTAGTGCTTTTTATGCTTTTTTAAATATAAATCAGAACCCAAAACCCGAAATCAGAACCAAAACCTTTCGTCAGGTGTTTTGGCGAAACAAATCAGAACCCAAAACCTCAAGCTAATCAGAACCCAAAACCCAAAACACAAAACACTAAAAGTGCCTGGTGCACACCCTTAGTTGTAATGGGAGTGGCACTGCAGAATTTTTTGGGCTCTCCAGATGCGATTCGATTAAAATCTGGGTGTAAATATGCTGTGCCTAAATGTTACTTGTCATATATTAACAGACAGAAGAGAGTGCAGGATACGCACATGTATATATGCAATATAAAGTCACATCAGAACGCATTATACTACAAATATTTTAGCAGATAAATGAACAGCACATAATACTAAAGTCATTAATACAAATGTGTGCTTTAAAATATATATATATATATATATATATATATATATATATATATATATATATATACAATTTATACATGCATAAATTAGGATCTTCTTAATGGGCGCTGTACATACACAATGCACACTGTACATACACAATGCACACTGTACATACACAATGCACACTGTACATACACAATGCGTTTTTATAGTCTTGCTTCACTTCCTACACATGTTTTTTGCTATCTATTTGCATGCATACTTATAATTTTTAATACAAAGACTAGGCCACGACAGTGACAGTCATCACTATCAGTATGTACTTACACCTGCCCTGTAGCTGGTGCTAATGATATGGCTTAAAAAAGCGTACTTACAAGATATACAGGACTTGTCACTCTCTTACTGTACATTGCCTATGTTCTTCCACCTTATCCTATCACTGTTCAGCCCTTTAAGTCGTAGTCAGTCATAGGTGTCATTTGTATTTGGATATGAATTGCACGCATTTGTGTTCATTTCCATAAGTCTCATTCTGACGCATGTATAGAGCAAATTCATGCAAGATACAGCACACAAATGGACTTGCTTTCAAATATGAATCAGGCCTATGGTGTGGAGAATATAAAATATGGGTGCAAAATATATATGGTTGGTTTCCTAAACAATGACAGAGTTTTTCGAGTACAGATATGGGATTTATTATCTGAAATACTTGGGACCAGACGTTTCTCAGATCGTGTTATTTCTCATAATTTGGAGCAGAGCATTATATTTTCTTACCCTACTCTTTCCCTGTATTTTGGTCCTCATTAACTTACCTAGCAGCTGAACATTCAGTACTGTATCAGGATAAAATGCTATATGATCACCAAGCATAATAAAAAAATAGATATACCTTCAAAAACGGTGCTAAATCAATTAAAGATGTTATACGATAAACAATATATATCAGACGATAACTCTAATGAAGCTGCTGGAAAGAAGGAGGTTTCCACCCTTCTCTCCTAAATGAACACAATAATAAAACAAATTCCCGCAGTGATAATTAATACTGAATCTATGTATCATACACAATATAAAAACTACATACTCTTGGTCACCAATTATATCTTTAGATCTAGAGTCTTCTGAAATAGAGGTGGTCTCTTTAAGTGTTTCTACATATGATTGTCTTTGTAATTTCCTATTTTCAAAATGACTATAACTAGTTATATTAGCAGCCCAAAGGTAAATATTTGCACTGCCAAAATAGTTTTATATATGGCTATCTAGATCCATATTGATATGTGTTTTTAACTTGAGCAAGTTCATATATTTTAACCATTGATTTATATTGTTTTCATATTTGCATGATCACCAGGCAACAGCAATTACTAAGTTGGACCTGTCAAGTGTGGACATATTTGATACATTTACTTATTAAAAACTTTTGCTTTTAGTTGCCCAGAAGCCCTCATCACACTTGAAATGGCTTCTAGGAACCTTCTCCTTCTGTCTGCATTAAAAAACAATATAACAGTCTGTAGTCTAAGACCCATTTTTTTGTAGGGAGTTTAATGAACTTTGGATTTAACAAAATGGCTGCCACGATTGTTCTCACTTTTGACTCTAGCGTTTCTGTGACTTTAGAGAAAAAAGAAATGCTGTACAATTAAGTTACTTGTGATATTCTGCAATTTATTGGCTGCGGAGGGTGGTGTTAAGCACTTGGTGAGTAACTTTTACACTAATTGTATTTTTTTATGTCATTAGATGTGAGTGGGAGATTAGTATTCATTTTGTTGTATTACTTTACAAGGTATTACATTATATGGTTTTGGTAAGATGGTCAAGACTAATTTATGTAAAAGAGATTAATATGAATGTGGGTTTAATGTACAGCTTAAAAACCCCACATAAAGCCTAATTTTGTTTATTTGTTTATTTATGAAACCAGGCATTTGGAAGCCCCTCTATAGAAATCTGCATTTGGCCCTGAGAATGTTCTAAAATATAATCTTCCCCACCCCGTTTGTGTTCGTACTCTCTTCCTTCCACTAACCCTCTTCTCCCCTGTCAGTGCTCCCAACCAGTAAGTAGTCTGTGTGAGACATAGTTTTGCCTGCTCAAATCTCACGCTAATAAGTTGAAAAAGCAGAGGTGCATCTTCCAACCACAGACTCCCTCTTAAAGTAGTCTCATGTAGCGTTGGGAGAGGGAGCAGGTGATGGGGTAGGGAAATTATAGGAGATAATGGGCAAAGAGAGGGAAGGAGTAGTTGGTAAAGTTAAAGATACCGCACTGGTTGGAAAAGACAAAATCAAGGGAGTGGCCACTGGAGTTGGGGGAAACAGAGGTTTGTTGTGAGGGGCCAAAAGATGATGAGAGGGAGAGAAGTTAGGAGGCTGCTATGTCAATGAGATCATGATGGTGAAGTCACCCAGGATGAGGTATAACCACAGTGATGGCAAAAGCTAAAAATAATAATCAGTGCTAAATCTATAAATCTTATCAAAAATAAATTAGAAATATAGGGTATAATATACAAGTTGCTGAAAAAAAAAAGTGATTCTATCAAATCTTTAAATGTATCATAAAAGTACACACATACCGCGTGTGTGTGTATAAAATAATACTACTTTATATAATTATTGGCAGCACTGCGCGTAGAGTGCCCTTATATAGGCCCAATCCATGAAAATCAGAAGCCAGCATCATAAAAACATCACTGATAAACAAATAGACTGAGCGGTTCTTACATTTTTGATATGTGGACCTGAACCAAGGTGTGTGTGTGTGTGTGTGTATGTGTGTGTATGTGTGTGTGTGTGTGTGTGTGTATATGTATTGAAAGTTGAAATGGTGCTTTTCACTCATTTAGGTAAAAATTTACAGTGAAAAGCAGTAACACCTTAAGTGCAGGTTTACAGAGAAGTGAAATGCAGGCAGGTGAGATGTACCAGCTGACCAGGCTGATCATGTGACTGACTGACATCATCATCATCAGCCTTTGTGATGTCACTCTGCTGTGGTATATAAGTCACTGCTTGGTGCAGAACAGTCAGTTATCAACTGAGTAGGAGCTGTGTATTACACATGCACACATTGCTTATTGCTGTGGCTGCGTCTACTGGTTTAACATCTCACAATATAAGGTAAGCTTATTTTAAATGTTATATGGAAATAATGTTAAAATTAACATCAGTCATCAACTAATATGTATGAAAATATAGTTTAACACCGTCAGCCTAAAGGGGAAACTCCCAAATTATTAGGCTTAAACAGTTCCATAAATTATTTTAATGTTTTTAACACCAAGGAATGACACTAACACAGGCCATTTCATAGAGATGGCAGCACCAATGACCATTGACAGTAATGACAGTTACACTCACTGGGTCCAGCAGATGAATTAAGAGAGTGTTATGTCGAATAGGAATAAGGAGAAGACCAGAAATGTGTATATTGGGGCACTCAAAAGGTTGAACTATCTTAAAATTTGCATATAAACTTTATTTAAGACCTCAGTGAACCAAAGAGCACCTTTGTTCATGTTAATATTAATAAATAAAGTTATATAGCATCGGTGTGGCACAGCAGTGGTTCACTGAGGTCCTAACAGTTATCCGTAAACATGGTTGTTCATTATAACACACATTTTTTAATCATTTCACTAATATAATTCAATGTTTTTAAAATGATGGTCCTATGTATTGAATTAATTAATGAACGAACATTTTTTTCATGTATATCAATAAAGTTTATATGCAATTTTTAAGATAGTTTAACCTTTTGAGTGTCCCATTTCTGGACTTCTCCTTATTCCTATTCAATTGAAATACTTGTATGTGAGCACCCTCCCTAGGATGCTCATGATAATCAGAATTAGAATCCATCATTGGAAAAGATTATAATAATTGGTCATCAAAGGGATATTTGGTTTATTCGGTGCAGTGTACTTTTTTTTCTTAAAGAGTATTAAGTTGATCTGAAAATCAACCCCGTCCAAGTAGTTTGATCATCAGTCTTTGTCAGGTGTATACCTAAATATTTAAGTTTAGAGAGCTGCCACTTGGTGGCATATTCAAAATCATTGATGTTGAGGTCTGTAGTACTGGCAAATGTTCGGAAGAACAATGCGGCTAATTGAATATGCTCGACAGGAGCTCTTTGGTAGGTGAGAGAAAAATCTCAATTTTATTTGTATTAAGTGGTATAGTTATGTACTTCTTGGAACATATGTGGGAGTAAGGTCAGGAGTTCATAAGGGGTTATTAGGATGTCAGCATACAATGCTATAGGGTTGACTTTAATACCTGATGTCACAACCTGTATAATGTTGCATAGTGATACTTGTTGGTTATCCATGGCAGCCAAAATTAAGTTTGAAGATTGCTAATGCAGTGTCAGGTGACCATCTATAGCTGTGTCTTGAAAGAATAAGGGGTCTATTTATTAAACTAGTGTGATGCTAAACAATATGCATTACTGCAATCGTAACGATGCATTTTGAAACACTGCTGCTTTTTACTATGCTGGTGCTACTCAGGAAGCTCTGGCGAAGAACATCCTGCAGCATGAAGTGTGTGAAGTCTCCACTGGCAGCCTAACACTGCCAGGGATGGTCAAATCTGAACTGTGCTTCTAAAAATCACACACGCACATAGGATTTGACCTGGCGGGGAATTATGCAAAGCCTTTCCGGCTTTAATGGACCCCATAGACACAGGTAAGGTACTGCCATCCTGAGATTGCATTGGTTTATAATGAAAAGTAACAATTTTAGCTATTTAGTAAATTAATAATATCACAGACACCATAGATTTAGATGGGGGTGGCGGTAACCCACAAAAAATAGGTTAATAAAGGAGCAATCTTTGATTTCTCCTGCATTAAACTCTTCATAAATTGTGCAATTGCCAATGTCCAGAGAAAACAGTTGTTTTCTCTGCGTTTATGGCTGATTGCACAGTCATAAATAGACACCTAAGCGAGGTTGGTGGTGTTCCAGAGTTTGTGTTTTAAGATACAACAGTCTACGGATAGTTATTTTAGTTTCCACTTAATCTTTAAAGAACCAGTAAACATAAAATACAAGGTGTCTTGTATAAATAAGCTTTTAATAATATTCATATGTCTTAAAGGTTTCAATAGCTCATCAAAATGAAGAAATATAATATATATTAGTGATTGTGAGAAGACTTCTGTCAGTAATCCCACTGAACAGCACTGCAGACAGCCACCTTTATTTCTTGATTTAATAGCCACCTTTTGCATTATAACAGAAACCTTGACTACAGTGCAAAGGTAAAAACAATAGAATTAATATTTTTCTTTATTTATATAGTGCGAATCATTAAAAAAATATATAGCAAACACAGACAGTAAACACTAAATAATAACATGGGTAATAACAGAATTATAACAAAGGGAATTAAAAACAGTAAAAATTTAATAATAACACAGGGCAATAAGAGAATAATAATACAGTCTAATAATAGAGAGGGGAAAAAATAACAAGAAGGGAAATAACAGAGATTTATACAGAATTAGAAAAAAGGATAAAAAGAGAATAATATTAGGGGAATTACAGAGATTAATATTACAGGTTAATAGTATAATATTAACACATGGTAAAAACACAGAGTAATAACACAGGATAATAATAAAGAGTAAAAAAATAATTTAGGATAATAACATGGAGAAATAAATTAGTTTTATACTAAAAAAAAATAATAATATAAAATAATAATAAAAAGTAATACAGAATAATAGAAGTGGGGAAATAAAGAAAAAGACCATGGCATAACCAGAATAAAAATATAGGATAATAATACTAAGCAATACAGAATAAAAACACACAGTAATAACAGGCCATCCTTGCTCCCAAAAACAGGTGCTAAGAGCATTGGGAGGGTGGAACCTCTAATTGCGAGCTACGCTTTCCCAACACCAAGGTCATTAAAAGAAAGTAGTAAGAGAATAATATCACAGATTGATAATTGAAAGTAATAGCACAAAATTATAACAGAATACTAAAAAAAGCAATAACTGATGAAATAACAATAATACCACAGAGTAGTATGAAAATCATACAAATATACTAATAACACTGGGTAAAAAGAAAATAATAACACATGGCAATAACATAGAGTATTAACAAAGAATATTAATAGAGTAAAAAATTATTAAAATAGGAAAATAGCATAGAATAATGAATTTGGTTTATAACAGAGTCATACAGAATAATAACAAAATAAAAAATAAAAAAAGAAAAAGACCATTGTATAAACAGAATAAAAAATACAGAATATTATTAGTGAGGAATAGAGAATAATAAAACACAGTAATAACAGCTGGGTATTTTCACCAACAAGGTTATTAAAAGAGTAATAAAAGAATAAGAGCGATGGATGATAACAGTTAATGATGCAACATAATAACAGAATAAAAATACAGGTTAATAGTAGTGTGTAATACAGAAGAATATCAGAGGGTTGTAACTGTTTTACAACAGGATAATAATAGGATATTAACGCAGATTAATAATTGAAAGTAATAACAAAAGATGATAAAAGATAATAAAAATGGCAATAACTGAGAGACTAGCAATAATTACACAGGGCAGTTAAAAACTAGTAAAAATATAAGAATAAGGCAGGGTAATACGTGAATAATAAAACAGGCCAATAATACTGAGGTAAAAAATAACAAGAAGGGAAATAACAGATTAATACAGAATAATAAAAATGAATAAAATTATAAAGTAGTAACAGAGGGTAATATTTAAGAGTAAAAACAATAGTAATAGAGGAAAATAACAGACATTAATAACACAAGGTAAAAGTAGAAAAATAACATAGGGTAATAACGGAGACTAATCACATAGGATAATAAGAGAGAGTAAAAAATATTTTAGGATAATAACGTAACATAAATTAGGTTTATATTTAAAAAATAATAACATAGAATAAAAATAGAAAGTAATGCAGAATAATATTAATGGGAAAAAAAGTAAAAGACCATGGTATAAACAAAATATAAAATACAGGATAATAAGAGTGAGTAATAAAGAATAATAACCCACATTAATAACAGGCCACCCCAGCTCCCAAGAAGAGGTAATGAGGGCATTGGGGGGGTGGAACCTCTTCTTGGGAGCTGTCCATGCTGATTGTCTGGTTGCCACTTACTGTCTGCAGTGATGTTTGCACTAGGGATGCGGTCGCTACCTTCTGTTTGTGCATCCATCCGCATTGAGATTCAAGTCATCATCTGCTGCCAGCATTTAGGATTTATTTGCTTTGTCTTATCTGCACTGAGGATTTAGTGATTCGGTCGCCTACTCCGGTCTGCGTTTAAGTTATGGTTGCCGCCTCCTTCCCGTGCTGAAGATCCAGTCACCACTTCCTGTCAGTATTGAGCATTTTGTCAACGACCTCTGTCCGTGTCGAGGAACTGGTTACTGCCTACATTCCTCACTGAACAGTTTTGTCACCACCTGTGTGCGCCAAGGATCCTGATGCAACCTCTTGTCTGTGTTGATGATCTGCTTGCTGTCTCCTATCTGTTCTGAGGATCCTGTCACAACCTTCAGTGTATGCTGAGGATCGTCTCCTGTCTGACCTGAGATGTTTGTCACCGCCTCTAATCTACACTTAGATTTCGGTCGCCGCTTCCTGTCTGCCCTAAGTATCTAGTCTACGCCTTCTGCACATGCTGAGCATGTGGTTTCAGCGTCCTGTCTGCACTGGTGATTCGGTCGCCTTCTACGATTTTTTTCGGGGCCTACTGTTTACATGGAGCATCCGTTTCCCGCTTCCTGTCCATGTCGTTGATCTGCTTGCTGCCTATTTTACTCATTGAGCATTTAGTTGTCACCTCCTGTGTGCTTCAAAGATCCTGATGCCATCTCCTGTTTGTGTTAATGTGTTCTGCTTGCTGTTACCTGTCTGCGCTCGGTTCCTGTAATCGCCTCCAACGTAAGCTAAAGATCCTATTGCCGCCTCCTCTTTGTGCTGAGATTTTATTCACCGCCTCCTATTTGCACTGAAAACTCAGTTACAGCATCCTGTCTTCGCTCAGTATCCAGTCGTCGCCTCCAGCCCATGAAGAGAATCTGATTCCTGCGTCCTGTCTGCACTGAAGATTTGGTTGCTTTTTTGATGTTGGTGGATACTTACTGTCTGAACAGAGGATGCGGTCGATGCTTGCTCTCCACACTGAGGATCTAGTCACTAATTTTTTCTGTGCTGAGGATATGGTGGCCACCCCCAGTCCGCTTTGAGCATTCGGTTGCTGTCGCTCACTGTTTCTGTTAGTATTATTTGGTAATAGTAGAACAATAGCACAGAGTAATAAGAGAGAGTGGTAACACAGGATAATAATAGAGAGCAAAAAAATATTAATATAGGATATTAACATAGAATAATAAATTAGGTTTATAACAGAGAGTAATACAGAATAATAGCAAAGGAAAAAAACAAGAAAAAAAACCATGGTATAAACAGAATAAAAGATACTAAATATTATTAGTGAGGAATAGAGAATAATAAAACACAGTAATAACAGGTCACCCCTGCTCCCAAGAAGAGGTATAGAGGGCATTGGGAGGGTGGATCCTCTTCTTGGGAGCTGGGTATTTCCACCACCAAGGTTATTAAAAGAGAGTAATTAAAGAATAATAGCGATGGATGATAACAGTTAATGATGCGGCATAATAACAGAATTAAAAATACAGGTTAATAGTAGTGTGTAATACAGAATAATATCAGAGGGCTGTAACTGTAAGTATTACAACAGGATAATAATAGGATATTAATGCAGATTAATAATTGAAAGTAATAACAACAGATGATAAAAGATAATAATAATTGCAATAACTGAGAGTAGCAATAATAGCACAGGGTAGTTAAGAACTAGTAAAAATATAAGAATATGGCAGGGTAATACGTGAATAATAAAACAGGCCAATAATACTGAGGTAAAAAATAACAAGAAGGGAAATAACAGATTAATACAGAATAATAAAAATGAATAAAATTATAAAGTAGTAACAGAGGGTAATATTTAAGAGTAAAAACAATAGTAATAGAAGGAAATAACAGACATTAATAACACAAGGTAAAAGTAGAAAAATAACACAGGGTAATAACAGTGACTAATCACATAGGATGAAAAGAGAGAGTAAAAAATAATTTAGGATAATAACGTAACATAAATTAGGTTTATATTCAAAAAACAATAACATAGAATAATAATAGAAAGTAATGCAGAATAATATTCATGGGAAAAAAAAGAAAAAGACCATGTTATAAACAAAATATAAAATACAGTATAATAAGAGTGAGTAATAAAAAATAATAACCCACATTAATAACGTGCCACCCCAGCTCCCAAGAAGAGGTAATGAGGGCATTGGGAGGGTGGAACCTCTTCTTGGGAGCTGTCCATGCTGATTGTCTGGTTGCCACCTACTGTCTGCAGTGATGTTCCACTGCAGCTTCCGTTTGCACTGGGGATACGGTCGCTACCTCCTGTTTGTGCATCCATCCTCATTGAGATTCAAGTCATCACCTGCTGCCCGCATTTAGGATTTATTTGCTATTTCTTATCCACACTGAGGATTTAGTGATTTGGTCGCCTACTCCGGTCTGCGTTGAAGTTATGGTTGCCGCCTTCTACCCGTACCGAAGATCCAGTCACTTCCTGTCAGTATTGAGCATTTTGTCAACGACCTCTGTCCGTGTCGAGGAACTAGTTACTGCCTACATTCCTCACTGAATAGTTTTGTCACCACCTGTGTGCGCCAAGGATCCTGATGCAACCTCTTGTCTGTGTTGATGATCTGCTTGCTGTCTCCTATCTGTTCTGAGGATCCTGTCACAACCTTCAGTATATGCTGAGGATCGTCTCCTGTCTGACCTGAGATGTTTGTCACCGCCTCTAATCTACACTTAGATTTCGGCCGCCGCTTCCAGTCTGCCCTAAGTATCTAGTCTACGCCTACTGCACATGCTGAGAATCTGGTTTCTGCGTCCTGTCTTCACTGGTGATTTGGTCGACTCTTCCGATATTTTTCGGTGCCTACTGTGTACATGGAGCATCCGTTTCCTGCTTCCCGTCAATGTCGTTGATCTGTTTGCTGCCTATTTTACTCATTGAGCATTTAGTTGTCCCCTCCTGTGTGCTCCACAGATTCTGATGCCATCTCCTGTTTATGTTGACGTTCTGCTTGCTGTTACCTGTCTGCGCTCAGGTTCCTGTAATCGCCTCCAACGTAAGCTAAAGATACTTTTGCCACCTCCTGTCTGCTCTGAGTTTTTTATCACCGCCTCCTAATTTTAACTGAAAACTCAGTTACAGCATCCTGTCTTCGCTCAGTATCCATTCGTCGCCTCCAGCCCATGAAGAGAATCTGATTCCTGCGTCCTGTATGCATTGAAGATTCGATCGCCTTTTTTGATGTTGGTGGATACTTACTGTCTGAACAGAGGATGCGGTCGATGCTTGCTCTCCACGCTGAGGATCTAGTCACTAATTTTTTCTGTGCTGAGGATATGGTGGCTACCCCCGTCCGCTTTGAGCATTCAGTTGCCATCACTCACTGTTTCTGTCTGTAACACATGGTAATAGTAGAACAATAGCACAGAGTAATAAGAGAGAGTAACAACACAGGATAATAATAGAGAGCAAAAAAATATTAATATAGGATATTAACATAGAATAATAAATTAGATTTATAACAGAGAGTAATACAGAATAATAGCAAAGGAAAAAAAAAAGAAAAAGACCATGGTATAAACACAATAAAAAATACAAAATATTATTAGTGAGGAATAGAGAATAATAAAACACAGTAATAACTAGAGATGAGCGGGCTCGTATTTCGCTAATCCGAGCCCACCCGAACAGTGCGGATCCGACGGGATCTGAGCACTGTTCGGGGACTTCCGGGCGCCAAATGAAGCCAAACCGAGGCTATGACATCCAAGTCTCGTGTTGGATCTCGCGAGACTCGTATCTCATAAATGCCCCGCTCGCGGCCACCATGTTCATTCTCCCTGTGGTTAGTGAAGAGGGAGGTTGATGTGCTCTGTCCTGCTGATAATTTTACTAAAGTGGTGCTTTGTCCTGCTGAGTGAATTAGTAGTTTGTCCAGTGCTCTGTCCTGCTGATTTATTTAGTCTAGTGGTGCTTTGTCCTGCTGAGTGCAGTAGTACTTTTTCCAGTGCTCTGTCCTGCTGATTCCAGTGGTGCTTTGGCCAGTGTCTGTGCTGCTGAGTCCAGTGGTGCTTTTGTCCTGTATTTGTTTCTGATAAGTCCATATCATTTTGTTAATTAGCCAAAAATCTTTAAAAAAATTTTAAAAAAATCTCCAAAAAAAATAAAAATAAAAAAATATATAAAAAAATAATTGAAAAAGTATAAAAAATATTATAGAGCAATATATCCTTGCAGTTCCAAAATAGAGGACCTGCCATTTCTATTACTACGTTAATTATTTCTATAGTTCCAAAAAATAGGAACTGCCAGTTCTATTACTACGGTCATTGTTTGTGTAGTTCGAAAAAATAGGAACTGCCAGTTCTATTACTACGGTCATTGTTTGTGTAGTTCCAAAAAATAGGAACTGCCAGTTCTATTACTACGGTCATTGTTTGTGTAGTTCCAAAAAATAGGAACTGCCAGTTCTATTACTACGGTCATTGTTTGTGTAGTTCCAAAAAATAGGAACTGCCAGTTCTATTACTACGGTCATTGTTTGTGTAGTTTCAAAAAATAGGAACTGCCAGTTCTATTACTACGGTCATTGTTTGTGTAGTTCCAAAAAATAGGAACTGCCAGTTCTATTACTACGGTCATTGTTTGTGTAGTTCCAAAAAATAGGAACTGCCAGTTCTATTACTACGGTCATTGTTTGTGTAGTTTCAAAAAATAGGAACTGCCAGTTCTATTACTACGGTTATTGTTTGTGTAGTTCCAAAAAATAGGAACTGCCAGTTCTATTACTACGGTCATTGTTTGTGTAGTTCCAAAAAATAGGAACTGCCAGTTCTATTACTACGGTCATTGTTTGCGTAGTTCCAAAAAACAGGAACTGCCAGTTCTATTACTACGGTCATTGTTTGCGTAGTTCCAAAAAAAAGGAACTGCCAGTTCTATTACTACGGTCATTGTTTGTGTAGTTTCAAAAAAATAGAAACTGCCAGTTCTATTACTACGTTCATTGTTTGTGTAGTTCCAAAAAAGGGGAACTGCCATTTTTAATACTATGTTCTTTGTTTTTATCTGTGCAGTGGAATTCAGACCAGTTGAGGGTGATATATTGTGGCCCCGGTACCAAATTGGGTACCGGGGCCACTCCACTACGCAGTCCAGATAGATGCGTATCAGATATTAAACTACATTCAGTGTTGGGTCCAAATCCAAAATTAAAGAAAATGACCTGTCATCGTCAAAAACAAGAGGCATTGACACGCTCGAACTATACCCTGTACATGCTGCAGAGGATGTAGGAGCAGGCAGCTGTGCAGTGGAATTGAGACCATTTGAAGGTGGAGGTATTGTGGCCCCGGTACCAAATTGGGTACCGGGGCCAGTGTCGGACTGGGGCATGAAGGGCCCACTGGGGGACTGCAACGCTAGGGGCCCACAAGAGGGGTTGTGGTCAGCCATCATAGAGGCGGGACCAAACACTAGAGGGGGAGTGGTCAGCCCACGAAGGACAGCTAGCACCATAGTGTAGCATGTAAAGAATGCAGTGTGTGTATAAAGAGTGCACAGTCTTGACCTGCACCTTACATTGGGCAGAACAGTCACCAAAAATCAGGATTATCCCACTAGACCAGGCTTGGCTAACCTGTGGCACTCCAGGTGTTGTGAAACTACAAGCCTCAGCATGCTTTGCCAATATATAGCAGCCTATTGCTGGAAGGGTATGCTGGGACTTGTAGTTTCATAACACCTGGAGTGCCACAGGTTAGCCAAACCTGCACTAGACTCAGAACATTTGACAGACTGTCCTACCTGTTCTTGTCACTTTTACCACCTGTGGCTGCTGGTTTCTTTAGTTGCGGCTTGTCTGGATCTTGGATTGTTGAGGGCCCTATTTGGAAAAAATAATGGGTACATTTAGAAAATTTCAACGAGTCCCGGCTTTAAATCAATAGGACCCACAATTAATACTTAGGACTTCCTCCAGCCCCAACATAAAAGTAATAGTATTCTCATTTAATAAACCTATTTCCCTCCCTCCAGACAGCCCCTGCAATAAATTAATCACATTTACATATAATAAATATACCTATTTCCTGCAACCGTCACTTAAAATAACCGCCATTAAATAATTCATATTCATATTTAATAAATAGACCTCATGCTCCTCAAACTCAGCCCCGCATTCAATTAATAGCGTCCAAACCACCCCATCTTAAATTAATAGTCCCCACTATAAAATTAAATTACCCCATCTTTACCCTACAAAGAAAATAGCCCCTATTATTTAGCCACCACCTACCACACACACATTACATTTTCACAAGCCCATTATGCCATCACACACACATTACTGCACCCCTTCATCACCTTCTTATGATCACACTGCGCCCTCCATGCTGCTTTTGCTCCCCCTTCTCCTGGCCCCCCTTCACAGTCTGCCATGCTGTCTGTGCTCCCCATTCTCTGCCATGCTCCTCCATCTCTGCCATGCTCCTCCATCTCTGCCATGCTCCTTCTGTGCCATGCTCCCCCTTCTATGCCATGCTCCCCCTTCTCTGCCATGCTCCTCCATCTCTGCCATGCTCCTTCTGTGCCATGCTCCCCCTTCTCTGCCATGCTCCTTCATCTCTGCCATGCTCCTTCTGTGCCATGCTCCCTCTTCTCTGCGCCATGCTCCCCCTTCTCTGTGCCATGCTCCCCCTTCTCTGTGCCATGCTCCTACATCTCTGCCATGCTCCTCCTCTTGTGCCATGCTCCCCCTTCTCTGCTATGCTCCTCGATCGCTGCCATGCTCCTCGATCGCTGCCATGCTCCCTCTTCTCTGTGCCATGCTCCCCCTTCTCTGTGCCATGGTGCCCCTTCTCTGTGCCATGGTCCCCCTTCTCTGTGCCATGCTCCTCCATCTCTGCCATGCTCCCCCTTCTCTGCCATGCTCCTCCATCTCTGCCATGCTCCCCCTTCTCTGTGCCATGCTCCCCCTTCTCTGCCATGCTCCTTCTCTGCCATGCTCCCCCTTCTATGCTATGCTCTGCCATCTCTGCCATGCTCCTTCTGTGCCATGCTCCCCCTTCTCTGCGCCATGCTCCCCCTTCTCTGTGCCATGCTCACCCTTCTCTGTGCCATGCTCCTACATCTCTGCCATGCTCCTCCTCCTGTGCCATGCTCCCCCTTCTCTGCTATGCTCCTCGATCACTGCCATGCTCCTCGATCGCTGCCATGCTCCCCATTCTCTGTGCCATGCTCCCCCTTCTCTGTGCCATGCTCCCCCTTCTCTGTGCCATGGTCCCCCTTCTCTGTTCCATGCTCCTCCATCTCTGCCATGCTCCCCCTTCTCTGCCATGCTCCTCCATCTCTGCCATGCTCCCCCTTCTCTGTGCCATGCTCCCCCTTCTCTGCCATGCTCCTTCTCTGCCATGCTCCCCCTTCTATGCTATGCTCCTCCATCTCTGCCATGCTCCTTCTGTGCCATGCTCCCCCTTCTCTGTGCCATGCTCTTCCATCTCTGCCATGCTCCTCCTCCTGTGCCATGCTCCCCCTTCTCTGCTATGCTCCTCGATCGCTGCCATGCTCCCCCTTCTCTGTGCCATGCTCCCGCTTCTCTGTGCCATGCTCCCCTATCACTTACCTTTTCTATCTGCTTCTTCCTTTTTTTGTCTTCTGTATTGCCGGCGCTCCTCACTGAACGATGGGCGTGATGACGTCACGCCCGGCATTCAGTGCGGACGGAGTCAGCGCTGCGGTCATGTGAGTTATTTTTTGTATTTTTTCTTTGTTTTTTTTTTTCTCCTTCTTCAAGTTTCTCGCTCCCCCCACCACCGAAGAGGGGAGCGATTCAGGGTCGGGGCCTACCGGTGGATAGCCCGGTCCTCCGGTGGGCCAGTCCGACCCTGACCGGGGCCACTCCACTACGCAGTCCAGAAAGCTACCTCGGTGCAACGTTTTGGACTAAAAAGAATATTGTGAGGTGTGAGGTGTTCAGAATAGAATGGAAATTAGTGGAAATGATTGTTATTGAATGTTATTGAGGCTAATAATAGTATAGGAGCGGAAAACAAAAAAAAACAGGATTTTAGAGCTTTTTATGCTTTTTAAAAAACAAATCAGAACCCAAAACCTCAAGCTAATCAGAACCCAAAACCCAAAACCCAAAACACTAAAAGTGGCCGGTGCACACCCATTGTAATAACAGGCTGCTCCTGCTCCCAGGAAGAGGTAATGAGGGCATTGGGAGGGTGGAAGCTCTTCTTGGGAGTTGTCATGCTGATTGTCTTTTTGCCACCTACTGTCTGCAGTGATGTTCCACTGCAGCTTCGGTTTGCACTGGGGATACAGTCGCTACCTCCTGTTTGTGCATCCATCCGCATTGAGATTCAAGTCGTCACCTGCTGCCAGCATTTAGGATTTATTTGCTACGTCTTATCTGCACTGAGGATTTAGTGATTCGGTCGCCTACTCCGGTCTGCGTTTAAGTTATGGTTGCTGCCTTCTACCCGTGCTGAGGATCCAGTCACCACTTCCTGTCAGTATTGAGCATTTTGTCAACGACCTCTGTCCGTGTCGAGGAACTGGTTACTGCCTACATTCCTCACTGAACAGTTTTGTCACCACCTGTGTGCGCCAAGGATCCTGATGCAACCGCTTGTCTGTGTTGATGAGCTGCTTGCTGTCTCCTATCTGTTCTGAGGATCCTGTCACAACCTTCAGTGTATGCTGAGGATCGTCTCCTGTCTGACCTGAGATGTTTGTCACCGCCTCTAATCTACACTTAGATTTCGGTCGCCGCTTCCTGTCTGCCCTAAGTATCTAGTCTACGCCTACTGCACATGCTAAAAATCTGGTTTATGTTTACATTCAAAAAATTATAATAAAGAACAATAATGAAAATGCATAAAGAATAATAGTAATGGGGAAATAAAGAAAAAAGACCATGGTATAAAAAGAATAAAAATACAGGATAATAATATTGAGCAATCCAGGATAATAACACACAGTAAAAACAGGCTACCCCTGCTCCCAAAAGGATGTAATTAGGGCATTGGGAGGGTGAAATCTCTTCTTGGGAGCTGAGCATTCTCAACACCAAGGTCATTAAAAGAGAGTAATACCTAGAGATGGTCATTGACCCCGTGTTTTGGTTTTGGTTTTGGATCTGGATTACCTTTGTGTTTTGATTTTGGTTTTGGTTTTTGCCAGAACCGCCCTTGCGTGTTTTGGTTTTGTTTTGCAATTTGTTTAAAAATCACTTTTTTTTGGCTAAAATAACCTAACTTAGTGCTCCACCTCTTTCTTGGATAAGTGCGTTAATTCTACAGCTAATATATTAGGAAAAAAACAGTTTAATCCCTGGTAGGCCGTCCTTAATTCTACACACAAAACTGATTGTCTTCCTCTCCATCTTAGCCTATTGGCAATGTAGCCATTGTCTTTGGGTGTATATTACTTCCTACACTTATAGTTAAATATAAAAAGAAGCAGCCTGCAAAGACAATGTTATAAATACAAATGGCCAAAGCAGATGTTCTGTTTGGGTGTATAATATTCCCCTAGATTAAAATTGAAATAGACGAAGAAGCAGCCTGCATAGACTACAATAAAATATAAATGGACAAAGGCAGTTTGGTGTCGGTCTGTATAGGCCCCCCTCCACTTGTAGTTAAATAGAAAAAAAACAGCCAGCATAGATTGTATATTAAATAGAAATAGACAAAGGGAGTTTGGTGACTGTCTGTATATCACTCCCTCCACATATAGTTAAATAGAAAAAAAACAGCCAGCATAGACTGTACATTAAATAGAAATAGACAAAGGTAGTTTGGTGTCTGTCTGTATAGGCCCCCCCTCCACTTGTAATTAAATAGAAAAAAATCCAGCTGGTATAGACTGTATAATAACAATAGAAAAGGACAAAGGCAGATTGGCTGCTGTTTGTATCAGACCCCCCTTCCACTTGTAGTTAAATAGAAAAAAAGACAGCCGGTCTAGACTGTACAATAAAAATAGAAATGCACAAAGGCAGTTCGGTTTCTTTCTGTATCAGACCCCCCCCCCCCCCTCCACTTGTAGTTAAATAGAAAAAAAGACAGCTGGTATAGACTGTACAATAAAAATAGAAATGGACAAAGGCAGTTTGGTTTCTGTCTGTATCAGAAAACTTGTAGTTAAATAGAAAAAAATCCAGCCGGTATAGACTGTACAATAAAAATAGAAATGGACAAAGGCAGTTTGGTTCCTGTCTGTATAGGTCCCGCTCCACTCGTAGTTAAATAGAAAAAAACAAGCCTGCATAGACTGTACGTTAAATAGAAATGGAAAATGGCAGCTTGGTGTCTGTCTGTGTATGACACCCTACCCTTATAGTGAAATTGACAAAGCAGCAGCCTTTAAAGACTGTACATGAAATAGAAATGCCCCAAGTCCCTTTCCTGTTTGGGGCTAGATTACACCCTACACTTAGAGTGAAAGTTTTAAAAAGATGTTGTCATCATCATCTTCAGCATCATCCTCACCCTCATCAGTGTGTACATCATCATCACAGACTATTAATTCATCTCCGCTTGAATCCGCCATTAGAGAACTGTCAGTGCTTGGATGTCTTTGATGGTAAAGGCCTTCCTCGTGGAAGATGTAGTTCATTTTGATGAACATCATCTTTTCCACATTTTTCGGAAGTAACCTCCTACGTTGATCACTGATAAGGTTCCCGGCTGTGCTGAATACTCTTTCAGAGTACACACTGGAAGGTGGGCAGCTTAGGTATTGCAAAGCAAGTTTGCACATGGGTTTCCAAATGGCTTGCTTTTCTTCCCAGTAAGGAAAGGGACTGTCTGACATTTCCATATCAATTACCTCTTGGAAATAATCCTCAGCCATCCTTTCCATGTTAATAGTCGGATTGGATGGAGTTATGGGCAAGGTCACACATTTTTTGGTAAAATCTTTCAAACCAGCCCAGATGTCAAATTGTTGTGGTCTGATCCCTGCGTCATCCCTGCTTTGCTTTTGAAAGTTTAATTTTTTCCGAGCAGCAGCTGCTTGAGAAACTGAAGGAGGAGACGTTATAAAGCCAAAGCCTAGTTCATCGGACAACTTGCTGACCAATAGCTCCTTGCAAAGAATCAATGTAGGTCTTAAACCTTGGATCAAGCACAGTCGCCAAAACGTAGATTTTAATTACTCTAGCATCATTGCGAAGCGAATAAAGTACTTGATCTACGAGGCCAACATACTTTGCAGAATTGTTTGCTTTCATCTCCTTCAGTTTCTCAAGCTGCTTTTTCAATAGTCTAGTTAAAGGAATGGCTTGGCTCAAGCTAGCAGAATTGGCACTCACTTCACACATCACAACTCCAAATGGTTTCAGCACCTTGCACTGCACAGAAAGGATTCCCCACTGTGCAAGAGTGAAATACATCCCCCTTCCTTTCCCAATGTCATGGCTTGTGCAATACGCTTGGATGGCTTTGCGCTGTTCCTCCATCCTCTGAAGCATGTACAGGGTGGAATTCCACCTTGTTAACACCTTTCGCTTAAGTTGGTGGGAGGGCAAGTTAATTTGTTCTTGGAGCTGCTGCAATTTCCTACATGCTGTGGCAGAATGCCGGAAATGTCCCAAAATTTTACGGACCGCCGATAGCATCTCCTGCACCTCACGGTTATTTCGTAGGAAGCTCTGCACCACCAAGTTTATTGTGTGAGCAAAACAGGGCATGTGATGGAATTCACCCAGCTGTAATGCCCGCACTATATTGTTGGTGTTATCAGAAATGAAAACCAAATAACCCACTAGGGGTTGATTGGCGTACACTAGAGAACCTCTTGGGATGACTCTAATTATTACTGTAGAACTGAAGGGAAAAAAGTTATAATAATGTAGATACTCCTCAGCTGCTGCACACCCGTGGTGGATTGCTGACAACCACCCGTAATAGTCATAGACACAAACAAACAGAAGATAAGGGTAGCGCTGCTAAATGAGCACAGAAATTAGTCCTTATTCACACAGGTATTCTCTTGAGAGATAAGGAAAGGCACTGGACAGTTTTAAACAAAGATATTTATATAAATTCAGCACCGGAATATGACATAAGCCAAGAAACACTACACAATATTAAAACAGTGTGAAAAAACACTCTATCACATATATACCACAAAGATATGAGATCCAATACTGGAATTGAATGTAAACAACCGCGGCTGTAAATTAAAATCAATTAGACATTAGAATGCGCTACCAGGAAAAAAAGTGTGGCCATCACTTATTAGATCCAGTCCATATATATATGAGCACATCCAGATTGAGACACTGACAGTAAAATCTCAACTTGCTGTAGGCAAAAATGAATGAATAGTAATATCCACAGATGTAGACTCCTCTTTAGATAGATAATAAATAAACAAATTGAATTACCCAGTCACCTGAATCACAAAAGTCCGACAAGGTGTAACGCACACGGCCTGTGTTCTTATTGCTCCCTTCTGAGGTAACCGGACCAACTCCTTCCTGGACTTCAGAATAAATGAATAGTACCAGTGACACGATCTCTCAATCCCGACTCTAGCGTGAATCACGCAGCGATAGAAAACGAGTCTTGCCAGATGACTTTCAGATTTAGCATATACATCGGCAGTGGAGATCGGAGCGTACCGGGGTCGGTGATGAAAGATGAGTATAGATAATATTCCCATGACGAACACGAATGGTAAAGGTTCAGGTAATGAGGCAGTCAAACATCCGGATCTAGAAATGACATATCCTGGGAGAGTCCAAGTTGTATAAGCCATGTATCATTGACATCTCTTAGTTCTCGTAACAAATTATCAGCTGTATGCCTGTTAGTGAAGCCGGTGATACAAAGAGTGGCCTACCTGTGATAAATGTTACGTAGTGGTGTACATGCTGCTGCTGTTCCTGCTGGTGAAGGTGAATGACCAACCCAGTGGGCTGTCACAGTTATATAGTCTTTGATTTGCCCACTTCCACTTCTCCACATATCTGTGATTAAATGTACAGTGGGCAGAATGGCATTTTTCAGCGTAATTACTACTTTTTGGTATAGTTGCGGAATAGCTTTACGGGAAAAATGGTGTCGCAATGGAATTTTGTAACGCGGACACAAAACATCAATTAACTGTGAAAAACCAGCTGCTTTTATTGTGGATATTGGACACAGATCTAACACTAGCATAGTAGCCATGGCGTCTGTGATTCGCTTGCCGACTGGGTGACTGCTGTCATATTTGCTTCCTCTAGCAAATGATTGTTTCACAGTTAATTGTTGTAATGTAGTACTGCTCTTTTTCTTGGCCTACCCCCAGCAGCAGCAACAGCAGCAGCAGTCGGACTAAAGCTTAAACATGCTTCAGAGGAATCAATTATAGTGCAGGAGTCAACCAGCCTTACTAAGTAGGATGCAGGGCTAACTCCGAGCGCTACTGAGGATATTGATGAGGATGGTGTTGTGGGTGTAGATTGCAGCCGTCGGGATGTAGGTGACAGAAGGGTCCTAGCTGATGATGGAGTGCTTGTTATTTTTTTGTCATAACTTTCAGCTTTTCCCAACACCTTGCCATGAACTCTCGTCAAATGTCGTAACATGGATGAGGTTCCAAGATGGTTAAGGTCCCTCCCTTGACTGACTGTGGCTTGACATACACTACAAATGGCTATACAACTGTTGTCAGGATTTGGGTAGAAATAATTCCACACATAAGAAGTGGATTTTTTTGTTTTATGGCCTGGCATGGCAATGGCCTTTTTCTTGTCACGTGCCAGAACTGCTGCCACTGGTGCCGGATTACACAAACAACTTCATCCTCATCAACATCCTCATTAGCGCCCTTGTCGCCTACACAAATCTTCCCCCTCATCCTCTTCCAATTCCAAAGTGGCATCCTCAATTGGTGTATCACTGGCTACACTCGTGCTGTTCAGGCACACATCAGCAGAAATGCTGAAAGAGCCCTTCTTTATGGGTACACTATCAGAATGCTGACGATTACACATACCACTGGTGGATGGACTCTCCACATGGATTGGTGTCATTTCTGATTCTGAGCATATATATGCCTCTAATGCCTTACTGTTTTCTTGCAGCTCGGCTTTCACGCGTAACAGTAGTTGTGCACCACTTTTGGACTCGAAATTACAAGTGACCATACAAGAAGAAGGCTAAGTAACATTTTTCGATCTGGCACTAAGAGAGAAAGGCAAAGGCCTCATTCTTTCTTTGCCACTGCGTGTGTAGAATGGCATTTTGGCAATTATTTTTTAATCGGCAGTTAACTTTTCAACAGTTACAGTTCTTTTTCGCTTCAACACAGTAAAAAAAAAAATTTGTGTGTGTTTTTTTCGCTGATTTAAAAAGACTATGTACTTTACCAAAAGACGTACAGGGAAGACTACCATCAGGACTGGTGCCAGCACCTGCTTACGGATCCTGCTCAAATGTGGACTGCTTTGAATCCATTTTAATGAGACCCAAAACACTTGTAGTGCAAATTCAGAAATATATAGTGCTGCTAGATATTACGTTCAGCACCAGAAAAATAGTTTTTTCACTCAGAGGAATATAGGAGACCCCCAAACACTTGTAGTGAAAATTCAGAAATATATAGTGCTGCTAGATAATACTTTCAGCACCAGAAAAATTGTTTTTTCACACAGGGGAATATGGAACACCCCTAAACACTTGTAGTGCAAATTCAGAAATATATACTGCTGGTATATACTATTTTCAACAACAGAAATTAGCTTTTTTAGAAGTGTGGAATACCTGACACCCCAAACACTTGTAGTGCAAATTCAGAAAAATATAGTGCTGGTATCTAATAATTTCAGAACCAGAAAATAGATTTATTGGAACTGGGCAATATGGCACACCCCAAGTACTTGTAGTGCAAACTCCAAATTATATACTGCTGGTATATTACTATTTCTGAAAATAGTTTCTAGAGGAGTGAATATGACACCACAAACAGTTGGTAATGTTTGCAAAAATGCCTCCTCTATACTCCTCTCTTCCTGCTGTAATAAGTGCTATAACAAGTGCTATAACAAATGCTATAACAAGTGCTATAAGAAATGCTCTCTCCCTGCTCTAATGCTGCTTGCGACCTAACCCTTCTCTATCCCTCTGTCAAATGGCGCTGGATTGCTGTGGAGGCGGCTATTTATGGATTTCAAACATCGCGAGAACCGAGCTCCGAGAACCGACGACGTCACGATGACGTTTTGCGTTGATTACGAAACCGAATTGGCGCCAGAGAACCGAGCCGAGCGAGTTCGGGCAGGTTCGGTTCTCGGTGAATGGAGCCCGCCCATCTCTAGTTGTGTGATACCCTGAGGGCGAAAGTCGCAGTCACGCACTTCCGGGTGTCTCGGTCAGGGGGAAGAGTAGCTCTGTTCAACATACTCCTGGGCATGAGGCAATGGCTTTTTTGCTTAAGAAAATTTGGAAGGTTTGCTGTGATATTTGGTTGTTGGGGGTGGTTTGAAGTGTTTCTTTGGGTGTTTTAATGTGGTTTGAAATAATGTATTATATTTGTTTTGTTTTGGTTTATTTGGTGAGGACACCCTTCTGATTTTATGTTTTGATTTTATACTGTTATTTATTATGGACTTATGCTGGACTTTAAGGGACATTTCCACTAATATTTATGTTCTTTTAATATTGGGTGCCCCATCGTGTGATAGGTGGTTATGTTAGGTTGTAAGTTTTAAATAAACAACATTTCCAGCCATTGCATAGTCCATGAGCGTCCTCCGTTGTATTGGTTCCCAAAAAGGACAAGACAACAAGGTTTTGCATAGACTACCCCGGGTTGAACGAGTTGACCATGTCTAATGCCTATCCCCTGCCCCGAATTGACACTCTGTTGGACGAGTTAGCTGGAGCAAAGTATATATCCGCCTTCGACTTGAGCAAGGGGCATTGACAGATACTGCTGACCTCTGAGGATCAGCAACAGTCGGCATTGATTAACCCATTTGGCCTGTACGAGTTTAAGTCTGCAAACTGTAAGAGTATTAGGACTCACCTCAGTCATCCATGTGTAAAATCAAACTGTGACCTTGTAACTTGTGGAGTATACATAACCCATGTGTATTACACATAACTAAGGGCTAGATTTACTAAGCTGCGGGTTTGAAAAAGTGGGGATGTTGCCTATAGCAACCAATCAGATTCTAGCTTTCATTTATTTAGTACCTTCTACAAAATGATAGCTAGAATCTGATTGGTTGCTATAGGCAACATCCCCACTTTTTCAAACCCGCAGCTTAGTAAATCTAGCCCTAAGTCCCTGATTTATAGCTGGACAGTGACTATGGGGAATATCCAAATATTTTAGCTAGTTCTCTGCTTTCTTTTATTAAAACTGAAGTTATTATTTATGTTAGATGCACAATGTTGAACATAGTATTATGGTCTATGCCTATAACATACCTATATATTATGCTATCTTATATTTTTACAAGATGATATAGAGTGGACATTGTGTTATGCTAAATCCAGCTGTTCTTTTTCACTTTAATGATCCATTCTCATAACCTCTGAGTGGACTGTGTGATACAAGACATCACTGTGCAAAGTTTTGGCAGCTGTCCCAGTGCCTTGACTGTTTCTATGATGTTTATACCATACAAATCACAAGTACTGATCTTGCGTCTACATGAAGACCTAGGTGTACAATATAAGCTTTGTATCCTAGTAATGCTCCACTATTCATGAATGACTAGAGCACAAATTGTTAACCTTAATAACAAATTCCTTACAAACACAAAAACGACCAGGTAGGTCAGCCTAGTCCTAAAGGCTTTCGCATAAGATCAAAGTGAACAAATTGCAGTCAGTGTTTGTGATTAACAACCTTATTATTCCAAGACACAAACACAAAAGTCTTTAGGAGTCCTAGCTATAATAGAGAAAACACACATTACATGTATTTTTAAATGTACTCCAGTGTGATGGTAAATATTTACTAAATTTGAAAACATTTATATAAATCCATTGCTTATGCCCTTACACGTTTTAGAAATACCCCTTCTAATTGGTTTTGTGTATATTTATTCTTAAATAACAATATAATTTTGAGAAATATTTAAGAAACTTAAGCACCCCTTAAATATGAGGTATACCTCAGGGTACACCTCGGTTGAGAATTTAGGTAATATCTGATTAATTTCACTAAAACTAGTAAACTAGGCAAACCTAAACAAGAAATGTGTTGTACTAAAACAAGAGTAACAATAAGCAGTCACGTGATAAAAGCATCAAAATGATGGAAATGTTATCCCAACAATTTGTTCCATGGCATTGATGGTAGTGGAACTGCTGAAAATAGTGTCATGGTAGGGAGTACAGTGAAAAAAATTGCAAATCAGTCATAAAAATGATGCTAGGGAATATTAAATATTCCTACACTTAATTGCCAATAACAACAGTGATATGAAAAGGGCTGATGTATAAGATTGGTGTAGTTTTAACTACAACTCTTTGCTCCATGTTTATTGTATATGTCTTGTAATTGACGTGTGTTAAACAGTAAGCTTGAGGAGCATGAAATAAATGCATGATCTGATTTTCAACTTTTTATTTAAACCCATACATATCAAAGGGTTTAATGAATTTTCATATAATAATAATAATAATAATAATAATAATAATAATAATAATAATAAAAATAATAGTAAACCACACATTAAATATATAAAAGGCTAAATAATACAGAAATAAAAAGAAAACATGTGAACATAGGGAATAAAAGGGTACCTAGAATGGGAGAGAGGGGAAAAGGTAGCATCAAGTCTTATTTAAGAAAAGATGTAAAGACATAAAACTAAACCTTGTCATATTGGAAATCAGTTGTTCCCAGAACCTCAGAAATTTACCAGATGTTCTCAGACCTGCAGAGACTATTATTAACAAAATTTATACTTGGGCTAAAGCAAATCACAAAATTTCCATTGCAAGATATTGTGACAACATGTCTGACAGTGACATTTTAATGTTTTTCCAGTCCTGGACTTAATAAAAGAGGGATTCAGTTGACAGTGGCCAAGGAAAACACTTGAGTTCAGTTTAAAGTGTCTTAATCATTGTTTTGACTTCAGGCTCCAGGTTCTTTGGACAATTGGACAAAATATGTACCATAGACCTACTTTCCCACCATTTATTATACTTTTAATTATTAACAATTTAAATAAATCTTAGTTATTGTATTATTATTTATACTGTATTATCCATTTTCATTATGAGGCTTATATTAAATATAATGGATATATAGACATCAATAATAAAACAGTAATAAATCGACAGAAAGAATCACAAAAGAGTATTATAAATATGCTTTTAGGATTTTACAATTATTCATCTGCAGTTTAACCCTCTCTAGAGATATGTATAGATGTATTATATAACAATGTACAGGGGATATTTATATATAAAAAAGGTTTTGGGCCTGTTATTTAAACTTTCCCTCTGTGGTAACCGTGTGTACACTGGAAATTAATCATCTGTCGTAGTGTGTAAGCGATGTCAGATTAAATGCCTGACTTCTAACACCATTTATATTCATATTATTGACTTTTGCAAGAATATAACACTATTGTTGCTTGTTTTATAAGATTTGGCTTGTTTTTTTAACAATTACAAGTTATTAGAACAGTGGTGAGTAGGGCCTGTGTCATATGCAAGTTAATTACTAGTCATATAAAACTGCAAATATGTGTTTGTGGTTTAATTCCTAGTATTAGCTTGATTTGGCTAAAGGAACTGTGTCCAGCTATGGGTTAAGACCAAAAAAGGGGGAGACTCTTCTGCTCTACCCATGAGGGGCCTTATTCATTAAATAGCATAACTGGCTACTCGTTACTTATAATGCACACAATTACTCTACGCATGCCCAGAACCGTACCATATGCAACAGGAAGCACCAATGTTCAATTGATCTTTGAGCACAAAGGATATTTCATGGGTGGAAAGGGGAGGGAAATGGGCGGATGCATTTAGTCAATATACAGTAAGAGTGTTGCAAGCTCGAGGAAATGCAGCAGAGTCCGATTCAAGCTTTGATCATCTCTAAGGTGCGTAAATTTTCTGTCGTATCACTTGGACCAGCTGCAGGTTTAGTCTAATGATGATGGCCAAGTATGCATGCTAGAACATTTGTTTGCAATCAGGAGTAACTGTTAACATTTAGTTTATGTACAGTAGACAGTAATTGCATCCTAATAAATGTATTTCATGGAAAAAATAAAAATAAACAACAACTTTTTTATTTTTCAATGTTTTGTAATTAATGAGTATATTATTAACAGCTGTCAGTAATTGAAAAGTTTTTTTATTTTTTTTCTGTGCATTTTTTGTGACTTAGCATTGCACATGTGTATTGGATGTATCCTGGAGTGTTCTCTTTATTAGAGCAGAGCCTAGACCCGTATTCATCACCAGACGTATCTTCATATCTGCTCCTTAAGGAATACAGACGTAAATATACCCAATGCACGTGCGTTTTGCGCTTGGTAATGAATCCTTTTGAACCCTTTATCACATACACACAGGTCACGGAGGGTCAGGTGAGTGCTGGAACGTAAATCATGTTACATACATTTAAAAAACATTTCCAGAATACGTACATTACTCACACAAGACACTGCAAAAACTTTAATTCATGCACTCATCATCTCTCACATTGACTATTTCAATGCCCTCCTTACTGGTCTTTCCAAAATCAGACTCAAACCCCTACAATCTATTTTGTATGCAGCGGTTAGATTGATTTTCCTTGCAAATCGTTCTTCCTCTGCTTAACTACTCTGTCAGTCTCTACATTGGTTGCCTTTTTTTCAACAAATCCAATATAAAACTCTTCTACTAACATACAAAGCCATCAACAAAATTGCACCAACATACATCTAATTTTTCTCAAAATATCTCCCAACTTCACACCTTCACTCTGCACAAGATCTGCATGTCTCTCCCACTCTCATCATATCCTTCCATTCCCAGTTACAGGACTTTTTTCGGGCTGCACCCACTGTGTGGAAATCCCTACCTTGCACAATAAGACTTTCCTCTAATTTTTATACCTTCAAGCGTTTTCTGAAAACTCACCTCTTCAGACAAGTGTAATACCCTGCATATCCCAGGTATATTACTGTGCACTCATTCAGAAAACTGCAGTTCCACAGAGTGCCTCTGAGAAGTTAAATGCAAATTACATCTGCTATTTTGGAATTGGAAAACTGCAGTGAATAAACTAGAAGGTTCCAGGAGATTCTTGAGAGGAGCCAAAAATGGACTGGCTAGTGAGAGAAGTGATGTGTGTGACTGCTAGATGAGCTAATGAGGTATCTTACCACAAAGAGCCACTGAATGATATGGCTGAATTGTTGTCCTGAGGGATGTTTTCAGCAAGCCCAGAAAAAAGCACCTTTGCAGTATAGGAAAAAGACGTAACTTGCCACTGCCCATGAGATGTCAGCAGGACTCATATGAAGACAGATATGTTTCTTTTGCTTTGCTGGGTTCAGGTTATTTAAGTGAGGCATCAAACTATTTTATTAAAACCTCTGACTGGGACTGTAATATTGCTATTAAGAGGTGTTATAGCGCTGGCTAAAGGAAGAGTTTATTCCAGCCAAATCTGCTGTATTTAAAGATTTCTGCAAGCTGACTGAAACTGCCTAAAATGGTTGCTGATGAAGGAATTGCAAGTTGTTTAACCCTACAGTTGCTGGGAGAGAACTGCTTATTCCATTAGACAGATTGCTAATTGGGAGCTGTCCTTTACACGGAAAAACGTTTATTGTGTAGAATTGCTGTTGTTTACGGAGCTCAAGAGTCACGCATGCATTAAGTTAATTACTGATTTCACCTTGTACAAGTAAATAAGATTCATGTGTCTACTGATTTTTGGCTGATAAGTATAATCGATATAATTTCACTAAAAGTATTGTGATTGATTGATATAAATTATCTGCTGCCGTAGCATTTAGCATAATGGTCTAATTAACTTGGGATAAAAGCTAACATTAATAAAATACACACAATGTTAATTTTAATGTATGGGCACCTATTAAAATAGTAATAATAAAAATATATATATAGATGAATAAATACAAAATGCGCTCAACATTCACTTTGTATGCACAGGACCATTAGCAACATTAATAGGCTTAAAACAAAATGCTATAATGTATAAAATAGGACACTTAAAGCACAATTTGTCAATACTCCTTAACCATAGCAGAAAAGTTCAGTTTTCCTCCTTTAAATATCTCCAGGTGGTAATCAAGACGAGGATATAGGGAACACCTAAATCAGATGTAATATGATTAATGATCCACTGAATAAATAAACTGTGCACAACAGAACTCTCAAAAATGCAGGAGCAATCCACAGTAAGGGTCATTACAAAAAGATAGCTTGTTACTTATCCATTCAAGGAATCGAGGCTGTGAAACATTTCCTGACACCTAATGGTGATATGAATTACTCAATGTGTGATTTTATTTTATCTTCTATACAATTCATCCTTCAGCACAATTATTTTCTTTTCGACTCACAATTTTATTTACAGACATCTGGCACGGCAATGGGGACCAGGTTCGCCCTGAGTTTTGCGAACCTCTATATGGGATTATTTGAGGAGCGTTATACAGTCATGGCCAAAAATTTTGAGAATGACAAAAGTTTTGGTTTTCACAAAGTTTGTTCCTTCAGTGTTTTTAGATCTTTTTTGTCAGATGTTGCTATGGTATACTGAAGCAAAATTACAAGCATTGCATAAATGTCAACTGCTTTTTTTGACAATTGCATTAAGTTTATGCAAAGATTCAATATTTGCAGTGTTGACCCTTCTTTTTGAAGACCTCTGCAATTCGCCCTGGCATGCTTTCAATCAACTTCTGGACCTCATACTGACAGATGGCCAACCATTCTTGCCTAATCAATGCTTGGAGTTTGTCAGAATTTGTGGGTTTTTGTTTGTTCACCTGTCTCTTGAGGATTGACCACAAGTTCACAATGGGATTAAGTTTTGGGGAGTTTCCTGGCAATGGGCCCAAAATTTAGATGTTTTGGTCCCCGAGCCACTTAGTTATCATTTTTGCCTTATGTCAAGGTGCTCCACCATGCTGGAAAAGGCATTGTTTGTCACCAGACTGTAATTGGATGGTTGGGAGAAGTTGCGTTTGGAGGATGGTTTTGTACCATTCTTTATTTATGGCTGTGTTCTTAGGCAAAATTGTGAGTGAGCCCATTCCCTTGGCTGAGAAGCAACCCCACACATGAGTGGTCTCAGGATGCTTTACTGTACACAGGACTGATGACAACCCTAACCTTTTCATCTCCAGACAAGTGTTTTTACAGATGCCCCAAACAATCCGAAAGGGGATTCATCAGAGAAAATGACTTTACCCCAGTCCTCAGCAGTCCCATCCATGTACCTTTTGCAGAATATCAGTATTTCCCTGATGTTTTTCCTGGAGAGAAGTGGCTTCTTTGCTGGCCTTCTTAACAACATGCCATCCTCCAAAAGTCTTTGCTTCACTGTGCGTGCAGATGCACTCACACCTGCCTGCTGCCATTCCTGAGCAAGCTCTGCACTGTGATGCCCCGATCCCGAAATTGAATCGACTTTAGGAGACGGTCCTGGTGCTTGCTGTACGTTCTTGGGCACGCTGAAGCCTTCTTCACAAGTGTTGAGCCTCTCTCCTAGAAGTTCTTGATGATCCCATAAATGGTTGATTTAGGTGCAATCTGACTAGCAGCAATATCCTTACCTGTGAATTCCTTTTTGTGCAAAGTTAACCATGGTTAACAGAAAAAAACAATGATTTTAAAGCTTCCAGTCTGTTATTCTAACTTAATCAGCATGACAAAGTGATCTCCAGCCTTGTCTTCGTCAACACTCTGT
Source organism: Mixophyes fleayi (assembly GCF_038048845.1). Taxonomy (NCBI): domain Eukaryota; kingdom Metazoa; phylum Chordata; class Amphibia; order Anura; family Limnodynastidae; genus Mixophyes; species Mixophyes fleayi. Next base: position 84,170,557 of record NC_134404.1, read on the forward strand.
CACTCACCGGACCGTGAGTGCCTCTTCCCGGACATTTAGGAACCGTGGTCGTCCACCATCCTGAGGGTCTGCGCATGCGCAGCCCTTTTCTATACTTCAGTGTATACCCCTTTAACTTAATTGGCAGATCAGGCAACCTCCCTATATTAAGCACCTGTGGTCACTACCACGTTGCCTGATCTTGGAGTCTTATTCCTCATGAGTCTCTGAAGGTGTTCCTGTATTACTTGTGTATTCAGTGCTGCTGATTCCTGTGGTTTCCTAACCACTTCTATTTCTGTGGTTCCATACCACTTCTACCATCAACTGTATCATCATTACTGTTTGCTCATTGCTATCCGCTGCCTCCGTGCACTCCAGCTTTTACCTCACTCACCTGCTTCTCATCAAGACTGCCAGCTGACTACTATCCGCTGCCTCTGTGCACTACAGTCTCCTGCTTGCAACTTGCCTGTGTTCAACATCGTGACTGCCAGCTGGCTACTATCCGCTGCCTCTGTGCACTACAGTCTCCTGCTTGCAACTTGCCTGTGTTCAACATCGTGACTGCCAGCTGACTACTATCCGCTGCCTCTGTGCACTACAGTCTCCTGCTTGCAACTTGCCTGTGTTCAACATCGTGACTGCCAGCTGATTGCTATCCGCTGCCTCTGTGCACTACAGTCTCCTGCTTGCAACTCGCCTGTGTTCTACATCGTGACTGCCAGCTGATTACTGCCCGCTGCCTCTGTGCACTACACTCTCATCTCATCTTTGCTGTGACTTCCTCGAGACTGCCGCTTTTCATTACCATCTGCTACACTTCGTGATCTACAGCTCCTGCCCTGCGCTGCACTCCTGTTTCCCATCGCTGTTGGTTCCTGTGGTTGCTACTGGTTACCTCCATGTGCCGCTGAGTCCTGTCGCTGTGGTCAGCGCTATCGTCCATCTCCTGCTGATTCACTCTCCACGCCTTCACGTGTTCCACTGGCCTCTACCCTCCTGTCAGCATTGGATTTGTATCTCTTCTACTACCCTCTGCTGGATCATCTCCATTCTCCTGGGTTTCCTATGAGTCCAGTTCCACGTGTTGCTGACTCCTGTGGATTCGTGTCCCTGTCGGTCTACTCACCTGTGCGCTGCACCTGCTAGACCGCTGCTTCTCCAGTCCAGGGACTTCCTATCCAGTCGGCCTCCAGCCGCTCAGGTACCGCTGCTATCCCATCTGACTGCTACTGCTGAACCACGGTATGCATACTTCTCATTGACTGTGCTGTGTATTGCATATCTTGCTGGACTGTGTTTGGTTCTCTCTGGAGTCTGCTATCCGCTGAGTCTATTGCCATCATTGACTGTGTTATCATTGTGCTGGACTACTTCAAGAGACTTTCTAGATTGCAGACCTGATCAGTCATTTACATATATATATACCTATATTGTGCATATTACTGTGGACCGTGTATAAGGTGCCTGTGTATATCCTGTGTTGCAGTCTTCCCCCGTGCACCTCCTCACATATATATGCAGTGGTACAACTTGCTGATGTCAGACCACTGATCCCTGTTTCCGGTATCACCTGTTCCATTATCCTCTCACATAGCAGTGGTACAACTTGCTACCGCAGACCACTGACTACCTGGATACCTCCACTTGGATTCCATTCCTTCACTCAGACAGCGGCACAACTTGCTACTCGCAGACCGCTGACTCTCATCACCTCCTTGTTTCTGTTGGACATTCCTCCTCACTATAGCAGTGGTACAACTTGCTATCGCAGACCACTGACTATCTTCACGTGTCCTTGTCCATACAGTTCCTTGTGTATCATTACCTCATTATTACCAGTGTTGCTAGTCATAGACTTTCCTGAGCATCTCATCGGTCATCATTTCATGTTCCGTGATCACCCAGCTACCAGAGTACCCTATTACCATCTACATTGCTCTGGTAAGCCTACCATCTGGTGATCCCTGGGTAAAGACTCCTAGTGCCCGGGACAGTAAGATCAGGCCATGACAGACCCAGATGTGGAACCTACCGCCAAAGAGATGCTGCAACATCTGGTTAGCCGTGTGGAGCAACAGGATGCCCGCCAACAGCTGTTACTTCAGTGTTATCAGTCATTAACCTCCCAAGGAACATCTGGACAGACTGTGACAGCTACTACTGAAGCTCCTGTGCTTTCCTCCGTTTCCCCATTGCCATCCCAGGTGTCTATAGCTTCCACGCTTCACCTGCCTACTCCGTCAAAGTACGATGGAGACCCCAAAACTTGTAGGGGTTTCCTTAACCAATGTTCAGTCCATTTTGAGCTCCAACCTCAAAATTTTTCTACCCATCGTTCCAGAGTGGCCTATCTTATCTCTTTGTTTTCAGGACAAGCCCTGGCTTGGGCCTCCCCTCTGTGGGAGAGGAACGATCCAATATTACAAGATAGTGCCAAATTCATTTCTACATTCCGAAGTGTGTTCGATGAACCAGGTCGTGTGACCTCCGCTGCTTCCAGCATCCTCCGTCTGCGACAAGGATCTCATACTGTAGGCCAGTACGTCATTCAATTTAGGATCTTAGCCTCTGAACTTCAGTGGAACACTGAAGCCCTAGTTGCCGCCTTCTGGCAGGGGCTTTCCGATAAAATTAAAGATGCACTGACTACCCAAGAGCTTCCTTCGTCACTTGAAGATTTGATCTCTCTATGCCATCGTGTTGATATGAGATTTCGTGAAAGAGAGGCTGAGAAAACGACTTCTGCTAAAGCACCTTTTCGCTCTAACCCTCAATTTCGTCCAGTGTCACCCGCTGTGATTCCCATGGAGATTGGACGTTCCAAGTTATCTTCTGAGGAGAGGAGACGAAGAGTCAAGAATAGACTCTGTATCTATTGTGCTGATTCCACTCATGTCCTCAGCTCCTGCCCTAAGAGATCGGGAAATGCCAGGCCCTAACTAGTTCTGGAGAGGTGAAGTTAGGGTCCCTGGAGTCCTCTCCATCGTCTATGAAATCTAAAGTCTGCGCTTTTGATGTGACTATTTCCTTTGCTACCAAGACCTTTGAGTCACAGGCATTGATTGATTCCGGAGCAGCAGGAAATTTTATTTCCAAATCGTTAGTTAATCAATGGTCTCTACCAATGATTACCTTAAAAACTCCCATTACTGTGACGGCTATCGATGGATCACGTCTCATCAACGGTCTCATCACCCAGAGTACGTCTCCAGTAACCCTTCAGATTGGTGCTCTGCATCATGAAGAGATATCGTTTTTAATTCTTCCTGTTACGACAAGTCCGATTGTCCTAGGCCTTCCATGGCTTCAGTGTCACTCTCCCCAGATTGACTGGCGCACCCCTCAAGTCACGTCTTGGGGGCTTGAATGTCACCATCATTGCCTTTCCCAAGTCATTCCTCTCAAGGTACAGCAAGCTTCCATTTCAGCTATTTCACCGGGACTCCCTCCTCAATATGCTTCATTTACCGATGTTTTTGATAAAGCTCAGTCTGAACGTCTTCCTCCTCATCGTTCTTGGGATTGTCCGATTGATCTTCTTCCTGGCAAGACTCCTCCCAGAGGCCGGGTCTATCCACTCTCGTTACCTGAAACTCAAGCTACATCTGAATATATACGGGAGAACCTCCAGCGTGGGTTCATTCGACCTTCCACCTCGCCCGCTGGAGCTGGGTTCTTCTTTGTCAAAAAGAAGGATGGATCATTACGCCCTTGTATAGATTTTCGTGGACTCAATGCCATTACTATCAAGAACCGGTATCCCATTCCGTTGATCACTGAGCTATTTGACCGCATCAAGGGAGCCCGTATTTTTACTAAGTTGGATCTTCGTGGTGCTTACAATTTAATCAGAATCCGTTCCGGTGACGAATGGAAGACGGCGTTTAACACCAGAGACGGGCATTACGAATATCTGGTAATGCCTTTCGGGCTATGTAATGCCCCCGCTGTTTTTCAGGGCTTCATTAATGAGATTTTTCGGGACTTATTATATGTATGTGTCGTCGTCTACCTGGACGACATATTGATTTTTTCACAGGACCTGCCTTCTCACCACCAACATGTGGCAGAAGTCCTCTCCAGGCTACGGAAAAATTCATTGTTCTGTAAATTAGAAAAATGTTCATTCGAATTACCCCAGATTCCATTCTTGGGGTATATTGTTTCCGGAGTTGGTCTGAAGATGGATCCTGACAAAGTAAATGCTGTACTACATTGGCCCCAGCCAACTACTCTTCGTGCCATCCAGCGTTTTTTAGGTTTTGCCAATTACTATAGACGCTTCATTCAAGATTTTTCTTCCATTGCATCTCCTATTGTGGCCCTGACTCGTAAAGGGGCTAATCCTAAGCAATGGTCTACTGAGGCTATTCAAGCCTTTCAAACATTAAAAGAGTCCTTCTCTTCGGCTCCAATCCTTCGTCAGCCTGATGTGACACTCCCTTTTTTCCTAGAAGTAGATGCCTCTAATGTGGGCTTAGGAGCTATTCTCTCCCAACGCTCGGAACAGCAAAAATTCCACCCTTGTGCCTTCTATTCTCGGGGTCTCCTACCCGCAGAGAAGAATTATACCATCGGAGACAAGGAATTACTGGCTATCAAAGCCGCATTAGAGGAATGGAGATACTTGTTGGAGGGAGCTCGCCATCCGGTGACGATCTTCACGGATCATAAGAACTTGTCATATCTCCAGTCTGCCCAATGCTTGAACCCTCGTCAAGCAAGATGGTCTCTTTTCTTTTCCCGTTTTGAATTAATAATTACCTTCAAACCAGCTGCCAAGAACAAAAAAGCTGATGCCTTATCTAGAGCCTTTGCTACGTCCTCTGATATAGAAGAGGTTTCCAACCATACCATTCTAGACCCCAAATGTATCTCACTGGCTGCTTCATCCACCAAAACGCTACCATTTGGGAAGACCCTCGTGCCTTCTACTCTAAGGAGGAAAATCCTTTCGTGGTTCCATGCCTCTCGTTTTTCTGGACACGCCGGTGAACACAAGACTTTTGAGATCCTCTCTCGAAGTTACTGGTGGCCTTCAATGAGGAGAGACGTCAAAGAGTTCATTGCTTCCTGTGAATTATGTTCGCAATTCAAATCCTCCCGCAGAACCCCAGCAGGGTTGCTGCGACCACTACCCATTCCGTCCAAACCATGGACCCATATTAGTATGGATTTCGTTACTGACTTACCACCTAGTAAGAACCATAACACTATTTGGGTGGTAGTGGACAGATTTTCGAAGATGGCTCATTTCATCCCTCTGTCTGGTTTGCCTTCCTCGTCTATCCTGGCTGAACATTTCATTAAAGAGATCTTCCGTATCCATGGATGTCCATCTGAGATTGTGTCTGATAGAGGAGTACAATTCGTGTCCAGATTCTGGCGAGCCCTTTGTAAAACCTTGGGCATACGATTAGCACTCTCATCTTCTTACCATCCACAATCCAATGGACAAACCGAACGTGTCAATCAAGATCTTGAGACTTTTATAAGGATATTTTCATCAGCCAATCAAGACAACTGGGTAGAGTTACTCCCTTGGGCTGAGTTCGCCCATAACAACATGTACCATGAGTCATCATCCAAAACTCCATTCTTTGTGGTTTACGGTCACCATCCGTCTTTTCCGGAATTTCCTGCCCTCCCGCCCACCCAAGTTCCTGCGGTGGAGACTGTTTGTCAGACCTTTAAAAATATCTGGTCTCAGGTTAGAACCTGTTTAAAGAAGACATCTGTCAAATATAAATCTTTCGCTGATAAGAAGAGGCGGGCTATTCCACCACTAAAAATTGGAGATCGTGTCTGGTTATCCACAAAAAATATTCGTTTGAAGGTTCCATCCATGAAATTCGCCCCTCGTTTTATTGGTCCATATAGGATCATTCAAGTTATCAATCCAGTATGTGTGAAACTCCTTCTTCCTAAGAGTCTTCGGATTTCTAATGCCTTCCATGTATCTTTGCTCAAACCTCTTATTATCAACCGTTTTTCAACTCCTCCCTCAGCTCCGCAGCCAGTTCAAGTCCATCAGGAGGAGGATTTTGAGATTACCGAGGTACTAGATGCAAAAATTTCGCGAGGAGTCCTCCACTTCCTCGTTCATTGGAAGGGCTTTGGTCCTGAGGAGCGCTCTTGGATCAAAGCTGAAGATCTTAATGCTCCTGCCCTTTTGAAGAAGTTTTACTCCAAGAATCCGGACAAGCCCGGTTCCAGGCGTTCTGTGCCCACCTTTAAAAGGGGGGGTACTGTCACTCACCGGACCGTGAGTGCCTCTTCCCGGACATTTAGGAACCGTGGTCGTCCACCATCCTGAGGGTCTGCGCATGCGCAGCCCTTTTCTATACTTCAGTGTATACCCCTTTAACTTAATTGGCAGATCAGGCAACCTCCCTATATTAAGCACCTGTGGTCACTACCACGTTGCCTGATCTTGGAGTCTCATTCCTCATGAGTCTCTGAAGGTGTTCCTGTATTACTTGTGTATTCAGTGCTGCTGATTCCTGTGGTTTCCTAACCACTTCTATTTCTGTGGTTCCATACCACTTCTACCATCAACTGTATCATCATTACTGTTTGCTCATTGCTATCCGCTGCCTCCGTGCACTCCAGCTTTTACCTCACTCACCTGCTTCTCATCAAGACTGCCAGCTGACTACTATCCGCTGCCTCTGTGCACTACAGTCTCCTGCTTGCAACTTGCCTGTGTTCAACATCGTGACTGCCAGCTGGCTACTATCCGCTGCCTCTGTGCACTACAGTCTCCTGCTTGCAACTTGCCTGTGTTCAACATCGTGACTGCCAGCTGACTACTATCCGCTGCCTCTGTGCACTACAGTCTCCTGCTTGCAACTTGCCTGTGTTCAACATCGTGACTGCCAGCTGATTGCTATCCGCTGCCTCTGTGCACTACAGTCTCCTGCTTGCAACTCGCCTGTGTTCTACATCGTGACTGCCAGCTGATTACTGCCCGCTGCCTCTGTGCACTACACTCTCATCTCATCTTTGCTGTGACTTCCTCGAGACTGCCGCTTTTCATTACCATCTGCTACACTTCGTGATCTACAGCTCCTGCCCTGCGCTGCACTCCTGTTTCCCATCGCTGTTGGTTCCTGTGGTTGCTACTGGTTACCTCCGTGTGCCGCTGAGTCCTGTCGCTGTGGTCAGCGCTATCGTCCATCTCCTGCTGATTCACTCTCCACGCCTTCACGTGTTCCACTGGCCTCTACCCTCCTGTCAGCATTGGATTTGTATCTCTTCTACTACCCTCTGCTGGATCATCTCCATTCTCCTGGGTTTCCTATGAGTCCAGTTCCACGTGTTGCTGACTCCTGTGGATTCGTGTCCCTGTCGGTCTACTCACCTGTGCGCTGCACCTGCTAGACCGCTGCTTCTCCAGTCCAGGGACTTCCTATCCAGTCGGCCTCCAGCCGCTCAGGTACCGCTGCTATCCCATCTGACTGCTACTGCTGAACCACGGTATGCATACTTCTCATTGACTGTGCTGTGTATTGCATATCTTGCTGGACTGTGTTTGGTTCTCTCTGGAGTCTGCTATCCGCTGAGTCTATTGCCATCATTGACTGTGTTATCATTGTGCTGGACTACTTCAAGAGACTTTCTAGATTGCAGACCTGATCAGTCATTTACATATATATACCTATATTGTGCATATTACTGTGGACCGTGTATAAGGTGCCTGTGTATATCCTGTGTTGCAGTCTTCCCCCGTGCACCTCCTCACATATATATGCAGTGGTACAACTTGCTGATGTCAGACCACTGATCCCTGTTTCCGGTATCACCTGTTCCATTATCCTCTCACATAGCAGTGGTACAACTTGCTACCGCAGACCACTGACTACCTGGATACCTCCACTTGGATTCCATTCCTTCACTCAGACAGCGGCACAACTTGCTACTCGCAGACCGCTGACTCTCATCACCTCCTTGTTTCTGTTGGACATTCCTCCTCACTATAGCAGTGGTACAACTTGCTATCGCAGACCACTGACTATCTTCACGTGTCCTTGTCCATACAGTTCCTTGTGTATCATTACCTCATTATTACCAGTGTTGCTAGTCATAGACTTTCCTGAGCATCTCATCGGTCATCATTTCATGTTCCGTGATCACCCAGCTACCAGAGTACCCTATTACCATCTACATTGCTCTGGTAAGCCTACCATCTGGTGATCCCTGGGTAAAGACTCCTAGTGCCCGTGACACACTCTTACCTGTGCTAACAAGAGAATCACTGACCTGATGTCAGCTGGTCCTTTTGTGGCAGGACTGAAATGCAGTGGAAATGTTGTTTTTGGGATAAAGTTCATTGTCATGGCAAAGAGGGACTTTAAAAATTAATTGCAATTCATCTGATCACTCTTCGTGACATTCTGGAGTATATGCAAATTGCCATCATAAAAACTGAGGCAGCAGACTTTGTGAAAAATAATATTTCTGTCATTCTGAAATCTTTCGGCCATGACTGTACTGTTCTACCATGCTGAGCCATGTACATGGCAGACCTCATTTGTGGCGAGCCTGGTCCTCTATGGTAGATACATTGATGACCTATTTTTTATTTGGGATCGGGATTCCAGCTGCCTTCTTTAGCCATCTCAATTCAAATGATTTTGACTTACGTTTTTACCCACACATTTCACCCCTGTAGTATTATTTTTTTGGATATCCCTCTAAAGGTAAAGGATAACTATACTATTGTGTCTGAGACTTACTCTAAAGATATAGATGTACATAGATATTTACATTGTAAGGGTATTCAATCAAGAGTTTGGAAAAACAACATCCCCAAGGGGCAGTTCCTCCCTAATAAGAGGAATTTCTCTTTGTTGGAAGATTATAATAAACACTTTATTAAATTGGTTAAATCCTTTCGTGAACAGGGTTATCCTGAGCACATTTTGAACAAAGCTCTCAATGAAGTTGAACAGATTGATAGAACTAGACTTATGGACCGTACTTCTATGACTAGTGTGACAGATAAATCATTGGTGTTTTTTACACAATTTACAGGGGCACACGAGAGAGCTGCTGCGCATGCGCAGCAGCTCCGTTTCGCCAGTGCTGTCCAATACAGCAGCCGCGGCGCTGTCTAAGAAGCGTCTGCGGCGGTGCTGTATACAATACAGCACCGCCGCGGACGCTTCTTTGACAGCGCCGCAGCTGCTGTATAGGACAGTGGCTACTTAGTTAGCGCAGAAACCCCACCTGCGTGCGCCTCTGATTTAATAGCTATGCTACAGATATAAAGAATATTAATACCAGAAACTCAGCCTTATTGGATTCAGGCTTACTAATAGGCCCCTCTGTCAACAAAGGTAAAATTAAATTTTTAGAAGATCTCGTAATTTGAAGAAAGATTAGCACCTAGTTTCTTTAAAGGGATTATTTTGGAGCCTTTGTCTCCTATGCTCCCCAGTGGCATTAGTTGTTTGGGTGCTAGACCCAGAGGTTTCTATCATTGTGGCAGAACAAGATGTATATATTTAAACTAGCAGAGGGGGGCAGTGAACTAAACAGGAATAAAACAATCTGCACCCCCAACCAAGAGGTATCGTTTCTGCAGGCTACTAATACAGGAAACATATCCACAGCAACAGAAGATAATGCAGATCAAAACAAAATAAATCTAGAGAGACAGATAAACATAGAAGATAGGAATATAAAATGCACAAACAAAACTCTTAGAGCTATGTGTGCTAATGCTAGAAGCTTAGGAAATAAAATTCCAGAACTAATTGCTTCAATGACAAGGGATGATCTGGATATTGTGTCTATTACGGGGTCATGGTGCAATGAAAATCATGACTGGGACATAGCTATACCAGGATATAATTTATTTAGGAAGGACAAAGTGGGAATAATAGGAGGTGTTGCAATGTATGGAAAAAAAAGCATAAATAGTACTTCAATGCAAAGTATTGAAGAATAAGCTGATGCCCTTTGGGTGACCATAGAAATGGGGGATAAGACTGTTCTTCATACTGGGGTGATCTATAGACCACCTGGTCAGAAAGAGAAACTGGACAGGAAGTTATTGCAGGACATCAATAAAATGGCATTAAAAGGAGAGGGAGACTTTAATCATGGGAGACTTTAATCTACCTGATGTGAACTGGGAGGGGTCTTTTGCAAGTTCCACTAGAAGTAGGGACATTCTGAATTCCTTGCAGGGAGCATCACTCAAGCAAATGGTGAGGAAGCCCACTCGCAAAGACGCAATATTAGACTTAATTCTTACAAATGGTGACAGAATATCTTATCTAAATGTTAGTAAGAACCTAGGATCCACTGATCATCAAGCAGTATGGTTTAGTATAGAAACAGAGACCAACTCATACCACACAAAAACAAAGGTGTTAGATTTTAGGAAGGCTGACTTTGTAGAGACTGGTAGAGTGGAAGAACATGAAAGGAGTGCAAAAGAGATGGGAAAAAGTAAAAAGTGCAATGTTTGACTTGATCACCCTCTAGCAAATCCATGCTGTTTGGGATCTGTAAGTTACTGGATTTTAGATATTCTACAACTCTTTCTTTTAAGAGTGTTTCCATTAATTTCCTTACTACTAATGTAAGGCTCACTGGTCTGTAGTTGCTCACCTCTTCCTTGCTTCCACTTTTGTGCAGTGGGACTACACTTTTTTTCCAGTCCTCTGGAATTATTCCTGTAGCTTGTGACTGATTGAATAATTCTGTTAATGGTGTTACCAGCACCCCCTTAAGCTCTTTTAGTATCTTTGGATATATCCCATCTGGCTCCATTGATTTATCCACTTTCACTTTTGTGAGCTCTGTTAAGACTTTCTCCTCTGAAAATGTACTTGTATCTACCTCATTTTTATGAGTATACTTGCAAGTTTAGTGTGGCCCCTTCCCCGCTCTTTCTGTAGTGAACACTGAGCAAAAATAATTATTACGATGATCTGCTATAACCTTGTCTCCCTCAACAGGAATCTCACGCTCTGTCTTTAGTCTTATTATATAGATTGTAAGCTTTCAAGCAGGGTTCTCGTACCTCTCTGTGTGTATGTATTACCCAGTATTGTCTTATTAATGTTTGTTCCCAATTGTAAAGCGCTACGGAATTTGCTGGCGCTATATAAATAAATGTTGATGATGATGTTGGTGATGATGATTATTCCTCCTTTTGTTTTTCTCCTTTCACCTATATACCTAAATTTGTTTTGCTCCCTTTACCTACTAACTGAGCCATTTTCTCTTCAGCTTGTGCCTTTGCACATCTGATTACCTTCTTAGCCTCCTTCAGTGGCGCACGCAGGGGGGGTTTCTGAGTCTCCAGAAACCCCCCCCCCCCGTGCTAACTCAGTGCCCACCATATCGGCACTGTCCTATACAGCAGCCGCGGCGCAGTCAAAGAAGCGTCCGCGGCGGTGCTGTATTGACAGCACCGCCGCGGACGCTTCTTTGGCAGCGCCGCGGCTGCTGAATAGGACAGCGCTGCCGAAACGGAGCTGCGCATGCGCAGCAGCTCTCTCTCGTGTATTTTTTTTTTTTGGGTCAGGAGGGGGGGAAACCCCCCCCCTGACAATCCTGTGTGCGCCCCTGTCCTTCTGTCTAACAAGATTCACCTCTTTGTCTTCATTATTATGAGTCTGCTTATATTTCCTAAAGGCCATCTTTTTTTCTTTCGCAATACTTGCTACTTTTTTGCAGACCACACTGGCTTCCTTTTCCTTGTACTTTTCTTAACCCTTTTTGATACAAAGGTCTGTTGCTTTAAGTGTTGCACAGTTTTCCCACCTCTCCTGCACTACTTTCAAGTTTTTCCTGGACAGGAAGAGGAACATTATTAATAAAATAATAATACTTAAAAAACATATATGTTGTGGCAATAACTTGAGTGCAAACAGATTTAGAAAGTGACTGATCTATGATAGCAACAATATTCATGTATACACAGTACATATTTAGTTGAAAAAGGTCACAGAATAGATACTCTGCACAAGCCATTAATTCTCAAAATGATACAGATGATACAAAACACGGGAGCAACCATATTTCTAAAGTTATCATTTTTGCTAAGTGTATATTTAGGCACATTGTTCTAGGATGCATGCTGTTGTACTTTGTCTAATATTTACATCTGTGATGGTTGGCTGTGACAGCTGTGGCTAGTTTAGAATTTTCCATCATCACCATCCACAAGAGCAACAACAATAGCTGTGCCATTGACATGCACACTTACTTTTACTTTTATTGACGTGCTATACAATTTCTCAGATCTTGTGTGTCTCTTCTAATGGAGACTAAGTTGCTATTCCATATGTTGGATCAGGTCCGATGTTCTGAGCTTTCTTTCCTGGCAAGCTTGACAGATACACATACTATGCACTTAGCCGCTGACATTTTATCCATGTCCCTCTCCAAAAATGTCCAAACAAACAGTTTTCAGTTTGTGATGATGGCTGGCATTTTACATGATGTATCACTTGCATTTCAGATTGGAACCTTTTTGGTGCTTGTTTGTAAGTTTAGAGGTGATGGAGAAATGGCAGTCATGCTACTGTCTGGTTTTGAGTGATCAGCTTTGCTTACTTTATAATAAAGTTCAATTTTCACCACATACCAATTTGGGGGGATAAGAGGTTGTGCGCTTGTCAGAAGTGGTTGTAAGGAGCAAGAAACATTTTTTAATGTGCTTGCTGAATGGAAGCTGCATGTAATTCCTGTTTCCTCTTCATCATCACTTAATATAACTTTGCAGACTCTTTCTGAAAATGACTTGTCTTTTTGGCATTGTCACCAGATGCTACAAACAAAAAATAGCTTTATTTATTGTACAAATTACTTAGCAATGTGTGGTTCTCGGTTGTGGTTTTGGTTATTATTTTAAACATTTTTTTTATTGAACAATGTCATTCATAATATACAGAAAAAAGAACAAAGCATAGGTATACAGATCACTGGAAAAAAAATTGCTACATTTTGAGGAAATACAACAAAATTTACACATTCTCATCAAAGCGTTTTCTCAGAATTTACCATAAAAATATACCCATTGAAAATGAAGGCAATACAACAACAGAATATATTAATAAATTACTCCATCCTGTTTAGTTATAACATAACAACTCTATAAAATAATATAACTCAAAACATAACTCATGGTGCGTCTTATAGAAAGAAAGAAACTTAAATCCCGTGTTTAAAGTATCCAAAACATAAATCTAAATTAAATATTACAGAAAGCAAAGTCCCAGTGTCATCCATGTCCCCCTGACCTTACCAGCGCCTCCCTATCACAATCTACATGAAAAGAAACCTTGTGGGGTTATAAAAGAGACAAATGTCACCAGAGCATCAAATGGCATAGTTCCATTCAAAACAATTCTGGTACATGCGCTTGAATTGTAGAATCCAATTGTCAAATGTATAAACCCCATTTCTTATAGAATTTCAAAACATTCTTTTCAATATCAGGAAGGGTCGCTCGTCTGTCATACTACAGTAATTGCAATAACATATTTTAACTGCCCCTCCCCCCAAAAAAAAGAAGGGAACAAATGGAAAGCCAAGGAAAAATAGAGAAAGGAGATATAATTAGAAAAGGAAGCAAAAGAAGCAGAGTAGAGGGAAAGAAAGAAGCACAAAGCAATTATAGCAGGTATAATAACATTATAAAAGTAATAAACAAGTGTGTGCTATTGTCTGGGTGGCTCACTTTGAGATAGACTGGGCACCAATATGGCAAACCTCACCTAAATGTGTATATAGCCGTGTGAATGCAAATATGCAGGGAAAAGCATGTTTTATGTCTCTAAGAACATTATTATCTGTTTGTTTTGATAGACTTGTGTTGTGGTAACTCTACTCTGTACCCTTTGGAGTATCTTACTTAGATGAAAGATTTAACTTTTTATTTGTATAATACAGGCCCCTCTATTCTTTAATGGACAATATAGCTGGCTGAACCCTAGTATTTCTGTTTTCCCTCAATCTTTAATATGCAATAAAATATTCGAACGGCACCCATTAAAATATGCACATTACACAAGCTTAATTATTTTATCAGGGGGTGGTGTATCTAACACTCTGGTGGTAAAAGTGAAATGCCCTTCGTTTGTTTGAAAAAATTGTAATTGTACCTAAGTGCTTACGATATGTGGGGGTGCAGCTACTCTTTCCAGCCCCAATTTAGCTGCTGCACCTCATTCCCCTGAATGTGAATATATAAATAAATAGTAGTTTAATATATGCATACAAGAAAACCGGTACATAAATAAATGTAAAAGAACCAAACCCTGAAATAATTAAACATAAAGAATTGTATAACTATATATGTAAACCATAGGGGGGTGTAGCTGTTTTCATCTCAGCTCCCCTTTCTCTTCCATCTGCCCCCCTCTATCATTTGCAGTAACTCCCCTGTTTCCCAGCCCCCCTCCCCTCCAGGTCCTCAGTTCTGGTTAACCAGGGCTTCTCACCACAGTTTTTCTGATTAGAGACTGCTCGCACTGCCCATGGGGGGATCCAGGTTGCCCAGCCTGATATAACGGGCCACAACAGGAGCACACTTTCCAGGTACTAACAATTTTCCCAACAACTGGTGTGCGTGGAGCAGTAGCCATAGCCCATGAAAGCCGCCATTCAGCACAACATAATGGAGCAAGGGGATGCCATGGCCGCAGGACCAAGAACGTGGCTTCCATGAGTAGAAGGATGATCTGCATGTATATACACTGCACATGATGCAACAGTACTGTTATGGCGCTGCTGCTGCTGCTCAGGACTTCACAAATTTGGGGGGTTCCTGTACACGCTAACTTACCTGTCGGGACAACAAACTATATAATGTTAGGTAGGCTATTTACCAACATACTGATGCTAGCCAGGGTAGGAATTATATATCATGCTCGTCTTGGCGGGCAGGACTGTCAGTATTGGCAGAGGCTTACATGGTAGTCAGGCACACGACAGAGTAGAACTGGATTTGTTGCCTCCATATGAGGAATCAAATTTCAGTTTACAATTTTTATTTTTTTTTATTTAGGGGAGAATTTGGATGGTGTACCTGAGAGAGCCATTTTTCTAGTGTAGCTTAGTGGCCAACACGTCTAAAGCGCTGGATACTACGGCAGCGGTCAGTAGTTTATTTTTGTTTTCCCCACCTGCAGTTACCAGGAGTATCAGCATACTGTTGTAGCTTTCCACACCAAGAGGGGCTTCTCTCTAGGCAAACACTCCCACATCATCAAAAGACGGTTTTGCCCTTACTGACTCTACTTATGTAATGGACCTCCAAGTAGTCAACACTTAGAGGGGGATGTTTCTATTGATTATCTTGCTGTAAAGATACTGGTGATATTATGTGAAGCCCAATAGCCGATATCCAGCGAGTAGTCAGACGTTTGCCGGTTCAGTACACAAGAGGGTAGTCAGATATTTGCCGGGTCTGTACACAAGCGTGTAGTCAGATGTTTGCCAGGTCGGTACACAAGCGGGTAGTCAGACGTTTGCTGGCTTGGTACACAAGCAGGTAGTCACAGATGCATGGCAAGTGTAGGAAGTAACGGGAGTTGAGCAAGCAGAATACTCAAGCACATGTCTGATCCAGGAAGTGCCCAAGCAGGAACCAAGATGGTTTCTCCTTGATGCCAATCTGGCCATCATGGATAAGGACAAATCTAAGGGCAAGTTACAATGACCTCTAGTGGTCGGAGGTGCAAATAAAATTGTCTTCTGGACCATATCCCTGCCATTGTATCATATACTCAAGTTTATTTCTAAATATTTGTGAATCTAATGTTTTCTCTTTTAGAAATTCTTCATGTCATCAATTTGAACAGGATTCGGAGGAGACAAGGTGCGACTAGGAAAAGGATTTGAAATTACTGGCTTCAGTAAAGAAACATTGTGGATGAAACATCATAGATCCTGGGAGTTCTTGTCGAAAGGCAGATGAACTGACTTGTGCCAAAATCTTAAAGGAATCTATATATTTTGGTCCTAGTTTAGAAATAGGCAGGCTTACTTTTAGATTTTGTGTGGAAAACCACACATTGTCTCCAATGTTTAAAACTGGTGCAGCTTTGCGATGCCTGTCTGCAATTATCTTATAACTGTCTTGAGCATGTTGTAATGTGTCTCTTAGTACTTCAAGATTATTTTGTAGTGACGCTAATCTGGATGTAACAGCAGGAATGGAAGAATCCTCTGCAAAATTTCGGAATAGGTTTAGATAATACCCCAAATTGGCATAAAAAGGACTTTTTCTTGTGGATGAGTGTTGCGAGTTGTTGTATGAAAACTCTGGCATAGACAGAATATTAATCCAGTCATCTTGCAGATGGCAAATATAGCACTATAGTTATTGTTCCAGTGTCTGGTTGGTGCGTTCTGTCTGTCCATTGGATTGCGGATAGAAGGCAGTTGATAATTTAATATTAATTTTAAGAGCACTACAAAACTGCTTCCAAAAACATGAAGTAAATTGCACTCCTCCGTCGGAAACTACATCATCAGGAACTCTACTTCCCTAATTAGTAATTCCTTTGCAGAAGGAAGTCAACGACAAGACATAAAGTGACCATCTTTGTAAGTCGATCTGCAACCACCAGAATTGTAGTCATACCCTTGGACGATGGTAAATTCAAATATCCATGGATATTGAAGCCCTTAGACGAGATGGGACTGGCAAAGGTTGTGAAAGTCCAAGTGGAGTAGTGCGTGGAGTCTTAAATCGCGCACAAGTGGTGCAGGATGATACAAATTTTTTAACATCCTTCTTATATTTTGGCCACCAAAAGCAATGAGATAATAATTCCTCGGTCTTACAAACAGCCTTGTGGCCTTCTAGTCTAGAGTCATGAACAAATTGCAATACTGCTGGTACATACAAGTGGTGTTCATTAAAGCGGTGCATTCATTAAATGCAGCAACAATGGCTAATAGTTCTTTATTCCCTACATCATAATTCTTTTCTGAAGCAGTCATTTGACGAAGAAAAAAACACATGGAGTAGCATCTTCTCTCCTATTCTCTGTGACAAATTTGCTCCTACTGCTGAATCTAAAGCATCTGCCTCGATGATAAAAGGAAGTTCTGGGTTGGGTTATATTAATATGGGATCTGTAGTAAACTTTGCTTTAAGAAAGAGAATGCCCTTTCAGCTTCTGGAGACCAAAGGAAAGATAATCCTTTCTTAGTTAGTTGAGTGATTGGTGTCACAATCTTGGAGAAGTCTTTAATGAAACGTCTATAGAAATTGAGAAATCCTATGAACCTTTGACATTTCTTGGGGCTGGCCAATCTAATATAGCCTTGACTTTGCTAGGGTCCATTCCCAAACCTGGAGGTGAGATGACATAGCCAAGAGCTGAACCTGTGTTTGGTGGAATTCACACTTTTCCAACTTGATGTACAAATGGTGTCTGCGAAGACATTCCAGTACAGTTCGAAACTGTTGTTTATGCTACTCTTAGGAATTTGAGAAAATTAGTATGTCGTCGAGATAGATAACAACAAATTGGTCAATTAAATCTTTAAAAACGTCATTCATGAAATATTGGAATGTAGCAGGGGCATTGCACAGTCCAAAGGGCATCACCAAATGTTCAAAATGTCCATATTTACTTTGAAAGGCAGTCTTCCGTTCATCACCAGATCATATGCGAATTAAATTATATGCTCCTCGTAGATCTAATTTGGTGAAAATCTTTACTGAGCGAAGCCTTTCCAGTAATTCTGAAATAAGTGGGAGCGGATAACGGTTCTTGATTGTCACTTTATTCAACGCTCTATAATCAATACATGGTCGTAATTAACCATTGTTCTTTTTAACAAAAAATATAGGTGCACCAACTAGAAACGTGGAGGGACGAATTAAAACCTTTTCTAGAATTTCATCTATATAATTCTTAAGGACCTTTAACTCTGGTTCAGCTAATGGATATATGCGCCCAAAGGGTGTGGCAGCTCCAGGTAACAAGTCAACCGGGCAATCATAGGGCATGTGAGGTGGCAATTTGTCAGCATTCATCTTATTACACACACACATCAGAAAAGTCTATATATTGTGGAGGTAGCTGGTCCAATACATGAGGAGGGGAATTATATAACTTGCTCACTTCTTCAACAGAGGGTTCAGTCTTAGGCTCGGGAGCATGACTTTCTTGTGAAAATGAAAGGGTCTTTGATTCCCAATTAATGGATAGATTATTTGCAGCCAACCAAGAAATTCACAAAATAATAGTGAACTGGAGAGAAACGATCAATATGAAAGTCAGAGTCTCATGGTGATTTGGCTCAATTACAAGGTCCAGGGGTTCAGTCTCATGAGTAACTGGACCGGAAGTCAAAGGTGAGCCATCCACGGTGTCCATTAATACAGGTATCTGTTTTTCTATGAACTCAATCTTGTTTCTCTTAGAAAACATATTGTCCATAAAATTGCCATTTGCACCAGAGTCCACCATTGCTGTACTGGAAATCCAGTGGGTACCAATCTGAAATTGAATAGGAATAGAGAAATGCTAGATTACTCCCAGGAATAATATAGACCTGCCAAGTCTATTTCTGCAATTCTTGTCTATCTATACAAAGCACTGCAAAGAGGCAATTCTTTAAAATCCCCTACCTTTTTGCTTTTACTCTTTTATCAAAATGTTTAACAAATTGCTTTTCTTGGTCTCTTTTCATGGCATTATCTTTAGGACTGTATCATCTTTCACCCCTCCACCAACTCAAACATTTGTCCACATTGCACCTGCATTACTCCACTCACCTCTAGTTAACACCCATGAACTATTGTCCTATTTATTATCTCTAACAAGTACAATCTCCACCTGTCGCCAGAAAATAAAAGGTCACACATCTTACAATCCTCTTACCTATCTTTCTCTCTCTCTGCTTCTATTAGCCAGTGATATATCACCTAATCCAGGTCCCCCACACTCCTTACACACACATACATCAGAACACTACCACTCTATAGCAAACCTCAAACACATCACCTGCTTCCCCTCTCTTCCAAAGTCCTTTAAATGTGCCCTTTGGAATGCACGCTCTGTTTGTAACAAACTTACCTCCATTAATGATCTCTTCCTCTCATAAAACCTCAACCTTCTGGCAATAACAGAAACATGGCTCATGCAATCAGACACTGCCTCTCCTGCATCATTTTCACATGGTGGCTTCCAACTCACCCACACCTCCAGACCTGAAGGCAGACAAGGAGGTGGGGTTGGACTACTTCTTTCCCCACAGTGCACGTTCACAGATCTACCAAATGTCCCATCACTCACGTTCACATCTTTTGAAGTACATGCTATTCGCATTTTTAATCCATTCTCTCTATGTGTTGCGGTGATCTATCTTCCCCCTGGAGCACACCAACAATATATTGAGGATTCCCTCACTTCTTATCTTCAGACTTCTCCACCCTCATCCTGGGTGATTTTAACATCCCCATTAATAACCCACCTTCCAAAGCTGCTTCCAAACTACTCTCTCTAACCTCCTCACTTGACCTCTCCCAGTGGATTGAATAATCTACTCATCAGGATGGCCATTGCCTTGATCTTGTTTTCTCTAGACTATGCTCACTTTCTAACTTTCTTAACACACCCTTCTGCCTCTCGGATCATCACCTTATCAGCTACACGCTCACCCCCACTGCTCTAACCTCTCTACTGTCTAACTCTACCAAGCCTCCTCATACCCGCAGAAATCTTAATTCTATTAATCTTCAAAAACACCTCTCCCCTGTCTCTACATTCTCCTCCCCTGAGATGGCAGTACCTCATCTTCACCAAACCTTAGCAACAGCCATTGATCAAGTAGCTCCAGCGACACTACATACTAAACGTCGACTTCGATGTCAGACGTGGCACACTACAGCAACGCAAAATCTTCAAAAACTTTCCCGTAAAGCAGAACATCACTGGCGTAAATCTCGCACCTCTAATGACTTCTTCACATATACTTCTATCTACCGCTTCTATCGAAATGCTCTAGACACTGCAAAACAAACATACTTCCAATCTCTTATCTATGCTCAGGCTTCTAACCCCAAACACCTTTTTAACACATTTAAATCTCTCCTCATTCCTCCAACCCCAACCCTCCATCTACTATCAGTGCCCAGGATCTTGTGTATTTCAAGGACAAGATTGATAAGATCAGACTAGAATTGGTATCCTCTCCCTCTGACACGCTCTCTTCATTTGACCCCACAAATGAAGAGAAAAACTCTACTCTCTTCTTATCCTCCTACTCTACCTCCTGTCCTCTTGATCCTATTCCCTCTTAAATTGGTAGATCCCTTTCTCCTGTGCTCATTTCACCTCTAACTAAAATCTGTAATCTCTCGCTCTCCACTGGCATCTTTCCACCACTTTACAAGCATGCAGTGATTACAATTCTAAAAAAAACAAGATTCTGACCCAAACTCTCTCTCAAATTACTGTCCCATCTCTCAGCTGCCGTGCCCCTCCAAGCTTCTCGAGAGACTTGCCTACACTCGCCTCACACACTTCCTTTCCGCAAACAACCTGCGGGATCCTCTTCAGTCTGGCTTTCGTTCTCAACACTCCACAGAGACTGCGTTGACTAAGGTTGTCAATGACCTGATCACTGCTAAAACTGAACGCCATTACTCTCTCCTAATTCTCCTGGATCTCTCGGCTGCATTTGACAGCGTTGACCACTCTCTTCTCATACAAAGGCTGCAATCCCTAGGACTTCAAGCCAGTGTTCTATCCTGCCACCATCCTACCTTTCTTATCGCTCATTCACTGTTAATTTCTCTGGGGCCACCTCTGCTCCACTTCCTTTATCAGTTGGAGTACCGCAAGGCTCAGTCCTAGGTCCTCTGCTGTTCTCTATCTATACCGCTTCTCTTGGAAATCTAATAAGTTCCTTTGGATTTCAGTATCATCTCTATGCGGATGATACCCAAATTTATCTATCCTCTCCTGATCTCTCGACATCTGTGTTGTCCCGTGTAACTGACTGTCTTTCTACCATTTCATCTTGGATGTCCTCTCGCCCCCTCAAACTTAATTTTTCTAAAACATAGTTAATAATATTTTCACCCACCAATAAGAGCATACCTGACATTTCTATTTCTGTTGATAACATGACCATAAATCCCACCCCACAAGCTCACTGCCTAAGTGTAATCCTTGACTCACGCCTATCCTTTGTTTCCCACATTGACTCTATATCTAAATCATGTTACATACATCTAAAAAACATTTCCAGAATTCGCACATATCTCACACAAGACAATGCAAAAACCTTAATTCATGCACTGATCATTTCCCGCATTGACTATTGCAATTCCTTCCTTACTGGTCTTCCCCAAAACAGACTCAAACCCCTACAATCTATTTTGCAAGCTGCGGCAAGATTGATTTTGCTGGCAAATCGTTATTCCTCTGTGGAATCACTCTGTATATATATAAAATACTTTTACTAACCTACAAGGCCATCAACAAAGCTGCACCAACATACATCTCCTCTCTTGTCTTAAAATATCTCCCAACTCGGCAACTCCATTCTGCACAAGATCTGTGTCTCTCATCCACACTCATTACATCCTCCTATTCCCGGTTACAGGACTTTTTTCGGGCTCCACTCACTCTATGGAATTATCTCCCTCACACATTAAGACTCTCCTCTGGTCTACAAGCTTTCAAGCGTTCTCTGAAAACCCACTTCTTCAGACAAGCTTATAATATTCCTGAACCACCCTCTTAACCTCACTACATTACCCTATTCCCACCCATTATACAACTACCCCTTGACCAACATTGTTGTGTGACAGGATCATTTAGCTTATGAGTCACTTTTATCTTTGCAGTCTGGCTGGGCCGACTGCAAATGTAGACTTAACCTCATGTGTCAAACTCCCATTGTCCAATAGACTGTAAGCTTGCAAGCAGGGCCTTCTCACCTCTTTGTCTGTTTTACCCAGTTTGTTTATTCGTTTACTATGTTTGTCCCCAATTGTAAAGCGCTATGGAATATGTTGGCGCTATATAAATAAATGATGATGATGGATTTTCCATTTCAGCGTTACAGTATTTAGGATGATGGACTCCCAATGCCTCCCATACGGGGATCAGGCTTACTGGCTTGGACAACCCTTTTTTCTGGGATTGGACACTACAGGAGGAGGGTTTACATTTAGGTGGTTTTCTCTAGGGGGATGAGTCGCCCCTTCCCACCTGGTCTCTGAAGTGCGTCCTAGATGGCTAGGTACAAAGTATTTGCTCCCTCACAGAGTAGGTCATATGTTCCTCAGTTTAAATCGGATCAATCCAGTACTGGGCAGTGGATAACCTTACAGCCCAGGACGACCTAGCCATCTGCGCTGTCGCCATATGTTTACAATTGGCAGGGTACTCCCCCAAGGAGGTGACATGTGTTTTTGTACATGCTGACGTAGACCCCCTTACAAAACTGTAATTTACAAGTGGCTTTGGCGCTTCAGCATTCCCTATCTTGTATACTGCTAGTCGGCCTGGCATGTACGGGTTTGGTCCCGGCTATATTCGGCCCCCATTCCTTTCAGATCAGGGCAGCTAACGTTGCAGCCATAGGTAATGCTTCCATCACGGTCATCAAACAGTTAGGGCGATGGTAATCGGATGACTATAACATACGTCAGGCCCAAACCTTAATGCTGCTGCTTGGCCCTTCTTTCTCCCAGTAACCCAGGGCTATGCTGCTTACCACTTTTAGTAGGGGGCATGAAGGGATTTTTCCCATTTTTTCCTCGGACCAAGGCCTGATTAGTGGTGTGCCTTCATGGTTTTCTTGGATTTTTACCTGCATATGGGTTCCCGTCACTCCCTTTCCTTTCCTACAGCCCTGGTGCCCCATTACTTCACATGGGAGTTTCCCTTTGTTACTGAGTCACAGCCCAATGCTTCGGCAGGTTTCTGCTTGATTTGTTACAAAGCGCTGTGTCACAAGCGCCTAATGATTGATGTGCTCCCTAGTCAGAACGAATTGGTTATTCTAGTCATGGCCATGAGATGTTTTTTTGTGAATCTGTTGAAATGAGAATCACTGTATGTAACATTCCCCAGTGCAGAGAAGTGGCTTAGTTTGTAATATGTTCCATCCTTAGTGCCACTAACATGTTATAGGTAAAGGTATTAAAAGATTCCTATTTATGCTGGGTAGACAAACACAAGTGGCCTCGCAATTGGTCCTATTTCTCATTCCGTGTATGTCAAGTGGGAGGGGAGGAAAGTTTGAAGCTAGTTAGCCCTCATTCCTCTTTTTGACACAAGAAACAAAGGTCAATGGCACTACTGACACTTTGGTATTACTTATAGGTGTCAATGAGGCAGAGTCAAGTAAATACCTAGATTTAATTATACAGATTTGTGAGGACTTGAGGGACTTTCGGTTATATTAGACAACGTTTAAGACCTGCTGGTCTAACATTATCCCATGTATGTCGTGGAGATCAGAAATCCCTCGCATGATCATGAGTAAGATTAATGAAGTAGCAGGCCAGGTCACCAGAGCCTTAGAGGGTATTATTATAGAGCGCCAGTTTACATCCTTTGATAAAGCACACCTTTTTAGAGCAGACGGGTCCATTTGATTGAGAAAGGGATAGGGATATTTATTAATCTTATATGCTGGACTTTAGGGGCTATGGTGGGGCTGAGTGGTGTGGGGCCATGAGTCCGTTAAAGGATCACGGTAGTTGGTAGTAGAGCATCGCAGTCAGCAGTCAGATAGCATATGGTGCTAGTAAGGATTGGTCACTGCCCTCTTAGAAGTCACCAGATTCTAGGTCCTCCTGTGAGGATGACCCCTTGGCTGCTGATAGGGGGAACACCAATGCCAAGTCCAGAGAGGGCGTTGTCACTCTGTTGATGAAGGTTAGCACTGGCCAATAGATAAGGTATATCCTGGGTTTGGTGATACAATGGTCTGACCTTTCGACCGTTATTGATTTAGTAAACGGTTTGGCTGACTGCCCTGCTCTTGCCGCCACCATTTTTGAGCTACAGTTTATAATTCAATGAACTTCTTCGTAATTTGGTGTCTGTGTTTTTATTTGGTAAATTATAAGATATGAAGATGTTAAGTCTAGAATGGGGTTAGGTGCATGAAAAGAAGAATCAATAGTATGCATTTTAATATTAATTTGGAATATTCTACATTACATTTAACCTGTTTGGGAAATGGTTTACCGGCTAGCGAGTCACGCAAGTGCACTTCTCTTGAGACTGGACCGTAGAAGCTGTAAATTATTCCATACCACTCAGGTCCAGTATCTACAAGATTTTATACATCAATTGCTGCGATATGTGGCTATAAATCATCACAGTTATTACTGCTTGTTAGTCATTAGGCACCAAAGTGAATAAAAATATGTGGGATAAATTCTGTGCACACTAACTCTTCTGGGTTCTCCTTGGTCTACAGTGGCTATGGACAGGATATATAAATGCATGCTCTTTATGACACAATCTCCCTCTCACATTTTTCTACCAATTATAGGACTAGTCCCAAGCTGCATTTAGTTATTGCTCATTGTATATCTGCTTACCCACTGCTGATTAATAGCTAGACCACTGTTACTTGCTGCAACATAATAACTGCTGATTTTGTACCTATTCCCTTGATTGACCTGTTCGACCATGATGTTCATTATATATGGTATATTTCTTCCTCTGTCCATTAGCCATGACTTTATATTATTTCCTTTTTGCTGTACATGCCTGATAGCTTTGGAGAATCTGAAGATGTATCTAAATGGGAAAGTTAAAACTATAGGTAAATACCATTAACACTGACCGTAAGATATTAACTGAATAAAATTACATAGCTAAAAAATGTTAGAAGAGGAGCACTATGCTCTGTCTCTTATTGTTTACCTGCTATTCTCCGGTGGTATTTACTTAAACGACTATATAAACCCCGACACTAATTAGGCCTACATGAGAACACCGATGGAGGGCATACCGATACTGTTTTCCACCAACAGCTTGGAAAAGAGACTAGAGAAGAATGCATCAGTAGAGAGCGTGACACTCCTGCTATTACAGTGGTTATTTAAGGAGGTGGTGATTGTACCGGTGGTACAATGTTTTTTTTTACAAAGCATTGTAAATTATACCGCCGGTACACCCGCCGCCTCTTTAAATAACCACCGTGAGCAATGTGAGTCAATCTGCAATCAACCCTGGAAAACGACACTGGACTGCAATCAAAAGAATTCCAATAACTAATGACTTATATTGTGTACTAATCCTATGTTTTCTGATTCCAGGAAAGACTTTATTGCAAAATGTGTTTGATAAAGTTAAAATGTCTTTGTCATACTTGCCAACTTTTCCTCATTGGCTTCAGGGAAATCCTCTGGGAGGTTGGTGTGCGAGGGCGGGGCTTGAAAAATCGCATCATTTTGGCCCCACCCCCTAAACGGTTGTCACAAATTTGTCCAATTACAGCAGGGGGTGGGGCTAAGATAACGCAATATTTGCATCATTAAGCCCTGCCCCTGCCACTTATCTATTGCGGGGGGCGAGAACCGGGAGGTTGCCTTGCTCTCCTGGGAGCCTGGGAGGTCTCCCAGAAATGCGGGAGTCTCCCGGACATTCCAGGAGAGTAGGCAACTATGCGTTAAAGAAAAGCAGCTAATGAATCTCTAGAGACTGAAGTGTCTTTTACATTTCTGTCTCCATTACTGAAGTCATGTTGTCTTACCTGTCAGTCTTTGATTAAATCTTGGTCTCCATGAAAATTGCCACCTCCATAGGCATCAATACATGGACATAGGACACAATTTCTGAACTATGTCATCATGCCACAGATGGCGAAACCAACCACGTCTTGTACTGACTCAGCATTAGGGAGAATGCCAGACTCTTCAGGGAGTGAGGGGGATCACCCCTATTTCAGGGAGACTCCCTGACATTCAGGAAGAGTTGGCAAGTATGATATTTATAACAGGAGACATCACTAGGCGAGGGGGGGTGTTATAAGAAGAGCATTATGATCCGTCTCCTATTGCTTACCTGCTAATCCCCTAGTGGTCTAGTGTAGAAGGAAATGGGGCAGAACACCTTGCATCTGAAATGCACTACTGCGTATGCGTTACCAGCACCAACAGGAAGTTTGGCTTTAAGCCACTACTTCCGTTAGTGCCCTGAAGAGAGCGGAAACAGCAGAACTAGCTGCATAGGTATATATTTATATATATATATATATATATATATATATCTATAATATAAATGTCTAGTGGCGTGTGTTAGTCTGCCTGTCTGTGTGTGTGTGTGTGGAAAAAATAAAACCAAGCTGCAGCGCCACCTGCTGGGCGGAGTTATACACTGACCTAAATTCTTAGTGTGTGTGGAAAAAAAATTCAGAAAGGGCTGAAATTTGGTATACTAAGATGTTTTTAATTTGTTAATTTAATTTGTTAATTGTTAAAAGTGTTTATAAAGATTTTAAAAAAATATATATATATTTCTTGAAGGAGAAGAGACAGTTGGGAGTGGTTGGTGGTTGCCGGGGTAGACAGTGGGGAGTGGTTGGTGGTTGAGGCCTGGGCTATGGCCCAAATGCATGTCAAGAACCTTTTTAACACCTTAAGTAGCTTGATTTGACTAGAATGCATGAGTATCATGCATGGGTTAACTTGTATATATATATATATATATATATATATATATATATATATATATATATATCTAAAGACCCCAAAAGCCTCATAAAGAGAGTGACTGGAGGCTCTCTATACAATAGTAGAGCCTGCACCCACATAATAAGCACTGCACAGACGTTCAGATATTGAGAGTGTTATAACCTGCATTTGCATACACAGTGATACAGCATAAAAACCTCCTGCCTGCATATATATAAGTGCATACTGTATAAGACTGCATAAAACTATTATTAGCTGCTGCTGCTTTACTACAACTACAACTGTAAGTACCTGCATCATGTTTTGTTACGAAGTTCAATAAACCGCAATCTGGTTGAGTTAAAAGCGTTTGTGGCTTCACATCCACCTAGCACACCTGACACCTTTTACCAATACAAAAAGATATAATCAATAAAAAAAAGCACCAAACTAAAAGTAAGAAAGTAAACAAGAGCAAATAAAAAGGAGTAGAAGGTGGAATAAGCAGGTATATAATTATATTGTTTATTATATTTATGCGCCTGATGTTTTCAGAACAGCTTTTCTCCTTTCATTTTTGTATTTTTATGTATCAGAATTTCTGTAGAAATTAGATGTTTCTTGGCTTTAAAGTACATTTACATGAGATAAATGTGTCTAGCAGCCCTGCTGGTTAATTACATAGTGGCAGGAGAAATGCATTAGGATGACTCATCAGACAATTTGAGGAATGACTGTAAATGTCCGCTAATGTAGTTTCCATATAACTCTGTTGCTGAATTAATATGAATATCATATTTTTTTCTCCTTTAGATTAACTTTTCTCTGAGTTAGGTTCCTTGGAAAAATGAAACTGTAAAATGCAATTTGTTCCTTTAAAAAAAGTCATCTGGAAACAGTCATAGATAAATATCTAAGTTTCCATACCACAATGGAGATTTGAAATTATTTGTTACACTATACATGTGGTAAATCTTGGACTTTTGTATTCTTGAGGTGATGAGGCATGAGAAATAATTTATTATGCCGTGTACAATGTGGAACAGCTAAATCAACATTGTGTCCTTCTGGATGTTTTAGACATTGTCCTAGATATAGTAAGAGCCTGTCTCTTGATTGTTTAAGTTTGTTTTCTATTTCTTCCCATTCTATTCCATTAGCAATTAGTTACAGGGCAAACTTCCCAAGCTAAGGCAGGTTTTCTATAACTCTTTCAGTTGCCAACTATCTGGTCTGACACTGACAATTGTCGGGCATAAACTTTTTTAAAAATTTATATTTATTGACAGTTTTTTGTTAATAAAACGATAACACTTTAATCAATAGCAAAAGATGACAAAGGGAAAAATAAATATTTCTGTTTATAACAAATGTTTATAATAATATGCAACAATTACATATTTGCACAATTTAATTAGCAATATCACCCATCCAGACAAGTCACTGAAGGCAAGGAAAAATAAAAGAAAACCTGTACATGCATGATTTTTTTTGCATTTTGCACGCACTGAACAGTACCAGGGGCATTTTAATAAATTAGTGAGTCTGTGTGCAAGATTAGTGCCCACAGATTCATGGGCCAAAGGAACCTCTTGCAGCCCACCCTGCACCCACAGTTTTTTACTGCTGTAAGAACTATTTATTTTCCTTCCCACAAGAAGCTTTTCTCCACTATGTCTTCACAGTATCGTCGTAACCCCCCACCTTCCATATGGCACCAGACAGCCAGGCTGAGACAGTTCATTCTCACTTATCCCTTCCTGGTGTGGCAGAGAGCCCCTGGAGCGCCCTAGAGCAGTGCCTCTGAAAAGAAGTCACTCAGAGGACTGCACTGAAATGGGCCAGGAATCAAAGAAAAGCAGATTCCACTTACCTGGTTCCCGACATCGAGATGCCGATAAGTCCTTTTTCTAGCACTCCTCGACATTGGAGACAGCGAATCAGATTAGCTGTCAGCCAATCAGTGGCCAAGACAGGGAGTCAATCAGGGCTCACCCCTGAATTTTGACACCATGGTGAGACAATCTGTGCTCTATACATCATCGCCCTGCACTCTCGTGACAGCTTATATTCAGTCATTTTTAGTGGCATATTAAGTCCAATGGTGGAGAAAGACCTGCAAGGAACTCTAGAGATGAGTCAGTGAGATCAAGTCAGAAGAGTTGCGATGAAGCAACAGTGCCAAGTTCAAGACAGAAGATGGCGGGACAAGTCCAATGGAAGACAGAAGATGACAACAGACAGTAAAGAGATAGAAAAAGTTGCAATCCACATTTGAAGCAGTAGGTGGAAGGCCTCTGTTACATTTTAGGGTACAAGACCCCCTGGCACATTTTGGGCACTAGGGCCGTGCAGCAATTAGTTGGGGCACAAGGTCTATGGGACCTGGTAGAGTAATGAAGGGCACTTACTCATTATCATTGGGCACGTATGACACTCAGGCTTAGAAGCCTGTTGGACACGTTTTGTTTAGGAGATGCTTATGGGACACAGTATTAGGGATTAGCCTAGAGCTTCATGTAATTTGGGCACTAGGCCTGCGGAGACAAACTCAGGCACTGTAGGAGGTTAGGTCCTGTATTTAAAGACTGTGCCCGGTCTGTTCTCCAGGTGTCCACAAAATCCCTGGGGCCATTTTATAGTAGTCTTTTATAGATCTGTGAGAACACTGCTGTTGTGTCCTTGGCCTCGATAATCAGTCCCCCAATAAAGGTAGGCATTTGAGATGCTTCCCTGGTACAGGAGATCCATTTGTCAGGCCTGCATTAAAGGTAAGCTTTGGTATCTTGTATTGAATTGTTTCCCCTGCTGTTCTTTGGATTGCTTGATTGGAACTGTGGGCATTTTAGAAAGGGTAGAACACACTATGCCTAGCGTTAAAAATTATACCAGCATACTAGTCATATAGTGCTGTTATTGCTGTTGTAATTAACACTAGAGAGGGTGGTACATACTAGTACAGTAGAGAGCTCTGTGGGATGGTTGTTGTGTGTGGCTGTTTTTCCTAGACGCCATTACTGGGAGTCTCAGACAACCATCAAGAGGAAACAGTGACTACCCGGTGTGTGTCTTATGTTCGGTTTTGTCTTTCACTTGGTAAGGCCCTCAGCAGCAAACTGGTGAGGAAGATTTTCGCAGGGAGTTTTCACTGACATGAATATCTGCAGCCCCGAAATAGAGTGCAGAGTCTCTACTCCCACCAATCACCTTGGACACCCTCCTTCCTTCATTGCTGTGTTTCACCAAAATAATTGTTGTGGTCTTTCCCCTAGACTCAAGCAGTGCATGGAGACCTATGCTGAGGTGTGAATAGTAGGTGGACCGATGGTGATCAGGTAAGAACACCATTTGCATTTGATAGATTTCCCACAGGAGCTACACTGACTGCCCGAACTACCTGATGTATCACATGACAGTAGATGCTTCCAACAGCAAAGCTGTCACCATAGGAGCTAGGAGGGAGGAAGCAACTCCCCTCCTAGTTCCTCCATTCACAGCTCATTGTGTATGAATCTACTTTCTTTTCTGGCCAGGGAGCTGGAAGGGAGTTGTGAGAATGACCCTTCTTAACCCAGTGAACTGATGCAGCATGTCAGGAAAAGGTGTGGGTCCACAATGCTGTGCTGTTGCCCATCGACCTGTACCGATGCAGTGATGACATAATGGAACAAAGTTACTTGTCTGGAGGCAAAAAACAATATTCTGGCAGCACTATAAAATGTAGTAGGGTTGGCATGGGGCCTCCTTGACTCCATTTGAACTGCGCACCCTTCACCATTGCTTTGCACAAGAAAAATACTTTAGATAGTAAATAGTGATAGCACATTAATCATTTATCCCTGGTGTCTGCAGCAGTTTTCTCATAGTTTGCATGTTCTGGAATACAACATGATTAAATGTTTAGAAAGAAGTCCTCTCCACAAAATGACTGGGTCAATCGAGCAATAAATGACCGTTCGAGCCAATATTGAATGAGTGTATATTCTTAAATCATGAATGATAGTGGTTCAAAAGTACCGATCTGTCGTTTCATTTTATTGTTCAGCAGCAGAGCTATAAATCTGGTCCCAATTATTATTATTATTATTATCGTAGATTTTATGGCGCCACAGTGCTGTGCAACGCTGTTCAGCAGGGATAACAGTACATACATAAAACTGTGGAATGACGTTCCAGTCCTGCAGTGTGTATGCACTCACAATCAGGATCTCCATAGAGTTTACAGTGTCATGATATTTTGATTATGACAGTTGAAGAGCACAGATCTCAGGGTAAATCTTTTAAAACATGTATAGTGTGAATCGGCATGCTGATTGCAACATTTTTTTTGCAGTCGTTGGCACAATCATTGTAGATAACACATAACACATTGGTCGAAAAATTCTGTATTCTGATTACTGGGTACAAAATTTGCATCTGAAAAGACCATTTCATGCTGCAGGAGGGAAATATGTATTTCATGATGATGATTTAGAGTTTTGACTGGTGCTCTGTGTGCCCTAACTTTAAATTGCAGTGTAAAGTTAGAGCTGTCCAGTATGTGTGTGCAGCCTGTAAGCATACCACCAAGGTGTCCCAATTTAGACAGCGCAATCCTGATTTTAACTCTCTGTACTGCCACCATGATCTGGACAGCTTTGTCCTATGGGTAAGAAGGTTGGGTGGTATGTCTCATATACTGCTGCTCTGCATGGCACTGGTGCATGAGGCAATGAATGTAGGAAGAGGTGTAAAGTGCAGCTTAATGCTTCAAAAGTACTAAGCAAGTTATTAGGATGTGGTCACATCCCATTACTACATGAGCATGCCCCCATGCCTACATGACAACGTCGCCCTCTCCCGATTCCCTGCACAAAGTTGTAAAGTATGTACATACAGAATAAAAATTGCATTTGCATCCATTTGCAGAGCAGCTTGTTTTGCTCACCTGCATAATTACACCTAGACAAATTTTCACTGAATTATAAATCAACCACAAAGCTGCTCATTTAGCATTGGATGCCAATTTTTTTATGTAAGATACTTATTTCTGTACTGCGCATGCTCATCAAAAATGTAAAGAATGTCTGTATCTAGATTATGTGTGTATCATACCTGGAAGAGAGACCGGAGATGCATAAGCTGAATACAGTAACGTGCGTAATAAATGGGAAAAAAAGGGCAAAAGTATGTTGGTATGTTGGTGGACACTCATGTACTATTGTATGTAAAATGCTATAATGTAAAGTAACATTGAAATATGCAAATGAAATAGCTTATAGCATGTGGATATAAAATATAAAAGGGTAACACAGAGATCAATAGTATGAGGTATCAATACAAGACATGTAACATAAACTGCAATGGATATAAAGATATAGCTCAAACAAAGAATGATATGGAAGGACAGGAGGATTGCAGTGAAAATAAATTATATGTTTGAAATCGCTCCATGCAGCTCTGCAGCTGGGGATTTTTATAACTTTGTTAGTGAAGGCTGAAAAGCGTATGAATGTACGTTGCAACAATAAAGTGTTCGGCAGAGTCACAGTTGAGAATAATTCTTATCCTACAAAGACCCTAATGGCATCTGGATTCTGCCTTAGTTGTACAGCCCTCTTGTGTTCCAAGATGCTTCTTGTTATAATGATGTTATTGGCGTTACCAGCCTAGTAGGACATATGTAACACAGAAGTCTTTTTTGAGCCGCACAACTAGGTCAGAAACCAATGCGTTTCGTCTATTCAGACTTTTTCAAGGATATGTGCATGTATTGAGGGGGATGAGATTTAAAGTGTGCCTCCACTCCTCATTGGGCAGAACAATCTTTATTAAAATTATTAAAAGCATCATATAAAAACATATAGTAGCTGTAATGAGCATAATTCAAAGGTAACATTAAGATGAGATCCATATAAATATAATACTGAAGATTGATAATAATAGAATACAGTAGTTGATATAAATATTCAATGGAATGGAAGTGAAAATTAATAAATAAAATAAGAAGCATAGTATAATAATAATATGATGATATGAGAAAAAAATGTAGAGAAGTATATTGGAAACATATTGCAAGAGGTGTATTAAGCAATGCAAGATCTCTAGGCTGTGAGGAATGAACCCAGATTAAAATGAATATTTAACCCGTATGTGGTTAGAGTTTTGATCTCATAAATCCACTTTGCTTACATGCATGATATACTTACTATGAAATTCCCATCTCTCCAGGGGCGCACGCAGGATTGTCAGGGGGGGAGTTTTCCCCCGCCCCACCAATAAAACAAAAAAAAAAACAACCACGAGAGAGAGCTGCTGCGCATGCGCAGCAGCTTCGTTTCGGCAGCGCTGTCCTATACAGCAGCCGCGGCGCTGCCAAAGAAGCATCCGCTGCGGACGCTTCTTTGACAGCGCCGCGGCTGCTGTATAGGACAGTGCCGCTATGGTGGGCACTGAGTTAGCGCAGGGGGGGATTTCTGGAGACTCAGAAACACCCCTGCGTGCGCCACTGCTCTCTAATAGGGTTTCACATGTTGTATTCCTATAAATTTTAATCGTTTGTGATTGCAGTTATGGTGGAGAGCAAAATGATATGACAAACTGTGTGTTTTTAACCCTCTCTTTATATTTTATATATGCTCCGAGATTCTAGTTTTAAGTGTTCTCTTTGTTCTGCCTACATATTGGAGGCCAGATAGGCACTCCACGAGGTAGATTACACCTTCAGTATGACAATTAATCATTTGACTGATATCAAAGCTCCTTTCGTTGGAATTGGATTTGAACTTAGTCACAGGTTTTGTGGACATTTGCGTATTATTCTTGCATGCTTTACAATCCATGCAGAAATGAAAGCCTTTGGTTTTTTAACACTGCTTTCCTTTGTATGTATAGATATATGGCTGCTGGTCAGCATATTTGTAAGATTTCTTGCCTTTTTGTAAATTATGCAAGTTTTTTATTGGGATGATCTTTTTCATATCTTCATCCAATTCTAAAATGTGCCAATGTTTCTGTAAAATCCCTTCCACGGCATCCACATTGCTCTTGAATCGAGTTAGAAATGTAACCTCTGGAACTTTTTCCATATCTTTTGTATTGTACTGCAGCAGTTGGTTTTCTACCACCTCATCAAATGCCTGTTGCACTTGTTTCTCCTTATAGCCTATTTCTATGAATTTCTGCTTGAGTTAATTACCTTGGGTCAAAAAAGTCCCAGGGTTTGTATAGTTCCTCTTTATTACCCTGAATAGTACACCTGGGTTGTTCCTAATCCAATTTTTATGATGATTGCTGGAGGCCAAAATTAAATTATTACAGTCCACTTTTTTAGTGTAGTTCCTTGTTTTTTTTTATCAGATTTTCTATAACATACATTGTAAGGGCCAGAAAATTGACTTGCAGGGGACTATACTCAGCTGTAAATTTGATGTTAAGTTTATTATGATTAATGTATTGCAAAAATTCCAACAGATCCTTTTCAGCACCATCCCAAACAAAGAACACATAATCTATGTAGCATTTCCAACATATTAGGTGTTAAAAATTGATTCTCCGACCATATTGAGTTTTCTTCCTATATGGCGACAAAGAGGTTGGCATTACTGGGCGCAAATCATGTTGTAAAGTGACTTGATGTCACGCAGAATATAGGTATCCTTCCATACAATACCTTCCAAAATCTGTAGGATCGCTGTTGTATCCTTATGATGGCTTCTTTGTTCACTAACTATTTAATGAAGCAACGAGTCGATATATCCCACAAGATTATATGTAATTGAGTCAATTCCCGACACTATTGGTCAGCCCAGAGGATTTGTTTTATCTTTATGAATTTTTGAAAGATGATAAAGTTGGAATCTTGGGATTCTGAATGTAAAGGTAGTCAATTTCTTTTCTATTTACAACTCAAATGTTAAATCCTTCCTAAAATAAATCATGTAATTGATGTTGATACTTTTAAGTGGGATCTTCTTGAAGTCTGGTATATGTGGAAGTGTCTGCCAAAAGTCTGTCTGCTTCTTGTAGATATTTGAGTTTATCCATTACTACAATTCTCCCACCTTTGTCGGCGGGTTTAAAGATTATGTCTTCATTGTGTTACAGTTTTCTTAGGCTCTTTGTTCGCTTTCAGAGATATTCCTCTGTATCTTGAATTGTTCTGGCAGGTTCTCTAGATTCTTTTCCACCAATCTTTCAAAAGTTTCAACTTGAGATCCTTTGGAAAAATTGGTTAAAAATTGCTCGATGGGTGAAAGTTGGTATGTATGAAACCGTTTGAATCGTTTTCTTTTGCTCTAATTATTGGATTTTTCATAAAGTACTTCTTCAGGCAAATCTTCCTGATAAACCTATGGAAGTCAATATAGACCTCAAATTTATTAGGCTTAGATTGAGGTGCAAACTTCAGACCTTTGTTTAAAACATTATCTTGATCATAGGTGAGTGGTGTACTGCTAGGATTGAAAATACCTTCCGATTTATTGTGCATGTTTAGCTTTGCTCTCCTTCTTGCCTTTCCTCCTCTGGTTCCTCTCTTAATGGTGTGGTATCTCCTTTCCTCTTTATTCTCGGAGTCATGTTTGGCATGTCTGGTGGTTTGTCTGTCCTGAAAATCCTCAGAATCCTGAGAAAGAATTTTTTTTTTTTATTAGTTTGTATGTTGTCTCTAATGGTAGTCATTAGCTGTCTACTTGTTGTAACTAATCGATTTTGTGCGTCATGTTTTACTTGCATATATCATATATACAGTTTTACAATATTGCCTCCTTGGAGAGTAATAAAAGTGTTTCCTATTATAAGGTTGGTATATCCTATCTTTGGCTAGTTGCCTTGGTGCAAATTTGATCAAAGGTTTCTTCAACTGTTTAGGTGATTTACACCTCTATGTGTTCAAAGGGATAGGATTTGCATTAAGTAGCAAATGATTAATTCTCATTTTAGTAATGTCTTCTTGCTTCCTCTCCTCTAAACACCCTATGAAATTTATTTTGCTTCCTTCTAATGATTTCATCCTCCATTTATATTAACTATCATTCCAAATGACTGTTATTACTGTACTTTGCACATCTGAACACGGACATTGGATGTTTTTCATGGAGTAGACGTGGAATCAAAGTTATTTCCACAGCATTACCTCATCCTGACCAAAAATATGTTGAATTATCTACACAATTGTAGGATTGGAGCAGAGTGTACATTTCTTAATGATATTTTGAAATTAGCTCTATATGATGTCATTTGGGTTATTGTTAATGTTATTCCTCAAAAATTTCAGGGCAACGTCCTGCTATGTGAAAAGGTAATCTTCCTTTAGAACAGTGGTTATGCAAGATGACTATATATAGTATTCAGCTATAACATTTTTCTGTGTTACAACATGGAACCATTATGTTTTTAACTGAAATTTTTTCCCATTAATCAACACATAGTATTCAATAATGTGCCAAAAAATTGAATCCAACCATTCTTGTCCAAATTAATTATGAACAAAAATGTGCAAAAAAGTGATTGTATAGTATATAAGAGTTAATACTTGCAGAACCACATTTGGCAGGAAATATAGCTCTGTGTAAGTGTCTACAAGTTTTGCACAACTAGACAGTGAAATTGTATCCATTCTTCTTGGCAAAATTGCTCAAACTCCATCAAGTTGGATGGTGATTGTTAGTGGATAGCAATTTTTAAATGGTGTCACAGATGCTCGATTGGATTGAGATATGAGTTTTGCCTAGGCCACTTCAGGACATTAACCTTTATGGTGATAAGCCACTCAACTGTGGCTTTTGCTGTACGCTTTGGGCCATTGTAATGTTGAAAGAGAAATGACATGTTCATATACTTTTGTAGACTGCAGGAAGTTTTCCTCCAGGATTTCTCTGTACTTTGGCCCACTCATATTCTCCTCTATTTTTATTAGCTTTCCAGTGCTTTTCGCAGACAAGTATCCCCAGAACATGATGCTTCCACCATCATGCTTCACTGTAGGGATGGTGTTTTAATTGTGATGTGTAGTGTTAGGCTGGTCCCAAGCATAGCGCTTAGCGTTGTGGCTGAAAAGTTACATTTTGGTCTCAGCAGACAATAGAATCTTCCTTCACATGGTCATGTCTCCCATGTGCCTTTGGACAAACTGTAGCCGAGCTTTAATGTGATTTTGTTTGCTCAAGGGCTTTCTTCTTGCCACCATCCCATACAATCCAGATTTATGAAGTGTGCATGCTATTGTTGTCCCATGAACATTTACTCCCATCTCTGTCATGGAAGACTGAAACTCCTTTAGAGTTGACACTGGCTTATTGTTGACCTCTCATACTACAGCTCTTCTCATCTAGATGCTCGGTATTTGAGAATAGCCTGTTCTAGGCTGATTCACAGTTGTTCCATATTTTCTCCATTTTTGTATGATGATCTTAACTGTGCTTCAGTGTACACTCATTGCCTTCAAAATATTATTGTACCCTTTTTCCTGATTGGTGCTTCATCATCATCATCATCATCATTATTTTAATTTATTTTTATGGCACCACAGAACCTCTAGCTCTGCATAATCAACAAAAAATAAGCAGAAAAAAACACAGATAAGAAAGGAACAAGAAAAACAATAGAAAAAGAAAAAAACCAATACAAGAGACTATAGAGAAACTACATACGAAGACATAACTAGAACAAATGAAACATTACAAAGAGTTTGAGGAGAGAGGGCCAAACTTGTGAGGGTTAACATTAAGAGAAGTAGGGCTGTAAATGGGGATGATAGAGGTGGAATGAAAGGAGCAGGTGGAGTGTAAGGAGGGAATTGTCTTAGGATGGGGCCTGGTAGGCATGTGTTAAAAGATGAGTTTTGAGGGAGCTTTTGAAACATTCAAGATTGGGAGATGAAAAAGAAAGAGATACATTAAATATGGCTTTATAAGTAAGGGTAAGCAACCAACTTGAAGTGTATTCTGGAGGGAAATGTAAGGTTTTACAAAGAGGCCTAGCAGAAGAGGAACATTGAGAGAGGAAGATTAGTCAATTCATGGCATTCAGCACAGATTTCACAGGTGACAGACATTTGCCAGGCAAGCCAGAGAGGAGAAGATTGCAATAATCAAGGCGGGAGATGACAAGAGCATGGATGATTGACTTGGTGGCATCTAGGGAGAGGAAAGGTGAAATCTTTGCAATGTTGCAGAGAAGGGAGTTAGTGGTGGGAAAGAAGTGATGGAGGTTTTTGGACTTGAAGGAAATATGGGTTTTCAAATTGAACTGTTTGGCAAGAGAGAGAGCAGTGTACTTCTCAAAAACATTGTCCTGGGTCTGCTTGGAATGTTCTTTTGTCTTCATTTTGTAGGCTTTGCTTGGAAATGCACTAACTACCTGGGGAGTGCACAGAGACAGGTGTATTTATTTTGTAAGCATTTCACACACCTTAACTGCCCACAGGTGGATTCCAATAAACTATTAATGTGACCTGTGAAAAAAGTTGATTACTTCAGATGAAATCTAGTATGGAATTAGAGGGTAAATACTAATACATGGAGAAACCCTGCAATTGTTTTTGTATGCTTTTTGCTGGAGATAAGTATTTTTTCATCGTAATAAGTAGAGCCCTAAGAAATAGAGGTAGCAGAAGACAAATATCAAATTAGAAGGGGAGTACAGGGGATTTGCTAGTACAGTAAGGAAGATAGAATAGAGAATGAGAACAATCATCTGCCAAGAAGAGACTCACTGTGACAGCACCAGCATATATGCAACTGGCTAGAATATGTTCGAGCTTAAATTTATATATTTAGACCGTTTTCATGTGAACAGTGAAGGGCAATCCTTGATTGGTAAATACAACCAATGAAACCTGAAAATAAACTGCAAACCTTGAGTGACAAACAAGAAAATCAAAATTCAAACGTGAATGGCTAATGCAAGCCGCTATTTTGAACCACAAAATTGAATCAGGTCCAGATCGAAGTAGTGCAAGGATACAGTTAGGTCCATATATATTTGGACACCGACACAATTTTTGTTATTTTAGTTGTTTACCAAAACATACTCAAGTTTTAGTTATATAATGAATATGGACCTAAAGTGCAGACTATCAGCTTTAATTTGAGGATATTCACATTCAAATTAGAGGAAGGGTTTTGGATCTACAGCTGCTTAATATGCAGTTACCCTCTTTTTCAAGGGACTAAAAGGAATTGGACAATTGACGCAAAAGCCGTTTCATTAACATATATGGGCTATTCCTTCACTATTTCTTTATCAGTTAAACAAGCAAAAGGGCTGCAGTTGCTTTCAAGAGTGGTATTTGGATGTGGAAGCTATTATGGTGAACCAACAACATGTGGTCAAAGGAGCTCTCAATACAAGTGAAACAGGCAATCTTTAGGCTGCAAAAGCAGAAAACTCCCTCAGAGAACTAGTGGAATCCTTAGGAGTGGCCAAATCAACAGTTTGGTACATTCCGAGAAAGAAAGAACGCACTGGAGAGCTCGGCAACACAAAAAGGCTCGGACGTCCACAGAAGACAACAGTAGGGGATGACCAGGATCCTTTTCATGGTAAAGAAAAGCCCTTTCACAACATCCAGTCAGATGAACATTCTCCAGGAGGTAGGCATATTAATATCCAAGTCTACCATAAAGAGAAGACTTAACGAGAGCAAATACAGAGGGTTAATCTCAAGGTGTAAAGCATTCATAAGCCTATAGAATAGAAAGACCAGATTAGACTTTGCCAAAAAACATTTTAAAAAGCACATCATTTTTGGACAGATGAAACTAAGATCAAGATCATTGGGTTCCAGAATGATGGGAAGACAAAATTATGGAGAAGGCATGGAATGGCTCATGATCCGAAACACCACATCAGCTGGAAAAGAGATGGAGGCAGTGTCATGGCATGGCACGGCATGTATACCTTCCAATGGTACTGGAGGATTAGTGTTATTTTGATGATGTGACAGAAGACAGAAGCAGCTGGATGAATTCTGAAGTGTATTGCGATATACTGTCTGCTCAGAGTCAGCCAAATTCAACAAAGTTGATTGGACTGCACTTCGCAGTACAGATGAATAATGACCCAAAACTGCAAAAGCAACCCAGGATTTTTTTACAGGAAAAGAAGTGGAATATTCTGCAATGGCCAATTCAATCACCTCATCTCAAATCCGATGGAGCATTAATTAAACTTGCTTAAGACAAAACTAAACAACAACTACATACACCTGACAATGGCTGACAAGCAGAACTAGATTGGTGAAGTCTAGCACGGTGGCTTAGTGGTTAGTACTTCTGCCTCACAGCACTGGGGTCATGAGCTTAATGCCTGACCATGGCCTTATCTGTGTGGAGTTTGAATGTTCTTCCTGTTTTTGTGTGGGTTTTCTCCGGGTGGTCAGGTTTTCTCCCACACTCATAAGAAAAAACACACCAGTAGCTTAATTTGCTGCTATTAAATTGACCTTAGTCTCTGTGTGTGTGTGGTTGTGTGTGTGTGTGTGTTTGTGTGTGTATATTAGGGAATTTAGACTGTTAGTTCCAATGGGGCAGGGACTGAAGTGAGTGAGTTCTCTGTACAGCTCTGTGGAATTAGTGCCAATTTATAAATAGCTGATGACGATGATGATGTCCATTGAATCCGGTCTTCAGGCACTCATTGCCTGCAAAGGATTTGCGGCAAAGTATTATAAATAAACATTTAATTTATGATTATGTCAATTTGTCTAATTACATTTGAGCCCCTGAAAATAGGGGATGGTGTTTAAAAATGATTGCAAAAAATGTTTCATCCAATATTTTTGTTCAACCTCTTGAATTAAAGCTGAAAGTCTGCAAATTCAATTGCATCTCCATTGTTTTAAAATCCATTGTGGTGGCATAAAGAGCAAAAATTATGAATATTGTATCACTGTCCAATTATTTCCAGACCTAGCTGCATTATTTTAGAGAGGCAGATAAATAAGTGAATAGAGCCAGTTGGACAGTGAAGTAGAAGCCCTGCTCATGTAAGTAAGATGGCAAACTGGTATCCTAGCAACCAAAGTCATTATTCAAGTTATACCTGGTTGTATATACTATATGGTGGGGCCAATAGAACATTTGTTAGATGAGATAAAGTAGTAATTTAATTTAAGATTTCTTTGTGAAACCTGCTCTTTCTTCCTATCTGCCCCTAGGAGACAAATTATAGTATATCAGTGTGTGATACCCTGGAAATGAGGTATCACTTAATTAACATCGTCGGTACCATGTGACATAATACGCATGCGCTGTATGGTCTCGACCAGCAGTACAATTGAGAACTGCAAATCCCAACATGCTTTGGGGGAGCAGAGGAGGAAGGAGATGGCATGACCCATGACAGTTAGTGAGTATGTAGAGCTCATTTGTGGTCAGTTGGCAATTGATAAGAGGTAGTAACAAGAGTTATATAATGAAGAATAACTTCAAGAATAAAAAAAAGTGGAAATGAAGAATTATTATTGGAGTGGGACTTCAACTTTACATGTAGTAGTGTTCAGTGTCAAGCATGACAGAAACAGAACTGAAGCTAAAGTGAAATCCAGAGCATTTAGTGATAGAGAGATATCGGGTGTGTTTCCAGGAGAGATTTATAGAAAAGACATACAGATAGGTAAACACCTTGATATCTGTACAGTATTACTCTCATATTGTTGAGTAACTTTGTGTTATCTGGAATAAATGCAAGACAATTATAATTCAAGAGAGCTAATTTATAGCAACCATCAGTAAAATACTAAAGTTGGACAAAATCCGTATTTACACTAAGCATAAAGACATCATTCAAGAACTGTGAAATATTATTCACATTAAAAGACTGAAAGCGCTATAAGGAAATACTGAAAAATGTTTCCCACTTCCAGGATCCATAATTATAATTCACTGTGAAAAGAATCATTTCGGCCTGCTATATACATCAAGTGCACCAACTAAAGATTATATTGATAATAGATTAACAGTGGAACAGAGACATGACCGGGAATCACCAATTGATCTTTGAGTGTAGTATTTGATAAGTGTGTCATTGCTGGGGGTTAACGGCTCTAAAACATTAGAATGTGGTAACTAGTTTATTCCTATTAATGTAAGAGTTGTATTTTTAAAAATCATATTGATTTGTATGAGTAGAGGAAGAAAATCGTATGCATTAGAAAAGGTGTAAATAGGATACGATTTTAAATAACTTACAGGGGATGGTATAATTTCTTAGGTAAATAGAGGTATTTAAATTATATGCATTTTTCATCATTAATTTATTGAGAATAGTGCAATCTGTTAAAGGGATGATAATTTAAACTACAGTAGTATTATTGCGGTTGGTAAATCAAAAGTGTATTAAATAATTAAATCAAAGTTTTAAAAAAAATATTTATTAAATTAAACTGGCTATTGGATTGTCCAAAACTTCCAGTTTCTTGTGGCATCATATTGTTTGTTTGGTGTCTGCCATGGGTTGGGGTGGGGTACTGCATGGCTCCTTGACAAGAAGATTGGGGTAAGTTCAACAGACGCAAGCCTCGGTGGTGCACCTCAAGGTAGTACATATGTCCATCACATTCTCACAGAACATCTCTCGCAACATCTGTGGGTCTTAGACACAAACTCTTAAACAACAAATCACATTTTAATTGCTGAATGGAGTAGTGACATATTTTCTGGTGGGCAGTAAAATTAATTTATCAATGTATTTGGTTAGTGACGTGAGCAAAAATCCCGCTTCCTTCCACTGTAAGTCAAATATAGCACAAGCCTTCTTAGTTCAGATGATATTAACGTAAAAGAGCATTGCCTCACAAGAAACAAAAATGAGGGCTTTAATCCTTACATAAGGAATTGAGAGTAGAGAAATCCATACCGATCCTAATATATCTGACTATGCATCTGGCTGCGTCTCTGGATCCATATCTAGCCATGTCTAGGGACATTTAATGAACAATTTGCATTTATCTGCCACAACTCCTTAAATGAGAATTAAATCCATATTTTCTTCTTTTGTGAGTCAATGCTGTGCTGTATTAGAGATATGTGAATGAACAGCTTCTGTTTTAAAAAGGCCTGTCCTGTAATCAATTTATTTGGAAAATCACCCATTATTAGATATAAGAAAAAGTAATATAAGAACTAGACCCTTTGAACCAGCCTAGGGGGTAAGTGTATCAAGCTGAAGTTTTCCGGCGGGTTTGAAAAGTGGAGATGTTGCCTATATCAACCAATCAGATTCTAGCTATCATTTTGTTGAATGTACTAAATAAATGATAGCTAGAATCTGATTGGTTTTTCAAACCCGCCGGAAAACTCTCAGCTTCATACATTTACCCCTAGATGTCACAACACAACATGTATAACTGTCACCTTGAGGTCCCTAAAAAATTGAAGGTTGAAGTGAACCTCAAGCACAAATCTAAAACGGGGAACACAAACACTGAAATTCAAAATCGAACCTCGAATGAGAACGTCAAAATGCAAACACAAGCCACAAATTTCAACTACTTTAAGAACTTAACTCCCCAGACTCTGTAATTGGTTGTAGGTGTTGAAAAACTAGTTTAAAAGCACAAACAAACTCTTGTACTTTGTCATCACTTTTACAGAGTTAGAAGCACTTTCATTAATGCTCCTGAAAGCTTCCCGACAGCATACTGTTACAGTTTCAACAAAATATATCTTGTTCCAGCACTGAAAATGACTGCTCAGACACGGTACCAACGCTGGGGATCTGCACTCCAAAAATAGATAAATATAACAACCAAGATATGCGGTGGTATAACCGAGTCTGCCACAAAAACACTCATGCACAAAGTGTACAGTTATAAAATATTTATTACAACATGTTAAAAACCATAATAGGTGATAACAAATTAAACCACATGTGTGTTTGATAGGTGCCAAATTCAACATGTAGTGAAGTAGGTGCACCTACACGCTATAAAGATGGTATATTAACCAGTCCAACAACTATGCAAAACCGCTCCTCTTTATAAATGTAAAGAGTAAGATGTAGTTCTCAGGGAGATAACGTTCCCTTATAATAAAGGATAGTGGTGTGGAGCTTTATAGGTGTAATGAGGGAGGTTGAACTCCGTGAAGACTGATGGAAATCCAATTAAAGATGTCAAAGGTAACAAAGTCTCTTACCAACTCCTGGCGATGTAACATGTCTCCAAGTAGTGTAGAGAAATGAGCACACAAAAGCACACAAAAGTATTGTGGGGTTCTGCTGCTCATCTTAGATGAGCAGCAGAACCCCACAATACTTTTGTGTGCTATTATTTGAGTGCCGCTATTGCCAGTGTATCCTCTCTGGTGAC
This sequence comes from Mixophyes fleayi, assembly GCF_038048845.1. Classification (NCBI taxonomy): domain Eukaryota; kingdom Metazoa; phylum Chordata; class Amphibia; order Anura; family Limnodynastidae; genus Mixophyes; species Mixophyes fleayi. The sequence goes on from NC_134404.1 coordinate 84,214,479, forward strand.
CGCTCATTTCTCTACACTACTTGGAGAGTCCCGTATGAGGCGGGGGCGCACCTTTGTGACGTCAGCTACAAGCAGGATTGTGCGCCGGTGTTTGGAGTTAGTGTGGAGAGAATAGAAGTGCTACACGGAGCTCCGTTTAAACATCTTTACTTCCACGAGGGAAGGACTACTTCTGGATATAGAATATACACCAAGGTACTGGTCTCATGTTACATCGCCAGGAGTTGGTAAGAGACTTTGTTACCTTTGACATCTTTAATTGGATTTCCATCAGTCTTCACGGAGTTCAACCTCCCTCATTACACCTATAAAGCTCCACACCACTATCCTTTATTATAAGGGAACGTTATCTCCCTGAGAACTACATCTTACTCTTTACATTTATAAAGAGGAGCGGTTTTGCATAGTTGTTGGACTGGTTAATATACCATCTTTATAGCGTGTAGGTGCACCTACTTTGCTACAGGTTGAATTTGGCACCTATCAAACACACATGTGGTTTAATTTGTTATCACCTATTATGATTTTTAACATGTTTTAATAAATATTTTATAACTGTACACTTTGTGCATGAGTGTTTTTGTGGCAGACTCGGTTATACCACCGCATATCTTGGTTGTTATACTGTTATAGTTATCTAATGAGCATTCCCATAGAACTCATAATGCATTAATGTGGCATTTTTTAAAATTAAATATGGAGTTCAATTTACACTATTTCAAAGATTACCCACCCCCTTTCTTCTGCCTCCATTTTCTAACATTTCCCCTAAGTGTACTTCAAGTTCCAGAGCTCATGAACAAGATGGGTAGTTTTAAAGAGGGAGCAGAAAAAAAAAGTGTATAGCAAATTTTCACATCGGGCCTGAGCCATTAAGGAATGCATATCAAGCGCAGCGAGCGTTTACGCTACACCACATGATCCTGTCAGTTACGAATGCCCGAAGTCAACAAGACACGAATCGTCACATACGCAGCTTAATGACTTTGGGAGTAACAGTTGATGTCTGAAAGGTTCTCTCCCGGTCTACTTGCTGCAGCGAATGCTTTGCATTGAATGCCGTAAGAACATCGTTGGGCAGCTCTCAAGCGTTCCTTCAACTACCTTTCCTACTGACTACTTTTGTTTGTTATTTACCAAACAATAGTGTTTGTTGTGTAGTGGTGGTTGCAATGTACATTAAAATATGTGTTCCACTTTTTTTTAATGCTACTTTGTTTTAGTTTACAGGGCACCACTGGTTTCTATGTATCAGAACATGCTGGCACTTGTGAATGCCAAAGTGTCCGCATGCCCATTGCCCTGGCACCCATGAATAGGTGCTTGTTGTTACTACAATTGGCAAAGTTTGCCACTAGGCCTGGCACTAACAAGGGGTTCGCCCCTATGATTGAGAGACTATGTCTGGTCTGTTCCCCCATTGCCCTTTAACCCACTGCTGGATATAATTAAATCACTGTCAACCCACATACCCACCACTCAGGGCTGTGGGAAGAGTCCTAGTGCTATCAGCATGGAGCTGGGTACAGCTTGCTGGGGATTTTAGGGTTGAGGCCCAGCATTTATTACTTTAATGCTACCTAGGTACACCTGACCCCGACTTGGACGTCACTGCAAAACGCCCTCATTCTGAATTGACTACGGCACCATGCTCCTTTACCTCCATGTTCACACCACAAAATAGTAGCCCCTAGTAAGTGCCTGTTGTGTTTGCAAACATAAAGTCATTTTACCCCTACGCTAACAGTCAAATATTTCTATATATGGTATATTTCCTATTGCTGAATTTAAGTTAGTATCATATGTTTTACAGTTAATTGTTTGCAAAGTGTGTGTAACAGAATGATGGGTTTGTTTTTGGTTTTGTTTGGTCTCGCATAAAACAGCTGCTGTTGAGTTTCAGAATAGGCAGGTTATAATTGTTAGCTACAGTACAATTTTTTGAATGTACAATAGAATTATAACCTAAATATAGCACCTATTACGCTGATTACAGATCTGAATACAAGAATTATAATGATAAAACAGCTTTGAGGACAGATGTAAAAAATGTTGTACAGCTGTAAAAAATGTATGGACTTTATTGGTACAGTTAAAGGCAATATTAACTAGTGATGGGAAACCTAGTTCATTTTGGAGATTAGTTCATTCAGATCTAGTTCACTCAAAAGATTAGTTCCAAAAATTTGTTCATTTAGCTCATTTAAGGGGAAATTTATCAAGCTGCGGGTTTGAAAAAGTGGAGATGTTGCCTGTGGCAACCAATCAGATTCTAGTTCTCAGTTATTTAGTACATACTACAAAATGACAGGTAGAATCTGATTGGTTACTATAGGCAACATCTCCACTTTTTCAAACTCGCAGCTTGGTACAGTCATGGTAATGACTGTACTAGTGAAATGAACCAGACAGCCTGCCAAGGAAAGGGAAAATCTATCAACAAAAGTAAAAACATCTATATAGATAGGAATGATGCAGAATTTTTATAAAACAGTTTGAAGAGCCTCCCAGTTCTGCAGAGTATGTATAGAAAATGGTGACAGCATCCTTTATTTTTGCTGTACTTCTCTTCCCCCTCTTTAAAATTGTTCTATTTTGAAAAAAAGCAGAAATCACATTTAAAAAAATGGTGGAAGCATCCATACTGCCCTATAATACTTTCACCTGTTTGTGATTCCCTTGAATACTTGCAGAACAAGCTGCACTAGAGGCCAGAGTTATCCAAACTTGCCATAGAACTGATCCCTGACCACGTTCCAGGATCGTTCCATAGAAAGAAAATTAGTTGTACTTCACATGATTGAAAGATGTTCAAGTAAAAATATAATGCCAGGACACTTATAAATAGGGTTCTCAACCAACAGGGATTCAACTACCTGTATTCCATCAGTTGGAATACTCGTATAAAGGTTATATATCTCCATTGTCACTAGCTCATATTCATCTAGAACATAAGGCTAATTTATTTAGGAATTCCATATATTTCTGTGTGAAAACCACTTATGTGACTGAGGCATTTAGACACTTGCGATCCTTCGCCCGATTCTGTTTACTGAACTCTCATCATCTCGCTGGTTTACAGCTTATTGTAATTTGCATTCATGTACATTTGATACGGTACTGTATGCCATGAATGAGTATTTATACTACTTGTTATATACGTTAGGCAGATTTGCTCTTCAATGTCGCCAGGTGGAGTATTTAATCAGGGATAAGACAGAACAAGATGTCTGGGCTAAACGATTTGCGTATACAAATATAATACTATCAAACTTGTGATTTAGCCAACAAGGTCATTGTATACTAGTACCCTTTATTAGACTCCTATATACCTACTCCACAGGGAACCAACAAACCCCAACTACCAGGAAGGGGGGGCACTCATGGGTAAGAATTATTAACTACCCACCTATCACAAGCTGACTACCGCCCCCCATTACCTCTATCACCACGGGAATAATGAAGGTCATATAACCTGTGTCTTTTGACTGTATTGGAGTGTTTGTGGATTAGTGACTAGGAACTGCGCTTTCATCACATGTGTACGCTGTGCTTGTAAGGAATCGCATCTGGTGACTGTATCCAGTTGTCTGCATTGCCATCTATGGAATAAACTGCATTTTGGTTGCAACAATCTGCCTAGGTGATTTTCAAAGACCCCACAAGGACTTGCGGTCCTCACAGTCTGGTTTTATTATTCCTCTTGACCAGATGACAAGATTGACAAAATTACTGATTTTGGTACCGCATGTAAGCAGGAGTCTGTCTATAAAGGTGGAGGCTCCACTCACCATCCTGCAAGGCTTTGTAACTCATATATTCACACAGTCTTGGAGGATGGACAGGCTCTGCTAGATGCTGTGCCAGCGAACTATAATGTATGCTTGTCACTTGAAGATGCACATTACATGTGCCAAGGATAGAACGTGCATGTGTACGGCTGACAGACAGCTGTGTGACATGTCTCTGCACCTATCTCTCCACAGGTCTAGAACACGCTGCTCCCCTCCCATAATTGTATTATGCTCCCAGTGTTTTGGTTGGGGCTGCCTAGCGGGAGCAATGCCACCAATCCAGAAGCATCCCTTGCAGGCTGTGTATCTGTGTTTGGCCCTGACTACATCATTGTCATCAGTGGCTCCTTCCCTTCTGTAAGGGGTTCCACTGCCTCTGGTACAACAGTCACATGGAGCCATAGCCATCCCAGTGTAGAAAGGCATATTTACAGTTGAAACTGAGCCCATGCCAACTTTGCCTAGATAGATCCTGGATATTGAAGTATTGTGGAGGGCATTCAGTCATGTCTCCAAGTGTCCAGGCCCTCCCTTCCCCAATGAAGCTGACAATTGCAGGAGCACGTTATCAGACTAGCACTGCCAGAGCTGTCTGTTGAACGCTGCCTGTTTGATACTAGTCTTCTTATATTTTTCAGAAGACCAGTTGAGAAGCCTCTATACTGTCCCCGACTAGATGCAGCCACAGATAGCACAACAGCAGATGATGTGATGGTGCTATTACTGCTGAAGTCAGTAGAATGTGCTGGTGCTCCAGCTGCCTGACCTGCTTCTCTGTAATCACTGCTTACAGGGGCTAAGGAAACATCTAGCCAAAGCTCCTATTTAGCCTTCTCCTCATTCTTGTAAAAGAAAATACACTAATAAAAAAACCTTACATTTTAACTTTTAAGTACCTACCCCAGGCGCGGGCTGGGAGAGGGAAGCCCGGGGGACACACAGACGGCCGCATCACATGTCATCAGATGCGGCCGCGGGTAAAAAGGTGATATATTGCATCCGGGGGGCGGTCGGCCGGCTTACCCCCCCGGCCCTAATAGCAGTCTGACTCAGCCGCCCCGGGGGGGGGGCGCTACCCCCCTGCCCCCCGGTCCAGCCCGCCCCGGACTTACCCTATCTTTCACTTGCTGTGTTGTGCTGACTGCTGCTCACACAGGATTGTAGATGGCTGATAAGAAATGGAGCTATGAGCTGCACATTTTTGCCAAAAATGGTCCAAATTGTGTAGTACACAATATCCTGATGCCTCATACAACCATAGTCACAACCTCATGTCTTCATGAAGCCAGCTCTACTACTTTAATAAACCGCTGGAGCAGACTGCTTCTTGATTCTCAGTATTGGCTTTATTTTGCTTATACTGTGTATACAGCAACAGGACTTTTTTACGGACACATTGCTATGGTGAAAAGGCAGTGTGCACAAAAATATTGCAGCACCTTGTCCCCCCTCCGTTTTGCTTTTTTATGGTGGGTTGTTTACATATAAGGCATACATTGTGCAGCTGATGACACAGGAGTGGTCATCAGCTGCACCAATAAGGAGCTGCCAGCTGTGGCCCCTCCATGTCAGTGGCTCGTGTGGTGGCACCCTGGTGACAATAAAGACACTGAATGAGTGACATTTTCACACTCATTTTGTGTTTTAGGTACTCGCTATACCTAGGCGCCCTAGGAAACCACCTAGTGGTAACACTGGTCCTCGACACAGGTTGCGAGAAAGCTCAAAAATACCAACTCAAGCAACTAGGTGTTTCAAGTGCTCAAAAGTCGAATACTTTTTTCAATACAAACTTGTTGCTAATTTCTGTACCTTTACTCAAAATCATAACATTAGTATATATTGTGGTGCATTTGTCAAGTATATTAAAACATGTACTTTTAAAATGTTCATACAAAAGGAAATATAGTTGGAATTTAATAGAGTTAATAGATTTAATAGTGATTTACAATAATGTGATTTTATTGGTCCAGTAAAACTCCTCTCACTTCAATGAAAGACTGTCATGTCTTCTTATTAAAGAAGAAAGCAAAGCACAAAATTATTTCTGCACAACACATGTAAAGCTACAAACAACATTATATTACAATGCAGTATGAATGACTCACCAAGTGGCAAAGATCTCAAAAGAGAATACAAAAATTATTGCATATTAAAAACAGCTGTATTAATCGTATTTGTCAACGAGCATAATGAAACAATACTAGTCAATAAAGTGAACATGCACCACAAACAAATTATATAAGAAGGATATGGTTATTAATTGAGAGCATCTGGTATTTGAATGTTATAAAACTGTATGCCAATATTCTGTAAGCCTGCAGAGTAGTACTGTATTTGTTGTCCCATATGTTTTGTAATTTACAACCATAAGATACATTTTAACTTGAATTCCTTTATTTATTGAAGATACAGATTGCCAGATATATAAAGGAGTAAATTTTTTTTAGCAGCTGGACAAGAAGAAATTTTTCCTGACAACAGATTCCAAATTTTATCATACAAACTAGTAGAGATGAGCGGGCTCGGATATCTGAAATCCGAGCCCACCCGAACATTGCCGATCCGAGTCGGATCCGAGACAGATCCGGGTATTGGCGCCAAATTCAAATCTGAAACTGAGGCTCTGACTCATAATCCCGTTGTCGGATCTCGCGATACTCGGATCCTATAAATTCCCCGCTAGTCGCCGCCATCTTCACTCGGGCATTGATCAGGGTAGAGGGAGGGTGTGTTAGGTGGTCCTCTGTCCTGGTAGATCTCGTGCTGTGCTGTTTAGTTCTGTGCTGTGCTGTTTAGTTCTGTGCTGTGCTGTGCTGTGCTGTGCTGTGTTCTGCAGTATCAGTCCAGTGGTGCTGTGTGCTGTGCTCTGTCCTTCTGAGGTCAGTGGTGCTGCTGGGTCCAGTGCTGTGTCCTGTTCAGTCCAGTGGTGCTGTGTCCTGTGCTCTGTGCTTCTAAGGGCATAGTTATTTCCCCAATATTCCCCTGTGTTTAAAAAAATAAAAAAAAGTTATTTAAAAAAATACCAACAACTAATTTAATTTTTTTTAATTACCACAAAATTTGCACAACCAATCCTGCAGTATAAGCCCATTGGTACTGCAATATTACCAAGTTCACACATTCAGCAGTAAAAGTCCAGTGGTACTGCAATATTACAAAGTTTACACATTCTGCAGTATCAGTCCAGTGGTGCTGTGTCCTGTGCTCTGTCCTGCTGAGTTCTGTAGTGCTGCTGGGTCCTGTGCCGTGTCCTGTTCAGTCCAGTGGTGCTGTGTCCTGTGCTCTGTGCTTCTAAGGGCATAGTTATTTCCCCATTATTCCCAAGTTTTTAAAAAATAAAAAAAAAGTAAAAAAAAAATTACAATTAAAAATTAAAAAAAAAATATATATAATTATAACCAAATTTGCAAAACCAATCCAGCAGTATAAGTCCATTGGTACTGCAATATTACAAAGTTCACACATTCTGCAGTATCAGTCCAGTGGTGCTGTGTCCTGTGCTCTGTCCTGCTGAGTTCCGTAGTGCTGCTGGGTCCTGTGCCGTGTCCTGTTCAGTCCAGTGGTGCTGTGTCCTGTGCTCTGTGCTTCTAAGGGCATAGTTATTTCCCCATTATTCCCAAGTTTTTAAAAAATAAAAAAAAAGTAAAAAAAAAATTACAATTAAAAATTAAAAAAAATATATATATAATTATAACCAAATTTGCAAAACCAATCCAGCAGTATAAGTCCATTGGTACTGCAATATTACAAAGTTCACACATTCTGCAGTATCAGTCCAGTGGTGCTGTGTCCTGTGCTCTGTCCTGCTGAGTTCCGTAGTGCTGCTGGGTCCTGTGCCGTGTCCTGTTCAGTCCAGTGGTGCTGTGTCCTGTGCTCTGTGCTTCTAAGGGCATAGTTATTTCCCCATTATTCCCAAGTTTTTAAAAAATAAAAAAAAAGTAAAAAAAAAATTACAATTAAAAATTAAAAAAAATATATATATAATTATAACCAAATTTGCAAAACCAATCCAGCAGTATAAGTCCATTGGTACTGCAATATTACAAAGTTCACACATTCTGCAGTATCAGTCCAGTGGTGCTGTGTCCTGTGCTCTGTCCTGCTGAGTTCCGTAGTGCTGCTGGGTCCTGTGCCGTGTCCTGTTCAGTCCAGTGGTGCTGTGTCCTGTGCTCTGTGCTTCTAAGGGCATAGTTATATCCCCATTATTCCCAAGTTTTTAAAAAATAAAAAAAAAGTAAAAAAAAAATAAAAAATTTAAAAAAAAAAAAATATATAAAATAATTATAACCAAATTTGCAAAACCAATCCAGCAGTATAAGTCCATTGGTACTGCAATATTACAAAGTTCACACATTCTGCAGTATCAGTCCAGTGGTGCTGTGTCCTGTGCTCTGTCCTGCTGAGTTCCGTAGTGCTGCTGGGTCCTGTGCCGTGTCCTGTTCACTCCAGTGGTGCTGTGTCCTGTGCTCTGTGCTTCTAAGGGCATAGTTATTTCCCCATTATTCCCAAGTTTTTAAAAAATAAAAAAAAAGTAAAAAAAAATAAAAAATTAAAAAAAAAAAATATATATAATAATTATAACCAAATTTGCAAAACCAATCCAGCAGTATAAGTCCATTGGTACTGCAATATTACAAAGTTCACACATTCTGCAGTATCAGTCCAGTGGTGCTGTGTCCTGTGCTCTGTCCTGCTGAGTTCCGTAGTGCTGCTGGGTCCTGTGCCGTGTCCTGTTCACTCCAGTGGTGCTGTGTCCTGTGCTCTGTGCTTCTAAGGGCATAGTTATTTCCCCATTATTCCCAAGTTTTTAAAAAATAAAAAAAAAGTAAAAAAAAATAAAAAATTAAAAAAAAAAATATATATAATAATTATAACCAAATTTGCAAAACCAATCCAGCAGTATAAGTCCATTGGTACTGCAATATTACCAAGTTCACACATTCTGCAGTATCTTGTGCTACATATAATGGAGACCAAAAATTTGGAGGATAAAGTAGGGAAAGATCAAGACCCACTTCCTCCTAATGCTGAAGCTGCTGCCACTAGTCATGACATAGACGATGAAATGCCATCAACGTCGTCTTCCAAGCCCGATGCCCAATCTCGTAGTACCGGGCATGTAAAATCCAAAAAGCCCAAGTTAAGAAAAAGTAGCAAAAAGAGAAACTTAAAATCATCTGAGGAGAAACGTAAAGTTGCCAATATGCCATTTACGACACGGAGTGGCAAGGAACGGCTTAGGCCCTGGCCCGTGTTCATGACTAGTGGTTCAGCTTCACCCACGGATCTTAGCCCTCCTCCTCCCCCCCCCCTACAAAAAATTTAAGAGAGTTATGCTGTCAGCAACAAAACAGCAAACAACTCTGCCTTCTAAAGAGAAATTATCACAAATCCACAAGGCGAGTCCAAGGATGTTGGTGGTTGTCAAGCCTGACCTTCCCATCACTGTACGGGAAGAGGTGGCTCGGGAGGAGGCTATTGATGATGTAGCTGGCGCTGTGGAGGAACTTGATGATGGTGGTGTGATTATTGTAAATGAGGCACCAGGGGGGGAAACAGCTGATGTCCATGGGATGAAAAAGCCCATCGTCATGCCTGGTCAGAAGACCAAAAAATGCACCTCTTCGGTCTGGAGTTATTTTTATCCAAATCCAGACAACCAATGTATGGCCATATGTAGCTTATGTAAAGCTCAAATAAGCAGGGGTAAGGATCTTGCCCACCTAGGAACATCCTCCCTTATACGTCACCTGAATAACCTTCATAGTTCAGTGGTTAGTTCAGGAACTGGGGCTAGGACCCTCATCGGTACAGGGACACCTAAATCCCGTGGTCCAGTTGGATACACACCAGCAACACCCTCCTCGTCAACTTCCTCCACAATCTCCATCAGATTCAGTCCTGCAGCCCAAGTCAGCAGCCAGACTGAGTCCTCCTCAATACGGGATTCATCCGAGGAATCCTGCAGCGGTACGCCTACTACTGCCACTGCTGCTGTTGCTGCTGTTAGTCGGTCATCTTCCCAGAGGGGAAGTCGTAAGACCGCTAAGTCTTTCACAAAACAATTGACCGTCCAACAGTCGTTTGCCATGACCACAAAATACGATAGTAGTCACCCTATTGCAAAGCGTATAACTGCGGCTGTAACTGCAATGTTGGTGTTAGACGTGCGCCCGGTGTCCGCCATCAGTGGAGTGGGATTTAGAGGGTTGATGGAGGTATTGTGTCCCCGGTACCAAATCCCGTCGAGATTCCACTTCACTAGGCAGGCGATACCAAAAATGTACAGAGAAGTACGATCAAGTGTCCTCAGTGCTCTAAAAAATGCGGTTGTACCCACTGTCCACTTAACCACGGACATGTGGACAAGTGGTTCTGGGCAAACGAAGGACTATATGACTGTGACAGCCCACTGGGTAGATGCATCCCCTTCCGCAGCAACAGCAACAGCTGCATCAGTAGCAGCAACTACAAAATGGCGGCTCGTGCAAAGGCAGGCAACATTGTGCATTACAGGCTTTAATAAGAGGCACAACGCTGACAACATATTAGAGAAAATGAGGGAAATTATCTCCCAGTGGCTTACCCCACTTAGACTCTCATGGGGATTTGTGGTGTCAGACAATGCCAGTAACATTGTGCGGGCATTAAATATGGGCAATTTCCAGCACGTCCCATGTTTTGCCCACACCATTAATTTGGTGGTGCAGCATTACCTCAAGAGTGACAGGGGTGTGCAGGAGATGCTTGCGGTGGCGCGCAAAATTGCTGGACACTTTCGGCATTCAGCCAGTGCCTACCGCAGACTAGAGGCACATCAAAAAAGCATGAACCTGCCCTGCCATCACCTCAAACAAGAGGTTGTGACGCGCTGGAACTCCACCCTCTATATGCTGCAGAGGATGGAGGAGCAGCAAAAGGCCATTCAGGCCTACACAGCCACCTACGACATAGGCAAAGGAGTGGGGATGCGCCTCAGTCAAGCGCAGTGGAGACTGATTTCCGTGTTGTGCAAGGTTCTGCAGTCATTTGAACTTGCCACACGAGAAGTCAGTTCCGACACTGCCAGCTTGAGTCAGGTCATTCCCCTGATCAGGCTGTTGCAGAAGCAGCTGGAGAAAGTGAGGGAGGAGCTGGTAAGCCATTGCGATTACACCAAGCATGTAGCTCTTGTGGATGTAGCCCTTCTTACGCTTTGCCAGGATCCGAGGGTGGTCACTCTTTTAAAGTCAGAGGAATATATTCTGGCCACCGTGCTCGATCCTCGGTTTAAAGCGTATGTTGTGTCTCTGTTTCCGGCGGACACAAGTCTACAGCGGTGCAAAGACCTGCTGGTCAGGAGATTGTCCTCTGAAGAGGACCGTGACATGCCAACAGCTCCACCCTCATTTTCTTCCACATCTATGGCTGCGAGGAAAAAGCTCAGTTTTCCCAAAAGAGGCGCTGGCGGGGATGCTGATAACATCTGGTCCGGACTGAAGGACCTGCCAACCATTGCAGACATGTCTACTGTCGCTGCATTGGATGCTGTCACAATAGAAAAAATTGTGGATGATTACTTTGCTGACACCATCCAAGTAGACATGTCAGACAGTCCATATTGTTACTGGCAGGAAAAAAAGGCAGTTTGTAAGCCCCTGTACAAACTGGCTCTATTTTACCTGAGTTGTCCCCCCTCCAGTGTGTACTCGGAAAGAGTTTTTAGTGCAGCGGGGAACCTGGTCAGTGAGCGGCGAAGGAGGTTGCTTCCTCAGAACGTTGAAAAAATGATGTTTATAAAAATGAATAATCAATTCCTCAATGAAGTACAGCACTGCCCTCCAGACAGTACAGAGGGACCTGTGGTTGTGGAGTCCAGCGGGGACGAATTGATAATGTGTGATGAGGAGGAAGTACACACTGTAGGGGGAGAGGAATCAGAGGTTGAGGATGAGGACGACATCTTGCCTCAGCAGAGCCTGTTTAGTCTGTACAGGGAGAGATGAATAGCTTTTTTGGTGTGGGGGCCCAAACAAACCAATCATTTCAGCCAAAGTTGTTTGGTAGGCCCTGTCGCTGAAATGATTGGTTTGTTAAAGTGTGCATGTCCTATTTCAACAACATAAGGGTGGGTGTGAGGGCCCAAGGACAATTCCATCTTGGACCTTTTTCTTTTGCATTATATGACCAATCAACAGTCGTTTGCCATGTTCAAAAAGTAAAACCAAATTTAAAAAAATACAAGAAATTAAACCAAAAGTAAAATGCCGTGTCATAATTTAAAACAAGAGGTATTGACGTGCTCTAAAACTACTGTATTGTTGTTTATATTTTATAAACACTACACTTGAAAGCTTGAGTCTTTCAATAAAAAAGTAACTGTCCATTGCACGAATATTTGCAACAGGGACAATTTTAGGGTTAAGAAAGTCAACTAATAACACTTCGACGCTGTCTGTCTTTATAAACACTACACTTGGAAGTTGGAGGAGGTATTGTGGCCCCGGCACCAAATTTACTACCGGGGCCACTCCACTGTGCAGTCCATATTTAGGTGTATCAGATATTAAACAACGGTGACAGTTGATGCCCAATTTTTTAATTATATTGTGGCCTCGGTACCAAATTGTGTACCGGGGCCACCACACTACGCAGTCCAGATACTTGTTTGGTGGAATTCAGACTAGTTGAGGGTTTTATTATTATTATATTGTGTGGACCACTCTATCTATACCACACTACAACTCTATACCACTCTATTTCATACTTTAATTCTATTTCATACTTTAATTCTATTTAATACTTTAATTCTATTTCATACTTTAATTCTATTTCATACTTTAATTCTGTTACTAATTACCATAAAGAGGAACAAAATAAAACAATTTTACCAAAAGTATAATATGACTTAGACTTACAAACACTACACTTGAAAGATCGTGCCTTTAAATGAAAAAGTCAGTCTTCATTGCACGACTATGTGCAACAGGGACAGTTTTTTGGGTTTACAAAGTCAACGAATAACACTTCGACCCTGTCTGTCTGGGATCTCAATGACGAATTGTCTGTACCATGTTTGGAGGAGGTATTGTGGCCCCGGTATCAAATTGGGTACCGGGGCCACCCCACTATGCAGTCCAGATACTTGTTTGGTGGAATTCTGACACGTGGAGGGTTTTTTAATTATATTGTGGCCTCGGTACCAAATTGTGTACCGGGGCCACCACACTACGCAGTCCAGATACTTGTTTGGTGGAATTCAGACCATTTGAGGGTTTTATTATTATTATATTGTGTGGACCACTCTATCTATACCACACTACAACTCTATATACCACTCTATTTCATACTTTAATTCTATTTCATACTTTAATTCTATTTAATACTTTAATTCTATTTCATACTTTAATTCTATTTAATACTTTAATTCTATTTCATACTTTAATTCTATTTCATACTTTAATTCTATTACTAATTACCATAAAGAGGAACAAAATAAACCAATTTTACCAAAAGTATAATATGACTTAGACTTACAAACACTACACTTGAAAGATCGTGCCTTTAAATGAAAAAGTCAGTCTTCATTGCACGACTATGTGCAACAGGGACAGTTTTTTGGGTTTACAAAGTCAACGAATAACACTTCGACCCTGTCTGTCTGGGATCTCAATGACGAATTGTCTGTACCATGTTTGGAGGAGGTATTGTGGCCCCGGTATCAAATTGGGTACCGGGGCCACCCCACTATGCAGTCCAGATACTTGTTTGGTGGAATTCTGACACGTGGAGGGTTTTTTAATTATATTGTGGCCTCGGTACCAAATTGTGTACCGGGGCCACCACACTACGCAGTCCAGATACTTGTTTGGTGGAATTCAGACCAGTTGAGGGTTTTATTATTATTATATTGTGTGGACCACTCTATCTATACCACACTACAACTCTATATACCACTCTATTTCATACTTTAATTCTATTTCATACTTTAATTCTATTTAATACTTTAATTCTATTTCATACTTTAATTCTATTTCATACTTTAATTCTATTACTAATTACCATAAAGAGGAACAAAATAAACCAATTTTACCAAAAGTATAATATGACTTAGACTTACAAACACTACACTTGAAAGATCGTGCCTTTAAATGAAAAAGTCAGTCTTCATTGCACGACTATGTGCAACAGGGACAGTTTTTTGGGTTTACAAAGTCAAACAATAACACTTCGACCCTGTCTGTCTTTAACATACTTGATGGGATCTCAATGACGAATTGTCTGTACCATGTTTGGAGGAGGTATTGTGGCCCCGGTATCAAATTGGGTACCGGGGCCACTCCACTATGCAGTCCAGATAGAGGTGTATCAGATATTAAACAACGTTGACTGTTGATGCCCAATTTTTTAATTATATTGTGGCCTCGGTACCAAATTGTGTACCGGGGCCACCACACTACGCAGTCCATACCCTTTTTTGGTGGAATTCTGACACGTGGAGGGTTTTTTAATTATATTGTGGCCTCGGTACTAAATTGTGTACCGGGGCCACCACACTACGCAGTCAAGATAGATAGATGCGTATCATAGATAAAGTACATTCAGTGGTGTGGGGCAAATTGAAAAATATTCAAAATGCACTGACATTATCAAAAACAAGAGGTAGTCACACGCTAAAACTCCAACATGTATATGATGGAGAGGATGGAGGAGCAGCCGTATGTGTAGTGTAATGCAGACCTGTTGAAGGTTTTTTATATATTTTATTGTGGTGCCCAGTGCCCACTCCTCTAGGCAGTCCAGGTACATTTATTGGTGCGAATCATAAAAGTTCTGGGTTTTTAAGATATTGTGGTGACCCACTCCTCTACGCAGTCCAGGTACATTTATTGGTGCGAATCATAAAAGTTCAGGGTTTTTAATATATATTGTGGTGACCCACTCCTCTACGCAGTCCAGGTACATTTATTGGTGCGAATCATAAAAGTTCAGGGTTTTTAATATATATTGTGGTGACCCACTCCTCTACGCAGTCCAGGTACATTTATTGGTGCGATTCATAAAAGTTCAGGGTTTTTAATATATTGTGGTGACCCACTCCTCTACGCAGTCCAGGTACATTTATTGGTGCGATTCATAAAAGTTCAGGGTTTTTAATATATTGTGGTGACCCACTCCTCTACGCAGTCCAGGTACATTTATTGGTGCGATTCATAAAAGTTCAGGGTTTTTAATATATATTGTGGTGACCCACTCCTCTACGCAGTCCAGGTACATTTATTGGTGCGAATCATAAAAGTTCAGGGTTTTTAATATATATTGTGGTGACCCACTCCTCTACGCAGTCCAGGTACATTTATTGGTGCGATTCATAAAAGTTCAGGGTTTTTAAGATATTGTGGTGACCCACTCCTCTACGCAGTCCAGGTACATTTATTGGTGCGATTCATAAAAGTTCAGGGTTTTTAATATATATTGTGGTGACCCACTCCTCTACGCAGTCCAGGTACATTTATTGGTGCGAATCATAAAAGTTCAGGGTTTTTAATATATATTGTGGTGACCCACTCCTCTACGCAGTCCAGGTACATTTATTGGTGCGATTCATAAAAGTTCAAGGTTTTTAATATATATTGTGGTGACCCACTCCTCTACGCAGTCCAGGTACATTTATTGGTGCGATTCATAAAAGTTCAGCATTTTTAATATATATTGTGGTGACCCACTCCTCTACGCAGTCCAGAAAGATACCTTGTTGCAACGTTTTGGACTAATAACTATATTGTGAGGTGTTCAGAATACACTGTAAATTAGTGGAAATGCTTGTTATTGAATGTTATTGAGGTTAATAATAGCCTAGGAGTGATAATAAGCCCAAAAACTTGATTTTTAAACTTTTTATTTTTTTTTGCAAAAAAATCCGAATCCAAAACCTTAAATCCGAACCGAGACCTTTCGTCAAGTGTTTTGCGAGACAAATCCGAACCTCAAAAATAACGAAAATCCGGATCCAAAACACAAAACACGAGACCTCAAAAGTCGCCGGTGCACATCCCTACAAACTAGTAGCAGTGAACTGCAAACCACCAGCAGCAAACATTAGTATGGTCCACAATTAATCTGCCACTCATGGAATCAAACAGAGCAACAAGACCCACAACTGAATGTGGAATACAGTACCAAACTTGTATGCATTTTATTAGCTGGGGCAATGCAACTCACTCCTGCCATTCCTGTGTAATATTACAACTTAATTAAGGAGGATACAAGCTAGAGAGTCCAGTCACTACAATAACAGGTGTTTCACTCACAAACAATGAGCTACCTCAGGGCTAAGCAGTGGTGTAACTGGATAGGTTTTATTAATTCTCAATGAAATATATGAATATATTTATTATATCTAAAAATATATTTTTTAAATATATTTATTTTACTGTATACTTTATAACATAACTGTACATGACAACAAAAGCATTGAACACATAAATTACAACTTAAAGGTATTGTGAAGAGAATGAGTTGAGTGAGGACTCCAGAGAAAGGAGTAAGCTTCAAATGCAGCTTTATTATGCCCAAGTGCAAGACCATGTAAACATAGCAATACAGAGTTCAGTTATAATGAAAGCAGTATTTGGACCAGCAGAGGTTAGCACAAACTGAGCTAGTATGCATTTCTTATGCTTAGAAAGGCAGTTTACACTATGTGGTATATTTACTAAACTGCGGGTTTGAAAAAGTGGAGATGTTGCCTATAGTAACCAATCAGATTCTAGCTGTCATTTTGTAGTATGCACTAAATAAATGACAGCTAGAATATGAATGGTTACTATAGGCAACATCTCCACTTTTTCAAAACCGCAGTTTAGTAAATATATCCCTAAGCCTGCTGGCCTTATAATGGACATAAGCCCTCTAGCATACGGCCATCCTACACGTCTGGAAAACTTAATTACTTCCACACATGTGGCAAACCTCTATCCTGCCACGGGTATATAGAATGAAGCATGACTTCAGAGGCAAAACAACTGATGTGGCGGGAGGTGCAGCCGCCGCTGGGATCCAGAGGTGAGGAAGGTCCGCTACTGCTGCTGCTCACTTCTGGGCCTCCACATCACCCCCTGTTCTGAGAGGCATATGCACATTGGAGACCCCCTCCCTGCTCTTTTCAGAGCAAATAGAGGAGTCCAGGAGGCTACAGTTGCATTGTCAGGCCCTACTCAAACTTTTGGGCTTGGCAATGCAGAATTTCATCCCTGACTATATTATATATTCAATTACAAGGAATGACAAGAAAAATGTTAAATTGTGCACCAATTATGAGGTAGAATGATGGAGCTAGAGAAAGGCGTTACAAGTCATGGTTATTTATGGGAGATCAAAAAAGTAATACTTCCATACATGTCATGTAAATATGCAATTTAAAACTGAAGTTTGTGGGGGGAACCAATATTTATCAGTGTGCAGTGGAGAGTTCATCATTTCAGGGAGTCAATAATTTTGCATGTTTATTCAAAAACATTGTAACGGGGTCTTTGGGTATTGTAATGCCTATTATGATATACATTAAACCTTCCAAAAATTGGCAGCAGTGTGAGATTTTGAGACAAGTCCACCAAACTTATTTAATGGTCTCTTCTTGACAATATTGTCAAAGAGATATACAGGGGTATGTTTGATGGAGTTTTGCATGTACTAAGTACCGTCTGCTATATATTTTTTACTTGTTTTCCCTTATAGCTATAGTGATAGAGCATTTCACATATCTGCTGTTATAAACTACCGTTCTTCTCAACTGGCATGTCTAGGCCACTTTCTAAGCAGTTTTATGTAGGTCAAGGGTAGCTGTCGCTGGGTATAGTACTGAGTGGTTGCATTGAGTGATAGGGGATGTCACCTGTAGATGAGGGGTTTGTGAAGTTGGGAATAGTATTGTAGATAGGAGAGGGCACCTTGCTTCGTTTTATGGATGCATAGTACAGAGAAGCAACATTAGTCATATGTCTTACAAGATGGATCAAATACAGATATATCCATGGAGGAATTTTAAGAAAACTGGAACCAGGCTTTATATTTTTATTATTCTTGTAAGTGTTTTCACTTAAGGATTCGGATGGCGATGTAACATACACCATATAATATTGAATATATTTGAGCACTCAAGACATTTGTGTATTTATCATCTGGTGAGTGGATTCACATAATAAGAGAATTTAGAGTGGAAACTATTTATGGATTGATCACATCTTAGAAGAATATTATTGCTACTTCACTGATATCTTGTTATTACAATATTACACTATGTTGTATTCTTATATCTTTTTATGACATATCACCATCTTACACAAAATGGAGAAAAAGATCAGAACACTGTGATACACGGATCTACTCTTCATTCAAATTTAAGTATTTTCAATTATTTTATTTTATTATATTCACTTGTTATAAGGTGGGATTTGTGAATTTGTACTTTGATCTATGTGATTACAATCAGTAGCACTGAATACCCCTATATATATACTTTTTTCATATGTCTTACAAGGCCTTTGTGTATGTTGGCATGAGTGCAATGTCTCAGTTGCAAAAATTACAAAAAACAACATTCCTAGAGGGGTCCCACACATTTTTTTTGCGGACCCCACTCCCTAGGGAATCGAGCCCAGTGCTGAACAGCCTGGGGTTGGTATGTCAGTATGGCAGGAGGACCCCTGTCGTATGTCCCCCTGCTATAGTGCCAACAACCCCGGCTAGTTTGCCTAGTGCTGGTTGCATGAAAATTGGGGGGACCCCACGCAAAAGTTTTCACGATTTTCGCGCAACCAGCAGTAGGCTGGCAGCACTAGGGTTAATAGTGCTTGGACAGGGGGACCCCACACATTTTTTTAACATATCTCTATTTTTAATCTTTTGACAGCCACCGGGACCTAAGGCTTTATAGGCAGACCAGTGTAACAGTGATGTGTTTACTAATTTCGCAGCTAGGAAGCAGCGTGGTGTATCTAGCAATTTTTACAGCAAACTTGGGAGAATTTGCTTAATCACAGCGCTGAACAGCCTGGGGATGGTATGAATGTCATTATAGCAGGTGGATCCCTGCCACACGTCCCCCTGCTATAGTGCCAACCACCGCGGTTTGTAAAGGCAAATTTGCCTTTACAAGCCATTGCCGCTTTAAATTTCCCCTGCAAAGTCGCTGATTTCCGGCGACTTGCAGAAATTGACGTTTAATACATTTACACCCAGGACTTGTCATGAAACATTTAAAAATTCTGAAAGATTCCCCATTAAAACAAGTCTTTTAGACTTGATATCATAAATGGTCAGACAATTCTACCAAATACTTTCAATGCATTCACTGTGAGAATAATAACATTTATCATACATTGGGTGTTATCCAAGGTCTACCTTTGTGTGTAAATGCCTAACTGATCTGGACTAATTTGTTTTTTAAGATGGGGCTCTGTTTGTTCAATATGACTTTTGTGAAAAGCTTCAGGTTGTTAGTAAGTAGAGAAATGGGATAATAATTGGTGAACATTTGGGTACTTATTTAGTTTGTATATGACAATAATTTTTGGGTATGTGGTGTCTGCATAGAAAGGTTCCACTTTCATAATTTTGTCAAATAGACAAATAGGACTAGCACTGGCTGGTGGGGTATGAATTTATATAATATTAGGTATTATTTCCGATAGAAACAATACCAACACAAAAATATCATCAGGCTAAATGTCAGTATGTAAAAGTTTCCGAAACTGATAAAATACAGATATTGTGATTGACGACAGTGAAAATTCCGACAGTCACAATCCTGGCATTAAAACGGCAATGTCAGCGGGTCCAGCGGTTCAACAAATGTTTGTTTTTTTAAAAAATAATAATGCACCCTCCCTCCTCTGTAATATTCACCCTAGTGCTGCCATCCTAGTTCTAGATGGAGGAAAATTGTTTTCCTCCAACCCGCCCTAGGCTTAGTCAGATAGAGCAGGGGGCACCATAACAGGTGAATCTGCAGGAAGGGGTCCCCCTGCCATGATACCATCCAGCCCCAGGTTGGTCAGCACGAGGATGGATTCCGTATGGGTACCCAGCACCATGCTGAAAGCACTAGGGCTATTCCCACACCCCTGGGTGGTGGATATGGTGTAAAATAGGTTAAAAAAAATAAATGAAACACTATTTTAAATTGGTGAAATACAGGTCCCAGTAAGCCCGGGCTGCCATGAATGGTCTGGGCATGCTGGTGCTTGCAGTACTGCATGGCTGCCAGGGCATGCTGACACTTAGGGAACCACAAGTGCCAGCATGCCCTGACACCCAGTGCCAACTGTGTCCTGTAGTGCACTAATGCAAACTGTAAATAGAAGACACCTCTCGTTATAACCACATAATGTTATTTATAAAAAAAAAAATCACACTTGCCAACTCCATTCTTCTTTCTTCTGTAGGATTCAGTCTTGTAAGCTTTTAGTCCAAATTGAGTTAGTAAAAAAAAAAAATACCCCAAAATAATATACCAAGTGTCTTCGAAAAAAAACAATGTTGCCTAGTGGCTTGATCCCCAAAATAATCCAGCCTTGGCAAAACAAAAAACATCCGAGAGATGCCGCAATTACTTTGGAATACAGAAGTAACCAGCTGCATGATGAAATTCTAATAGCTGGCAGGTCTATTTATAACCTGGTGCCTGCATATCTGACAGCGTGGGAAAGCGTCACTGATGTAAGTGTTTCATATTCATGTTTTTTTAACCAAAGCTGGGTACCTCTAAGGAGGGGCCTGCATTTTTCTTTGCAGACTCCAACTCCCTAGGAAATCCAGCCCTATGCTGACCAGCCTGAGGCTAGTTGGCATCATGGCAGTTGGACCCCAGTTCACCTGCTATTGTGTCACCAGACCCAGCTGGCTAAGCCTAGTGCTGGTTGGAGGAGAATCGGGGGGACCCCATGCTGTTTGCCCTCACAATTTTCCTTGAACCAGAACTAGGCTGGCAGTACTAGGGTTAATATGATTTGGGAGGGGGGAGACATGCTTTATTTTAAAAAAAATTATAGCATTTATTTATTTTTCTCACCATTTACTAACAGCGAGTCCATTAGCTGTATAGCCTCTGGACCCGCTGGCATTGCCGTCATGTGTTAATCTCATTGACCCCTTCTCTCATTAATCAGGAATTTAGTTTGGGGAGTTTACAGGAATCAAAATAGTGTTATGTGCATATCTTTTTTCGTGGTTATCTATAGGGACCAATAATGCTATTTAAATATATTCTTTATATGTTTAGATTTGTACTGGTTTACACCTTTTTCGTCACACAAGCTTGAGATGGTATAGAAGACTCTGAATTTTGAATCTGTTAGCTGGCAATGTGTCTGATTTATAGCTTTCATAATCAAATGTGTGGTTCAGCCAACAAAGTGTTCTTTTTAGCATTAACACAGCATTGGCTACTCCTCTAGTAGTGACAAGCTTAATGAAAGAACAGCATGAACATTTAAAAAACACTCTTAATTTTTTCCATCATTTTGAGAGACCTTTAACTAGTAATGACATAAGTAGATAAATAAATAACAGTCCATAAATAAATTCTGTCTGGAGAACCACCAGGGCTCCTCATCTGTAGGGTTTGATATTTGTTTCAATAATCTTCAGTAGCTGCAGAAGCTTTATGTTCAGGGACTTAGGGTTACACAATCTTCATATCAAAGATATCTGACATATTTTCGTTTGTCGAGTAGAGGGTGGTATGGTTTGAGTTCTCCCTTGTAAATCTTTGCTCATGGATAAACATTCATGTGAGCAGGCGTCTTTGGAATAGGGTGTGGTGTCAACGGAATAATATTTTAATTAACTAAATGAGTTGGGATAGGCAGAACAAGCAACATACAAATTTTGGGGTTATTTAGAGTTGGACGCAAGCTCCATATTTGTGCGCCATTTTCTTTGTACTGCACGTGCTCACCAAAAATGTGTATCCCTTTGACTTTGTCCAGATTAAGATTTTTGCTTATCCCTAACTTGCGCTTCCTTGCATCTAGACAGGTGGAAAGGGGGAGGAAATGGGCATGTAAGAGTAAGCCAAGTACAGTAAAGGCATATTCATAAAATTGCTATGTAATTAGATACAGATGCAGCTGCAGATATGCCTGTCAGGGGGCGTATCTGTTGTGTGAGCTCTACCCCTGGATCAAAGACCTGTGCTGATAATGGTCATTATAAGCACGTACATTTGCAGAGTTAAAAAGTTTTACATAAGTAAATGGTGTCCCCCCACCCCATTCCATGCACCAGTACTCATAGCCTGGTCTGGTTGTTACAATTGTGGATGACAAACAGCATGGGATCCCCCAGTAAAAGCCGTAATCAGCACCAGGATGTGACAGGCTGGGCCTGCCATAATGTGAGACAGCCCCAGCCTGTTCGGCACAAGGCTGAATGCCCTTGGGAAATCACATGTGCAAAAAAATTACAGGCCCTAATATAAAAAGCCTGTGCTGAAAGCACTGGAGCTTTTCCCAACTCCCATTCCTGTTGAGTGTTGGGGTAAAAATGGTAATTGGGTGTTGTGCCCCTTCTAGAAGATAACGCCATTCAGTTCAAGACTCCTTGATTGCCAGCAACTCCTTATCCCCAATGGTATAGTTTTTTTCGCAGGAAGGAACTTCCTGGAGTAGAAAGCACAAGGATAAAACTGTCCTCGAGGTGACTTCTGAGAGAGGACTGCTCCTATGCCTACGTTAGATGCATCGATCTCTAGAAAGAACTGAGAGGAGGTGTCAGATTGTCTGAGGATAGCTCCAGAAGTTAAGGCGTTCTTAAGAAATTCAAAGGCCTCCAAGGCGGCTGTGGGCCATGATTTGGGGTTAGAGCCTTTTCGTGTTAGAGTCACAATAGGAGCCACAATGGTGGAGTAACCTTGGATGAAGCGTCTGTAATAATTGTCGAATCCGAATCGCTGAATGTGCTTCAGACCTAGCGGAAGAGGCCAGTCCAAGATTGCTTTGACCTTATCTGGGTCCATTTGTAATCCAGATCCCGATACGATGTATCCTAGGAAAGGCATTTAATGGAGTTCAAAGGAGCGCTTTTCTAGTTTACAGAACAGTTGGTTACGGTGTAACATGGAGAGGACCTCTGCCACGTGGAGATGGTGAGAGAAGATATCTTGAGAGAACATTAGAATGCCATCAATAATACACAACAACACATACATAGAGAAGGTCTGAATATTTCATTGACAAAACTTTGAAATACAGCGGGTGCATTGACCAAATGGCATTACAAGATATGCGTAATGACCGTCACGTGTATTAAATGCCGTCTATCACTTGTCTCCAGATTTGATCCTGATGAGGTTATAGGCTCCTTCTAAGTCTAATTTTGTAAAGATCTGAGCCCATTTAATACGGTCAAAAAGCTCAGTGGTGAGCAGAATGGAGTAACGATTTTTGATAGTTATGGCGTTGAGTCCCTGGTAATCAATACACGGCCTGAAGGACCCGTCTTTTTTTTCACAAACAAAAAGCCTGCACCGGCAGGTGAAGAGGAAGGTCTGATAAAGCCGTGTTGAAAATTCTCCATGATATACTCAGACATAGACCTGGTCTCAGGTAACAATAGAGGGTATATCCAGCCTCTTGGAAGAGTCTTTCCAGGCTGAAGTTCAATAGGACAGTCCCACGGGCAGTGAGGAGGAAAATACTCCAAACGGACTTTATCAAACACGTCCAGAAAGGAATGGTACTGTTTAGGCAAACTCACGGAGTTGGGTTCAGAAATGGTAGGGGTGGCTCTTAGAGGCTGAACTTGAGTAAGGCATCTCTGGAAACAAGCAGATCCCCAAAACAGAATTTGAGATGTAGACCAATCCATCAGGATTATGATGGGAGTAGTAGTAATTGGGAGTACATGGAAGGTAAACTGTTCACAATGTAAAGCCCCGACCTGGAAGGTGATAGGTTTGGTACAAAACTTCACAGTCCCGTTACTTATTCGAGACCCAATAGCCATAATGGAAACGGGAATTTCCAGGAGGGCAACAGGTATGGAGCCCTGTGAAATCAAAGAAAAAGAAATTAAATTCCCGGCAGCGCCAGAATCAAGGAGAGCGGAAGTATATATAGGACCAAGAGGCCTGTGGAGAGTGTCAGGATAGGAGCAGATTTTGGTAACTTCAAGAGAGGTAGAGGTTTTGGAAAGCCCTAATCTGACCTCTCCAGAGCAGGTTAGGGCCTGGCATTTCCCGACCTCTTGGAGCAAGCATTCAGAAGATGGCCGGGGTCAGCACAGTACAGGCATAATTTGTTGTTGAGTCTCCTGACAATTTCCTCTGGAGTTAGATGTGAGCGCCTAATTTGCATGGGCTCATCCTCCAATACTGGATGAGAGAAGCGGGGAGCCAATTTAATGGATGCGCGCCTGGAGGTGTCTTTCTCAGAAGATCTTTCACGGAAATGGAGGTCCACTGAGTTACATAAGAAAATCATAGCATCTAGGGTGGTTGGGAGTTCTTGTGAAGCAAGGGCATCCTTGAACTTATCCAACAGACCCTGCCAAAAGGTGGCTACCAAAGCATTGTTGTTTCAGCTGAGTTCAGAGGATAGGGTCTGGAATTGGATGACATATTGAGCAACCGAGCGGGAGCCTTGGCGGAGACGAAGAATACTGGAAGCTGTAGGCTCATCAAAAATTTTAGAAAAGGCAGCGATAAAGTCAGCACTGTCTGCCAGGAGAGGATCAACTCATTCCCAGAGAGGGGAGCCCAGGCTAAGGCTTGACCAGATAATAGGGAGATTACATATGCCACATTTGATTTCTGGTTTGGGAAACCACGACAGGATTTGGGATCTCCATCAAATTTAGAATCCGTAGGGTAGATGTAGGAGCAGGAGCTGCCACGGGAGCTGGGGGATTTGCTGCTTGAACAGCAGGTGGAGTCAATGCGGGCTGCAAGACTCTGAAAGCCCTGTAGGAGTTGACGCTTGATTGCGACGTGTTGCTCCACATGATTGAGCAAATGCTGAAGCATATCTTTAGCCGAAGGTTCCACAGCCGGATCCGTCATTTTATGGCCTGTTCTTACTGTCACAGTTTGGAAGCTTGCACGATTCAGTGGACAGGATCCTACGGTTGTCTAGATTAACAATACTCAAATAAGGCACGGAGTCTAACAAGGAGACGGTATTCACCAGGGACCAGCCGCAAGGCGGTTTGGTCTTTGCTGCGTCTGTCTCATAGCCCGCGGCCCTTTCTAGGAGTTCTAGGTGGAACTTCATAGTGTGCTCCATGGCTCCCAGGGGTGCCGCGGTGCTCTCACAGGGGTGCTGCGGCCAGGAAGAGAAACAAAACAAAAAAACTTACCAATGTGTTTTATGTGTGTTGCTGAGGGGGCAGAGTGAGTGGATGCAGAGGGGGCAGAGTTTGTTTGGAGATGAAGTAGGGCACAGTGTGAGTTAGCTGTAAATTATTCTTTGACAGAAATGTAAATGAAAAAAATATATAAAAATATTATTTTCCTTTGAATTTATGTGTATTATTTTTGCATACAACTAAATAAGTATTTCTGTCCTGGCCTAAATACTTATTATATTTTTTTGACCCAACTACTTATAAAACGGGACTGCTCGGTAATTAGTTTGGAGGGATGCCTTGAAAAAATTATGGAGACTCTAAGGGTGCCGTGAACTTCAAAAGTTTAGAAACCATGTCTTAGAGGAACAAGCCAGGAGGGTCAGTAATGGTAGACAATTGTTGAGGAGAGATCGATGGGCGCCTCTGGAATGGCGGAGGAGAACAGAGTGGGGTGTAAGCTCTGCAGACGACAGGTTACCACTGGAATGGCAACAGAACACTAGGGATTGTCAACACTGTAGACAGCAGGTTGGAGAAGTAGTGCTGTAATAGATTGTCAGCTCTGTGGTCGACTGGTTACTACTGGGATGGCGGCAGTAAATGTTTAGGAAGCGTTGGTTCAGTAGACAGCAGGTTTCACTAGATTGGAGGTGAAGCGCAGTAGTAAAGTGTCAGCTCTGCGAACGACTGGTTACCACTAGAATGGCGGCAGAAACACTTAGGAAGTGTTGGTTCAATAGTCAACAGGTTACACTGTAATGTAGGTGAAGCGCTGTAGTAGAGTGTCAGCTCTGCGGATGACCGGTTACCACTGGAATGGCGGCAGAAACACTTAGGTAATGTTGGTTCAGTAGTCAGCAGGTGTCACTGAAAGGTGTTGCACTAAAGTAGAGTGTCAGCTCTGCGGACAAGCAGAAATCAGAGAGCCACGTCTAGTACCAAGAAGGTAACACAAAGAACAGGCACTGAGGATTCAGAGGAAGTGCCTTTGAAATTTTGGAGCTAAAATTCTAACCAATAGGAGAGTTACAGAGCAGATTAATAGAACGGGTCTGCACAAGATGGCGGCGGCCAGCCCGGAGCGAGCGGTCGGCAGACGCAGGTAAGAGTGCCAGGGATTGAGTGTATAGCCCGACCACCCGGTGTGTGACAGTCCTAAGCTGATTTTAACATATTACAATTCCTTACCCAAATTTCTCCTGTCATATGTGTCCCTAATCTGTCACTAATTGGATGTTCAAATTATTTGTAATGAAATAAATAATACTTTAGGCACTTATTTATAGAGATGTTCACTGACCCCCTGTGTTTTGGTTTTGGTTTAAGATCTGGATTAAGTTCGTATTTTGGTTTTGGTTTTGGCAAAACTGCCCTCGCTTTTTTGGTTTTGGTTGTGGATCTGTATTTTTTAGAAAAAAAGATAAAATATGCTAAAATCGCATAGTTTTTTTCTTTTTTTGTTCCTAGCTTATTAACCTCAATAACACTAATTTCCAGTAATTTCCAGTCAATTTTGATCACCGCACAGGTCACAATATTATTTTCATCCACTTTCGGGCAAATACTACAGCGATTTGACAGGATGCTAAGCAACAGAGCAATGACACAAACACATGACAGTTCATAGCACATCTAGGAAACATTGTCACACAAGAGTTGGAGAAAAGAAAAGTGGTGCAAGATGGAATTTCCCTCTCACGGACCCTTATGTAAGATATGGAAAAGGACATTTACAGTTTAACAAAGCAAGTACTCCAGCGACAAGGTGTGCCACTTTTGTGGGTGAACTTCTTGGTTTTTTGGGCCCCACATAAAGCAAGCTAAGAATGACCTTAAGGCACCTAAGCTAACAGTGCTGTTAATGAACTCTATTGTGTTGTTGTATTCATCCTCAGCCTCATTCTCACCCTCTTCAGAGTGTACATCATCCTCACACATTATTAATTCGTCCCCACTGGAATCCACCATTAAAGAAGGCTTTGATGTAATTGGCAGGAAAGGCCTTCCTCATGGAAAGTGTAGTTCATTTTGATGAACATCAAGATCACTGCAAAGGTTCCCAGCTGTGCTGAAAACTCTTTCCAAGTACACACTGGAGGGTGGGCAGCTTAGGTAGTGCAAAGCAAGTTGGTACATGGGTCTCCAAATTCCATTTTTTTCTTCCCAGCATGTAAAGGGACTGTCTGATGTGTCTATTTCTATCCTGTCATTAAAATAATCCTCCATCATCCTTTGGATGATGATAGTAGGATCAGGTGGAGTTATGGCACGTTTTCTGGTCAATTATTTTAGACTAGACCAGATGACAAAATGTTGTGCGGAATAATCTGCATCATCCCTGGGTCTCTTGGGAAAGCTAAGTTTTTTCCTAGCAGCAATTGACTGAGAAACTGAAGGAGGAGACGTCGTCCTGTCACGTTACACTTGAGCTGAAATCTTGCTCACCAGGAGCTCCTTGCATCTCATGAGATCTGGGTCAGTTAGAAATAAAGAGTAGACATTGCTCTTAAACCTAGAATCATTCACAGTCGCCAAAATGTAGTGATCCGATTTCAAGATTTTGATAACTCTTGGAACCTGGCGAAGTGAATAAAATACTTAATCTACAAGTCCGACATACTTAGCGAAATAACTTTTGTTTAATTTCCTCCTTCAGTTTCTCAAGCTGCTTTTCCAAAAGTCTAATTAAGAGAATCACTTGGCTCAAGCTAGCAGTTGCACTTCACAGGTGACTACTTAAAATGTTTTCAGCACCTTGCACAAAAGGGAAAGTATTCTCCACAAATTAAATTGCTATTGTAGCTGCTGCAATCTCCTACATGCTGTTGCCAAGTGCCAGAAATGTACAGATATTTTACGGGCCACAGACAGCATCTCCTGCACGTCCCTGTCATTTTTTGAAAAGCTCTGCACCACCAATTTTATTGTGTGAGCAAAACAGGGAATGTGATGGAATTCGCTCAGCTGTAATGCTCTGACAATATAGGAGGAGTTATTAGACATTACTTATTCTGAGAAGATTCCAAGCGGGATAATCCATGTTGCAATGACATCCTTTACTTTTTGTAACAGATTGTCAGCTGTATGTCTCTTAGTGAAGCTGGTGATACACAGAGTAGCCTGCCTCTGAAAAATGTGACGTACTTGGTTACATGCTGCTGCTGGTCCTGCTGGTGGAGGCGAATCACCAACCCAGTGGGCTGTCACAGTCATATAATCTCTAGTTTGCCCATTTCCGCTTATCCACATATCTGTGGTTAAGTGTATAGTGGATAGAAAGGCATTTTTTAGCCCAATAATTAAATTTTTTACGAATCATCTGGTAGAGGTGAGAAATAGATTTTCTAGTAAAATGGTGTCGTGATGGAATTTGGTAACGAGGACACAAGACCTTAATCAACTGTCTAAAACCAGCTGCATTAATAGTGGATATGTCACAAGTCACAGGGGCTGAAGGCCAATTGCTGATATTCGTGCTGCTAAGCTAGAAGGTGCGGCATCTAAACATGCCCACGGTCTTCTCCAGGAACCCCCGCAAGGTAGTTTGGAGTTTGCTGCAAGGAACGGGCAGGTTGCGGCCCTCCATGTGTTAGGTTTCAAGATTACCTTAGTCAGTATTTACGCCGGCCTTCCTAGGGTGCGGAGTCTAACGGCCCTCCCGGTCTTCTCCAAGAACCGCTGCAAGGCAGGGTGGGTTTTGCTGCCGGAGAACCGCAGGTCGCGGCCCCCAGGTTTAGCCTACTGATGTAAGGAAAGAGTTCTATGAGATGGACATGTAGAGGCACGATCAGATCCACAGGGAAATTGATAAGTGGAATCACTAACCATATATTCAGAAGGTAGTAGTCTGGAGTAGAAATTGGTGGCATGCAGGAATCAATCCACTGTTCAGCCCCAGGAGCTGAAGCATAGTCCAGAATAGCTGGTTCGGTACACAGAGATCCGTCCATTTATGCAGTACCAGGGATAAGGCAGAAGAGTAGTCTGGAGTATAGCCGATTCGGTACACAGAGATCCGTCCGTTATGCAGTACCAGGGATAAGGCAGAAGAGTAGTCTGGAGTATAGCCGGTTCGGTACACAGAGATCCGTCCGTTATGCAGTACCAGGGATAAGGCAGAAGAGCAGTCTGGAGTATAGCCGGTTCGGTACACAGAGATCCGTCCGTTTGTGCAGTACCAGGGATAAAGCAGGAGAGTGGTCTTGGATATAGCCAGTTTGGTACACAGGAATCAGAAGAAACAAGGGAGAACACCAGGGAGACTAAAGCACAGGAAGTGCAGCCAGATACAGGTAACACGTTGCTCTGACACAGACAGTGTGTCAGAGCAGCCCTGAAATAGGATTTTGAATTCCCGGCCCAGATCAGCTGACCTGCCGCCGGGACCTACCCGAAAGTGCGGCAGCACGGAGCGGAGAATCGGCGCTGACATCGGTAAGTGCCGTTACACCATGTAAGCTATCAACAGAGTGGATGTGAACAGTGGTGTTCGTGCAAGCAGAGGTCAAACATGTACCAACAAACGTGGTATCAAATGGTAAGGCAAATCGGAGTCAGCAAGCCAAAGGTCAGATACAGTGGGAGCAATCAGGCCGAAGGGAGATCCAGAAGCAGAATCAGGGAGAGCCGGGTCAGTACACAGGAGGTCAGTCTAAGTGCAGGGAAACAGGCTGGAACGCTGGAGCATAGAAAGATCTAGACACTCTGGCGCCTACCTAGTGTTCCAACATGGTTTGGCCAAGGTAGAAAGTTCCTCTTTTGTTAACTTTATTTTCTTTATTCTGACCCACACAGTACACACAGATAAGGCTGTGGTTGGGAATTGAACTCATGGCCCTAGTGCTGTTAGGCAGAAGTGCTAGCCACTAAGGTAACATGCTGATCTTAGCTCCCATATATATTTAGTAATCAAACCATTACTTTCTGTGTGTGCTAAATACTATCCTAATACTACCCCTTGCTAATTAAAAATGTGCTAGTTTGGGCAAAGTTCCTCTTGTGTTCCTTTCCTTATTGATTTAGGCCCACAAGCTGCACACAGAAGCTAAGGTCTGGTATTCAAACTCATGATGCCAGTGTTGTGAGACAGAAGTGCTAACCACTAAGGTAACGTGCTGATCTTAGCTCCCATATATTTTTAGTAATAAGGAAGTTTGTGAGGAGGTTAGCAGGTATCCCCAAACTTTAACATCCTTCCCAATACAATGAATGAGGTGGTCTTTCCGCACATTCCCAAGGAAGATGTGGCCCTTTCCACCCCCTCCCTAGCATGTGATGAAAGCACTCTAGTCCTTCCCTGATCAGTGTGTGTGTTTGAAATTAATATTAACAATA